>NC_080379.1:134744538-135344538 GCF_014773155.1 Arachis stenosperma
TGTCCTCATCAATGGGGATGTCTCCCTCTATGTCAACTCCAACTGAATAACAGAGGTGACAAATGAGGTGAGGAAAGGCTAACCTTGCCAAGGTAGAGGACTTGTCCGCCACCTTATAAAGTTCTTGGGCTATAACCTCATGAACTTCCACTTCTTCTCCAATCATGATGCTATGAATCATGATGGCCCGGTCTAGAGTAACTTCGGACCGGTTGCTAGTGGGAATGATTGAGCGTTGGATAAACTCCAACCATCCTCTAGCCACGGGCTTGAGGTCATGCCTTCTCAATTGAACCGGCTTCCCTCTTGAATCTCTCTTCCATTGGGCGCCCTCTTCACAAATGTCAGTGAGGACTTGGTCCAACCTTTGATCAAAGTTGACCTTTCTTGTGTAAGGATGTTCATCTCCTTGCATCATAGGCAAGTTGAATGCCAACCTTACATTTTCCAGACTAAAATCCAAGTATTTCCCCCGAACCATAGTAAGCCAATTCTTTGGTTTCGGGTTCACACTTTGATCATGGCTCTTGGTGATCCATGCATTGGCATAGAACTCTTGAACCATTAAGATTCCGACTTGTTGAATGGGGTTGGTGAGAACTTCCCAACCTCTTCTTCGAATCTCATGTCGGATCTCCGAATATTCACTCTTTTTGAGTGAAAAAGGGACCTCTGGGATCACCTTCTTCAAGGCCACAACTTCATAGAAGTGGTCTTGATGCACCCTTGGGATGAATCTCTCCATCTCCCATGACTCGGAGGTGGAAGCTTTTGCCTTCCCTTTCCTCTTTCTAGAGGTTTCTCCGGCCTTGGATGCCATAAATGGTTATGGAAAAACAAAAAGCAATGCTTTTACCACACCAAACTTAAAAGGTTTGCTCGTCCTCGAGCAAAAGAAGAAAGAAGAGAGTAGAAGAAGAAGAAATGAGGAAGAAGGGAATGGCTTTGTGTTCGGCCAAAGAGGGGGAGAAGGGGTGAAGAAGGGTTTATATAGGAGAGGGGGGCTCATGGTTCGGTCATGTATGGGTGGGTTTGGGAGGGAAAGTGGTTTGAATTTGAAGGGTGAGGTAGGTGGGGTTTTATGAAGGATGGATGTGAGTGGTGAAGAGAAAGATGGGATTTAATAGGTGAAGGGTTTTTGGGGAAGAGGTGTTGAGGTGATTGGTGAATGGGTGAAGAAGAGAGAGAGTGGTGGGGTTGGTGGGGATCCTATGGGGTCCACAGATCCTGAGGTGTCAAGGAAAAGTCATCCCTGCACCAAATGGCATGAAAAAACACGTTTTGAGCCAATTCTGGCGTTTAACGCCAGGTTTTTGCCCTTTCCTGGCGTTTAACGCCAGTCTGGTGCCCCTTTCTGGCGTTAAACGCCCAGAATGGTGCCAGACTGGGCGTTAAACGCCCACCTGCTAGCCTTACTGGCGTTTAAACGCCAGTAGGTTCTTCCTCCAGGGTGTGCTGTTTTTCTTCCTGTTTTTCATTCTGTTTTTGCTTTTTCAATTGATTTTGTGACTTCTTATGATCATCAACCTATAAAAAACATAAAATAACAAAAGAAAATAGATAAAATATAACATTGGGTTGCCTCCCAACAAGCGCTTCTTTAATGTCAGTAGCTTGACAGAGGGCTCTCATGGAGCCTCACAGATACTCAGAGCAATGTTGGAACCTCCCAACACCAAACTTAGAGTTTGAATGTGGGGGTTCAACACCAAACTTAGAGTTTGGTTGTGGCCTCCCAACACCAAACTTAGAGTTTGACTGTGGGGGCTCTGTTTGACTCTGATTTGAGAGAAGCTTTTCATGCTTCCTCTCCATGGTGACAGAGGGGTATCCTTGAGCCTTAAACACAAAGGATTCTTCATTCACTTGAATGATCAGTTCACCTCCATCAACATCAATCACAGCCTTTGCTGTGGCTAGGAAGGGTCTGCCAAGGATGATAGATTCATCCATGCATTTCCCAGTCTCTAGGACTATGAAATCAGTAGGGATGTAATGGTCTTCAACTTTTACCAGAACATCCTCTACAAGTCCATAAGCTTGTTTTCTTGAGTTGTCTGCCATCTCTAGTGAGATTCTTGCAGCTTGTACCTCAAAGATCCCTAGCTTCTCCATTACAGAGAGAGGCATGAGGTTTACACTTGACCCTAAGTCACACAGAGCCTTCTTGAAGGTCATGGTGCCTATGGTACAAGGTATGGAAAACTTCCCAGGATCTTGTCTCTTTTGAGGTAGTTTCTGCCTAGACAAGTCATCCAGTTCTTTGGTGAGCAAATGGGGTTCATCCTCCCAAGTCTCATTACCAAATAACTTGTCATTCAGCTTCATGATTGCTCCAAGGTATTTAGCAACTTGCTCTTCAGTGACATACTCATCCTCTTCAGAGGAAGAATACTCATCAGAGCTCATGAAAGGCAGAAGTAAGTCCAATGGAATCTCTATGGTCTCATTTTGAGCCTTAGATTCCCATGGTTCCTCATTGGGGAACTCATTAGAGGTCAGTGCACGACCATTGAGGTCTTCCTCAGTGGCGTTCACTTCCTCTCCTTTCTCTCCAAATTCGGCCATGTTGATGGCCTTGCACTCTCCTTTTGGATTTTCTTCTGTATTGCTTGGGAGAGTACTAGGAGGGAGTTTAGTAACTTTCTTGCTCAGCTGTCCCACTTGTGCCTCCAAATTCCTAATGGAGGATCTTGTTTCAGTCATGAAACTTTGAGTGGTTTTGATTAGATCAGAGACCATGGTTGCTAAGTCAGAGGTGTTCTGCTTAGAACTCTCTGTCTGTTGCTGAGAAGATGATGGAAAAGGCTTGCCATTGCTAAACCTGTTTCTTCCACCATTATTGTTATTGAAACCTTGTTGAGGTCTCTCTTGATTCTTCCATGAGAAATTTGGATGATTTCTCCATGAAGAATTATAGGTCTTTCCATAGGGTTCTCCTAGGTAATTCACCTCTTCCATTGAAGGGTTCTCAGGATCATAAGCTTCTTCTTCAGATGAAGCATCCTTGTTACTGCTTGGTGCATTTTGCATTCCAGACAGACTTTGAGAAATTAAATTGACTTGTTGAGTCAATATCTTGTTCTGAGCCAGAATGGCATTCAGAGTATCAATCTCAAGAACTCCTTTCTTCTGACTTGTCCCATTGTTCACAAGATTCCTTTCAGAAGTGTACATGAATTGGTTATTTGCAACCATTTCAATTAGCTCTTGAGCTTCTGTAGGCGTCTTCTTCAGATGAAGAGATCCTCCAACAGAGCTATCCAAAGACATCTTGGATAGTTCAGACAGACCATCATAGAAAATACCTATGATGCTCCATTCAGAAAGCATGTCAGAAGGACATTTTCTGATCAATTGCTTGTATCTTTCCCAAGCTTCATAGAGGGATTCTCCATCCTTCTGTCTGAAGGTTTGGACTTCCACTCTAAGCTTACTCAATTTTTGAGGTGGAAAGAACTTTGCCAAGAAGGCATTGACTAGCTTTTCCCATGAGTCCAGGCTTTCTTTAGGTTGTGAGTCCAACCATGTCCTAGCTCTGTCTCTTACAGCAAAAGGGAATAGCATAAGTCTGTAGACCTCAGGGTCAACCCCATTAGTCTTGATAGTGTCACAGATTTGCAAGAATTCAGCTAAGAACTGATGAGGATCTTCCAATGGAAGTCCATGGAACTTGCAATTCTGTTGCATTAGAGAAACTAATTGAGGCTTAAGCTCAAAGTTGTTTGCTCCAATGGCAGGGATAGAGATGCTTCTCCCATAGAAGTCGGGAGTAGGTGCAGTAAAGTCACCCAGCACCTTCCTTGCATTGTTTGCATTGTTGTTGTTTTCGGCTGCCATGTCTTCTTCTTTGAAGATTTCTGTTAGGTCCTCTACAAAGAGTTGTGCCTTGGCTTCTCTTAGCTTTCGCTTCAAGGTCCTTTCAGGTTCAGGGTCAGGTTCAACAAGAATGCTTTTATCTTTGTACCTGCTCATATGAAAGAGAAGAGAACAAGAAAATGTGGAATCCTCTATGTCACAGTATAGAGATTCCTTGAGGTGTCAGAGAAGAAGAAAAATAGAAGGAAGAAGGAGAAGAATTCGAACTTAGTCAGATAGAGTTCGAATTGTGCATTGAGGAGGAGTGGTACTCCATAAATAGAAGGATGTGAGAAGAGAGGAAGAAATTTTCGAAAATCAAGTGAAAGATTTTGAAAACATTTTGAAAAACTTTAATTGATTTTCGAAAACCAAGAGTGGGAAAGAAATCAAGTAATTTTTGGAAAAGATTTTGAAATTAGAATTTAAAAAGATATGATTGAAAACTAGTTTGAAAAAGATATGATTGAAAAATTATGGTTTTAAAAAGATATGATTGAAAAGATATGATTTGAAAACAATTTTAAAAAGATTTGATTTTTTTTTTTTAAATTAATGACTTGCCTAACAAGAAAAGATATGATTCAAACATTAAACCTTTCTCAACAGAAAAGGCAACATACTTAAAACGTTGAATCAAATCATTAATTGATAGTAAGTATCTTTGAAAAATGAAAGAAATTGATTTTGAAAAAGGTTTGATTGAAAAGATATGATTTGAAAAAGATTTGATTTTGAAAAACTTTGAAAACTTGAAAAAAAAATTGATTTGAAAACAAAATCCTCCCCCTTGTGCCATCCTGGCGTTAAACGCCCAGAATGGTGCACATTCTGGCGTTTAACGCCCAATGCACTACCTTTTTGGGCGTTAAACGCCCAACCAGGCACCCTGGCTGGCGTTTAAACGCCAGTCTGTCCTTCTTCACTGGGCGTTTTGAACGCCCAGCTTTTTCTGTGTAATTCCTCTGCTGCATGTTCTGAATCTTCAGTTCCCTGTACTATTGACTTGAAAATAGAACCAAGATCAAATAAACAATGCATGCAAGACACCAAACTTAAAATTAGACACTAGACTCAAACAAGAAACATAAAATAATTTTGGTTTTTATGGTTTTAAAATTTTTTTGGATTTTTCGAAAATTATATGAAAATAGAAAATGAAGGTTTCAGAATTCTCAATTTGGATTCCAGGAATCATTGCAATGCTAGTCTAAGACTCCGGTCCAGGAATTAGACATGGCTTCACAGCCAGCCAAGCTTTCAAAGAAAGCTTCGGTCCAAAACACTAGACATGGCCAATGGCCAGCCAAGCCTTAGCAGATCATTGCTCCAATAGCAAGATTGATAGAAATCAACAAGCTCTTGTGATGATCAGTTGAAACCTCGGTCCAATAAGATAAGACATGGCTTCTCAGCCAGCCAGATTTCAACAGATCATCATGAAACTCTAGAACTCATTCTTAAGAATTCTAAAAAAAATACCTAATCTAAGCAACAAGATGAACCGTCAGTTGTCCATACACGAAACAATCCCCGGCAACGGCGCCAAAAACTTGGTGCACGAAATTGTGATCACTACAACTTCGCACAACTAACCAGCAAGTGCACTGGGTCATCCAAGTAATAAACCTTACGCGAGTAAGGGTCGATCCCACGGAGATTGTTGGTATGAAGCAAGCTATGGTCACCTTGTAAATCTTAGTCAGGCAGACCCAAATGGGTATAGATGATATATGAATAAAACATAAAGATAAAGATAGAGATACTTATGTATATCATTGATGGGAATTTCAGATAAGCATATGAAGATGCTTGGTCCCTTCCGTCTCTCTGCTTCCTGGTGCGCGAAATTGTGATCACTACACAACTTTGCACAACTAACCAGCAAGTACACTGGGTCGTCCAAGTAATACCTTACGTGAGTAAGGGTCGATCCCACGGAGATTGTTGGTATGAAGCAAGCTATGGTCACCTTGTAAATCTTAGTCAGACAGACTCAAATGGGTATAGATGATGAATAAAACATAAAGATAAAGATAGAGATACTTATGTATATCATTGGTGAGAGCTTCAGATAAGCGTATGAAGATGCCTTCCCTTCCGTCTCTCTGCTTTCCTACTGTCTTCATCCAATCCTTCTTACTCCTTTCCATGGCAAGCTTATGCAAGGGTTTCACCGTTGTCAGTGGCTACCTCCCATCCTCTCAGTGAAAACGTTCCTATGCTCTGTCACAGCATATGGCTAATCATCTGTCGGTTCTCGGTCAGGCCGGAATAGAATCCAGCGATTCTTTTGCGTCTGTCACTAACGCCCCGCCTGCTAGGAGTTTGAAGCACGTCACAGTCATTCAATCATTGAATCCTACTCAGAATACCACAGACAAGGTTAGACCTTCCGGATTCTCTTGAATGCCGCCATCAGTTCTTGCCTATACTACGAAGACTCTGATCTCACGGAATGGCTGGCTCGTTTGTCAGGCGAGCACTCGGTTGTCAGGCGATCAACCATGCATCGTGTATCAGGAATCCAAGAGATATTCACTAGAGCCTCATATGCTTGTAGAACAAGAGTGGTTGTCAGTCACTTTGTTCATGAGTGAGAATGATGATGAGTGTCACGGATCATCACATTCATCAAGTTGAAGAACAAGTGATATCTTGGACAAAGAACAAGCGGAATTGAATAGAAGAACAATAGTAATTGCATTAATACTCGAGGTACAGCAGAGCTCCACACCTTAATCTATGGTGTGTAGAAACTCCACCGTTGAAAATACATAAGAACAAGGTCTAGGCATGGCCGTGAGGCCAGCCCCCAAATGATCTAAGAACTAGATGTCCAAAGATGATCTAGAGATCTAAAGTGATCAAAAGATGAAAATACAATAGTAAAAGGTCCTACTTATAGGAAACTAGTAGCCTAAGGTGTACAAAGATGAGTAAATGACATAAAAATCCACTTCTGGGCCCACTTGGTGTGTGCTTGGGCTGAGCAATGAAGCATTTTCGTGTAGAGACTCTTCTTGGAGTTAAACGCCAGCTTTCATGCCAGTTTGGGCGTTTAACTCCCATTTTGGTGCCAGTTCCGGCGTTTAACGCTGGGAATTCTGAGGATGACTTTGAACGCCGGTTTGGGCCATCAAATCTTGGGAAAAGTATGGACTATCATATATTGATGGAAAGCCCAGGATGTCTACTTTCCAACGCCGTTGAGAACGCGCCAATTGGGCTTCTGTAGCTCCGAAAAATCCACTTCGAGTGCAGGAAGGTCAGAATCCAACAGCATCTGCAGTCCTTTTCAGTCTCTGGATCAGATTTTTGCTCAGGTCCCTCAATTTCAGCCAGAAAATACCTGAAATCACAGAAAAACACACAAACTCATAGTAAAGTCCAGAAAAGTGAATTTTAATTAAAAACTAATAAAAATATACTAAAAACTCAACTCAAACTACTAAAATCATACTAAAAACAATGCCAAAAAGCGTACAAATTATCCGCTCATCACAACACCAAACTTAAATTGTTGCTTGTCCCCAAGCAACCGAAAATCAAATAAGATAAAAAGAAGAGAATATGCAATGAATTCCAAAAACATCTATGAAGATCAGTATCAATTAGATGAGCGGGACTTTTAGCTTTCTGCCTCTGAATAGTTTTGGCATCTCACTTTATCCTTTGAAATTCAGAATGATTGGCTTCTTTAGGAACTCAGAATCCAGATAGTGTCATTGATTCTCCTAGTTAAGTATGATGATTCTTGAACACAGCTATTTATTGTGTCTTGGCTGTGGCCCAAAGCACTCTGTCTTCCAGTATTACCACCGGATACATACATGCCACAGACACATAATTGGGTGAACCTTTTCAGATTGTGACTCAGCTTTGCTAAAGTCCCCAATTAGAGGTGTCCAGGGTTCTTAAGCACACTCTTTTTGCCTTGGATCACAACTTTATTTCTTTCTTTTTCTTTCTTTTTCTCTTTCTTTTTTTTTCGTTTTCTCTTTTTTTTTTGTATTCACTGCTTTTTCTTGCTTCAAGAATCATTTTTATGATTTTTCAGATCCTCAGTAACATGTCTCCTTTTTCATCATTCTTTCAAGAGCCAACATTCATGAATCACAAATTCAAAAGACATATGCACTATTTAAGCATACATTCAGAAAACAAAAGTGTTGCCACCACATCAAAATAATTAAACTGCTATAAAATTCAAAATTCATGCAATTCTTTTCTTTTTCAATTAAGAACATTTGTTTAAGAAAGGTGATGGATTCATAGGACATTCATAACTTTAAGGCATAGACACTAATGATCATAAGACACAAACATGGACAAACATAAAGCATAAATTTTCGAAAAACCAAGAAAATAAAGAACAAGGAGATTAAAGAACGGGTCCACCTTAGTGATGGCGGCTTGTTCTTCCTCTTGAAGGTCTTATGGAGTGCTTGAGCTCCTCAATGTCTCTTCCTTGTCTTTGTTGCTCCTCTCTCATGAGTCTTTGATCTTCTCTAATTTCATGGAGGAGGATGGAATGTTCTTGGTGCTCCACCCTTAGTTGTCCCATGTTGGAACTCAATTCTCCTAGGGAGGTGTTTAGTTGCTCCCAATAGTCTTGTGGAGGAAAGTGCATCCCTTGAGGTATCTCAGGGATCTCATGATGAGAGGGGTCTCTTGTTTGCTCCATCCTTTTCTTGGTGATGGGCTTGTCCTCATCAATAAGGACGTCTCCCTCTATGTCAACTCCAACTTAATAACAGAGGTGACAAATGAGATGAGGAAAGGCTAACCTTGCTAAGGTAGAGGACTTATCCGCCACCTTATAGAGTTCTTGGGCTATAACCTCATGAACTTCCACTTCTTCTCCAATCATGATGCTATGGATCATGATGGCCCGGTCTAGAGTAACTTCGGACCGGTTGCTAGTGGGAATGATTGAGCGTTGGATAAACTCCAACCATCCTCTAGCCACGGGTTTGAGGTCATGCCTTCTCAATTGAACCGGCTTCCCTCTTGAATCTCTCTTCCATTGTGCGCCCTCTTCACATATGACTGTGAGGACTTAGTCCAACCTTTGATCAAAGTTGACCCTTCTAGTGTAAGGATGTTCATCTCCTTGCATCATAGGCAAGTTGAATGCCAACCTCACATTTTTCGGACTAAAATCTAAGTATTTCCCCCGAACCATAGTAAGCCAATTCTTTGGATCCGGGTTCACACTTTGATCATGGTTCTTGGTGATCCATGCATTGGCATAGAACTCTTGAACCATCAAGATTCCGACTTGTTGAATGGGGTTGGTAAGAACTTCCCAACCTCTTCTTCGGATCTCATGTCGGATCTCCGGATATTCACTCTTTTTGAGTGAAAAAGGGACCTCGGGGATCACCTTCTTCAAGGCCACAACTTCATAGAAGTGGTCTTGATGCACCCTTGAGATGAATCTCTCCATCTCCCATGACTCGGAGGTGGAGGCTTTTGCCTTCCCTTTCCTCTTTCTAGAGGTTTCTCCGGCTTTAGATGCCATAAATGGTTATGGAAAAACAAAAAGCAATGCTTTTACCACACCAAACTTAAAAGGTTTGCTCGTCCTCGAGCAAAAGAAGAAAGAAGAGAGTAGAAGAAGAAGAAATGAGGAAGAAGGGAGTGGCTTAGTGTTTGGCCAAAGAGGGGGAGAAGTGGTGTTTATGTTGTGTGAAAATGAAGGGGTGAAGAAGGGTATATATAGGAGAGGGGGGGCTCATGGTTCGGTCATGTATGGGTGGGTTTGGGAGGGAAAGTGGTTTGAATTTGAAGGGTGAGGTAGGTGGGGTTTTATGAAGGATGGATGTGAGTGGTGAAGAGAAAGATGGGATTTGATAGGTGAAGGGTTTTTGGGGAAGAGGTATTGAGGTGATTGGTGAATGGGTGAGGAAGAAGAGAGAGAGTGGTGGGTTGGTGGGGATCCTGTGGGGTCCACAGATCCTGAGGTGTCAAGGAAAAGTCATCCCTGCACCAAATGGCATGCAAAAACACGTTTTGTGCCAAATCTGGCGTTAAACGCCGGGCTGGTGCCCATTTCTGGCGTTTAACGCCAGGTTCTTGCCCTTTCCTGGCGTTTAACGCCGGTCTGGTGCCCCTTTCTGGCGTTAAACGCCCAGAATGGTGCCAGACTGGGCGTTAAACGCCCAACTGCTAACCTTACTGGTGTTTAAACGCTAGTAGGTTCTTCCTCCAGGGTGTGCTATTTTTCTTCCTATTTTTCATTCTGTTTTTGCTTTTTCAATTGATTTTGTGACTTCTCATGATCATCAACCTACAAAATAAAATAAAATAACAAAAGAAAATAGATAAAATATAACATTGGGTTGCCTCTCAACAAGCGCTTCTTTAATGTCAGTAGCTTGACAGAGGGCTCTCATGGAGCCTCACAGATACTCAGAGCAATGTTGGAACCTCCCAACACCAAACTTAGAGTTTGAATGTGGGGGTTCAACACCAAACTTAGAGTTTAGTTATGGCCTCCCAACACCAAACTTAGAGTTTGACTGTGGGGGTTCTGCTTGACTCTGATTTGAGAGAAGCTCTTCATGCTTCTTCTCCATGGTGACAGAGGGATATCCTTGAGCCTTAAACACAAAGGATTCTTCATTCACTTGAATGATCAGTTCGCCTCTATCAACATCAATCACAGCCTTTGCTGTGGCTAGGACGGGTCTGCCAAGGATGATAGATTCATCCATGCACTTCCCAGTCTCTAGGACTATGAAATCAGCAGGGATGTAATGGTCTTCAATCTTCACCAAAACACCCTCTACAAGTCCATAAGCTTGTTTTCTTGAGTTGTCTGCCATCTCTAGTGAGATTCTTGCAGCTTGTACCTCAAAGATCCCTAGCTTCTCCATTACAGAGAGAGGCATGAGGTTTACACTTGACCCTAAGTCACACAGAGCCTTGTTGAAGGTCATGGTGCCTATGGTGCAAGGTATGGAAAACTTCCCAGGATCTTGTCTCTTTTGAGGTAATTTCTGCCTAGACAAGTCATCCAGTTCTTTGGTGAGCAAAGGAGGTTTGTTCTCCCAAGTCTCATTTCCAAATAACTTGTCATTTAGCTTCATGATTGCTCCAAAGTATTTAGCAACTTGCTCTTCAGTGACATACTCATCCTCTTCAGAGGAGGAATACTCATCAGAGCTCATGAATGGCAGAAGTAACTCCAATGGAATCTCTATGGTCTCATTTTGAGCCTCAGATTCCCATGGTTCCTCATTTGGGAACTCAGTGGAGGTCAGTGCACGCCCACTGAGGTCTTCCTTAGTGGCGTTCACTTCCTCTCCTTCCTCTCCAAATTTGGCCATGTTGATGGCCTTGCACTCTCCTTTTGGATTTTCTTCTGTGTTGCTTGGAAGAGTACTTTGAGGGAGTTCAGTAACTTTCTTGCTCAACTGTCCCACTTATGCCTCCAAATTTCTAATGGAGGACCTTGTTTCAGTCATGAAACTTTGAGTGGTTTTGATTAGATCAGAGACCATGGTTGCTAAGTCAGAGGGGTTCTGCTTAGAATTCTCTGTCTGTTGCTGAGAAGATGATGGAAAAGGCTTGTCATTGCTAAACCTGTTTCTTCCACCATTATTGTTGTTGAAACCTTGTTGAGGTCTCTCTTGATTCTTCCATGAGAAATTTGGGTGATTTCTCCATGAAGAATTATAGGTGTTCCCATAGGGTTCTCCTAGGTAATTCACCTCTTCCATTGAAGGGTTCTCAGGATCATAGGCTTCTTCTTCAGATGAAGCATCCTTAGTACTACTTGGTGCATTTTGCATTCCAGACAGACTTTGAGAAATCAAATTGACTTGTTGAGTCAATATCTTGTTCTGAGCCAAAATGGCATTCAGAGTATCAATCTCAAGAACTCCTTTCTTCTGATTTGTCCCATTGTTCACAGGATTCCTTTCAGAAGTGTACATGAATTGGTTATTTGCAACCATTTCAATTAGCTCTTGAGCTTCTGTGGGCGTCTTCTTCAGATGAAGAGATCCTCCAGCAGAGCTATCCAAAGACATTTTGGATAGTTCAGAGAGACCATCATAGAAAATACCTATGATGCTCCATTCAGAAAGCATGTCAGAAGGACATTTTCTGATCAATTGTTTGTATCTTTCCCAAGCTTCATAGAGGGATTCTCCATCCTTCTGTCTGAAGGTTTGGACTTCCACTCTAAGCTTACTCAATTTTTGAGGTGGAAAGAACTTTGCCAAAAAGGCATTGACTAGCTTTTCCCATGAGTCCAGGCTTTCTTTAGGTTGTGAGTCCAACCATGTCCTAGCTCTATCTCTTACAGCAAAAGGGAATAGCATAAGTCTATAGACCTCAGGGTCTACCCCATTAGTCTTGACAGTGTCACAGATTTGCAAGAATTCAGCTAAGAACTGATGAGGATCTTCCAATGGAAGTCCATGGAACTTGCAATTCTGTTGCATTAGAGAAACTAATTGAGGCTTAAGCTCAAAGTTGTTTGCTCCAATGGCAGGGATAGAGATGCTTCTCCCATAGAAGTCGGGAGTAGGTGCAGTAAAGTCACCCAGCACCTTCCTTGCATTGTTGACATTGTTGTTGTTTTCGGCTGCCATGGGTTCTTCTTCTTTGAAGAATTCGGTCAGGTCCTCAACAGAGAGTTGTGCCTTAGCTTCTCTTAGCTTTCGCTTCAAGGTCCTTTCAGGTTCAGGGTCAGCTTCAACAAGAAAGCCTTTGTTTTTGCTCCTGCTCATATGAAAGAGAAGAGAACAAGAAAATATGGAATCCTCTATGTCACAGTATAGAGATTCCTTGAGGTGTCAGAGGAACAGAAAAATAGAAAGAAGAGGTAGAAGAATTCGAACTTAATTAGATAGAGTTCGAATTGTGCATTGAGAAGGAGTGGTACTCCATAAATAGAAGGATGTGGGAAGAGAGGAAGAAATTTTCGAAAATCAAGTGAAATATTTTGAAAACATTTTTGAAAAACTCTAATTGATTTTCGAAAATCAAGAGTGGAAAAGGAATCAAGTGATTTTTGAAAAAGATTTTTGAAATTAGAAATTAGGAAGATATGATTTAAGAACTGTTTTGAAAAAGATGTGATTAAAAAGATATGATTGAAAAATTATGCTTTTAAAAAGATATGATTGAAAAGTTATGATTTGAAAACAATTTTAAAAAGATTTGATTTTTAAAAAAAAAATAATGACTTGCCCAACAAGAAAAGATATGATTCAAACATTAAACCTTTCTCAACAGAAAAGGCAACATACTTAAAATGTTCAATCAAATCATTAATTGTTGGTAAGTATCTTTGAAAAAGGAAAGAAATTGATTTTGAAAACATTTGATTGAAAAGATATGATTTGAAAAAAGATTTGATTTTGAAAAACTTTGAAAACTTGAAAAAAATTGATTTTGAAAACAAAATTCTCCCCCTTGTGCCATCCTGGCGTTAAACGCCCAGAATGGTATCCATTCTGGCATTTAACGCCCAAAATGCTACCTTTTTGGGCGTTAAACGCCCAACCAGGTACCCTGGCTGGCGTTTAAACGCCAGTCTGTCCTTCTTCACTGGGCGTTTTGAACGCCCAGCTTTTTCTGTGTAATTCCTCTGCTGCATGTTCTGAATCTTCAGTTCCCTGTACTATTGGCTTGAAAATAGAACCAAGATCAAATAAACAAGGCATGCAAGACACCAAACTTAAAATTAGACACTAGACTCAAACAAGAAACATAAAATATTTTTGGTTTGGGCCATCAAATCTTGGGCAAAGTATGGACTATCATATATTGATGGAAAGCCCAGGATGTCTACTTTCCAACGCCGTTGAGAACGCGCCAATTGGGCTTCTGTAGCTCTAGAAAATCCACTTCGAGTGCAGGGAGGTCAGAATCCAACAGCATCTGCAGTCCTTTTCAGTCTCTGGATCAGATTTTTGCTCAGGTCCCTCAATTTCAGCCAGAAAATACCTGAAATCACAGAAAAACACACAAACTCATAGTAAAGTCCAGAAAAGTGAATTTTAATTAAAAACTAATAAAAATATACTAAAAACTCAACTCAAACTACTAAAATCATACTAAAAACAATGCCAAAAAGCGTACAATTATCCGCTCATCACTTCCCTACTGTCTTCATCCAATCCTTCTTACTCCTTTCCATGGCAAGCTTATGCAAGGGTTTCACCGTTGTCAGTGGCTACCTCCCATCCTCTCAGTGGAAATGTTCAACGCACCCTGTCACAGCACGGCTATCCATCTGTCGGTTCTTGATCAGGCCGGAATAGAATCCAGTGATTCTTTTGCGTCTGTCACTAACGCCCCGCCTTCAGGAGTTTGAAGCACGTCACAGTCATTCAATCATTGAATCCTACTCAGAATACCACAGACAAGGTTAGACCTTCTGGATTCTCTTGAATGCTGCCATCAGTTCTTGCCTATACCACGAAGACTCTGATCTCACGGAATGGCTGGCTCGTTTGTCAAGCGAGCACTCGGTTGTCAGGCGATCAACCATGCATCGTGTATCAGGAATCCAAGAGATATTCACCCAATCTAAGGTAGAACGGAGGTGGTTGTCAGTCACACGTTCATAGGTGAGAATGATGATGAGTGTCACGGATCATCACATTCATCAAGTTGAAGAACAAGTGATATCTTGGACAAAGAACAAGCGGAATTGAATAGAAGAACAATAGTAATTGCATTAATACTCGAGGTACAGCAGAGCTCCACACCTTAATCTATGGTGTGTAGAAACTCCACCGTTGAAAATACATAAGAACAAGGTCTAGGCATGGCCGTGAGACCAGCCTCCCAAAGAGGGTTCAATCATAAAAACATGATCAAAAGCCTTTTAATACAATAGTAAAAGGTCCTATATATAGAGAACTAGTAGCCTAGGGTGTACAGAGATGATTAAATGACATAAAAATCCACTTCCGGGCCCACTTGGTGTGTGCTTGGGCTGAGCAATGAAGCATTTTCGTGTAGAGACTCTTCTTGGAGTTAAACGCCAGCTTTTGTGCCAGTTTGGGCGTTTAACTCCCACTTTGGTGCCAGTTCCGGCGTTTAACGCTGGGAATTCTGAGGGTGACTTTGAACGCCAGTTTGGACCATCAAATCTTGGGCAAAGTATGGACTATCATATATTGCTGGAAAGCCCAGGATGTCTACTTTCCAACGCCGTTGAGAGCGCGTCAATTGAGCTTCTGTAGCTCCAGAAAATCCACTTCGAGTGCAGGGAGGTCAGAATCCAACAGCATCTGCAGTCCTTTTCAGTCTCTGGATCAGATTTTTGCTCAGGTCCCTCAATTTCAGCCAGAAAATACCTGAAATCACAGAAAAACACACAAACTCATAGTAAAGTCCAGAAAAGTGAATTTTAACTAAAAACTAATAAAAATATACTAAAAACTCAACTCAAACTACTAAAAACATACTAAAAACAATGCCAAAAAGCGTACAAATTATCCGCTCATCAATTGCAAAGTGTGATTGCAATTTCGTGCACCAGTACCTCACCAAGGAAGCAAGGATGCTACGCTCTCAAGGACAACAGAGCGCTACCCTGATGTACACTAGCTTGTCACACACATTGCAAGGCCAAAGCAAGGCTTGGATGCTGCGCTCTTGGGGAGAGCTGAGCATTGCCCTGGGAGCAACACCCATGGGCCAAAATTCAATTAAAATTCCCTTTAAACTCAATTCTTCACCAATTGAACCAAGGCCATCCAGACCCACTCTTCCTCAAATCCAAAGCAAGCTAAGCCCATTATCATCACTTAAAGGCACAAGGATCAATTAGATTAGAATTTTCATTTTAATTGTAATTTATTTTAACTTTCACTTTGTAAAGCCTATATAATGCATCATTTTCATCTTTGTAAAGGGGAAGCTCCATTAGGGAAGGCTGACTCCACTAGGGAGCATTAAGAGTAGTAGAGAGCTCTCTCTTTAGTTTTTCTTTTCTGAGTTTGAATTTTGGATCAAGAATTGAAGGAATTCTGTTTCACTTGATCTGAAATCTCTTGTTCTTCTTCTGCATAATTTCAGAAAATTGAGAATTGAATCTGAGTTTTCATTTATTGCTTTCATCTTCTTTTTCTTCTGCAAATTGTTCTCGGATTTGATCAAGGAAGGGCTTGAGATCTAGACTTGTTCTGTAGTCTCATTGATTCCCTGATGATCTTCATTTGTCTCTTTAAACTTAAAAATTGAGTGGAATTACATTCTGTGTTGCTTCTTCAAGCATTTCTGTTTACTGCTGCATTTGATTTCATATTCTGGTTCTCGGATTGATTACTTTCTATTTTCATTGTTCCCAATTTACTTTCCTGCACTTTTGTTCCTCTGTACTTTACATTTGAGCCACTGTGATCTGAATTTACTTTTCATGCAATTTTAATTTCCCTGCTATGGTTCTAAGCTTTGATCTACTGCTTCCATTTAAATTCCCTGCACCCAATTCCCTTTACATTTGATGCAATTTACATTTCTTGTCATTTAAGTTTCTGCAATTTACATTGCTTGCTCTTTAAGATTCTATCCATTTTACTTTCTGCACTTTAATTTTTCTTGTCATTTACTTTCTGTTAATCAACTTCACACAATTCACTCAATGTTAGCTTGACTAAACTAATCACCCACTAAAGTTGCTTGATCCATCAATCCCTGTGGGATCGACCTCACTCTTGTGAGTTATTATTACTTGATGCGACCCGGTACACTTGCCGGTTAGATTTGTGTGTTGGAAATTAATTTTCCACAAAAACCCCATCAGGCACCATCACCAAGTCCAACAAGTCGGGCACGACAGCTCTGACTAGTACGGAAGATCTCGTCCGAGATTGACCTATAGTTTCAGGTAACCCTCTGAACACATCCCCTACCTCATCTCCCGCTTATGTGAGGTGGCCAATGTCAAGATTGATAGAGATATGCTTATTGTAGTAGAAAACCCAATCGATAAGAAGAGTATAGAGTACACTCGGGAACTTGGGCAAACACCACCTCAGAAGCCGGTTTCCCCTACTTAGAAGAGGCAGCCTGAACTATCTCAAGGACAAGATCTCCCTCCATGCAAGTATTCGACTCAGATGGTAGTATCCACCAGTCAGTTGATATTCACTATGGATCAGCTGAAACAAGAGCACAAGAGCTAGTCCACCATCCTTCATAAGCTAACAGAGGAACAGCAAAAGTAGAGGCTTGAACTGGAAGAGCTGAAGTGCCAGAGAGAATTCCCCGAAAGGAACAGCTGCCACCATGACTGAGGTGTTAAGTTTCACTCTCCCCCTATATTATTTCTATTTTTCAGTATTTCATTCTATTTTCTGTTTTCAATTCTGAGTTGCATGATCACCAGTAGGATTTTCTTGCTTTCTAGTTAGTTGTTTATTTTAGTATTTTATGTTAATTTTAAAATGATGTCTCATATATTGCTCACTGGGCTTAAATAAAATTTTAAAAGAAAAGAAATAATACAATACGTGAGACTTTAAGTTATATATTATGAGTTTTCTAGTTACATTGATGTGATGGCACTATCTCTATTTCTGAATGTATGAAATAACTGTGGATATTTGACATTGAAGTTGAGATTATTGGTTCTTGAGGAAAAGGAACTTAGAAAAGTATTATTGATTCTTTGAAATAAGAAACGATTGATTCTTGGGGCAAAACAAATAGCAAAAGAAAGGAAAAGAAAAATCATAAGAGAAGGGACCAAGGCTTTGAGCATCAATGGTTAGGAAAGTCAAAACTGATCTAAAGCTCAAAAGAGTGATCTCCCGTAACATTATGCTTGTGGTGTGAAAGTGTCAAGCAACCTTTGAGACTGAGCACCTAAAATTGTGACCCATTGCTGTTACTGAGTATGCCTGAGGCTCTGAGCATCACTATCTGGGAGAAAAAAAAAGAAAAATTCGAACCCAAGGAGTTCCCCAGTTCAAGTGCTTGTGGTGTTTTTGTTTCAAGTTACGATTGAAAAATAAAACACTTAGAGTCACAGCTAGGCTCAAGGTGCAAAGCACCAAAGAAAAGAAAGAAACGCTGTGTTCAAGAATCAATTAGAGCCTAAAGAAGATAATCTATAATATCATCCGAGTTCTAGTTCTGAAGGATACTAATATTTTTGAGCTTCAAAAGATAGTGAGATGCCGAAACTATTCAGAGTTAGAGTGTCATTAGCCCCGCTCAGTAACTAGACCTGAGCTTAAATGACAACTCAAGTCTCAGACATTTTCTCTTCTTGGTCTTACATTATTTTTGGTTGCTTGAGGAAAAGTAATAGTTTAAGTTTGGTGTTGTGATACGTGAGCATCTTGTACCCATTTTCTTACTATTTTCGAGTTATTTTTAGTTAGATTTTATTTAGTTTTACTTGATTTTAGTGTAAAAATCCCCTTTGGATGCTACTTTGAGTTGTTTTAGTATTTTTATGATTTCAGGTGAAATTAGGAGCAATTTGTCAGAGTTTGGAGCAAAAAAAGAAACAATGCTAGCAGCACCCCCCTGGGCGCTAAATGCCCAACTAGCGTTTAGAGCTAGCAAGGGACTCAAGGTCAAAATGAATTAATCCCCTTAGGGCGTTAAACGCCCAATATGGTGTTTAACGCCAGCAGTAGTTCGAATTCACTCTCTCTTTGGCATCTTAAGTGGATTTAGCATTTATTAGTTTTATTTTATTTTCTTTTTGTAATTTTATTTACAAACAATATTTTTTAGGTTTAGGATTTATTATTTTAATTTTATTTCCATATCAAATTAGGTTAGGATAAAAGGAAAAAGATCTTTTGTATCTAGGATCTTCTTCCTTTGGCACATTTTTTTCAGAACCCTAGTTTTTCTCTATAAGTCATGAGAAACTAAACCTCTTGGTTAAGGTTAGGAGCTCTATTTAATTCTATGGATTAAGATTATTATTCTCCTATTTTAATTAATGTATTGATTCAATTTTAAGGATTGTTTTCGTTCTTAATTTTATGAATTTGGGTGGAACAAGAGTATAACACTTATTCTACTTGAGTTCTTGTGATTCTCGAGAGAGTTATCTCGCTTGAACTACATCTTGAAAATAAATTTCTCCTAAATTGCTAATTACTTGAACTACTTGGGATATGTGACATATAATCCTGTTAGCTTTGGAAAATTAGGGTTTTTATGGCCATAAACTAGTTTTTGAACTTCACCCCCTAATCGGAATTAAGTGACCACGAGAGTGGCGGTTAATGAAGGTTAGAGGAGGCTAAATCATTAAGAGATTAGGGTTTAGACAATTACAATTTGTCATGGAATGAATCATACATTGTTAAAATAGTTGGTAAGAACTTTTAATCCGAAAAAGTAAACATCTCCGAAGCCTTAACTATTTTCTCACTGTTTTGCACCAAATCTATTCATTTGCTTTCTTTACTTGGTTGTTTACTGTTTTATGCATTTCAACCATCAAAACCCCATTTTGATTCGCCTAACTAAGACCAAATGGATAACCATTGTTGCTCAGTCTGACAATTCTTGTGGGATCAACCCTCACTCACCTGAGGTATTACTTAGATGACTGATGAGCGGATAATTTATACGCTTTTTGGCATTGTTTTTAGGTAGTTTCAAGTATGTTTTAGTCACTTTTTAGTATATTTTTATTAGTTTTTATGCAAAATTCACATTTCTGGACTTTACTATGAGTTTGTGTGTTTTTTTGTGATTTCAGGTAGTTTCTGGCTGAAACTGAGGGACCTGAGCAAAAATCTTATTCAGAGGCATAGAAAGGACTGCAGATGTTGTTGGATTCTGACCTCCCTGCACTCGAAATGAATTTTCTAGAGCTACAGAAGCCCAATTGGCGCGCTCTTAATTGCGTTAGAAAGTAGACGTCTTGGGATTTCCAGCAATGTATAATAGTCTATACTTTGCCTGAGATTTGATGACCCAATCTGGCGTTCAAACGCCCACCAAAGACCCTTTTCTAGAGTTAAACACTCAAACTGGCACCAAAGCTGGCGTTTAACTCCAAGGATGGCCTATGCACGTGAAAGTTTCAAGGCTCAGCCCAAACACACACCAAGTAGGCCCCAGAAGTGGATTTCTGCACTATCTACTCATTTTCTGTAAACTTAGTTCACTAGTTTAGTATAAATAGCACTTTTTACTATTGTATTCGGGGTCTTTGACCTTTTGGGAAGTTCTTCGAACCCTTTTTGGAGGCTGGCCATTCGGCCATGCCTAGACCATTTTGTTCTTATGTATTTTCAACGGTGAAGTTTCTACACCTCATAGATTAAGGTGAGGAGCTCTACTATTCCTCAAGATATAATGTAAGTACTATGGTTTTTCATTCAATTCACGCCTACTTCTTCTCCAAGATATACACTTGTACTTAATTCAGTTAAGTCAGACTGAAGGGGTGACCTGTGACAATCACCCACTATCTTCAGTACTCGCTTAGCCAAGATCTGCGTGCCGAACAACCACAAAGACGGTCTACATGATGTTCAACGTAGTCATTGGACGACCGCTGGAGTATATTCTCTTTGGTCTCTAATCAACAATTCACATCGTCTCTCCTGACAACAGAGCATCTGAATCTGAGATTAGGATCTTCGTGGTATAGGCTAGAACACTAGACAGCATTCCTGAGATCCGAAAAGTCTAAACCTTGTCTGTGGTATTCTGAGTAGGATCTAGGAAGGGATGACTGTGAGGAGCTTCAAACTCGCAAATGTTGGGCGCAGTGACAGTGTGCAAAAGGATCAATGGATCTTATTCCGATGCTAGTGAGAATCGATAGATGATTAGCTCTGCGGTAGCTGTGGGTATTTTTCATCTGAGACGAGAAATCCAACAGTTGATTAGCCGTACAGAGACCGTAGCCAGACCATTTTCACTGAGAGGATCATACAGCTTGCTATGGAAGGGAGCACGCATGATTGGATGAAGACAATAGGAAAGCAGAGGTTCAGGAGCAACAAAGCATCTCCAAATGCTTATCTGAAATTCCCACCAATGAATTACATAAGTATCCCTATCTTATTTTACATTTTATTTATCTTTCAATTATCAATACCTCATAACCATTTGAATCTGCCTGAGATTTACAAGATGACCATAGCTTGCTTCAAGCCGACAATCTCCGTGGGATCGACCCTTACTCACGTAAGGTATTACTTGGATGACCCAGTTCACTTGCTGGTTAGTTGTGCGAAGTTGTGAAAAGTGTGATCACAATTTTGTGCACCAAGTTTTTGGCGCCGTTGCCGGGGATTGTTCGAGTTTGGACAACTGAGAGTTCATCTTGTTGCTTAGATTGGGTAATTTTAGTTTTATTTTCGAAAAAAAAATTCATGCATTGTGTTCTTCATTGATGTTCAAGTTATTCTTGATGATTTTCCTTGTTCTGATCTTTAACTTCTCCTGTTTTGTGTCTTTTCATGTTTTTCATATGCATTTTCAAATCCATAGTGTCTAAACATTAAAAATTTCTAAGTTTGGTGTCTTACATATCTTTTTTTTCTTAAAAATTTTCAAAAATATGTCCTTGATGTTC
Source organism: Arachis stenosperma (assembly GCF_014773155.1). Lineage (NCBI taxonomy): Eukaryota > Viridiplantae > Streptophyta > Magnoliopsida > Fabales > Fabaceae > Arachis > Arachis stenosperma. Next base: position 134,765,942 of record NC_080379.1, read on the forward strand.
ATCATGATCTTCAAAGTGTTCTTGGTGTTCATCTTGATATTCAAAGTGTCCTTGCATGCATTACTTGTTTTGATCTTGCATTTTTATGTTTTATTTCATTTTGTTGTTTTTCTCTCTCTTCATTAAAAATTTAAAAAATAAAAAATATCGCTTTTCAAGTAAATAATACAGAGACATAAAGATTCAAAACATACAGCAAAGGAATCACAAAGAAAAAGCTGGGCGTTTAGAAAAATGCCCAGTAAGGAAGGAATTCTGGCGTTAAACGCCAACCAGGGTATCTGGCTGGGCATTAAACGCCTAAAGAGATAGCATTCTGGGCGTTAAACGCCAGAATGGATAGCATCCTAGGCGTTTAACACCAGGATAACACAGGGGAGGTAATTTCGTTTCAAATTCAAATTTTTTTCAAATTTTCATGTTTTAATTCATAATTTTAAAATCTTATCTTTCCACATTTTCAAAAATCCTTGCTAACAATTAATGTTTTGATTCAAAAATTTCAAGTTTGTTACTTTCTTGTTAAGAAAGGTTCAATCTTTGAATTCTAGAATCATATCTTTTAGTTTCTTGTTAGTCAAGCCATCAATTTTAAAAATCAAATCTTTTTAATTCCCTTTTTAATTTTCTTTTCAACCATATTTTTAAAAAAAAAAATTCAAATCTTTTTCAACCATATCTTTTCAATCATACCTTTTTAAAAATCAAATATTTTTCAATCATATATTTTCAATCATATCTTTTTAAAATCTAATCTTTTTCAATCATATCTTTTCAATCATATCTTTTCAATCATATCTTTTTAAATTTTGATTTCAAAATCTTTTTTCTAACTTCTTATCTTTTCAAAATTATTTTCAAATCTTTTTCACCTAATTACTATTTCTTATCTTTTTCAAAACCACCTAACCACTTTTCAACTTCCAATTTTCGAAAATCACTAACCACTTTTTCAAAAATCTTTTTTTATTAACTAATTATTTTAGTTTTTAATTTTCGAAAAACTCTCTCTCTCATCTCTTTCTATTCATTTGCTAACATTTCTCTTCTACTTATAATTCGAACCCTCTCTCTCCCTCTGTGTTCGAATTCTTCTTATTTTTTCTCTACATCATTCCTCTATTCTTCTTTTCTTCTGACACCTCAAGGAATCTCTATACTGTGACATAGAGGACTCTACTGCTCCCTTTTGTTCTCTTTTTTTTCATATGAGCAGAAACAGGGATAAAAATATTCTTGTTGAAGCTGATCCTAAACCTGAAAGGACTCTAAAGAAGAAGCTAAGAGAAGCTAAAGCACAACACTCTGGAGAGGACCTTTCAAAGAATTTCAAAAAAGAAGTAGACATGGCAGCCGAACCCAACAACAATGCTAGAGATGCAAGGAAGATGCTTGGTGACTATACTGCACCAACATCCAACTTCTATGGAAGAAGCATCTTAATTCCTGCCATTGGAGCAAACAACTTTGAGCTTAAGCCTCAATTAGTTACTCTAATGCAGCAGAATTGCAAGTTTTAAGGACTTCCATCGGAAGATCTTCATCAGTTCTTGGCTGAATTCTTGTAAATCTGTGATACTGTCAAGACCAATGGGGTTGATCCCAAGGTCTACAAATTTATACTTTTCCCTTTTACTGTAAGAGACAAAGCTAGGACATGGTTGGATTCCCAACCTAGAGAAAGCCTAAACTTTTAGGAAAAGTTGGTCAATACTTTCTTGACCGAATTCTTTCTACCTCAAAAGATGAGCAAGCTTAGAGTGGAAGTCCAAACCTTCAAACAGATGGAGGGTGAATCCCTCTACGAAGCTTGGGAAAGATACAAGCAATTAACCAAAAGGTGTCTTTCTGACATGCTTCCAGAATGGAGCATCATATGTATATTCTATGATGGTCTGTCTGAATTTTCCAAGATGTCATTGGACAATTCTGCTAGTGGATCTCTTCATCTGAAAACCCCTATAGAAGCCCAGGAACTCATTGAGATGGTTGCAAATAACCAGTTCATGTACACTTCTGAAAGAAATCCTGTGAATAATGGGATGACTCAGAAGAAAGGAGTTCTTGAGATTGATACTCTGAATGCCATATTGGCTCAGAATAAAATATTGACTCAGCAAGTCAATATGATTTCTCAGAATCTGACTGGATTGCAAGCTGCATCCGGCAGCGCTAAAGAAGCCTCCTCTGAAGTAGAAGCTTATGACCCTGAGAATCCTACAATGGAAGAGGTGAATTACATGGGAGAATCCTATGGAAACACCTATAATCCTTTATGGAGGAATCATCCGAATTTCTCATGGAAGGATCGATAGAAGCCTCAACAAGGCTTCAACAACAATAATGGTGGGAGAAATAGGTTTGGCAATAGCCAGCCTTTTCTATCATCTTCTCAGCAATAGATAGAGAATTCTGAGCAGAGCCTCTCTGGCTTAGCAAACATAGTCTCTGATCTATCTAAGACCACTCTCAGTTTCATGAATGAAACAAGGTCCTCCATCAGAAATTTAGAGGCACAAGTGGGTCAGCTGAGTAAAAGAGTTACTGAAACTCCTCCTAGTACTCTCCCAAGCAATATAGAAGAGAATCCCAAGAGAGAGTTGACAAATGGACTTTTGTTGGTATAGAATTTGTTAAGTGATCAATCGTAGTATAGTCTAAACCAACACAAAATCCATCGCCAAACAAATCTACAATCTATAACCGAGAGTATTAATCTCCCGAGTCGTTCTCCCTTGGAATTGCCAAAGTGTGCATCTTATTGATTTAGTAAGCTTTGTTGAGTTCTTGAAGGTCTTAGCAAGTAATGAGAAACAACAATCAATTATCAAAAGGACTTGACTTAGGGTTGGCATTAGAAATCTTTATCATTATAGTTCACTCATTGTTGATAGCCGTTAGACTTTGCTCCGTTTAGTCATCCCCTAAATATAGAAGAAAGTCAAATGGAAACAATTGACTTGAGTCACAAGTTCTAGCTTCACCTTATGGGAATCTAGTTTTAGTGCACTTCAAGGCAATTGGCAAACTCTAACTTCGAATCAACCCTTGATATAACTATTCAATTCATTCCAATGACCAAACCCTATGCCAAGTATAAAAGTTCTACTCCATAGCTAGTATTGACATTTTATCAAACATGTGATGAGCAAAAAGGAAAGTCATAGTGAAATGAAAAGAAAAGTAGGATTAAGAAAATATTGCAACACAAGGAATTAGCAACAAGCATCAAAGAACAACAATGATGATTAAAACCTCAAACATTTAATGAAATCCAAAATTCATAGAGTTGAATCCTAGACCCAAGGAATGTCAACAATTACAACTACACTTGAAATTTGAAGAGAAAACCTATTACATGAACAAAGTGAAATGAAAGTTGCAATGGATCTCACCAAGAAATGAGTAAAAATCCAGAATTTTGATGAAGAAGAACCCTAGTGAGAACTTGAGAGAGGTTGATGAATCCTAGAGAGAAGTTGGAGTTTCTCTCTCTAACAATGTAACTAACTCCCAAAAAATCTCCCAAAAACTAAAAAATGAACTAGGTCCCCTCAACCTTTGCCCCATTGGTCCTCTTAAGTCTTTTCCCGCCAAAGCACTCCTCAAAAGTTGGGATCTCTAACCAACTCCACGCCTAAGTCACGTGATTTTAAAAAAATCTTTTTTTCGAACATCGGCGCGCACGCGCAAGGTACGCGTACGCGTCCATGAGGATCTTGGCTTAGCCGCTACTCTAATCGGCTCGTGGTTTGGCTTCGCATTGCTCTCATCCGCGCGGACGCGCCAGGTGCGCGCGCGCGCCCATACGGAAATTCCAAAGCTTCAATTCTCATGCTTCCTTTCTTTGCACCCTTCTTCCTTATCTTTTCCTATTCATTCCCAGTCTATGTCCTGAAACCACTTAGCACACGAGTCACGGCATCGAATGGCATCAAGGAGAGATTAGAAATGTGTCTATTTTGGTGCGAAATAAGCATGTTTTCCTTTATGAGGCAAAACTAGGGAAAGAATGCAAATCCTTATACTTCATGCAGAAAATGTGTGAAATCATTGATAAACCCTTTGAAATTAGCACAAGACAAACCCTCAAAATGGGGTTTGTCAACCTCCCCACACTTAGATTCTAGCATGTCCTCATGCTTAGGAGAATGCAAAGGAACATAGAAGATTGGGGTGACAAACGAATAGGACTTATGAGATGCAACCTACTTATATGCAAGCAACTACGCTAATGCCGTTATCTACTTGGTTGGGAACAAATCAGCTTTCTTATGACATGTGTAAGCTCATGGGGTACAATGGCGGCCAATGCATGGATCTTGTCAAATTCTAAGCATTAAAATGCAGTTTATGCAACCTTGCATGAGGAATGCTCGCAGGAGCCGGGAATCAAAGGATTGAGCTTCGAACCCTCACCGGAAGTATTTGCAATCTAGTCGCTCAAGTGTTTAGGGTTAACTCTCTCAATTCTCCCCTAATCATGCTTTCTAAGGTTTGTTCTTCTTCTAACAATCAACATGTATTTCATGCATGCATACATCTATCATGAGGTCTTCTCCTTAGGTTGTAATGGGGTTAGGGTCAAGGTAGGATCATATATGGCTAGTGGGCTTAAAACTTGGATCTTTGATGAACTTAAACCTTCCCACCTAACCTACATAATGACCTATACAATCAAGTGTCAACCTAACTACCCATTCCTCACTTTTTCACATACTCATGTCTTTCCTATTCATTTACCAACATTTATGCATTGACCCCCTTTTTATTGCTTTGCTTTGGGGCATTTTTGTCCCCTTTATTGCTTTTCTTTTCCTTACTCTCTTTTTTTCTTCATTCTCTTCTTTTTTTTTTCTTCTTTCTTTTTTTTTTTTTTTCTTCATATTATTTTGTCATATATTTTTTTTCCGTTTCTTTCTTTTTCTTATGCACAAGAACATCAACGCATGGGGTCTATACATTTAATCAAGACAGGAGCATGTGCCCAATTCATTAATATTTTCAGTAACAAAGCAAAACTACCCTTTTATCCACCCACTGTCCCAAAGTTCCCACACTTGAATGATACTCACATATACTAGCCTAAGCCGATCAAAGATCCAATTCAAGGACTTTCATTGTTTTCCGCTTTAAGGCTTGTAATGTGCTAAATTAAAGAACAAGTGGGTTAGTCGTAGGCTCAAAATTGGTTAACAATGGAAGACAAAAGGTAGGCTATTTGGGTAAGTGGCTAATGAAACGATGGCCTCAATCACATAAATGCATGCTTACACAAAATAATGGACATAAAGAATGAAACAAAGCAAAGATTACAATCATGGAGGAGAATAGTGCACACAAGAAGGAAACTGAGTGGTTATAAGATGTAACCACACCTTTAAGCTCAAAACTCACTTGCTTGTGTTCTTTAGCTCAAACCATGTTCCAAAATACAATCCTTCATGCAATTATGGCATTAAAGCATCTAAAAATTCTGCAGTGCCCCATAATTGTCCCCAAAGTGTTGGTTTCTTTAAGAAAGAATTCATTGTTCCAACCAAGTAAATTTATCATGCAGATGGTGTCAACTAAAACCTACTCATGCAACCTATCCTAATGTATTCAACTTATTCAGATGTTACCTATGGAGATCGGTCGGCCGACCTCCCCACACTTAAAACTTAGCACGGTCCTCCGTGCTATCGGTTAGGCGTAGTGGTTGGTCGAACTCCGAGCGGTCCCCATCTCCGCTCTCAAAGCTCTCGCCGCTTGAAGTTGCGGTGGATGTGGAGATATTGGGTTCCTCCATAGGTGGGATGACTACGCTTAGGAGTTTCTTCACATGATCATAGCGGCGTTGGTTACGCCGCTCATAACGGTCCAATTTCTTGTGAAGGTCCTCAAGGCGCTGGGCGGTCGATTTCTGAGAATTAGATGAGGAGGTAGTGTGGCGAGTCAGTGGGAGTGGTCCAAAGTCCTTGGTGGCTTCCGGAGGCTTGAGGCATCTCTTGGTCGGGATGGTATCGCCGTCGACCGGAATTGAGGTTCTTCTATCCTTAACCTCTCGGTTGACGCCCGCTTTTGCAACCAAATCGGTCACCAAAGCGGGGAATGGGAGATTGCCTTTGGCATGAATGCGCCCCATGGACTGGCGGATGACATGTGAAATGTTGACCGGCTTCTCGGTTAAGATGCACCAAATCAATAAGGCCAACTCGGCGGTGATGGATGACCCATGTGTACTTGGGAGCACATAATGAGCTAGAATTTGTGCCCATGCTGTGGCTTCTTGAGTGAGGTGGCGGACATCTAAACCCTTCGGTCGTCGCATGTGGCCAAGGCTTCTTCGTAGGCGTCATAATCATCCATTAATGGTTCAAGTCCAAGGACTTCTTGGATGGTTTCCTCCGTGACCGACACTTGCTTTCGGCGCACAAAAATTGATTTGAGAAGGGGGGAGTGGTAGTTGGAGTAGAACTCCACCACCCATGAGAGGTTTGCCTCCTTTGGTTGCCGCAAGAGGAACTTCCATTGTCTCCGGTCAATGCGTGGCATTACAAGAGGACGGAGGTGAGCCGGTAGGACCAGGAGGGGTTCCGGATGATAGTTCCTTTCGATCATTCTTGCGTAAACCAATTCGCAGTAGCGGTTGGGAAACTTGTTCGGATCCTTAGGAGGATTGTCCTTCTCAAGAGTATCAATGGGACCCTTAGTCTTGCGTAAGAGTGGCTTGGCCCCTAGGTTGTGGTGCGCTTTATCGGAAGTTGGCTTCTTGGGCGCTTTTCCTTTGTTCTTCTTGATGACCATCCTATGAAAACAGAGAACGGGAAAACATTAGACCCAAAGAAGCGGAAATAACGCAAGTATGTAAAGAAAAGGTATGCCATAGAATGTAGATATCATTGTCACATGACAGCTGCAACATGTAACTATGATAACATGGGGAGAGCAAGGCAAACATATTCATATGGTGTAAGGGTGATTTAAGCATGCAAGTAGGGAGCATGAGGAGCATATACCCTTAAGAACCACAAATAGAAAGCAAGTGAGGCAAATGGGGATGTGCCTAAAAGTGATAAAATGAGAGGCAAGTTAGGCAAAGTGGGCTCAAAAGTCAAGTATGCCTTTCATCGAACACTTGGTGTGCATCCTGTTGTAGTGTATGATTGCAAGATTTTGAAAGCAATGTAGTAGCTCATAATCCACTATGAATGATTACAGTGCACAGTAATAGTAGAAAGAAAACAAGCAACACAACTCATCTACCAATGCAAGTGAAATAGAGACCTAAATGCCCATGAATAATGAAGTTGAGGGATAGAGAGAGGAGGAAAAGAGGGAAAATGAAAACAAAAAAAAATCTCCTAAAGAAGTAACTAACTATAAGAAGAAAGAGCTACTAAAAGAGGTTGAAACTAAATGAGTGAGAGCCACAAGATAATATGGCTTAGTGTAGTACCTTGTGAGATGATGAGGAGAATGGGGGATGAGGTTGTGGTGTGGTTTGATGGGTAGTGGTGAAGAAGGTAGAGGGTAGTAGAATGAAGTGTAGAAGAGGGAATGGAGGGATTAGGGTGAGAAGTGGGTGTTCCTCTTCTTTAAGTTGGATGAGTAGTAGAGTGTATGAGAGTGGGAGGGAAATGTGAAGTGAAAGTGGAGGGGTGAGTGTGCCCCTTTTTGTTTTCATTTGCGCCGAACATCTGCGCGTGCGCGCACACTGTGCGTTCGCGCAGTGAGACGAGCTGGGGAGGGACGCGCGCGCGCGCTATGCGCGTGCGCGCCCATGAGCTTGGGCTGGGGGCACAAGGGAGGCACAGGGTTGGCACAACTCTCTGATATATGTACCAGAAGTTGCTGCAGGAGCTTCGGCGCGCGCGCGCACAGTGCGCGTGCGCGTCAGAGTGGTTGTGCCCCAGGCATGGTAGGGGCCTGGAGGGGGCTCAACTCTCTGTGAAATGGCCCAGAGAAGAGTGCAGGACGGAAGGGCGCGTACGCGGCTATGGGGCGCGCGCGCACTCTGTGCTTGCAGTGTAAGGACGCGTGCGCGCCAAGTGCGCGTACGCGGCGGATGTCTTGGGCCTGTGGCGTGGTGTTGGCCTGCGAGAGGCCTAACTCTCGGGAGCATGTACCAAGAGTGCAGCCGGGCAATCGGCGCGGACGCGCATAGCATGCTTGCGCGTCAAGTGGCAGACTTTTGCTCAGGGGCGCGGACGCGCCATATGCGCGTGCGCGCGAGATTCTTGTGCTTCAGGCATGGTCGTAGCATGGTGTGGGCATAACTCTCGGGTAAATGTATGTGGGCTATGTTTTGCGATCCACGCGTCCGCGCACGGTGCGCGTCTGCGTGGTTGACCTTCGGGTGCCTTAGGGGCGCGCACGCGCCAGGTGCGCGCACGCGCAGAGGGGGTTGTTTTTCTTAATTATGCATATGTCTATACCACTTTTGACATTACAACCTCCTCCCCTTTCCACACAGCTGCCTAAGCACTATATCAGGGCATTTGACTTGGCACATCAGCAATGAATTTAACAAATGATGGAGAATTGACAATAAAATCTATCTGTCAAACATAAAGTCAAGTGTCTATGTACAAAGCTCAAAGGAAGATCTTACCATGGTGGGGTGTCTCCCACCTAGCACTTTTGTTTAACGTCCTTAAGTTGGACTTTCGGTATCTCATTGTGCTTGTTGAAGGGTTGCATCCCTCAAGAGGAACACTTCAATCTCCTTGGAGTTCTTTCTTTGCTCACCATGATACAATTTGAGACGGTGTCCGTTTACCTTGAAGATGTCCGGGCTTGTTGGGTGGCGCAAGTGGTAGACCCCATAAGGTTCTACCTTCTCCACTTGGTATGGTCCGTCCCACCTTGATCTTAGCTTTCCGGGTAGTAGTCTCAACCTTGAATTGTAGAGAAGCACTAAGTCACCGGGTTGGAACTCCTTTCTTCTAATGTGTTTGTCATGGATGGCTTTCAATTTTTCCTTGTAGAGCCTAGCATTGTCGTAAGCTTCTTGTCTCAAACATTCCAATTCCGCCAATTGAAGCTTTCTTTCTATGCCGGCCCCACCCATGTTCATATTACACTCCTTTACCGCCCAATACGCTTTGTGCTCAATCTCCACCGGTAAGTGGCATGCTTTACCATATACAAGCCGGAAGGGGCTCATGCCGATCGGTGTCTTGTAGGCCGTCCGATACGCCCAAAGTGCATCGGAGAGTTTGGTGCTCCAATCTTTCCTATTTGGCCTCACAACCCTTTCCAAAACATGCTTAATTTCCCGATTTGAGACTTCGGCTTGGCCGTTTGTTTGAGGGTGGTAGGCCGTGGCGACTTTGTGGATGATGCCATATTTCCTCATGAGGCCGTCTATTTTCTTGTTGCAAAAGTGTGACCCTTGGTCACTTATGATTGCTCTTGGGGCTCCAAAACGGCAAATGATATTATTCCTCACAAAAGAATACACCACATTAGCGTCATCCGTTCGGGTTGGGATTGCCTCCACCCATTTTGACACATAATCGACGGCTAACAAGATGTAAAGAAAGCCATTGGAGTTTGGAAATGGTCCCATGAAGTCGATTCCCCATACATCAAAGATTTCACAAAAAAGCATATTTTGTTGGGGGATTTCGTCCTTCTTGGAAATGTCTCCAAACCTCATGCATTGAGGGCAAGATTTGCAATAGAGAGAAGCATCCTTAAGAAGGGTTGGCCACCAAAATCCGCAATCAAGGACTTTTCTTGCCGTTCTTTGGGGTCCATAGTGGCCACCCCCTTCGGAAGCATGGCAAGCATCCAAGATTGCTTGGAATTCAGTTTGGGGTATGCACCGTCGCACTATTTGGTCCGCTCCACATCTCCACAAGTAGGGATCATCCCAAATATAGTATTTGGATTCGCTTTTTAGCTTCTCCTTTTTGTGTTTGTCAAGATTAGGAGGGAAGGTGCGTGAAACCAAATAGTTTGCGATTGGGGCATACCAAGGAACCACTTCCGAGATTGCGTGCAAGGTATCTAAAGGAAAGGAATCATTGATAGGAGTGGTGTCGCCTTTTGTGTGTTCAAGGCGGCTTAAATGGTCCGCTACTAGGTTTTGGGAACCACTCCTATCTTTGATCTCCAAATCAAATTCTTGTAGCAAAAGTACCCAACGAATTAATCTCGGTTTTGATTCCTTCTTGGCCAACAAGTACTTTAGTGCCGCATGATCCGAGTACACTACTACCTTGGAACCAAGAAGATAAGCTCGGAACTTGTCCAAAGCAAAAACAATAGCTAGTAATTCCTTTTCGGTAGTAGTGTAGTTGGATTGGGCTCCATCTAATGTTTTGGAAGCATAAGCTATGACATAGGGGATCTTACCTTCGCGTTGTGCTAACGCGGCTCCAATCGCATAGTTCGAAGCGTCACACATGATTTCAAAAGGTTGAGTCCAATCGGGGCCTCGCACTATAGGAGCTTGTGTCAATGCTACTTTGAGTTTGTCATATGCTTCCATGCATTCCTTGCTTAGCTCAAATTCGACATCTTTTTGTAGTAATCGAGAAAGGGGTAGGGCTACCTTGCTAAAGTCCTTGATGAATCTCCGGTAAAATCCTGCATGTCCAAGAAAAGAACGGACTTCCCTCTCGGAATAGGGGTAAGGTAAACTAGATATGACATTTATTTTAGCCGGATCTACGGAGATGCCTTCCTTTGATACTATGTGTCCCAAAACAATTCCTTGTTTGACCATGAAATGACATTTTTCAAAATTTAAAACAAGGTTTGTTTTGGTGCATCTCTCCAAGACTTTTTCAAGGTTACCTAGACAATGCTCAAATGAATCACCATACACACTAAAATCATCCATGAAAACTTCCATTGATTGCTCTAGAAAATCCGCAAATAGGCTCATCATGCATCTTTGGAACGTTGCCGGTGCATTGCATAGGCCAAATGGCATACGCTTGTAAGCATACGTTCCGAAGGGGCAAGTGAATGTGGTTTTTTCTTGGTCTTCTAGAGCAATATGGATTTGGAAGTATCCGGAGTAGCCATCAAGAAAACAATAATATGATTTACCGGCTAATCGATCAAGCATTTGATCAATAAATGGTAGTGGAAAATGATCTTTCCTTGTGGCCGCATTCAATCTCCGGTAATCTATGCATACTCTCCAAGAATTTTGTACTCTTGTTGCTATGAGTTCACCACTTTCATTTTTGATTGTTGTCACTCCGGACTTTTTGGGCACTACTTGGACCGGGCTTACCCATTCGCTATCCGAGATAGGGTAGATGATGTCCGCTTCAAGTAGCTTAGTGACTTCTTTCTTTACTACCTCAAGGATGGTTGGATTGAGTCTCCTTTGAGGTTGCCGGACCGGTCTTGCTCCTTCTTCAAGGAATATGCGGTGTTCGCATACTTTGGGGCTTATTCCTACTAGGTCCGCCAAACTCCATCCGATTGCCTTTTTGTTTTTCCTCAATACATTTAGCAATTTCTCTTCTTGTTGAGGGGTTAGCTCTTGGGCAATTATCACGGGTAGCTCTTGGGCTTCATCAAGGTATGAGTACCTTAAGTGAGGTGGTAGTGGCTTCAATTCCATCTTCTTTTCACTCCTTGAGGCTTGAGTTTGTGTGGTGTTTAGTTCGCTTGGCTTTTCATTTGCTTCTTCAACCATACACTTCTCATCTAGCTTTGCTAGATGTACTTCGGCCACTATGTTATCAATCGGGTCACACCGAAACAAAGAATGGTTCTCCGGTGGATGCCTCATTGCTTCCTCTAGGCTAAAGCTTACAATTCTCCCATCTATTTCAAATGAGTAGTTCCCCGAGTAAGCATCAAGTTTAAATCTAGAAGTTCTCAAGAATGGTCTTCCAAGTAGGATAGATGACGCTCTCTCGGTTTCGCTTGATGGCATTTCAAGAACATAGAAGTCAATGGGGAATATCAACCCTTTTATATCCACCAATACATCTTCCGCAACGCCCGCTACGGTTATTATACTCTTATCCGCTAAGACAAATCTTGCCGTCGACCTTTTTAGTTGTGGCAAGTTCAATAACCGGTAGACGGATAGTGGCATGATGCTAACACATGCTCCAAGGTCACACATGCAATCATTAAAATGGACTCCATTGATTGTGCAAGTAACCATACAAGGACCCGGATCATCACACTTCTCGGGTAGTGTTCCCATTAAAGCGGAAATAGAGCTTCCCAATGGAATGGTTTCCAATTCAAGAATTTTATCCTTATGTATGCATAGGTCTTTGAGAAATTTAGCATATCTAGGAACTTGATGGATAGCATCAAAGAGGGGGATGGTTACCTCAACTTTCTTGAATACTTCCACCATTTTGGGGTCAAGTTCTATGCGCTTTTTAGCTCTCTTTGCAAGTGTTGGGAATGGGAGTGGTTGAGCAACTTCCTCTTCCAAGGTTTTTTTGGCCTTGGGTGTCTCTCTTGTTGGTTGGGCCTCATCCTCAACTATGGCTTGTGGTGCCTCCTCTTCCACTTCTTCTATATTTATTCTCTCCTCTTCTTGAGCGGTTGTGATAGGGCTTGAATCCTTTGCTTCCTTCCCTTTTAGTTGTGTACCGGATCTAAGGGTGATGGCGTTAATGCCTCCCTTTGGATTTGGTTGAGGTTGAGAAGGAATGGCACTTTGGATTGGGGGTTGAGGAGTGGAAGTTGATGGTGGATCCATGCGTGCAAGAAGGGCTTGTAGTGTAGAGGTGAGACCGGTGAGGCCGGAAGCAAGTGTGGTTTGTAATTCCTTTTGGCCTTGAATAATGGTCCGGAGTGTTTCGTCTTGGTTAGAGGGGTTGGTTGCATATGTGAGTTGAGGGGCTTGTGATTGGTTGGGTGGTGGTCTTTGATGTGGTGGTTGATATGTTTGGTAGTTTCTTTGTGGGTTTTGTTGATTGTATGGTTGATTTTGTGAGTTGTATGGTCGGTTTTGTGAAAAGTTTTGTGAATTGTTACCCCATCTTTGACCTCCTCCATTATTGTTATTGTTGTCCCTATTCCCTTGTTGATGGTTGTCTCTCCAATTTTGATTATTGTATCCACTTCCTTGGTTGTGGCTTCCTCCTCCTTGATAAGAGTACCCTTGGTTGGGATTACCACCTTGGTAGTATCCTTGGTTGGGGCGATCATAGAAGTTGTGGGTAGCCGCCAAGGTATTGTCTTCTTGAAGGCTTGGGCACTCATCCGTGTAGTGAGAATAGCAAGAGCAAATGCCACATACTCTTTGAGGGACCAATTGTTGGTTATGTTGTTGAGGTGGTGGATGGTGTTGTTGTTGGTATGCTTGGGTTTGTGGTTGTTGTTGGTTCAATTGGAGTTGCTTCAAGATGGATGTCATCTCATTCAAGGATTGAGTTAGAGCGGTGGTTTCACTACTAGTTGATACCTCATTCACGGCTCTTGGACGGTTGACTCTTCGCCTCATATGTTGATTGGATTCGGCCAAGTCAATAATAAGTTGCCATGCCTCTTCCGCGGTTTTGTATTTGGACAAAGAACCATTGCTAGAAGTGTCCAAGAGGGTTCTATCTTGCTCTCGCATCCCTTGACATATGTATCCAAGCAATACTTGAGTGTCAATCATGTGATTTGGACATGCATCTAGTAGTTTGCGAAACCGTTCCCAATACTCATAGAGTGGTTCCGTCTCACCTTGCACAATACAAGACATTTCCTTCCTTAACCTATCCATCTTTTCCGGAGGTAGGAATTTGTCCAAGAATCCCCTTCTAAGTAAGTCCCAATCGGAGGTAACTTCACTAGAGAGGGTATAGAACCATTCTTTAGCCTTGTCCTCAAGAGAGAAAGGGAAAGCAAACAACCATATGGCAACTTCATCGGACCCTTCCCGTCTAGTAGTTGAACATATGCGATGGAAGTCCTTGAGATGTCGAATAGGATCTTGTGCGGGAAGCCCATGAAACTTAGGTAGGAGGTTGATCAAAGCGGTCTTCAATTCAAAGTTAGCATTCAAGTTGGGATGAGTTACGTGAAGGGGTTGAAGGACATAATCCGGTGCACCCGCTTCCTTGATGGTAACTCTCCTCGGAGCATCCATGGTATTAGCACCTAAAACAAAAGAAAATTCGTTAGTGAGATTGATGGAAGTAGAATTAGTGCCTTCTTTGAGTGACGGTTCAATGTTCACTTCTAGTAAGGTGGTTGAGGTGGTGGAAACCTCTTCCCCTTTTCCAAACGTAAGCCGCCTCCGAGCTTGTCTAATATGAAGCAAAGTTCGTTCTATTTCCGGATCAAAAGGGGCTAAGCTCGGATTTGGTTGTGAACGCGTCATACGATGAAGGGAAAATGGAATTCATGGTGATGATGAGGAATTAGTCACTTGAAGTATTTACAAGGGAATGCAACTATGTACATCTATACATGCTTAATCTAAACAATAACATGGCACACTAAGCAATATCCCCGGCAACGGCGCCATTTTGACAAATGGACTTTTGTTGGTATAGAATTTGTTAAGTGATCAATTGTAGTATAGTCTAAACCAACACAAAATCCATCGCCAAACAAATCTACAATCTATAACCGAGAGTATTAATCTCCCGAGTCGTTCTCCCTTGGAATTGCCAAAGTGTGCATCTTATTGATTTAGTAAGCTTTGTTGAGTTCTTGAAGGTCTTAGCAAGTAATGAGAAACAACAATCAATTATCAAAAGGACTTGACTTAGGGTTGGCATTAGAAATCTTTATCATTATAGTTCACTCATTGTTGATAGCCGTTAGACTTTGCTCCGTTTAGTCATCCCCTAAATATAGAAGAAAGTCAAATGGAAACAATTGACTTGAGTCACAAGTTCTAGCTTCACCTTATGGGAATCTAGTTTTAGTGCACTTCAAGGCAATTGGCAAACTCTAACTTCGAATCAACCCTTGATATAACTATTCAATTCATTCCAATGACCAAACCCTATGCCAAGTATAAAAGTTCTACTCCATAGCTAGTATTGACATTTTATCAAACATGTGATGAGCAAAAAGGAAAGTCATAGTGAAATGAAAAGAAAAGTAGGATTAAGAAAATATTGCAACACAAGGAATTAGCAACAAGCATCAAAGAACAACAATGATGATTAAAACCTCAAACATTTAATGAAATCCAAAATTCATAGAGTTGAATCCTAGACCCAAGGAATGTCAACAATTACAACTACACTTGAAATTTGAAGAGAAAACCTATTACATGAACAAAGTGAAATGAAAGTTGCAATGGATCTCACCAAGAAATGAGTAAAAATCCAGAATTTTGATGAAGAAGAACCCTAGTGAGAACTTGAGAGAGGTTGATGAATCCTAGAGAGAAGTTGGAGTTTCTTTCTCTAACAATGTAACTAACTCCCAAAAAATCTCCCAAAAACTAAAAAATGAACTAGGTCCCCTCAACCTTTGCCCCCTTGGTCCTCTTAAGTCTTTTCCCGCCAAAGCACTCCTCAAAAGTTGGGATCTCTAACCAACTCCACGCCTAAGTCACGTGACTTTAAAAAAATCTTTTTTTCGAACATCGGCGCGCACGCGCAAGGTACGCGTACGCGTCCATGAGGATCTTGGCTTAGCCGCTACTCTAATCGGCTCGTGGTTTGGCTTCGCATTGCTCTCATCCGCGCGGACGCGCCAGGTGCGCGCGCGCGCCCATACGGAAATTCCAAAGCTTCAATTCTCATGCTTCCTTTCTTTGCACCCTTCTTCCTTATCTTTTCCTGTTCATTCCCAGTCTATGTCCTGAAACCACTTAGCACACGAGTCACGGCATCGAATGGCATCAAGGAGAGATTAGAAATGTGTCTATTTTGGTGCGAAATAAGCATGTTTTCCTTTATGAGGCAAAACTAGGGAAAGAATGCAAATCCTTATACTTCATGCAGAAAATGTGTGAAATCATTGATAAACCCTTTGAAATTAGCACAAGACAAACCCTCAAAATGGGGTTTGTCAAGAGTGCAAGGCCATAACTATAACAAAAATGGCCGAACCTGGAGAGAGTGAAAAGGTAGTGATTCCTAGTGAGGAAGACCTCAAGGGACGTCCACTAACCAATAAGGAGTTCCCTATTGAGGAACCAAAGGAATTTGAGGTTCATACAAAGACCATAGAGATTCCACTGAACTTACTTTTGCCATTCATAAGCTCTGATGAATATTCTTCCTCTAAAGAGGACAAAAACACTATTGAGGAGCAAGTTGCTCAGTATCTAGGAGCAATCATGAAGCTGAATGCCAAGTTATTTGGTAATGAGACTTTGGAGGATGAACCTCCATTGCTCATCAATGAACTGAATGCATGGATTCAGCAGACATTACCTCAAAAGAAACCGGATCCCGAAAAGTTCTTAATACCTTGCACCATAGGCACCATGACCTTTGAAAAGGCTCTGTGTGACCTGGGGTTAGGTATCAACCTCATGCCACTCTCTGTAATGGAGAAACTAGTGATCTTTGAGGTACAAGCTGCAAGAATCTCACTAGAGATGGCAGACAAATCAATGAAACAGGCTTATGGACTTGTAGAGGATGTCTTAGTGAAGGTTGAAGGCCTTTACGTCCCTACTGACTTCATAATCCTAGACACTGAGAAGGATGAGGATGAATCCATCATCCTTGGAAGACCCTTCCTAGCCATAGCAAGGATTGTGATTGATGTAGACAGAGGAGAGTTAGTCCTTCAATTGAATGAGGACTGCCTGATGCGGGCAGAAATTGGCGAATTAAAAATTATTAAAATATATATGTTGCAAGTATAGTTCTTAACTCGCCAGAAATCCACTTATCAATTTTGAAAGGTGTCACAGAAATTTAAATTTAAAATACTGGGAGTATGAATCCCAGGTCGTCTCCCAACGAGTTGCAGAAAAGTGTGTTATTTTATTAATCAGATGTTTTCAAAAAGGTTTGAGTTAAGTAAACAGGAAATTAAATTGGAGAATTTGAATAATGTAAATAAAAGCCTTGACTAGGAGTTGATTAGTTGGAAGCCCCATTATTGTTGGATTACTCTCTAGATTAATTGATAATTAAAGGTTATCCTATTTAGTTATCTCTTACTAGGTAAGGGAAAGTTAAACAAGTTGGAATGCTACGTCCGTTCACAAGTTGCAACCCACTTAATTAAAAAGGATTGGTGTTAGTGACTAGAGGGCAATACAACAATAAACCCAATTACAATCTTTCTTTTAAGCTTTCCAACTCAAGGGTTCCTTTCAATCAACTCCCCATCAAGTTAGGGAACTACTCGCTCATTGTGAATGTAAAATTCATAACATATGAAAAGAAATTAAAGAAAGACATTGTAAATAAAAATCAAAATAATCAATTAAAAATAAAAGTAATCCTTGTATTAAATAATCCTAAAAATATTCCAATGGTAAAATTAAATAAAGCAAAGGACATGGAAGAGTAAAGCCAAGTAAAGAAAACGAACTAGAATGACAAAGTCTTGATGAGGTAATAACTCTTCTCACTATCCCAATGCAAAAAGTGGTAGAAAAATAAAATCCTAAGAACTATAAATGTGTAGAGAGAAAAACCTAGAGGAGGAGTAAAAACTAGATCTCAAACTAAAACTGTGTAGAATGAATGTTGTCCCTGGTTTCTGCATGTTCTCTGGCTCTAGTCTACTGTTCTGGACCGAAAACTGGGTCAAAATAGGGTCCAAAATTGCTCCCCAGCGAATTCTGCAGATTATGCAGATCGCGCACGTCACGTGATCGCGTCATCCATGCGAACGCGTCATTCGCATTTTTCCCTGCCACGCGTTCGTGTCGTCCACGCTTCTGCATCACTTGTGCTTTTCCAATCCGTGCGGTCGCGTGAGCCATGCGGCCGCATCACTGCGATTTCTCCTCTTTCACGCAAACGCGTGAGCCATGCGGTCGCGTCACTTCTCGCTGGTTATCTCCTCAATTTCTCGTGTTCCTTCCATTTTTGCTAGCTTCCTTTCCAATCTCCAACTCATTCATGCCCTATAAAGTCTGAAACACTTAACACACATATTACGGCATCAAATGGAATAAAGGAGAATTAAAATGCATAATTAAAAGTCTCTAGGAAGCAGTTTTCAATCATGTAATAATTTCAGGAAGGAAATATAAATGCATGCTAAATTAATGAATAAGTGGGTAAGGATCATGATAAAACCACACAATTAAACACAATATAAACCATAAAATAGTGGTTTATCACTGCCTTGTGTTCAAGACTCAAGGATCTTCTTCTATAGACATGGAGAAGAAGCATGAAAAGCTTCTCTCAATACAGAGTCAGACAGAGCCCTCACATTCAGACTCTAAGTTTGGTGTTGGGAGGCCACAATCATGCTCTGAGCACCTGTAAAGCTCTGTAAGAGCTTCCTGTCAAGCTATTGACATTAAAGAAGCGCTTATTGGGAGGCAACCCAATTTTATTTATCTATATTTATTACTCTTTCATTTTATTTTTCATTGTTATTATATGTCTTCTTTAGGTTGATGATCATGTGGAGTCACAAAAATAGCTGCAGAATCAGAGCAGAAATCAAAAACAGCATAAAAAATAGCACACCCTAGAGGACGAGCTTACTGGCGTTTAAACGCCAGTAAGGATAGCAAATTGGGCGTTTAACGCCCAGTCTGGCACCATTCTGGGCGTTAAACGCCAGAAATGGCACCCAGATTAGCATTTAACGCCAAAAAAGGGTGTCTGGTGTCTAGCTGGTGTTAAATGCCAGTAAAGGTAGTAGAATGGGCATTTAACGCATAGTCTGGCAGCATTCTGGGCATTAAATGCCAGAACTGGCAGCCAGATTGGCATTTAATGCCAGGAATAGGCAGCAGCCTGGCGTTTAACGCCAGAAATGCCACACAGAGGGCGTTTACATGCCAGAAAGGTGTAGGAATGAGAAATCATTGACACCTCAGGATCTGTGGACCCCACAAGATCCCTACCTACCCCCAACTTATTCTCACTCCTCTTTACACCTTCCCATAACACCCTTCTCCAAACACCATTCACCTATCAAATCCTACCCTCTTCCCCATAACCTCTTCACCACTCACTTCCATCCACTATTTCCCATCATACAACCCACCTACTCCTACCCATTCAAATTCAAACTAATTCCCTCCCAAACCCAACCCCTTCTACACGGATACCCTCTCTCCCCTACCCTATAAATACCCCTCCTTACCACCTTCAACTTCACACATCACACACACCTTAACCTCCCTTGGCCGAATTCACCACACACCTTCATCTCGTCAATTTCTTCTTCTCCTTCTCCTTTCTTTCTTCTTTTGCTCGAGGACAAGTAAACCTTTTAAGTTTGGTGTTGGAAAAAGCTTTGCTTTTTGTTTTTAATAACCATTAATGGCACCTAAGGCCAGAGAAACCTCTAAAAAGAGGAAAGAGAAGGTATTTGTTTCCACCTCCGAGTCATGGAAGATGGAGAGGTTTATCTCAAAGGTCCATCAAGACCACTTCTATAAAGTTGTGGCCAAGAAAAAGGTGATTTCTGGGGTCCCCTTCAAGCTCAAAAAAGGCAAATATCCGGAGATCCAACAAGAGATTCAGAGAAGAGGTTGGGAAGCTCTCACCAACCCTATCCAACAAGTCAGAATCTTAATGGTTCAAAAGTTCTATGCTAATGCATGGATCACTAAGAACCATGATCAAAGTGTGAACCCCAACCCAAAGAATTGGCTCACAATGGTTCGAGAGAAATACTTAGATTTCAGTCCGAAAAATGTGAGGTTGGCATTCAACTTGCCAATGATACAAGGAGATCTTTATCCTTTCACAAGAAGGGTCAACTTTGATCAAAGGTTGGACCAAGTCCTCATAGACATCTGTGTAGAAGGAGCCCAATGGAAGAGAGACTCCAAAGACAAGCCAATTTAACTAAGAAGGCTTGACCTCAAACCCATGGCTAGAGGATGGTTAGAGTTCATCCAATGCTCTCTCATTCCTACTAGCAACCGATCCAAGGTAACTGTAGATCGGGCTATCATGATCCATAGCATCATGATTGGAGAGGAAGTGGAAGTTCATGAGATCATACCTCTAGAACTATACAAGGTGGCTGACAAGCCTTCCACTTTGGCAAGGTTAGCATTTCCTCATCTCATCTGTCACCTATGCAATTTAGCCAGAATTGTCATAGAGGAAGACATCCTCAATGAAAAGGACAAGCCCATCATTAAAAAGAGGATTGAGCAAACAAAAGAGCCCACTCATACACCTCAACAAGCGCATGAGGAAGTCCCTCATCAAGAAATCCCTGAGATGTCTCAAGGGATGCATTTTCCTCCACACAACTATTGGGAGCAACTCAACACCTCTTTGGGAGATTTGAGTTCCAACATGGAGCAACTAAGGATGGAGCACCAAGAGCACTCCTTTATCCTTTATGAAATTAGAGAGGACCAAAGAGCCATGAGGGAAGAGCAACATACGCAAGGAAGAGACATTGAGGAGCTCAAGCACTCCATAGGATCTTCAAGAGGAAGAACTAGCCACCATCACTAAGGTGGACCCGTTCTTTAATTTCCTTGCTCTTATTTTTCTGTTTTTCGGTTTATATGCTTTATGTTTTGTCTATGTTTGTGTCTTTATTACATGATCATTAGTATCTAGTGTTTATGCCTTGAAGCTATGAATGTCCCATGAATCCTTGACCTTTCTTAAATGAAAAATGTTTCTAATTGCAAAAGAACAAGAAGTACATGAATTTCAAATTCTATCTTGAAATTAATTTAATTATTTTGATGTGGTGGCAATACTTTTGTTTTCTGAATGAATGCTTGAACCGTGCATATTTTTTAGTGAAGTTTATGAATGTTAAAATTGTTGGCTCTTGAAAGAATAATGAAAAAAAAGAAATGTTATTGATAATCTGAAAAATTATAAAATTGATTCTTGAAGCAAGAAAAAGCAGTGAAAAATACAAAGCTTGCAAAAAAAAGGGGCAACAAAAATAAAGGAAAAAAGAAAAAGAAAAAGCAAGCAGAAAAAGCCAATAGCTCTTTAAACCAAAAGGCAAGAGCAAAAAGCCAGTAACCCTTTAAACTAAAAGGCAAGGGTAAAGAGGATCCAAGGCTTTGAGCATTAATGGATAGGAGGGCCCAAAGTAATAAAATCATAGCCTAAGCGGCTAAATCAAGTTGTCCCTAACCATGTGCTTGTGTCATGAACGTCCAAGTGAAAAGCTTGAGACTGAGTGGTTAAAGTCATGATCCAAAGCAAAAAGAGTGTGCTTAAGAACTCTGAACACCTCTAACTGTGGACTCTAGCAAAGCTGAGTCACAATCTGAAAAGGTTCACCCAGTTATGTGTTTGTGGCATTTATATATCCGGTGGTAATACTGGAAAACAAGATGCTTAGGGTCACGGCCAAGACTCATAAGTAGCTATGTTCAAGAATCAACATACTGAACTAGGAGAATCAATAACACTATCTGAATTCTGAGTTCCTATGGATGCCAATCATTCTGAACTTCAAAGAATAAAGTGAGATGCCAAAACTGTTCAGAAGCAAAAAGCTACAAGTCCCACTCATCTAATTAGAACAAAGCTTCATTGATATTTTGGAATTTATTGTATATTCTCTTCTTTTTATCTTATATTGTTTTTAGTTGCTTGGGGACAAGCAACAATTTAAGTTTGGTGTTGTGATGAGCAGATAATTTATACGCTTTTTGGCATTGTTTTTAGGTAGTTTCTAGTATGTTTTAGTCACTTTTTAGTATATTTTTATTAGTTTTTATGCAAAATTCACATTTCTGAATATCACTATGAGTTTGTGTGTTTTTCTGTGATTTCAAGTATTTTCTGGCTGAAATTGAGGGACCTAAGCAAAAATCTGATTCAGAGGCTGAGAAAGGACTGCAGATGTTATTGGATTCTAACCTCCCTGCACTCGAAGTAGATTGTCTGGAGCTACAGAAGCCGAATTGGTGCACTCTCAATTGCGTTGGAAAGTAGACATCTTGGGCTTTCCAGCAATGTATAATAATTTATACTTTGCCAGCGATTTGATGGCCCAAACTGGCATTCAAACGCCCACCAGAGACCCTTTTTGTGGAGTTAAACGCCCAAACTGGCATCAAAGCTAGCGTTTAACTCCAAAGATGGCCTATGCACATGAAAACTTCAAGGCTCAGCTCAAACACACATCAAGTGGGCCCTGGAAGTGGATTTCTGCACTATCTACTCATTTTCTGTAAACCTAGTTCATTAGTTTAGTATAAATAGCACTTTTTAGTATTGTATTCGGGGTCTTTAACCTTTTGGGGAGTTCTTCGAACCCTTTTTAGAGGTTGGCCATTCGGCCATGCCTAGACCATTTTGTTCTTATGTATTTTCAACGGTGGAGTTTCTACACCTCATAGATTAAGATGAGGAGCTCTGCTATTCCTCATGAATTAATGCAAGTACTATGGTTTTTCATTCAATTCACGCCTACTTCTTCTCCAAGATATACTCTTGTACTTAATTCAGTTAAGTCAGACTAAAGGGGTGACCTGTGACAATCACCCACTATCTTCAGTACTCGCTTAGCCAAGATCCGCGTGCCTGACAACCACAAAGTGGTCTACATGATGTTCAATGTAGTCATTGGATGACAGCCGGAGTATATTCTCTTGGGTCTCTAATCAACGATTTACATCATCTCTCCTGACAACAGAGCATCTGAATCTGAGATTAGGATCTTCGTGGTATAGGCTAGAACACTAGACAGCATTCCTGAGATCCGGAAACTCTAAACCTTGTCTGTGGTATTCTGAGTAGGATCTGGGAAGGGATGACTGTGAGGAGCTTCAAACTCGCGAATGTTGGGCACAGTGACAGTGGGCAAAAGGATCAATGGATCTTATTCCGACGCTAGTGAGAACCGACAGATAATTAGCCCTGCGGTAGCTGTGCCTGATATTTTTCATCCTAGACGAGAAATCCGACAGTTGATTAGCCGTACAGAGACCATAGCTGGACCATTTTCACTGAGAGGATCATACAGCTTCCCATGGAAGGGAGCACGCATGATTGGATGAAGACAATAGGAAAGCAGAGGTTCAAGAGCAACAAAGCATCTCCAAACACTTATCTAAAATTCCCACCAATGAATTACGTAAGTATCCCTATCTTATTTTACATTTTATTTATCTTTTAATTATCAATACCTCATAACCATTTGAATCCGTCTGGCTAAGATTTACAAGATGACCATAACTTGCTTTAAGCCGGCAATCTCCGTGGGATCGACCCTTACTCACGTAAGGTATTACTTGGACGACCCAGTGCACTGGCTGGTTAGTTGTGCAGAGTTGTGAAAAGTGTGATCCCAATTTCGTACACCAATGACCCGGTGCACTTACTGGTTAAGTTGTGCGAAATCCTAATTTGCGCATCAGAACCTATAAGTCACTATCTCTACTGACTGTACTTCAGGAACACGCTGAGTGTGCAAAAACTTCTCCACATTTCGAAACCATTGATCAGCCTCCAAAACATTGACATTTCCATCAAACTGAGGTGGACCACTCTTAGGGAAGTCAGTAAGGGTCATAGTCCTTTAATGTCAACCCACGTTACTTGTACCAGCACCAAAGTTTCTGCCTTGACGTCCTTGCGTCGGTTCAACGATGAGATTTTCTCTTCGAGTACCTCGCCTTGATCCGTGAGATTCTATTTGGTCCCTATTTACACCAAACAATTGATATTAACGTGATTAGTCTCAATATCTCAAGTTTAGTGCCTTAGGCCCCAAATGCATGCTCACGAACAAGTGTGCTACACATATCAGTCAGATATCCTAAGTAGCACATATACAGAGCACAGAGCATGCCCAGAAGCATAGTCAGTCCATCCCTCAGGCTCTACATGAACGAACTGCTCTAATACCATAATGTAACACCCTACCATACAAAGTCTTATGATTAAGTCATAAAACAGAGGTAGCCAGGTATTATGACCTCTAAAATAATATATATATATATATATATATATATATATATATATATATATATATACATAATATAGTTGAAAAGGGTTTATATCTAGTATCCCTGGAACAAAAGTTAAACAAAAGTGTTACACAGAAAAATGCTTCACTCATGAAAATGATAAACGTAAAACAAGAGAGATAGGAGTAAAGCAAAACATAGATATATAAAAGAAGAGTTTCAAGATACAAATAACAAAGCTTCTGACTCAGCTCGCAAAGTTAAGACTGGCCAGAGCATACATACATACATACATACATACATACAAACATATACATACATATATATATATATATATATATATATATATATATATATATATATAGAAGAAAGCTAGCACTAGCGGTAGTCCGCCTACACTAGCTAAGGGAGAAAGAGATATATGATATAAAATTATATTTTATTAATTGGAAATAAGATTAAAAAGAAGAAGGGAAAAGAAGAAGAGCTGGAGAGCTTACAAGAGAACTCTCAGAGCTTCTCTCTAACCTCTCTCTATGATTGTGTAAAATGAAGGGTGCCTCATAATGAGAACGAGGCCTCTTTTTATAATTGAAGATTTTACTGTTTCTACAGTACAAGTAAACATGACCTAGACTATAGCCACAGTACCGGTTTCAAATAGTTCCTATTATTGTCTTGGTATTATTATAATATTTTTGGTTTTAATCATCAGCTAGACAAACTTCAAAACAGTCTTCCTCAACTTGACTATCTTTACCTTCTTCATCACTTTCTTCTTTAGATGAGGACTCTTCATCTTCTTGAAGCAAGTGAAGGATCTGTTGAAGCTTCCCTTTGATTGATTGCTTCGATTGTTAGGCTGCAAGGGCTGCCTAAATTTGTGCCTTTTGATTGAGAAACGAGGCCCTTTCTGGATCTGAGATCTTCTGACTCTTGGGATTGGTCTTAAACCATTCTCTGACCTTTTCTGGATAGGCCATTGATGAATCAAATTGAGACCACCATTTGACATAAGCATGCCTTTGTAAGATTGGGAATGCTTTAGGATGGTCCGGTTTTGTATATTGATATTGCCACGAGAATACCCAGGACAATGAGAAAATTGAGAAAAATTTTAACATTACCGGAACACATGTTTCCTGAATGTCAAATTTTGATTGAAATAGTTTATACCCTTCATCGGTAGGTGAGGTTAGGATTTCTAGGATTGGCCCAAAGAAGTCCCACTATTGGTAGAACCAATTTGGAAAAACATAGTTTGAATTTCTTTTAAAATAAATTAACTATGAATGTCTATACTGAGTATTTTGAAACCAAAATACTTTAGTCCAGACTTCCATGTAGTCCCAATAATTAAAACCTATTGGGTTATAGTTTTGAGAAAACTTTTGAATTTTGTTTAGATTGTTCCCAAATTGCTTTGGGGTCAGGACTTTGAGGATTTGGATTGTTGAATGGGTTATGAGTTCAAGATTGGTTTTGTCCTTGTAGTATTTAATAGATGATGAGTCAGTATCTACTAAAATGAACTCATAAAATTGGCGAGTTTTATTGTGTGAGATTGGTTTGAAATGGAATCCGGCAGAAAAGATTTTTGGGATAACTTTGTTTAGCGATTCATCCCAAAATTCAGGCTCCATTTGGATATTGTTTGAATTTTTGTTTAGGGGGATATAATTGGCTTGGGCTTTTTGTGTTTTTGTTGTGATTGAGAATGTTTGTGGTGTTAGAGCTATGGCTTTTTCTTTTGGTTTTTGTGCAATTATTTTTTGTTTGGCTGCTTGGGATATGAGCTGGTTAGGTTAAATTCTTCATCTAACTCACTGCATATATCAGCCCAAGATTTTTTGTTGATTTTGGTGACACCTTAGTCTTGTAAGGCCAAAAGGGTTTGGATTGGGAAGGCGTAATCTGCCTTAGTTTGTTTGGCTTGATTAGTAGCTGGTTCAATAGATTGTTGGGTTGATTTTTTGGAGGGTTGTTAGGTAGAAGACCCAAATTCATGATCAGATTGAGATTGCCTGGATGGCCCTGAAAGGGCTAAGTGAATGCCTTTGCCTTTGCTTCTTGAAGAGGCGATAATTACCTTTTTAGGCATCCTAATCTTGCTTGATTCCCTGCAAATATTCACGTGTGAGAAAGTCAGGGAGAGAGTTTGAGTTGCCCTTAATATGCTCAATTTCAAAATCAAAAATGCTTAAGATAGGTTGCCATCTGGCAAAAATTTGTTTTGATGCAAGATTTTTAACATCTTTTTGTAAGGCTTCTTTGGCCGATTTGCATTCAACTCGGACTAAAATTTTTTATTGAGTAAATCAGATTAAAATTTTGTGATGCACAAAACTATTGCTAAAATTTCTTTTTTGATTGTGGAATAGATTTGTTGAGTAGTATTCCAATATTTTGATGTAAATGCAATGATACACTCTTTATCATGCAATTTCTGTTTTAAGATACCACCATATCCTAAATCAGATGCATCTGTTTCAATGATTTTGAATGCATGAGGAATAGGTAGGTAAAGACAAGGAAGATTGCGAACTTTGATTTTAAGAAATTTGATGATTTCAGAATGTTTGTCAGTCCAGGATGGAGGATTTTTCTTAAGCCTATCATGAAGAGGCTTAATAAGATTACTAAGATTTGGAATAAAATCCGAGACATAATTAAGATATCCTAGGAACCTCTGGAGCTGAGGTTTGTCAATGACATAATCTGAAAACTTTTCTGCAAACAAAATTGATCGTTCAATTGAGGTTATTGTTCCTTGGGAAATCATATGACCAAGAAAACGGATTTTTGTTTGAAAAAGGACAATTTTTGATTTGGAAATAGCAAGTCTATTTTTCTGGATGGTGTACATAAAAGTTTTAACATGTTTGAAGTATTCTTCTAAAGTTTGAGAAAAGATTAAGAAATCATCTATATAAATGATTGCAAATTGTGAATATGGGTTGAAAATGTCATTCATGATTTTTTGAAATTCAGAAGGAGCATTTTTCAGACCAAAAGGCATTACATTCCATTCATATTGACCGAATGGAACTGTAAATGCAGTTTTATATCTGTCAGATTCTTTGATTTGGATTTGCCAAAAACCAGATTTCATATCAAATTTTGAAAAGATATTTGCTGAGTTTAGCCTATTGAGCAAATCCTTTTTATTTGGGATAGGATAATGAATCCATTGTAAAGCTTAATTTAAAGGTTTGTAATTGATGACAAGCTTGGGAGTTCCTCGTTCTATCTCAGCTTGCTTGTTGACATAAAAAACTGAGCAAGACCAAGGACTTTTACTTGGACGAATTAATCCTTTGTCCAAAAGATCTTTAATCTCCTTTTGACAATGCTGCAAAAGCTACTCATTCATTTGAATTGGGCGAGCTTTTGTAGGAATTTGTGATTCTTTAAAATCTTTTTCATAAGAAAGATCAACAATGTGTTCTTTCCTTTTCCAGAAGGCATGAGGCAAATTTGAACAGATAGACTTTTCAATTTGGTTTAAAAGACTTTTGATTTTATCTTGAACCATTGTTGGGAAAGTTAGGATTCAAGGGTTTTGAAAGAGATTTCTTCTTTCAAAAAACAAATATGTTTGGTTCTGGATTCAATTTGGTTTAAAGCTTTCTGGGTTGGTGAGTCTAGAAATTCAAATAAAGTTTCCTGTCCACCCATATAAGAGGTAATTCCAGGAAAATCTGCTAGGTATGGAAACAAAGGAATTATAAAAGCTGTCCCCAAGACTACATCATTTTTTATATCTTTTGTTATGATGAATTTAGTTGGAATCCTAAGATTACCCTTTTTAACAAAAGCATTGGTTAATTTGAAATTGATTTTTAGTCTTTCACCCGTTATCGAGCTAAGATGTTCAGTAGTTTTTTCAAAATACTTTGTGGGGATCAGACCTTCTTTAATACAATTTGAATATGCACCTGTGTCAAAGAGTGCAATGGTTTCGGGAACAAAATCTTTAACGACAATTCGGATATTAACAAGACATTTCATAAAAGAGAATATATTTATTAATTTCAAGATTTTTTTTCCATTATTGTCGTTAGAACTTTCATTTTCCTATTTTTCAGAAAACTCAGGCTGTTTTTCAAGAGAGCCAAGTTCTCCATCATCAGAATCTTCACCTTGCATTAATTACGAGAGAATGAGTTGATGATTGTCTTGATTTCTTTTGATTTCTTGGATTTCTTTCTTAAGGTTGTTTACCTCAGTATGAATATCCTGAATGGTTATAGGATGAATAACTTGTTTTTCTAATTTTTTGAAAATGGGTTTGACATCATATTTATTGCTAAGGACAAGATTTTTGTGCTTCTTTTCTTTTTGTAACAATTTTTTTAATTTAGAAAGAAAGTCTTTCTTTTGTTTTGGATCACCAATAGCCTCTATAGCTTCAAATAAGATATCTTGATCTTTGGATAAAACATTAATTTTCTTGACATCAGAATCTAAGGATGATCCAATATCATCAATTTGGATATTATTGATATCATCCGAAGATTCCGGTCCAGAATCATCATCTGAACTTTCAATTAAAAGATTGTTAATATGTTCCTCAATCTGAGGGTCAAGGTTCAGATTATTAATCTTTCCTTTTAACCTACAGTATTTGCTAACATGTCCTAGTTTTTTACATGTATAGCAAATAATGGGATTTTTCTGGGGATACTTTTGGAAATTCTTTTGGAAACTTTTTTCATCCTTGGGTTTTTGAAAACTTTTTCTAGATCTTCTGAAATTCTTTTCAGGATTAGGTTTAAAAACTTTTCAATTGAGTGGTCTTTTAGATCTCCTTGGATGACAAGCAGGAAGACCAAATTGTTCACAAAAAGTTCCCAAATCGATATGACTTTGTGTTTTCTCACGAGCAAGTTACCGTTGGATTTTATCATCTTGACAGAATTTTAGAGCAATTTTTTGGATGAAAGAGATAATTTGACCATAACTTAACGCATCATAGGGAATTATTCCATCTGGGGTTAAGCTACGAATTTTGTCTCTTACTTTATCTACCAGGGATTTGGGAAGTCCGGCTAGGAATTTTTCCTTCCAGAAAGGTTGTTGACTGTCATCTCTGGTATAGACCTTAGTAAGAAAGGTGTCCTTGTACCATCTAAAGTCAGACAAAGTTTTGCATCTGAGATTGAAAAGTAATTCAGCAGAACGATCTTTCCAAAGAGATGGGTTACCTATGAAATGGCTCGCTATAGTAAAGATTAAGGTGTTAATAGCATCAGGGATAGGTTCCCCATTATCTCCAATGATCGGTTCGTTTTGATCATTAACCTTTACAGCAGAAAAGATTGATTATTTTTTGTCATCAGAAAGGTAGTTATCCCAACAACCTTTGAGTTGACCAGAGAACCCAGAAATAATAACATTGGCTATTGCTTCCTCAGAGGTTTCATGAGCAGCTTGATAGGCTGTGCCTACCATGGTCATATGCTGAAGCATACTCATGATGTTGTATTCGGTTTTGCCATCTATATTCCATTTATAGACATTATTGGCATTGAAGCTGACAAAACCAAGTTCCCTTTCTCAATAGCTAGATTAAAGGCAGATATACGATTATAACTATGTGGAGAGGGTTTGGTTAAACCTTTCCACTTAGTTATAGAATTGGTCATAATTGGGCTAACTTTGAGTGTAGATTTGTCAGAATTATCACTTTGGTCCGAAAAAGACTCATTAGAGTCTTGGTCAAGGACATTAATGGCCTTGGATGAGCGAGTTTGTATACGAGATGTAGATTCACCAGAGTTTGTAGGAGTTTCAGGGACAGTACTATGACGATTTAAAAGTTAGTCGATCTTTTGCATGACTTCAGAATCACTAGATTCTTGTTTTAGAATAGAAGTTTAAAGACTCTGTTTAACCTTGCTACTCATTTTGTAAGGTTTAAAAAAGGGATTTTTCAATAGTTTTAGAAGTAGAGGCTTCAGGGACATTTTTCAAAGACAAAAGAGATCCTGAAGATGAAAGGTTGTCACCCAAACATTGTAAAAACCTATTAGTGTAATTTGATTGCTCAATGAGATTTTTAATATCTTTTAGGGTGACAGCTTCATCTACATTTTTTGTTTTAAATGGAGATGCCATAACTGGGTTATGTCCTTCCGTATTTGAAATAACAAAAGATCCTTTTGGAGGAAACTCAGATCTAATTAAATTTCTATCTTTAACTTTCCAAGTCGAAATAACATTTGCTGATGGTGAAAGTTTTTTATTTTTAAAAGGATAATCGATATTATTTTTGATGGAATAAGTATGAAACCATTCAAAGAAAGGAATATGCATTCTGACATCATTGAGAAAACTGTAGTACTTTTTTTTTAAATGATGAGATTTGGAAAGCTGTATATGTACGTAAATACCATTCTCTATGGAGATCATACTCCTTAGAGTAAAGATTTTTACGTAAGGCTTCTTTGTTTATAACAAATTCTGTGCTACCCATGGGCATCATCATTCATATAAGAATATGTTGGAGATAGAATAGATTGTAAGTCAATATCATCATCAGTTTGATAAAATGGTTGAGAAATGTTTGAATTATTTTGTACCCCTGAAATATTAATTCCAGAATTTGCGGATCTGGGAATTTGAGTTAAAAACTGAGATTGTGAAGTCACAGAAAAAGATTTTCTTGCTAAAGCAAAATCATTAGATGTTCCTACTTCAAATCTGGAAGAAGAAGAATTTCATCTGTCAAAGAAAATCTCCACTCTTCCTGATTCATCCTGTTTTATCTCTCGTAAGAGAGGTGCTTGTCTAGGTTACGTTAGAGTGGCTCGATCAATTGACCATGACTGGAAAAGGTCAATTTCATCCCACTTTATGAGCCTTGGGACCGTGACGCTGGCCTTTGTCATGTCTATGACGAACAAAGTAGTTTCACGATCACTGGATTTAAGAAGGACTCTAGAATTACAAGTGTTCATGAACTTGTATTGAATCCTATAGATTAAAGTGGCTGGGATAGATCCTTCCTTCATGTTAAGACTATGAATTCAGATGTTTAGGAAAAGGGAACAAGGATGTTGACATCTAACAAACTGACCGTTTTGTTTAGGAAACAGCTGAAGTAAACCGGACCGTGTCCTAGACTTGTTTCTACTGTTCCGATTAAGGAATCTTAGAAATCATTGTGCCTAATATCTCTAAGACACATAAGGATGGAAGCATTAAGACCTTCTCTGATGAGAGGTTTGACAGCTACCTGGACACATCCTATGTGAAGATATTTGTAGTGACGGGCATTTTCTCTGACAGATTGCTTGGTTAAAAGATGGAATTCCTCACTGGAGTCTGCTCCTAAAGGAATATTGTTTTCAACAGTTTTGATAATGTAATCCGATTTTCTTTTGTTGTCATCAGGGACATATAACTCATCTTGAGGGATTTTGGGTATTTCTCAATTATCTATGGCTTGATTGATATCTTTGAAGCAAACTTCTTCTTCGAAGATATTGTGTTTCGGAGAAAGTTTCTCAGGCCAAGTTACTTTCTCAATAAGATTATTGGAAGGAAAATGAGGTAAAGAGGTGGAGGAAGAAGAAAGAGAAGATCCCCTAATGGAGAGATGTCTAGAGAGTGAACGGAAGAGGTTAGACATATTAAAAAGAATCTGATATCATTGCCCTCCTTTGGTTCAGACAGAACATTTATATTATCACTAAACTATCACTTAAATTTTTGAATCTGGGGGTTATAACTTTTTTTCAACAATTCTTAAATCCATAACCACCAGGAATTCTTACATTCGGATCTTATCACCTTCAAGAACATCATCAAATTAGCCTTACTGCCCCACAACAAGGGTCTTACTGCTACATTCCCTTTAAGTGATAAGATTAAATAGCCCGTACTTCCAGATTTAAAGAATAGTTTTGTTTGATATGTACAGAGATTAAGAACATGAACAGTAAACTTAAACTCCAAATCCATGAACTTCAGAGATAGTTTAATGATAATAATAACATTCCTACTTCCCCATCAAGCTTTGATACCAGATGGCCCGAAGCGGATCAAGGAAGAAAAGGGGAAAAAGGCGTAATAGAAAATGCAGTTATGTATGTCAGATGTAGAAAATAATAATGCAAAAACTAAATAATTAGTAAAGCGGTATGGTAAAACTAGCCATTTATATATATATATATATATATATATATATATATATATATATATATATATATATATATATACATGTGAAACCAAAATACCCAAAATATTATTTACAGAACCTGTTTCTCTAAGTTAACCTCTAAGAGGTAAGAGGGACAAAACATAATATATATATATATATATATATATATATATATATATATATATATATATATATATATATATATATATATATATATATATATATGCAGTGGAGATATATAACTATGTACATATGCATCTAAAACCAAAATAAAACCCCAAACGGGTAGAGTTCTTCGCTTGCAGAAAGCTTCCAGCATGCATTAGCGAGGTGTCTCACGTTCTGCATCTAAAAACCATAAAATATGTATGGAATGAGAACTGGAGGTTCTCAGCATGGTAAGGATGCCCACATAACTAACATATAATGTCCCAGGAAAGTCAGAGGCGGTCCTAGAATTTATGACAATAGATTCAAACTTAAAACTAAAATTGAAAACCAAAAACAGGGTAGGCTACCTAAGGTTCTTAGTCCTAATTCCTTTCTAACTTAAGCCCTAATTTCCGCATTCCTCCAAACCTCCAAAGCTTCGGTGCACAGACAAGCAGTATTGACAAAGCAAACACAAGTAGGATACAGATACAGGAAAAAGGACATATAGCAGTTAAGCATGAATATCAATTACGCAAACCCAAGAATGCAAAACCAAACAAGACACATAAATGCATATGATACATGCCTTTTCTACTGGCTGTGAGCTCACATGTCGGTTACTTTGCCAAAACCCGACACATCCGATAACTAACTCGGATATCATCTTCTTGAAAACCAGTGGGCGGTACACCACCACGAACCCCACCTGGCGGGCAGTGCACCACCACGAACCCCACCATTGCGAGCGGTACACCATCATGAACCTCGCAAGATCCTCAATTAGAAAAACAACACACACATGGGTGGTAAACAACCACGATCCCCACCTTCTGTGAGTGGTAAACCACCACGATCCTTGCCAGGTCAAAGATCAAAATAATTTCATTTTCAAATTTGTTATAAACCATTCATAATCATTCATTATGGCCATATTCATCATATACATATCACATTTCTGTACTTCTCATTCATAATTCATTATGTCTCAAGCTTTCTTCAGTTCTAAGTTGCTCCCTTTTTCTTAGCTTAACCTCTTCACTAAACTTAAATCTAATATTTAGGTCTAAAGGAGTAAAAGTAGAGTGTTAGAGGTTTAAAATCATGTTAAAATCACAAAAATATAGTTTTGCTGAAAATAGGATCCTGCGTACGCAACCCTGGCCCGCGTACGCGAGTACCCTGGACAGAAGCAAATGGCTGAGTACGCATGCATATGTCCGCGTACGCACCTCGCCTTTTTTTCTCAAAAGCTATTAAATTACAAAAATCAGTTTTATACACCTAACTTTCAACGTTCATAACTTCTTCTGCAAAACTCTGATTTTCACAATCTTTAAAACATTTTGAAACTCTTGAAATTATCTTTAAATTGAAATAAACTTTATTCAAATCCAAAATCAGAGGCTCAAGTTATGATCCGCCGAAGTTGGTCAAAAGTTCACTTTTTAACAAAAAACACCAAACCTCCTTTTTTTCAAAGTCTCACTTCCAAACCAATATTTCACTCTTTAAAACAAGTCAAAGGTATTCCAAACAATTTCATAACTATTCTCCCTAAACCCAAAACATTCCAAGACTCAATTTTCATCAATTCCAACCCACACAATTCAAAAACAAAACAACATAAGTCGTATATATACATACACATTCATCAACGAAACAATTCACAATAATCATCTAACAAATTCAATATTCCACCAAACTATTCACATTAACAAGTTCACAACATTCAACATAATCATCATTAATCATGGCACAATCTTATCATCATTTACCCATCTTATATACAAGATTAAACATCACAATCATAATGGCAACAACCACAACCTCAAAGTTACTAACCCTCATACATAACAACCAATCTCAATCATCAACATCATTAATAATTCAATCTTATCTTACGGTTAACTAACCTAAGTTTTCATGACACGTTATATTTTAATTATGAGAAACTGAAATCATACCTTAGCCGATTCCTCCTAATGCCTGGAACACCTCACAATTCAGCGTTTTCCAAGCTTCCAAGACTCCAAAACCTTACTAAACAGCACTCTAGCCACTAAAGTTCAATCCAAGCTCCACTTTCTCAATCTTGACATCCACCAAATAATCAATTTCAATCTAACATCACAATTATCACTATAATCAATATGGAGTTCACTAATTCAATATTACACAAAGAGTTTGAGGGTGCTTACCTGACCCTCAGCTCAAGTGAGCTAGACCGACAATACCCACAAGTTAATTCGAACCTAAACAACGAAATTACGCAAAATTTAACACAATTATTCATTAAATTTTGAAATTTAGGAGATGATCAGCTAGAAAAGAGAATTAGGCTTACTTATGAAATTATTGCAATGGATTCGTAGAGCTCGACGCGATGGTCACGTGGCCGCAAACAGTGTGGCGATCGGAGCTCGGGATTGAAAGTTATTTGGATTTGCTTGGAGGGTATGTCTCAAGTTCTTCTCCTTCTCAAAGATTCCAGTGGGTTTGTTATAATAAGGGAAGAAGATGAGCTGATGCTCATATAAGTTAGTGAATTGGTTGGGTCCGGTTTGACCTGTTCGGCCCGTTCAGCCCAATTTTAGGCTAAATATTTTAAAATTAGTGTTAAAATTCATATTTTAATTATTTCTTCCATTCTAAACTATAAAATTTAATTTTTTAAACTTTTTAAATAATAATTAATTTATTAATTAATTATTTACTAATTACTCAGGGTTTACACTATTGGCTAAGGATAAAGTGAATTAAACCAGCTGGGTCATTATCCAAACCAAATCTGGATGGATTTGTTCATCACTACTTGTTGCCAATTCTAGAGTAGGAGGAAGAACAAGGCTATCAAAGACCACTCCAAAGTCCAGACTCAGAAAAAATATGAAATTGGTGAAAGAGATCAATGAAGCTTTAACAAGAAGAGAGAGTCAATCCATCCTGATGGCTCTATGCAGGGGAACCCAAGAAGAGCAGGCTCTAGGTGCTGTTAAGCCTTAGTGCCTTACATACTGATCTTTGGGGCATTGAACAAGGTCTAGAGCTAGCATATGTTATGGGAATTAGAAGATAAACTGTTGAACGTACTCTTAAGTAGTTATTGCTGTTCTAAACAGCTAAAAAATATTTAGCTACATCCTAATGCTTCAACTTTGATTGAGAATACCAATAAATGGGGGAAAAAGAAACATATATTTTGTACTGTCTATGCATCCAAATTTTTTTGGCAACCAAGTCCAACTAAGTTGGCCCAAACCCAACAAAAACCACTTTCATTACATGGAAGGTGTACACACGCACGCTTCACTAACGCAAATATATCCTTCTTCATTTTTCTGTTCCTTCTTCTTTTTTGCGTTCTTCCTTCTTCTTCTTCTTCTTCTTCTTCTTCTTCTTTGTATTCCTCTTTCTTTTTCGTTGTGTTCTTTTTCTTCTTCACGTATTTTCTCTCTATCGTCGTTCTTTTATTGCTGTTGTTGCTGCATTTTTTTCTCATTTTCTTCCTAGTAATTTTGTAGCATTAATTTTTCTTCTTTTTTTCATTTTATTCCCTTAAAAGAGTGAAACAAGAAGAATTATGAGAAAATGAAATAAGAAGAAGATGAAGAAGAAGCGGCAGAAATATGAGGAAAAGTTTTGAATTATGTGAATTTATCATAATAAAAATACACCAAAATTTTTTTATAAATACACATAAATTTCTTAGTTTTTACACCGAAACTTTGCTACAAAAGCACAAAATGTCTTCTTTAATGTTACATTTTTTTCCTTCTTCTTTTCTTCCTTATTTCTTTCTTTCTTTTAGTTGAATAAATGTAGGTTTGTCCTCTTCTTAATAATTTTGCATTATTATATTTTTCTTCTTCTTCTTTGTTTGATTTTTTATTTTTATTCTTGTTAAGAAAGTAAAACAAGAAGAAACTTGAGAAGGTAAAACAAGAAAAAAAAGATGAATAAGAAAGTAATTTTGTAGCATCTTCTTCTTCTAGTTGAATGAATGTAGGTTTATTCTCTTCCTAGTAATTTTGTAGCATTATATGTTTCTTTTTCTTCTTTGTTTAATTTTTGTTTGTTTTTATTTTGTTAAGAGAGTAAAATGAGAAAAAACTTGAGAAGGTAAAAGAAGAGGAAGAGGAAGAGTTTTGAATTATGTAGAACTTATCAGAATAAAAATATACTAAAATTTCTTAACAAATACATATAAATTTCTTAGTTTTTATACCAAAATTTTACTACAAAAGTACAAAAATGTCTTCTTTAATGCTGCATTTTTTCTTTCTTTTAGTTGAATGACTGTAGGTTCATTGTTTTTATTCTTTTAATGTTGCATTTTTTCTTCTTTTTTTTATTTTTTCTTTCTTTTAGTTGAACGACTGTAGATTCATTATTTTTATTCTTATTAAGAGAGTAAAACAGGAAAAAACTTGAGAAGGTAAAACAAGAAAGAAAAGATAAATAAGCAAAAAAAGAAGTTGCAAGACTTAGAGTAATTTATCATCACTTAGCGTAAGTAGTTATGGAATGATTAACACTTTAGTACTGCGACATCTCATTAACAAGTTAATGTGTAGGAATAATTGGATAAATTGTGTACTTTTTTGTCGAGTTGTAGATAATATTCTCCCTCACTTTAAAGAAGGAAGGGTTGGCCCCTTATCGTTGTGTTGAGTTTTGAATTATACAGAACTTATCAGAATAAAAATACACCAAAATTTCTTAACAAATACATATAAATTTCTTAGTTTTTATACCGAAATTACTTAATAATTGCGACATGTAAACTCAGTTCAAAAGCAAGAACACAAACAAAACTGAATCATGAACAAAAACACATCCAAATTAATTTTGGATTAGACAATGTCATTAATATGAAAAAAATTCAACGATAACTATAATAATAACAATAATAACGATAAAGAAGATGACGATGACGATGACGATGACGATATAATGATAACGATGATTATGAAAAAGGAGAAGGAGAAAAACGAATGAAAAGAATAAATCAAATGAAAAAAGAAAAGAGGAAGAGGGGAACGAAAAGATAGTAATGGTGGTAGTGACGATGATAACAAAAGAAAAAAAGAAAAGAAAAAAAGAAAGAGAAGAAAAAATAGCAACTAAGATGTTAGTAAAAAGAAGAAGAAGAAGAAGAAGAAGAAGAGAAAGAGGAGGAGGAGGAGAAGAAGAATGAAACGGAAAAAGAGAAGGAGAAGGAGAAAGAAACGGAAGAAGGAGGAGGGTAAAGAAACGGAAGAAGAAGGAGTAGAAGGAAACAAAAAAGAAGAAGGCATGTGATTTGAAAAGCGGTTATAACAACTTGGTTAAGTATTTTACTTGGATGTAGAGTTTTATTCTATTTTGTAAACACGTTTAGAAAAGATAATAAATATGTCAATTGTCTAGTATGAAAAATCTTAAATCTAAATGCAAGCTTTCATTTTTGGAACACTCTTCTCAGAAGAGTAGTTAAAAGTTTAAAATCCTTGTATATAATAACAAAAATACAAAAACTGTTATATATATTTTAAAAATAAATAACCAAATGAAATATAATTTTTTGTTTAAAAATATAGGTGTTGTTGTACTCATATTTAACATATAATTTATATATTAATATGTATTTATATAAGTGACTAATTTGTTAGTTTATTTTTTATGTAACCTTTTAAACAAATAAGATATTTTTTTCGTCATTTAAATTTATATTAAATCTCTCTCTTTTGTTTTGTTTTTATTTCAGTTTCATCTCAGGATTTTTTTATACAAATAAATATATAAAAAATTACTTCTCTAAATACATACAGAAAAAAAAACCATCAAAATGCGAAAAATCATTTTACTAGTAGCGCCGCAAAATAAAAATACTCACTAATTCTCCGATGACCCCACAAAATAAATAATGAATAACGGATACTTTAGCACATGGAAAATGAAGCACACACAAAATAGAATCGTTGGCCATTTCTTACCCGACGCACATAAAATAGACAGGAGTAAATAATAATAATAATAATAATAATAATAATAATAATAATAATAATAATAATAATAATAATTTGAACGTGCGGCTTCATTTTTCATTCGTCAGTGTATCAGCTGTCCATTACTCATTTCGCTAGCGCTATGAAAGAATTGGCGCCATGGGGAATTGGTGTGCATTTTAATTTATTGGACGCCAATAATAAAATGACTATGTGTATTTTGGGGCTCAATTTTTTTATATGGAATGTTTGTGCGTGACTTCCCCAGATATAGAGTCATGGGGAATCAGACCAATCTGTGGGACAGTTTTTTTGTGAGTGTCAAGTCGAAGAACTCGGACCGTGCGAGTTCTTTGCGATTTGGAGCGGGAGATATTTTGAATTTTCGGAAGGTGGAAATCAGACCCTCCGAGTTGTTTGTAGTTGGTAATTTTTTTATGAAATAGGTTATGAAATCACAGGGTACGATTTGAGTATTTTATATTTTTTTTTGAATCAACTAAACCTAATCGAAGGGTCCGAGTTGATTGTGACATATATAAAAGTGTGTGACTGTTGAATCAGAGCAACTTGCATCTTCTTCTCCTTCTTCAACAGCTTCTTTCTTCTGATTTCTTGTTTTTCTGTTTCTTTCGTGCTTGGCATGAAACCTAAAAATCTAGTAGTCAAGCTTATGATCTTGTTTAAGTGATTGAGAGAAATGAGTACTAATCATTCAGTTTTAATTCCTAAATTCAATGAATATTAATCATTCAGTTTTAATTCATAACAATGATAATTATAATTAACAAAAATTTAAATAATCCCAAAATTAGCTTACGTACTTTTAAAAAATAGTACTAATCATTCAATTTTAATTCCTAAATTCAATTTCCGACAATAACAATAATATTTAATTTTTTAACAATTATAACTAAAAATTTTAAAAAATAAAAAAAAAACGTTATTTTAAAAGAAATAATAATTCTGTTTACATTTTATAATTTATTTTCTAACAATAATATTAATAATTCACTTCCTAACAATAATAATTATAATAAAACATATTAAAAAAATTCAAAAAATAAAATTAGGTTTGTTATACAAATTTATAACATCATTCTGTTTACATTTTCAGATTTAATGTCTAACAACAATAATAATAATAATTAACTTCCTAACAATAATAATTTTTATAAAAAGATAGTGAAAAATTTTAAAAATAAACTTATTAAAAACGTTGAAGAATAGTAATAACCATTTTATGCATATTTCTAAGTTCAGTTTCTAACAATTATAACAACAATTAAATTTCTAACAATAATAATTATAATTATAAAAATTAAAAAAATTTTAAAAAAACTTACATAATCAGAATGATTGAGATAATGTATAATATAAAACTCAGGGTGATCAACATCTCTAACTTTGTATTTTGTTGGCATTTTTGTTTTTTTTTCACCATGCACAGCCACTACCAGTGGAGGAATGAAGAAAAAGAATGGAGGTATGAAGTTGAGAGTGAATGCTGAAAGTAATAACTCGAATGGTAATAGTGGGTATTGCATGGTCTATGTTGATATTCAGGGTACCATTTGAGGAGTGACTTCTGCGCGACGTGTGTCTAGGCCTCCACAAAACAG
Organism: Arachis stenosperma; assembly: GCF_014773155.1. Lineage (NCBI taxonomy): Eukaryota > Viridiplantae > Streptophyta > Magnoliopsida > Fabales > Fabaceae > Arachis > Arachis stenosperma. The sequence goes on from NC_080379.1 coordinate 134,805,818, forward strand.
ACCGTGCGTTTTGGTTGAAGCAACTCAGACCGTCCGTTTAGCGATTGGGATATCGCATGGTCCGAGTTCTGTTTGTGCCTGACACCACACTAATGTAAAGCATCACTCCTTCTCATAACCGAGTCCAACATCAGCTTTACTTCCATATTCAAATTAAAAAGCGGTATTTTGGTGACTATTTTTTTTGGTGTGTATTTAGAAAAATAATTATTTTTATATATTTATTTGTATAAAAAAATTCATGACAAGGTGGATCAAATAAAAGAGCAACAAAAAAAATTTAAAATAAAGCACATGGTCAACTCCTGCTTCATTTTCGGCATTACCATCAAACACATGGAATTGTCATCACTTTCTTCCTTTAAGTTTTTAAACGATATGCAACAATATCAGCAACCCTTGATATTCTATTTTAAAAGACTTTTTTATTTTATTCTAGTCGCACATTCTAAATGATAAATGAAAAAAAAAAGGTCGTTAACTACTTTTTGTCTTTCTTTCAAATTGTCACATATATCCAATTTTAAAAATGTTATTTTAAAGTGGTTAGGACAGTAAAAACGACCTGTATCCTAAATCTAAACACATTATACATACTACTTAAACTCACAAGCAACAAAGAGGTAAAACCTATTTTTAACATTCTTCTTACACATTATTATTTTAATTTATAATTCTAATTTACGCAATCTATTCTTCATATTAATTCTATTCTTTTAGTGAAGCTATAACTATCTCATCTAAAACTGTTTTTACCTGTAATTTAAAAATATTTTTTATATCAAATTTTAATACAACGTGTCCTTTTTATCTCTAATCAGCTTAGCTAAATGTAAAACACCATAAAACTAATTTAACTGATCTATTTTTCTTTGAAAGAACCCGCCTCTACAGCCCACTCTATTCCATGAGGAAACCTGTATTTCCTTTCGACAAATATTTTCTGATTTCAAGCCTTGAAAAAGAGGCCTTTAGACTGTCACTTTGTAATTAATTATCGTCCTAGAATCTAATACACTCTCAGCTCCTATCTCTATAAGACAAACTATTATTTTATACACAAACACAATGGACCTCTATAAACAAGTTAGAACAGAATGCTTAAACACAGTGCTTTTAATTAGTAAAAGAAACATAGTGCACAATTCACTCTAAATGAAAGACTGATAAAGCAAAAGGGTAGCTATCTTAAGGAAATAAGAAAACAGACACGGGATTTGGTACTTTGGTCATTTGGTAGGGCACACTTTCCCTCAAATACCCACAAATTTTACCCTTCTCCTAACTATTCTTCATTTCTTCCTTTTTGTTTATGCGCTTTTCTTTAATTGTTTTTGGCTGCTTCTTGGGTCCGAGTCCGACACTGACTAGCGACTAGCTAGTAATAATAATTAATAATGCTTATGCAACGAGGACAATTTGGAAAGAGAGAATGGGTCTTTTACTCAAATGAAATAAAATCTGTAGCCATCACTTTCACACTTCACTAACCCCACTTTAATTCAAATCAAAAGCCTCTTATTATTATTATTTCTATTCATTCTTGTGCTCCCCCCTTGTCATTCTCAAGTTCCAACTCTCCCTTTGTCTCTTTCTTCCTTCTTTTTTTTGGTATTTTTTTCTCCACCTGCTGCATTCTTCTGTCAAAACCCTAGATTCAAATCTAGGGTTTTGTTTTTGTAATGTGTTCAAACGTGATTCTAGGAATTGCCAGCTTGCCACTTTGATTTTTTCTGTAAGCTTAATGATTTTTCAGTGACAATATTGTTTCCTTTAAAATTAAGTAGGAACTATTTGATCATTTAATGTTGTTAGATTTGTGTAGGAAAACAACGTGCACTTAGCACAAAATATTTGAGCTTGTTGACTGAATATATAGAGAGCTACTGGAATTTAGATCCCCTTCTCTTTCCATTGATTTTTCTGTTAAAAATCCAATCTTTTCACCCTTTCTCGAGCTTTTTGATGCTCCCCATTAGAACAAACTCGGTAAAAACCTCTAATAACTTCACCAACCGCCGGTTTTGATAGTTCAGCTTTGGGTGGGATTGTGGGCAAGGATTTTAACGTAATTAAATAGGCGCTAGAAAGTTTGTGTATTTGTTTATCATTATCACAGAATCTCTTAGTTAAATGCATGGATGGGAGAGAAGCCATGGCATTTACTAGTGGGTCTTCTCCATTTTACGTGCATAGAGAGAGTGGAGGGTTCCAAGGATCTCCAGGATTCAGAGCTTTGTCAAACACTGCCGTTCAATCTCAGTCAAATGCAAAGGGTGGCGGAGGCGGCTCTGTTGGTTCTAATTCCTCATTTGCATTACAGGTTCAACCTCAAGCACAGGCTCGTGCCGGTTTTAGTCATGGCATTGGCATTGGTGCCTCATCTTCTAGTGGTGGAGTGCCTCCTTCTTCCTCAGGTGAGCCTGTGAAGAAGAAGAGAGGGAGACCCCGCAAGTATGGCCCGGAAGGACCAGGACCAGTTTCTTTGAGACTTTCATCAATGTCTGCCCCCGCTTGTTGGAATGCTGGTTCAACCTCTGATTCCCAGAAAAGGGGTAGAGGACGCCCTCCGGGATCTGGAAGGAAACAACAGCTGGCTACTCTTGGTATATTTGTGTGAGAATTATCAGTCCTTGTTGATTCCACAATTTGTATTTGCAATATGTTTAAATAGAAATTCTCTTGCGTATTTGATTATCTGAGTTATGACCATATACCGTGACTTATTTTGGTAGCGAGTGAAACACTTGAATTTCCATGTTGGATGTGTGTGTTTTCATTTGTGTAAATGAAATCCATGGAACTGTTTCATTGATGGTTGTAACGAGCAACTTTTTGTTATTTTGTCAAGTGTGTAACCTTTTAACACAGTTGTTTATTGTTTCTTAGGTGAATGGATGAATAGTTCTGCAGGGCTGGCTTTTTCACCTCATGTAATCTCCATTGGAGTAGGGGAGGTAATTATCCTCTTCATAAGCAATCTACCTTTATTATTTTGTTCTGTGGTTTTTCTTTTATAAAATCCTGATTGTGTTATGAAGATAGAGAGGGGGTGCATGCCTCTCTCAGATGCTGCCTAGCTGAGTTGCTCTTTCCTTCCATTGTTTCAGGACATTGTAGCAAAGCTATTGTCGATATCACAGCAGAGACCACGGGCTCTCTGCATCATGTCGGGTACTGGGATAGTTTCTCTAGTTACTCTCAGGCAGCCTGCTTCTACTAACACCAGTGTCACGATTGAGGTTAAAGCACCAATTAGTATTGCTTAAAGCCCCTAAGTTGGTTCTTGTGGTATATTAATAAACTTATTTTATTTTATTTTTCTAATTTTCTCAGGGCCGATTCCAAATATTGTGTTTATCTGGTTCTTACTTGGTTGCTGAAGATGGTGGACCGTCCAATAGAACAGGTGGCATAAGTGTTTCCCTTTCTAGCTCCGACGGCCGTGTTATTGGTGGTGGTGTTGCAGTGCTTATTGCTGGAAGCCCAGTGCAGGTATGTACTGAACATGTGACATAGGCATCTCTCTTTCTAGTCCCATTGAGGCACCTGAAAAGGATGCTGACATGGTTTCTATGATGCATAGGCCTCTTGTTACTTCTATAGCTTGTTCGTTGTAATCATTGATAACATGCTATCCATTTGAACCAAAACAATATCATTAACCCCAAAAGAATGTATGAATGAAGCCTTTGCTGGCTGCAGGTGGTAGTATGCAGTTTTGTATATAGTGGTAGCTCTAAGACCAAGCCCACGCAAGCTACCCTCATGAAAGAAGAGAGTTCCGAGCCTCAGCGCAATGACAAGTTAGCTTCTTTGGCCAGTGCTCCGCATAGTCAAGACTACATCCCTTCTGCTACAGGCATTTGGCCTGGATCACGACCTGCTGATCTCAAGAGCGTGCACGGACACACTGGCATTGACTTGACACGTGGTTGAAATTTTTTATTTTGGGAGACATTGCAGTTTTGTAAATAACTTGTTGTAAATGAGCAGAGTTTGTGAGCATTGTGAAACAGCTTGTTACACCCATTGGTGGGACACAAGTTTGGACTAAAATGCTTAAACGAATGGATCATTCAGCATTGGATTACGATTCTTAGTCATGCGAAATTTCTTGTCAAATCAAGGCAAAATATACACTTAATTGGGAAGTATATTATTATCTCCATGAGAAAACATTTACGAGCAAAAAATGCCACGAGTGCTTATTCTGAAGTCTGAACCATCTTTTGCTGATTGATAGTTTGACATGATTTCAGATGATGACTTATCTTTTGGTTGTGAATTGTGATTGACTTGACCGATTCCCTCATAGTATTTTTACTTATTCAGGCTGTGGTACTAATTAGGTTTTGTATCACACATTGCCTAAGGGAAGAGACATCTCGTCGTTATCATATCTTCTCTATAGTTGTTTAAATTTTAAAGCATTAATCAGTGGCTGTGATCTCATCTTGGTTAAATATGTCATGCATTGTTGCAAAGAACCACATCGTTGGCCTTTTTATCTCGGATGCTTTTGTAATCAATAATTGATGCTTTTAAAATTCAGATATTTCCAACTCAATAACGATCTATCTTAGTGTTACGTAGTAATATTGGCGTATGTTTATATAGTTTTGCTTATCAAGACCGTAAACCAAGTCAATAAGGTTAAACTCAACAAAATCAGGCATTATTGCATATTTGCATCATGTACTCCACCAGGATAAGCAACTAAGCAAGTCTTATTTAGGTTATCAAACCTTATATGTACCACATTAAGACATCAAAGAAGGAACATAATAAACACAAGGAAAAGAAGTTTGACATTGAGAAGTCAGATTCATCCTTCATTGAATACCTAGTAGCTTACAAATGTCTCGCTGCAATATAAAACAAGTTTCACAAGAATTAGAAAGGGCAGCATAAACCATATTGAAAAAATAAGAAAAGAAAAGAGCAAGAACAAGAATGATATAAAGACAATAGTACAGTTAGTTACCTCAAGGCTGAGAGGAGAAGTTGTGGGGTAATAACGATCAACCACTTGGCCATTCTTATCAACCAGAAACTTAGCAAAGTTCCACTGAATATCATCCCCAAATATTCCCCATTTACCTGACTTCAAGAACTTATACAAAGGAGCAGACTTGTCTCCATTCACTTCTATCTAAAACAGTAAAGGATTAATGAACTCAATATTCCAATTTTCATGTGAACATATAAACAGGATTCAAAACAAGTTAACACAGAATAACAGCAGTCACATAAATCTTTGTCCAATTAAACATAACTAGTGAAGTGGCAGGGGTTGACTTTCTCACCAAGCTTAGCGTTGACCTACCTTAGAGAAGATGGGGAATTCTGATTTGAAGCGCGTACAGACGAACTCCACAATTTGATCATTGCTTCCAGGTTCTTCATCGCCAAATTGATTACATGGAAATGCCAAAATCTCCAACCCTAATTTTGGAAGCTAGACAACTCAGTTGTGATATGATTTGTACAGTTTGAAATGATGGGAATGAAATTAATCACAATTTACAAACCTTTGTGTTTATACTTGTGATACAGTTGATTCAACTCCGCATAATTTGGGTTGGTCATGCCACTGGCCCAATCCAGAAACATTGTAGAATGAGAAGTATTCTCACTTTACATAGATAAATGGAAATGAAAAAGAAGCAGAGAGAGATACCACTTAGAAGCAACATTGACAATGAGTAAGACTTTTCCTTTGTAACTGGAAAGATCTATGTCATCGCCCTTAGCATCCTGAATATTTGTTTGGGTTTACCGAAATAGAGTCAAGGCAGATAAAAATAACATGAAGCATAAAGTGAATGAAACACCAACAAAAATAAACGAACCTTCACAACAAAATCGTAAACGGACTTTGGATCCTTGCTGGTTTCGTTGCTAGTCATGAAGAACAGTTCCACTCTTCTTTACAATTCAACCGGCGACCGGTGTTAAGTGCGCTAGACGAAGGTATTACTTACCTGTTACCTCTATGTGGTCACCATTAGTATTTTCCATTTGTTTTTTAATATCATTTAGCTTTCTTTTCCTTTTTTTTTTCATCTTACCAAGTTCATAATGATTTGGTTAGAAGTTGTTGACTTGTTTTCAATTTTTATTTTTTTAATCTAGGAAGTCAACACAACTAATAAATTTGTGCCTTTTATTTATATTTTATTTTTATTTTTTTATCTCATATTTTCTTGTTTTTTTTTTACAAAATATTAAAAGTAAAAATAAAAAATAAAAATGCAAACTAAAAGCACACTTAAAATCAACTATAAATCTAATATTAAATATAAAATTAAAAACAATAAAAATATTTAAAATTTAAATAAAATGATTATTTTAAATTAAAACAAAATAAAATCAATTTAAATTATAAAATTTAAAATTTAGAATTTAAAATTTAGAGTCATCAACAAATAATGATGAGAGATGATACAAACAAGTCAAGGCAATGGAAAGTTGTGGTGGGCATGGGTGTTTATAGTTCAGTTTATGAAAAAATTGAACCAAACTACTTTGTCAAATAAGAAACTAGTTTTAAACCAGTTTACAATACAGTGCACCAATTTAAACCAGTTCATAAAAATAAAACCAGTTTTAATTAAAAAAACCAGTTTAAACTAGTTTATAGGTTAAAACTAGTTTTAACTTTTAACATATATAAAATTAGTTTTTACATTTTCTCTCTCTCTCTCTCTCCCTCTGATACGTGGTCAGGAGGACATTTTCGTCATCTTAGAGCTAAGGGACGGAATGGTAATTTTGTCATATTCAAGGATCTGAATATTAAAAGAATTGTACCATGCCATTCTTGGACATCAAGAAGACCAAGAGTCCGTCTCAAAAACAGTGGTGCTGAAAGGGCGACAACTCATAAGGTCCATTGGGCTAAGTCAGGACCGCAAGAAGCCCAATAATGCTTTTCAAATTCAATGAGAGGCATAATTTATTATTAATTTTCGAATTTTTAGGCATTTATGTTAGTTTGTTTTGTTGTTAGAGTTTGTTGAAAGATTTGACTTACTCCTGATTTGCTTAGTAGTATTTTTAGGGATTTTAAATTTAAATCAAATCTGATCTAATCTAATAAGATCAAATCTGATTTAAATTAGTTATCATATCTTTAAGATTTTAAAATTTAAATCAAATCTGATCTAATCCAATAAAATCAAATTTGATCTAATCCAATAAGATCAAATCTGATTTAAATTAGTTATCTTATCTTTTAGCTAGTTTGTTAGGGGTCTATTTAAACACCTTTGGTGAGACAATTTGGAATAACTTTTGATGAATAAAATTTCTTTAGTGCTTTTATGCACGTTTTTATTGTGTGATTAAGTGAGGTGAGTGATTTGCTTCGCTTGTTGCATGGAGAAAATTGAGTGATTCAATTTTCATCCCTCTGATCTAGGTTGTCAAAGACAGGTTCTTTGAAGGTCTAGTAGGAAAAACCCTTCTAGTGACATACGTTGCTAAGAACAGGTTTCTTAGAGGTCTAGTAGGAAAAAACCCCCTTATCTATTCTTTTGTTTTTCTTTCCTTATCATCCCCTCCCTCTCCCACTCTCTCTCACCTTCTCTCTCTCTCTCTCTCTCTCTCTCTCTCTCTCTCTCCCCCCTTTCTCTCTCTCTCTCTTCTTTTCTCCCCTCTTTCCTTCTCTCCCTCTCTCTCCTCCTCATCTCTTTATCTCTTTTCTCTCCCTCTCTCTCCTTCTCCTCTTCCTCTCTCTCTCCCTCTCTCCCCTCCTTTCTCTCTCTCTCTCTCTCTCCCTCCTCTCTCTCTTTTTCTTTTCTCTCTCTCTCCTCCTTCCCCTCTTTCTTCCTTCCCCTCTCTTTGTCTCTCTCTCTCTCCCTCCTCTCTTTCTCTCTCTCTTTCTCTCTCTCTCTCTCTCCCTTTTCTCCTTCTTTATCCCTTTCTTTCATTCTCTCTCTCTCCCCTATCCCTCTTCCTCTCTCTATCTCTCTCCCTCTTCTCCTTTCATCTTCCCTCCTCTCTCTCTCTCTCCCTCTCTCTTAACATATATAAAATTAGATTTTATATTTTCTTTCTTCCCCTCTCTCTCCCTCCCTCTCTCTCTTCTTCTCTCCCTCTCTCTTCCTCCCCTCTCTCTCTCTCTTTCTCTCTCTCCCTTCTTTCCCTTTTTCTCTTTTCTTCCCCTCTTCCTTTCGTTCTCTCTCTCCTTCCCCTCTCACTCTTCCTCTTCTCTCTCTCTCCCCTTCTTTCTCCTCTTTCCCTCTCTTTGTCTTCCTCTCTCTCTCTCCCCTTTTTCCTTTTCTCTCTCTCCCCCTTTCTCTTCATATCTTCCTCTCTCTCTCTCTCTCCCCTTTCTTTCTCTCTCCCTTTTCTCCCTCTATCCTTTTTCTCATTCTCTCTCCCCTATCCCTCTTCCTCTCTATCTCTCTCCCTCTATCTCCTTCCCTCTTCTTCTCCTCTCTCTCTCTCTCCCTTTCTCTTTCTCTCTGTCTCTCTCACTTTCTCTCCCTCTCTCTCTTCCTCTATCTCTTTTACACTCTTTCTCTCCCTACTGTCTCTTTCTTTCTCTCTCCTCCTCCTCCTCTTCTCTCTCTTTTTTCTATCTCTTTTTCTTTCCTCTTTTTTTCTCTTTTCTCTCTCTCTCCTTCTCTCTCTTGTTTTAGAGAACAGAAGGGGATAAAGAGAAAAAAGAGGGATATAGAATGAAAGAAGGTTGGGAGAGAAAGAAAAAAGAGAGAAAGAAAGGAAAGAAATAAGAGAAAGAGATAGAATAGGGAGAAGAAAGAGAGAGAAGATGAGAGAGAAAGAAGGGAAGGGGGAGAGAAATAGGAGAGAGAAAAAAAGAAAAAAGAAAAAGGAGAGAGAAAGAAAGAGGAAGAGAGAAGGGAGGGAGAGAGAGAGAAAGGAAGGAGAGGAGAGAGAGAAACAAAAGGGGGAGAGAGGAAAAAGAGGGAGAACGAGAGAGAAGGGGGAAGGGAGGGAGAGAGAGAGGAGGGGGAAGGGAGGGGGAGCGAGGGAGAGGGGAGAAAAAGGAAAGAGAGGGAGAGAGAGCGAGAGGAAAAGGAGAGAGAGGGGAGGGAAAGAAAGAGGAGAAGAAGAGAGAGAGAGAGAGAGAGAGGAAGAAAGAGGGGGAGAGGGAGAGAGAGAAAGAGAAAAACGGGGAGAGCGAGAAAAAGGAGGGATAGAGAGAGGAAGAGAGAAGGGAGGAGAGAGAGGGAGAGGAGGAAAATGAGAGAGAGGGAGAAGAGTGAAAGGAGAGAGAGAGACGAAGAGAGATGGAAGTGGGAGAGAGAGGATAGAGAGAGAAAGAAAGAGAAAGAGAGAGGAAAAGGATGGAGAGAGAGAGAGAGAGAAAGAGGAGAAGGAGAAAGAGGAGGAGAGAGAGAGAGGAAGAGAGACGGCGAAAGAGAGGGAGAGAGAGAGGGAGGGAAAGGAGAGAGAGAAAGGAGAGAGAGGAAAAGGAGAGAGAGAAGGGAGAGAGAGAGGAGGAGAGAGGGAGAAAGAAAAGGAGGGAGACAAAGAGGGGAGAGAGAGATAGAGAGATAGAGAGAGGAGAGAGAGATTGAAAAAAGGGAAAAGAGAGAGAGAGAAGGGAGAGAGGAGGAGGAGAAAGAGCGGAGAGAGAGAGTGAAAGGAGAGATAGAGAGAGAGAGAGAGAGAGAGAGAGAGAGTATGTAAAAACTAATTTTAGAGTTTAAATAAAACCAGTTTTAATTTTGTTTAAAACTAAACTGAACCATAAAAACTGGCATAAAAACTGTGGTTTCAGTTCAATTTTTTATTTAAAAAAACTGGTTTATTTAAAACAGTTTCAGTTCAGTTTCAATTCAATTCAGTGAAACCAGTTTTTTTGCACACCCTTAGTGGTGGGTGGTAGTGAGTAGATAAAACTGTGGTGTGAAAAAAATACCAAAATATTACTTAGATCATTTTTCATTTGCAATAGATGTAATAATTAATTTTGTAATAAGAGTACATAAGTATTAAAAAGTACATAAAGTGTTCTTTTTCAAAAAATAAAAACCTAAAAATATTTATTAGATGGTTACACCTCATGTATTAGATTTATTTGTTTATTGGGTAAGATGAGTTGTTTTTTGTTAATTTTTAGTTAGATTATTTTTTTCCTTTTAATCTTAACCAGAATTTTTTTCGACGATATATTTAATATTGCAAGTCAAAAGTTAATTTATCATTAATCAATGAGTCATTAACCAATGAGTTATTATATACACAAGTCAAAATTTAAAGTCTAATATAATTATATTCAATAAAATCTTTATATATAGTTTATGAAAAAATATAGATAAATAATTTTTAACTAGCTATTTTTTTGTGTCTGATAAAAGAAAGAACAAAGAGCAACTAAGATGGAGGTATCATCTCCTTCCTAATGATCTGATCAATAACACTACAAGGAATTAAAAATTCAATGTAAGGACGAGAATGACTAGCCGCTGTCTTAGTAAAAAGGTCGAGTTCGCTGTTCATTGAATCAATTGAACTTGAACCACCCAATTTTACTGCAGCATCTCAGAAATCTTTAAAAGAATGTCTGTGTATTCTCTCTGCATCTGGGATGAATCCTTTTTAATCAAGAGATAAGCTTCTAGACAATCTGTTTCATAAATTACCTCCTTGTGACCACTTTTCCAAGCCAAACAAAGACCCCTCCAAATTGCGAATATCTCACACCAAATAATAGTTTCTTTTGGAATGCTTGTTGAACAACCCAATAACCATTTACCCGTATTGTCCCAAATAACACACCCAAAACCAACCAGATGATCTTGTTCCAAAAGACTAGCATCACAATTTAATTTAACAACATTGATTGGGCGAGGACACACGAATCACATAAAGAGGGATGATGTGTCACCTGATTAAAACGCTTGATTGCAGCATACTCGGCTGCAGAGTGCTTGATAAGCTTGAGAACTTTCTCCTTGCTTCAAATGTCATTCTGATTAAAAATATTATTGTTTCTATCCCTCCAAATCTACCAAAGACCTGCGGCAAAAACAATTGTAATTAATAATAATTAATTTTATATTTTTTTAATGAGTGTTAGTGCATAATAAATATTTTGAATTAAGAATTTTGTGTCAGTCATGTTTGGTGTAATTAGGCTTATCTAGTCATGAAAACAAGAATTTTACAAAATAAATATCCCAACTATCATGAAAAGTAAAAAATTGAATAGTGAAAATTTTTTTATTTGTAGCCAATACACTTAATTAAACAAAATTAGTAGTTAAAGTTCAATAAAATTATTCTCATGTGAGTTACAATCAGCAAGACATCAATGACTAGGAGGCTAGGAGCGAACTAGCACAGGAATGGCGATACTATACATACCTATCCATGAAAAATTAATTAATTACTTAATTAATGACTATGAGGCTAGGAGCGAACTAGCAATAATTGATCATTGCTTCCAGGTTCTTCATCGCCAAATTGATTACATGAAAATGCCAAAATCTCCAACCCTAATTTTGGAAGCTAGACAACTTAGTTGTGATATGATTTGTACAGTTTGAAATGATGGGAATGAAATTAATCACAATTTACAAACCTTTGTGTTTATACTTGTGATATAGTTGATTCAACTCCGCATAATTTGGGTTGGTCATGCCACTGCCCCAATCCAGAAACATTATAGAATGAGAAGTATTCTCACTTTACATAGATAAATGAAAATGAAAAAGAAGCAGAGAGAGATACCACTTAGAAGCAACATTGACAATGAGTAAGACTTTTCCTTTGTAACTGGAAAGATCTATGTCATCGCCCTTAGCATCTTGAATATTTGTTTGGGTTTACCAAAATAGAGTCAAGGCAGATAAAAATAACATGAAGTATAGTCAAGTGAATGAAACACCAACAAAAATAAACAAACCTTCACAACAAAATCGTAAACGGACTTTAGATCCTTGCTGGTTTCGATGCTAGTCATGAAGAACAGTTCCACTCTTCATTACAATCCAACCGGCGACCGGTGTTAAGTGCGCTAGACGAAGGTATTACTTTACCTGTTACCTCTATGTGGCCACCATTAGTATTTTCTATTTTTTTAAAATATCATTTAGCTTTCTTTTCCTTTTTCCTTTTTTTCCATCTTACCAAGTTTCATTGATATCATAATGATTTTGTTAGAAGTTGTTGAATTGTTATCATTTTTTTTAAATCTAGGGAGTCAACACAACTAATAAATTTGTGCCTTTTATTTGTATTTTTATTTGGGCAATTTACCAAATTAAAATATTTGAGATTCATATTACCAAAATATAACTTTTGAAGCTTTGATACGAAAATGCAATTTTTTGTATGTCTATGCAATCCGTGAGAGGGGTATCATGGATTATGAATGCATTTAAATCGTGGGTGGGGTTCCACAATTTACGTTGAAGGAGCAAATGCATAGAAACCATGGTAGGGATTCTACGGTTTTTGTTGAAGTGTGCAAATAGGCATAAACTGCTGTAGGGATTCAGCGGTTTATAATTGGACCTATTTCGCCTATAAATACCCGCCTAGGAGAAGTATTATGATGTAGAGAGTCATTTTCACTTCTTCAAAATGAGTGAGGAGAGTTTTTTGGTCCTAGTCCATTGCTATGGGAAAATAAAAAAAAAGCAAAAGGCATGGAGTTAAGTTCACTGATAAAGAACCGGTCAGTGTTTTTGTGCGTTCCACGAATACTCTGTCAGAACTAAAGACGAGCATTTTGCAAAAGGCAGGGCTGTGTGGGTCCAAGTGGGTGAAGAAGATGTTTTACAAGATTCTGATTGTGGTTGTTTCAACTAGGGTGCTGTATGAAACATTTGTGATAGGGTCGAACGAAGACATGCAGGTTTTGTTTCATTGTCGGTGCAGTTTTTCGGAAGTGAGAATACACGAGCTTTATCCCAAGTTGAAAGATGGTTTTGATTGTTCTAGTGCATCAGCGCCGAATCCTCAGTCGATGACGGTGGGGGTGTGTCAACTTTGATGCCTGTCGTTGCAGCTGGTGGTCTATTAGCTAAACTCCATCTACTCCACCAGCGACAGCTAGGTCACCTGGTTTGATTCCTAGACTGTTTGGTGAGGGTGAGCCGGATCATATTGAGAATGCGATGCAAGAGGATGATCTAAATGATGAGCAAGGTTACATATAGGGAGGCAGTGAGGAGGATACTCCGAGGAGGATACTCAGAGGCATGTTCTGTTGCCTCCGGACACTAGTGATGCACCTACTAGGCTGTAACAGGTGAGATGAATAACCAAAAACTAAGTGAGATTGCATCACTAATAACCATTCTAGGTTCAAATTAATAAGGCTATAATATAAGACACAAATCTTTAATTCAACATAAGCAAATACTAAACATAACATGATATAATCTAAATCTTACGTTCAACAAAGCTAAAAAACAACACTTATAATTTTTTAAATTTAAGAGTGCAAATATTACTATGAGGTTCAAGTTACAAAATCTATCTTTTAAACCTACATGTTTAAAAGTTCAAATTTTAAAACTTTGTTTTCCAACCTGAACTTTTAGAAAACATCAAATTTGAGTTTGAACCCTATGTCTTAAATACGAGAGGAACATCACTCTACTTAAATATTTGGACCTATCTCCTAATTTCAAAATCCTAATCCTAATTAACAAATTCTAATCCTAAATAACCCTAATCCTAATCCTAAATAACACTAATCTGTAACCTACATTTCTCTGTTAAATGAAATACAATGAATAAAAGATAGTAGGCTTACCTCTTCATTGATGCTGCCGGCTACGTGCACAACACCGTTCAGACGGTAAAGACTGCGTTCGTCTGCCATGATCCCGGCGCAAAAAAATTCTAATCACTTCACTTTTCCTCCTCATCCTCTCTCTAGAAACGCCACTTTCGCTTACTAGATTTTGGAAGTGTTTCGAAATGAATAATCTGCTGCACTCCTTCCACGTATTTATAGTAGAGCATAAATCGTTGGATCCCTTCCACGGTTTATACTCATTGCACACCCCAATAGAAATCGTGGAACCCCTACCACGGTTTTCATGCATTGGCATTTCAACATAAACTGTGGAACCCCACCCACGGTTTACGTGCATTCATAATCCGTGGTACCCCTCCTACAGATTACATAGATTTAGAAAAAATTACATTTTCGTCTAAAAACATCAAAAGTTATATTTTGGTAATATTAAAACTCAAGTGTTTTATTTTGGTGAATTGCCCCTTTTTATTGTTAGTTTTTTTAAATTTTAGGATAAAAAAATAGTAAAAAAACTAAAAATAATAAAATATATATTTTTTATTTTCATCTCATATTCTCTTGTTTTTTTTACAAAAATTAAAAATAAAAATAAAAAATAAAAATACAAATCAAACGCACACGTAAAAATCAACAATCAATCTAATATTGAATAGAAACATTTAAAATTAAAAACAATAAAAATATTTAAAATTCAAATAAAATGAGTATTTTAAATTAAAACAAAATAAAATCAATTTAAATTATAAAATTTAGAATTTAGAGTGACCAATAAATAGTGATGAGAGATGACACAAAGAAGCCAACGCAATAGAAAGTTGTGGTGGGTGGTAGTGAGTGGATAAAGATGTAGTGTGGAAAAAATATCAGAATATTACCTAGATCATTCTTCATTTGCAATAGATGTAGTAATTAATTTTGTAATAGGAATACATAAGTATTAAAAAGTACATAAAGTGTTGGTGGTTACACCTCATATATTAGATTTATTTGTTTATTGGCTAAGATGAGTTGTTTTTTGTTGGTTCCTAGTTAGATTGTTTTTTTCCTTTTAATCTTAAGCAGAATTTTTTTTTCACGATATATTTAACATCGCAGATAAAAAATTAATTTATCATAGATCTAAGTTTCATTTAAGAATCTATCATTAATCAATGAGTTATTATATACATAAATCAAAATTTAAACTCTAATATAATTATATTCAATAAAATCTTTATATATAGTTTATGGAATAATATAGGTAAATGTTGAGTTAAGAAATTAACTAATATAATTGATGATGACAAACATTAGATTATTGGGCTAATTACCCAATTAGTTGTTAATTATTTTGGTTAAGTGATGCATGCCAAAACCAATACACAACAGCAGCCTAATTAGATGAAATTAAAACAAGGCTGGTGGGCTATAAATAAATAGAAGCCCAAAGTAAAACAAAGCAAGGAATCAGACGGGCCAAGCAAATCAATACCCGATCCAAGTCCGATGGCAAGCGATTCCCTCTCATATGCTTTCACCAAAAGCAGCGTTCAATTTTTCCCTCTTGTTCAGAAATCAGCGGAGTGAGAGAGTGCTTAGCTTCTAAGCTATTCAAAGAAGAAGAAAGCAAGAGAAGGTTAGGCAGGAAAGGTTGAGGTCAAATTAGCAAAATCAAACCAAATCAAGTTAAGGCAAAGGTCAAAGGTAACACATTTTCTATTGCATGCATATTACTTTCTTCTCCTCTTCCCAACTCTCTGCCAGTCTGAAATGGGATACATGGAAAAGATGATTTCTGTTCTGTACTGCTGTGTATTTACGGTCACAAGTGTGTCTTGGAGACTAAGTTATTTTTCAATGGCCAAGATCTGGGTTTACCATTGAAAATGTGGTTATGATGTCTTGTGGCTTTCGGTCAACAAAGAAGGTCAGAACCAAAGTTTCTATTTTGAGGATTAATGGGAAAAAGTGACATGGTGGGTTAGTGAAGCACAAAGTTCGAGAGTTGACCTAGGAGAGAGCAACTCAGCAACATGCAAGGTGATACAAAAGAAGTTGGTTCACCATTCAAAAGCCAAGGAGATATAACCAGTGTTCTTGAGGTGCATGTTTTGAGAAGAGCATTCTGAAGAAGTTAATCTACTTGGACAGTGCTTCCTAGTCAAAGGAGTATTCCGCCAAAATGAAGAACTGAATCTGAGGCTAGTAAATCTGGTTTATCACATAGCAAAGAGGCTGTTGAAGCATCAATCTCCTTCATGTTTTACAGATTGTAATTTACTTTTCAATGTTTATCTTTCTGTAATTTCTTGAGCTAAAAGGCTGAATGAGAGAGTCATTGAAAGAGCCTAAGAGAGAAAAAGACAGAGAGATACACGAGTGAAAAGCCTAAAGTTATTTCAGATTTCTTTAGGTTGAGTCTGTGTCTTATATCTTGTACCTGTGAGGTATCCCTTTCTTAGTTGGGTGAGCACTAAGAGTGAATAGTTGAGTATTAGCATAACCAAGTCAAGTTAGGTTAGAACTTGAGAGTGAAAGGATTGTGTCAATCCTATGGAATTGGTGTATGTAATACTTTAACTATAGTGGAAATTCCACCATTGTTGTGGTGGAGACTGGATGTAGGATGTATTGCACAAGGCAACTGAACTAGGATACATGATGGTTGATGAGCGGATAATTTGTATGCTTTTTGGCATTGTTTTTAGTATGTTTTTAGTATCTTTTAGTTAGTTTTTAGTATATTTTTATTAGTTTTTAATTAAAATTCACTTTTCTGGACTTTACTATGAGTTTGTGTGTTTTTCTGTGATTTTAGGTATTTTCTGACTGAAATTGAGGGTCCTGAGCAAAAATCTGATCCAGAGACTGAAAAGGACTGCAGATGCTGTTGGATTCTGACCTCCCTGCACTCGAAGTGGATTTTCTGGAGCTACAGAAGCCCAATTGGCGCGCTCTCAACGGCATTGGAAAGTAGACATCCTGGGCTTTCCAGCAATATATAATAGTCCATACTTTGCCCAAGATTTGATGGCCCAAACCGGCGCTCAAAGTCACCTACAGAAATTCCAGCGTTAAACGCCGGAACTGGCATAAAAGTTGGAGTTAAACGCCCAAACTGGCATGGAAGCTGGCGTTTAACTCCAGAAAAGGTCTCTACACGAAATTCCTTCATTTCTCAGCCCAAGCACACACCAAGTGGGCCCGGAAGTGGATTTTTCTGTCATTTACTCATTTCTGTAAACCTTAGGACACTAGTTTACTACTTATAGGATCTTTTGACATTGTATCCGTACCTTATGACCTCATAACATTTTGTACACGTTCTTTCCACAGTATGAGCCTCTAAACCCCATGGTTGGGGGTGAGGAGCTCTGCTGTGTCTTGATGGATTAATGCAATTACTACTGTTTCTTATTCAATCATGCTTGCTTCGATTCTAAGATAACACTTGTTCTTAATCCGGATGAATGTGATGATCCGTGACAATCATCATCATTCTCAACTATGAACACGTGCCTGACAACCACCTCTGTTCTATCTTAGATTGAGTAGTTATCTCTTGGGTTCTTTCATCGGAATCTTCGTGGTATAGGCAGGACCTGATGGCAGCATTCAAGAGAATCCGGAAGGTCTAAACCTTGTCTGTGGTATTCTGAGTAGGATTCAATGATTGAATGACTGTGACGTGCTTCAAACCTGTAACCTACTGGGCGTTAGTGACAGACGCAAAAGAGTGATTCTATTCCGGTAGGGGAGGGAACCAAACCGGTGATTGGCAGCACTGTGACAGAGTGTGTGCATTAGCTTTCACTGCGCGGATGGGAGGTAGCTGCTGACAACAGTGAGACCCTACACGAGCTTGCCATGGAAGGAGACATGCGTGTTTGATGAAGAAGACAGTAGGAAAGCAGAGATTCGGAAGATGGAGCATCTCCAAACCTCAACCCATTCTCCATTACTGCAGTACAAGTAACCATTACATGTTCTTTTGCTTCTTACAATCAATCCTGATAATTTCTGATATCCTGACTAAGATTTACAAAGATAACCATAGCTTGCTTCAAGCCGACAATCTCCGTGGGATCGACCCTTGCTCACGCAAGGTATTACTTGGACGACCCAGTGCACTTGCTGGTTAGTTGTGCGGGATTGCAAAAGTGTTATTGCAATTTCGTGCACCAAGTTTTTGGCGCCGTTGCCGGGGATTGTTCGAGTTTGGACAACTGACGGTTTATTTTGTTGCTTAGATTAGGACTGTTTTATTTTTGTTGGTTTAGAGTCTTTTAGTTGAGTCTAGTTTCATATTCTAAGTTTGGTGTCAATTGCATGCTTTGTTTTTCTTTTAAATTTTCGTTTTTGCATGTTCTTAGTCCCTTTTTGATTCATAAAAATTCTAAGTTTGGTGTCCTCTTTGTGTTTTTCTCTTAAAATTTTCAAAAAATTCAGTTTTGGTGGTGTCTTTGTGTTTTTCTCTTTCCTCTTTTTAAAAAAAATCAAATCTCTTTCATAAAAATTTTTCAATCATATCTTCTTAATTGCTGTTTTCAAAATCTTTCTTTTTCACTAATTGATTCAGTTCTCAATTTGCTTGATCTTATTTTATTTTAATTTTCGAATTTTCTTTTATTTTCCTTTTATTTTATTTTTATTTTATTGAATTTTATTTTTTTTCGGTTATTTCAAAAAAAAATAAAAATAAACAAAATTTATCTCTTTGCAATCATTCTCATTTCCCTTTTGTCCATTATGGACTTAAGTGGAATTAATCAGTCCAAAAGGACTCTGGGGTCTTATGCTAACCCCATTACAGCTGCATATGGGAGTAGCATCTGTATACCTCCCATCAAAGCAAGCAGCTTTGAGCTAAATCCTCAACTCATTATCATAGTGCAGCAAAATTGCCAGTATTCCGGTCTTCCACAGGAAGAACCTACTGAGTTTCTGGCACAGTTCTTACAAATTGCTGACACAGTACATGATAAAGAGGTGGATCAGGATGTCTACAGACTATTACTGTTTCCATTTGCTGTAAAAGATCAAGCTAAAAGGTGGTTAAATAACCAACCTACAGCAAGCATAAAGACATGGAAACAGTTATCAGACAAATTTCTGAATCATTTTTACCCTCCAAAGAGGATGACACAGCTAAGGCTGGACATCCAAGGCTTTAAACAAGAGGATCATGAATCCCTTTATAATGCCTGGGAGAGGTATAGAGGTATGCTAAGAAAATGTCCCTCTGAAATGTTTTCAGAGTGGGTACAGTTAGACATTTTCTACTATGGGCTTACAGAAAAAGCTCAGATGTCTTTAGACCACTCAGCTGGTGGATCTATACACATGAGGAAGACAATTGAAGAAGCTCAAGAGCTTATAGACACTGTTGCTAGAAACCAATATCTGTACTCTAGCAATGAGTTCTCTCCAGAAGAGGAAGTCATGACAGTAGTCACTGACTCTAATCCTCAAGAACAGGTAATGGAGCTTAATCAACAACTACTCCTGATGACAGAACAGTTAGCAGAATTTAAAGAAATGCTCAATGAAACTAAAGGTTCTAATAAAAGCATAGAACTACAGTTGAATCAAGCAAAACAGCAAATATCTAAACAGATAACAGAAGAGTGTCAAGCAGTTCAATTGAGGAGTGGAAAGACCTTGAATAACACTGTTCAAAAGAGCAAAAAGCCAAATAAGAAACAAATGACAGAGGACAACCAAACCACTGTTCAAAATCCCTCTGAGAACAGTAAGAGCCCAGAGAGGAATATTGGCGTTCAAACGCCAGAAAGGGAAGGAAAGTTGGCGTTAAACGCCCATTCCTTGCCCAGTTCTGGCGTTTAAACGCCAGAAAGGGAAGGAAAGCTGGCGTTAAACGCCCATTCCTTGCCCAGTTCTGGTGTTCAAACGCCAGAAAAGGAAGGGAAGTTGGCGTTTAACGCCCAAACTTCACCCATTCCTGGCGTTCAAACGCCAAGGGAGGATCAGACACCTGAGAGTGCTGACAGTAATCCCTCTAACAAGGCTTCTTCAGCCACTTCTGTAAGGAATAAACCTGCAGCATCTAAGGTTGAAGAATATCAAGCCAAGATGCCTTATCCTCAGAAACTCCGCAAAGCGGAACAGGATAAACAATTTGCCCGCTTTGCAGACTATTTGAGGACTCTTGAAATAAAGATTCCTTTTGCAGAGGCACTTGAGCAAATACCTTCTTATACTAAGTTCATGAAAGAGATCTTAAGTCATAAGAAGGATTGGAGAGAAACTGAAAAAGTGTTTCTCACTGAAGAATGCAGTGCAGTCATTCTAAAAAGCTTACCAGAAAAGCTTCAAGATCCTGGAAGCTTTCTGATACCATGCACATTGGAAGGCACTTACACCAAGACAGCCTTATGTGATCTGGGAGCAAGTATCAATTTAATACCTGCATCCACTATCAGAAAGCTTGGGTTGATTGGAGAAGTCAAACCAACCAGGATATGCCTCCAACTTGCTGATGGCTCCATTAAACACCCATCAGGCATAATAGAGGACATGATTGTCAAGGTTGGGCCATTTGCTTTTCCAACTGACTTTGTGGTGCTGGAAATGGAGGAGCACAAAAGTGCAACTCTCATTCTAGGAAGACCTTTCCTAGCAACTGGACGAACTCTCATTGATGTACAAAAAGGGGAAGTAACCTTGAGAGTCAATGAGGATGAGTTCAAGTTGAATGCTGTAAAAGCAATGCAGCATCCAGACACACCAGAGGACTGCATGGGCGCTGACATTATTGACTCTCTGGTAGAAGAGATCAATATGGCTGAAAGCCTAGAATCAGAGCTTGAGGACATCTTCAAAGATGCTCAAACTGATCAGGAAGAGCCAGAGGAGGCAAAGGAATTTTCGAAAATTCCTCAGGAGGAGGATAAGCCTCCTAAGCCTGAACTCAAACCATTACCACCATCCCTGAAATATGCATTTCTGGGAGAGGGTGAAACTTTTCCAGTAATTATAAGCTCTGCTTTAAATTCACAGGAAGAGGAAGCACTGATTCAAGTGCTAAGGACACACAAGACAGCTCTTGGGTGGTCCATAAGTGATCTCAAGGGCATTAGCCCAGCCAGATGCATGCACAAGATCCTATTGGAGGATAATGCCAAACCAGTGGTTCAACCACAGAGGAGGCTAAATCCTGCCATGAAGGAAGTGGTGCAGAAAGAGGTCACTAAATTACTAGAGGCTGGGATTATTTATCCTATTTCTGATAGCCCCTGGGTGAGCCCTGTCCAAGTTGTTCCCAAAAAGGGAGGCATGACAATAGTTCATAATGAAAAAAATGAACTGGTTCCTACAAGAACAGTCACAGGGTGGCGCATGTGTATTGACTACAGAAGACTCAATACAGCCACCAGAAAGGATCATTTTCCTTTACCATTCATAGACCAAATGCTAGAAAGACTAGCTGGCCATGACTATTACTGCTTTTTGGATGGCTACTCAGGCTACAACCAAATTGCAGTAGATCCTCAAGACCAAGAGAAAACAGCATTCACATGCCCTTCTGGCGTGTTTGCCTATAGGAGAATGCCTTTCGGTTTGTGCAATGCACCTGTAACCTTTCAGAGGTGCATGCTCTCTATCTTCTCAGATATGGTAGAGAAATTTCTGGAAGTCTTCATGGATGACTTCTCAGTGTATGGAGACTCATTCAGCTCCTGTCTTAACCACCTATCACTTGTCCTGAAAAGATGCCAAGAGACTAACCTGGTTTTAAACTGGGAGAAATGTCACTTTATGGTGACTGAAGGAATTGTCCTTGGGCACAAAATTTCAAGCAGGGGAATAGAGGTGGATAAGGCAAAGGTGGAGGTAATTGAAAAATTACCACCACCTGCCAATGTTAAGGCAATCAGAAGCTTTCTGGGGCATGCAGGATTCTACAGAAGGTTTATTAAGGACTTTTCGAAAATTGCTAAACCTCTGAGTAACCTGTTAGCTGCTGACACACCATTTGTGTTTGACACACAGTATTTGCAGGCATTTGAGACCCTGAAAGCTAAATTGGTCACAGCACCAGTCATCTCTGCACTAGATTGGGCACTACCATTTGAATTAATATGTGATGCCAGTGATCATGCCATTGGTGCAGTGTTGGGACAGAGGCATAACAAACTTCTGCATGTCATTTATTATGCTAGCCGTGTTCTAAATGATGCACAGAAGAATTACACAACCACAGAAAAAGAATTACTTGCAGTGGTCTATGCCATTGACAAGTTTAGATCCTACCTAGTAGGATCAAAGGTGATTGTGTACACTAACCATGCTGCTCTTAAATACTTACTCACAAAGCAGGATTCAAAACCCAGGCTTATAAGATGGGTGTTGCTTCTGCAAGAGTTTGATATAGAAATAAGAGACAGAAAAGGGACAGAGAACCAAGTAGCTGATCATCTGTCCAGAATAGAACCAGTAGCTGGGGCGTCCCTCCCTTCTACTGAGATCTCTGAGACTTTCCCAGATGAGCAACTCTTTGCCATTCAGGAAGCTCCATGGTTTGCAGATATTGCAAACTATAAAGCTGTGAGGTTCATACCCAAAGAGTACAGTTATGTGCAGAGAAAGAAACTAATTTCAGATGCCAAGTACTACCTTTGGGATGAACCATATCTCTTTAAGAGATGTGCTGACGGAGTGATCCGCAGGTGTGTACCCAGAGAGGAAGCACGAAGGATCCTATGGCACTGCCATGGATCACAGTATGGAGGACATTTTGGAAGTGAGCGAACAGCCACTAAAGTTCTCCAGTGCGGCTTCTACTGGCCTACTCTCTATAAAGATTCCCGAGAGTTTGTGCGTAACTGTGACAGTTGCCAAAGAGCTGGTAACCTGCCTCATGGATATGCCATGCCTCAACAAGGGATATTAGAGATAGAGCTGTTTGATGTATGGGGAATTGACTTCATGGGGCCATTCCCACCATCATACTCAAACACCTACATTCTGGTGGCAGTGGACTATGTATCTAAGTGGGTAGAAGCAATTGCTACACCCACTAATGATACTAAGACCGTACTGAAATTCCTCCAGAAGAATATTTTCAGCAGATTTGGCGTTCCCAGAGTGCTAAACAGTGATGGGGGCACTCATTTCTGTAATAAACAGCTGCACCTTGCTATGGTTAGATATGGAATTAGCCACAAGGTGGCAACTCCGTATCATCCACAGACAAATGGGCAAGCAGAAGTCTCTAACAGAGAGCTAAAAAGAATCCTAGAACGGACTGTAATGTCCCGAAGAAAGGATTGGGCAAAGAGCTTGGATGATGCTCTGTGGGCATACAGAACAGCATTCAAGACTCCTATAGGGACCTCCCCATACCAACTGGTGTATGGGAAGGCCTGTCATTTGCCAGTGGAACTGGAACATAAAGCCTACTGGGCAACCAGATTCCTAAACATGGATGCACAGTTAGCTGGTGAAAAAAGATTGCTCCAGCTAAATGAGCTAGAGGAGTTCAGACTCAATGCCTTTGAAAATGCTAAGATCTATAAGGAAAAGGCAAAGAAGTGGCATGATAAGAGATTGTCAACCAGAGTCTTTGAGCCAGGACAAAAAGTTCTGCTCTTCAATTCTAGGCTCAAACTGTTTCCAGGAAAACTCAAATCCCGTTGGAGGGGTCCATATGTGATTACAGGAGTGTCACCATATGGATATGTTGAGCTTCAGGATATTGATTCTGACAGGAAGTTCATTGTTAATGGACAGAGAATCAAGCATTATCTTGAAGGAAATTTTGAGCAGGAATGCTCAAAACTGAGGCTTGAGTGATTCTCAGCAGAAGTCCAGCTAAAGACAGTAAAGAAGCGCTTACTGGGAGGCAACCCAGTCATTAGGAAGGTGTATGATTAGTTCTTACAGAGGCAAGTATCAAAAATGAAGGAATTCACAGAGTTACAGAAGGATTCAGCTAAAAAAGCAGAGAAAATGAGCTTACTGGCGAAAAAAACGCCAGTAAGGGGCATTTTGGGCGTTAAACGCCAGAATGGGTACCATTCTGGGCGTTTACCGCCAGGAATGGTCCAATTTTGGGCGTTAAACGCCAGAATGGGCACCATTCTGGGCGCTTAACGCCAGGTGTGCAGCATCCTGGGCGTTTTAGAAAAACGCCCAGTGAGGAAGAATTTCTGGCGTTTAACGCCAGCCAGGGTACCTGGCTGGGCGTTAAACGCCCAAATGGGGCAACAAATGGGCGTTAAACGCCAGAATGGGTGCCATCCTGGGCGTTTAACGCCAGCTTGGTGGGGGGACCACAATTTTGTTTTCAAATCAGATTTTTTCAAACTTTCCTTTTCTCACCCATACTTTTCTACAAAATCACACTTCAATCATTCATCATTCACTTTCAAATCTTCAGAAATCAAAACCATTCTTCAAATCTATTTCAAAATAATCTCAAATTTTCTTCAAAAACTCACCCTTTTCTCAAATATTTTTCATATCTTTTCAAATTTCCTTTCAAATCTCTCTTTTGTTTTCGAAATTCTCCTCCCCCCACTCTATAAATGAACGTTCCTCACCCCTCCTTCCTCACACCATTCGAATTTTCTCCCCCCTCTCTCTCTCTTATCTTCTTTCTTTTCTTTTTGCTTGAGGACAAGCAAAACCTCTAAGTTTGGTGTGCTTTTCCGTGATCACTAAGCCAAGATTCATCAATATCATGGCTCCCAAGGGAAAACAAACCAACTCAAGAGGAAAGAAAGAGACTAATCCAAAGAATCTTTGGAATGAAGAGAAGTTCTTAACCAAAGAACATGAAGACCATTATCACAAAATAATGGGTCTGAGGTCAGTGATCCCGGAAGTTAAATTTGATCTGAAAGAAGATGAATATCCGGAGATCCAAGAGCAAATTCGAAACAGAGGTTGGGAAGTTCTGACCAATCCTGAGACAAAGGTTGGAAGGAACATGGTTCAGGAATTCTATTCAAATCTGTGGCTAACAGATAAGCAAAGAATGACTGGAACCGCTTACCATACCCACAGAACCATGGTCAGAGGGAAAGTTATGTACTTCCATCTGGACAAAATAAGAGAAATCTTCAAACTACCTCAACTACAAGATGATCCTGATTCCTTCAATAGGAGGATGGTGAGAGTAGATAAAGGGTTGGATCAAGTTCTAGAGGACATATGCCTCCCTGGAACTAAGTGGATAACCAATTCAAAGGGTGTCCCAAACCAACTCAAGAGGGGAGACCTCAAGCCAATTGCAAGAGGTTGGCTAGACTTTATTGGGCGTTCCATATTGCCCACTAGCAACCGTTCTGAGGTCACCATCAAGAGAGCAGTGATGATTCATTGCATTATGCTTGGAAAAGAAGTGGAGGTTCATCATGTGATTGCTTGTGAGATCTACACCATTGCAAATAAGAATTCCACTGAGGCCAAACTGGCTTACCCAAGCTTGATTTCCTTGCTCTGTAAAGAGGCTGGGGTGAAGATGGGAGTAGATGAGTTCATACCCATTGAACATCCAATCACCAAGAAGTCAATGGAAGGACAAGTGCAAGACAACTCTATCAAGAGGAGGGCGCATGAGTTCCTCCCTGAATTCCCTGAAATTGGCTACTGGGCCAGCCTAGAAGCATCCATCAACAAGCTGCAAGAGACTATGGAGCAACTGAAGGAAGAACAGCAGAATCAGAACTGCATGATCTGCAAATTGCTGAAGGAACAAGAGAAGCAGGGGCGTGAAATCAAAGAACTGAAGCGCCAAAAGCTCTCCTCTCAAGCTGAGGGAGCATCCACTTCTCAAAATCAAGGTTGTTGAGTCCTAACTCTGTGAAAACCTCTATCATTAGGAGCCTCTGTTTTTCGTTTTTTTTTATTTTCCTTTATTTTGTTTTTATTATTATTATTTTTTTGTTTCATCTTATATCTATATTTGAGTCTTGTTCTTAATTAATAAAATTAATAAAGTTTATGCCTTAAAGCTATGAATGTCCTATGAATCCATCACCTCTCTTAAAAGAAAAATGCTTTAATCACAAAAGAACTAGAAGTACAGGATTTCAAAATTTATCTCTGAAACTAGTTGAATTAGTGTGATGTGGTGACAATACTTTTTGTTTTCTGAATGAATGCTTGAACAGTGCATATGTCTTTTGAATTTGTTGTTTTAAGAATATTAAAATTGTTGGCTCTTGAAAGAATGAGGAGAAAGAGAACTGTTATTGAGGATCTGAAAAATCACCAAATTGATTCTTGAAGCAAGAAAAGCAGAAAAAAAAAATTTCGAAAAAAAAAGAAGAAAGAAAAAGAAAAAAAAAAAGAGAAGGAAATAGAGTTGTGATCCAAAGCAACAAGAGTGTGCTTAAGAACCCTGGACACCTCTAATTGGGGACTTTAGCAAAGCTGAGTCACAATCTAAAAAGGTTCACCCAATTATGTGTCTGTGGCATGCATGTATCCGGTGGTAATACTGGAAGACAGAGTGCTTTGGGCCACAGCCAAGACTCATACACTGGCTATGTTCAAGAATCATTATACTTAACTAGGAGAATCAATAACACTATCTGAGTTCTGAGTTCTCATAGATGCCAATCATTCTGAACTTCAAAGGATAGAGTGAGATGCCAAAACTGTTCGGAGGCAAAAAGCTACTAGTCCCGCTCATCTAATTGGAACTATGTTTCTTTGATATTTTGGAGTCTATAGTATATTCTCTTCTTTTATCCTATTTTGATTTTCAGTTGCTTGGGGACAAGCAACAATTTATGTTTGGTGTTGTGATGAGCGGATAATTTGTATGCTTTTTGGCATTGTTTTTAGTATGTTTTTAGTATCTTTTAGTTAGTTTTTAGTATATTTTTATTAGTTTTTAATTAAAATTCACTTTTCTGGACTTTACTATGAGTTTGTGTGTTTTTCTGTGATTTCAGGTATTTTCTGACTGAAATTGAGGGTCCTGAGCAAAAATCTGATCCAGAGACTGAAAAGGACTGCAGATGCTGTTGGATTCTGACCTCCCTGCACTCGAAGTGGATTTTCTGGAGCTACAGAAGCCCAATTGGCGCGCTCTCAACGGCATTGGAAAGTAGACATCCTGGGCTTTCCAGCAATATATAATAGTCCATACTTTGCCCAAGATTTGATGGCCCAAACCGGCGCTCAAAGTCACCTACAGAAATTCCAGCGTTAAACGCCAGAACTGGCATAAAAGTTGGAGTTAAACGCCCAAACTGGCATGGAAGCTGGCGTTTAACTCCAGAAAAGGTCTCTACACGAAATTCCTTCATTGCTCAGCCCAAGCACACACCAAGTGGGCCCGGAAGTGGATTTTTCTGTCATTTACTCATTTCTGTAAACCTTAGGACACTAGTTTACTACTTATAGGATCTTTTGACATTGTATCCGTACCTTATGACCTCATAACATTTTGTACACGTTCTTTCCACAGTATGAGCCTCTAAACCCCATGGTTGGGGGTGAGGAGCTCTGCTGTGTCTTGATGGATTAATGCAATTACTACTGTTTCTTATTCAATCATGCTTGCTTCGATTCTAAGATAACACTTGTTCTTAATCCGGATGAATGTGATGATCCGTGACAATCATCATCATTCTCAACTATGAACACGTGCCTGACAACCACCTCTGTTCTATCTTAGATTGAGTAGTTATCTCTTGGGTTCTTTCATCGGAATCTTCGTGGTATAGGCAGGACCTGATGGCAGCATTCAAGAGAATCCGGAAGGTCTAAACCTTGTCTGTGGTATTCTGAGTAGGATTCAATGATTGAATGACTGTGACGTGCTTCAAACCTGTAACCTACTGGGCGTTAGTGACAGACGCAAAAGAGTGATTCTATTCCGGTAGGGGAGGGAACCAAACCGGTGATTGGCAGCACTGTGACAGAGTGTGTGCATTAGCTTTCACTGCGCGGATGGGAGGTAGCTGCTGACAACAGTGAGACCCTACACGAGCTTGCCATGGAAGGAGACATGCGTGTTTGATGAAGAAGACAGTAGGAAAGCAGAGATTCGGAAGATGGAGCATCTCCAAACCTCAACCCATTCTCCATTACTGCAGTACAAGTAACCATTACATGTTCTTTTGCTTCTTACAATCAATCCTGATAATTTCTGATATCCTGACTAAGATTTACAAAGATAACCATAGCTTGCTTCAAGCCGACAATCTCCGTGGGATCGATCCTTGCTCACGCAAGGTATTACTTGGACGACCCAGTGCACTTGCTGGTTAGTTGTGCGGGATTGCAAAAGTGTTATTGCAATTTCGTGCACCAATGGTGTCAGCTTCTCTCTTCCCTGCTCTGTTTTGTTTTTTTATATTCATGAGACAAAAAAAATTGTCTCATAAATTTTCCGCTGTTGAATTCAAATAGAATCAAAATTAAAAGTTTGTTTTAAAGGATTATTTCAGTAACATAAAAGAAGGCCATAGATTGAACTCCCCCTTCTCTAAGCCTTCTACAACATTCAATTGGTATCAGAGCCAAGGTCTCAAGAATCAAGCTTCACCGCTTGGAGTAAAGGTCCAATGGCGAATAACTTGGGCGCAACCACAGTTGCCTATACTCTAACTAAAGGCCAGTCAAACAACATGCCACCCTTCTTCAACGGGAAGAATTATGCCTACTGGAAAGAGAGGATGAGGATCTTCATCCAATCCATTGACTACAACATATAGAAGATTGTTGTAAGCGGTTCTAAGATCCCAACAAAAACAAGTGCTGATGGAGTGGTGACTCCAAAAGAAGAAGCCGAATGGAATGAGGACGACAAGAAGAAGATGGAGCTGAATGCTAAAGCCATCAACCTTCTTCACTGTGCTATCAGCTTTGATGAGTACCGAAAGGTGTCTAGATGCAAGACAGGCAAAGAAATCTAGAAAAAACTACAGGTTACACACGAAGGCACTAAACAGGTCAAAGAAACAAGGATTGATATGCTGCGAAAAGAGTACGAGATGTTTAATATGAAGGATGGAGAAAGCATTGATAAAGTGTTTGAGAGATTCTCAATCATAATCAACAACCTTGATGCTATGGGTATAAACTTCTCAGAACAAACCCTAGTGAGAAAACTCCTTAGAAGCCTCACAAAAGAATGGGAAACCACTGCCACTGTCCTAGCCGAAAGTAATAATCTAAGCCCTATAACATATGATGAGTTGAGAGGAAAACTCCTTGCCTATGAAACCACACACACAAACCCGGACTCAAAGAAAAAGAGAATAGCCCTCAAGTCAAAAATATAATCAAAAGAGAGTGAGTCTAGTGATGGTATTTTAGATGATGAGCTTATGTTTTTTGTTAGGAGATTTAGAAGGATGATGAAGAACAAGGGCAAGTACAAGGGTTCTAGCTCAAAGGAACACAAGATGGACTTGAGCAAGGTGACTTGTCATCATTGCAAGGAGGCTGGACATTTCAAGCTAAACTGTCTGAAGCTCAAGAAGGAGGACAAAGGAAAGAAAGAAAAGAAGAGAGTGCTCATGGCAGCTTGGGAGGATTTTGAGAATGAATCCAATGAGGAAGAAGATTCTGAAGGTGAAGATAAAATCTGCTTCATGGTTGGTAATGATCATCTTGATGAGGTAAATTACTATGACTTGTCTATAGATGATTTACATGCTATAATTGATGATCTTACACTAAACACCTCAAAACTGTTGGATAAGTACAATAAATGCAGATCTAAAAAAGATGTGTTAAAAGTTGAAAATAATTTTTTAAGAGAAAAGGTGAAGGAAACTGAATGTGCTTTGGATATTATTGAAGAAAACAGATTTCTAAAATTTGAACTTGAAAAACTTAAAGGAAAGCACATTGTGAATCCTTCTCAAGAGCTAATTGCTGAATATGAAAGATTAAATGAAATTATTAAAAGGCTGAATAGTGACTTAGCAAAATTTACTCAAAGTTCTAGTAGCTTGGACAAATTACTTGCAAGTCAAAGACCATTGTTTGAAAAATCTGGTTTGGGTTATGTAACCAAGGAAATTGGAGTTTTTTATGATTCCACTATGAAATTCGTGGCTTCTTCATCAAAAACCAAATTCAATTCCAACAAAACTAGTCTTGGATATACTCCCACACATGAGGAAGAATTTGATTAATTTTATACTAGTGAAAATGAGCCATCATAAAAAACCGAACCTACATCAAACAGGTCAGGTTTGGGATACATTTCAAATAATGAGGTTGCTTTCAAAAATCTACCATTTTACAACAAAATCTCACATTAGAAAAGTCCAAAAGCTTTCAAAACTTCTAGATGGAATGCCTTTACAAAGAGGAACAATTACAATAAAAATCAGTTTGCCAAAAGAAAAACACCTCTTCTAAAAACTAGAAAATTCACTCCTTTAATCATTTCCAGCATAATAGCTCACCTCAAATTCAGCAACATGCATCAGGAAATCATTGTTTTAATTGTAAAAAATTTGGTCACTCATATTCACAATGCTTCATTGAAAAAAGAATTGTAGGAAACCAAATTTACAATGTTGTGTGTGATTTCAATGCACTTGGGCAACCAAGATGGATTAACTTCAAAGGATCCAAATTAATTTGGATACCTAAGGTTACTTGAAGTTTTTCATGCAGATTTGCCTAGCATCCAAGAACAAAAAAGATATGTGGTACTTGGATAGTGGATGCTCAAGGCACATGACTAGAAGGTCAACTTACTTCATCAAACTAAACAAGTATGATAGAGGTTTTGTGACCTTTGGAGATGATGGAAAAGGTAAAATAGTTGCTGTTGGAAAAGTAGGTAATAATCACTCTACTTTCATTGATGATGCCTTTTTGGTAAATGGATTGAGGCACAATCTGTTGAGTATAAGTCAGCTGTGTGATTTAGGATATTTAGTGACTTTCAAAAGACTTGAATGATGTGTAGTGAATGAAAAGACCAATGAAGTGCTTTTTATTGCTAAGTGTTGTAATAATGTGTATGGACTTACCCTTGATGAACTAAAGGATCAAAATGTAGCCTATTTTTACTCTAAAGAATCTGAAAAGTGGCTATGGCACAAAAGATTGGGTCATGCAAGTATGTTTCAAATAAACAAACTTGTAAAGAAAGGTTTAGTAAGAGGTCTTCCTTCGATAAGGTTTGACAAAGACATCACTTGTGATGCTTGCCAAATGTGAAAACAAACAAAAAGTTCATTTAAATCAAAGAAAGACGTCTCTACTAAAAGGCCACTTGAATTGCTACATATTGATTTATTTAGTCCAACAAGAACTCAAAGCCTAGGTGGTAAATATTATGGTTTAGTGATTGTGGATGACTATTCTAGGTTTGGTTGGGTTTTATTTCTTGCACACAAAAATGAAGCCTTTTCGGCCTTTGAAATTTTTTGCAAGAAAATTCAAAATGAAAAGGATTTAAAGATCTTCTCTATAAAAAGTGATCATAGAACCAAATTTGAAAACTATTTATTTGAATCATTTTGTGAGGAATTTGGAATATCTCACAACTTCTCTTGCCCAAGGACACCACAACAAAATAGTGTTGTGGAAAGAAGAAATAGAAGTATCCAAGAAATGACAAGAGCTATGCTTTGTGAGAGCAATGTTCCAAAATTCCTTTTAGCTGAAGCGGTAAACACATCTTACCACATTTTGAATAGAACTATTATAAGAAAATTTTTGAAGAAAACACCCTTATGAACTTTGGAAAGGTTACCCACCAAAATTGGATTACTTACACATCTTTGGATGCAAATGTTTTGTTCTCAATAACAAAGATAATTTAGGGAAATTTGATCCAAAGGCGTATGAGTGTTTATTTGTAGGATATTCCACAACTAGTAAAGCATATAGAGTTTATCATCAAGATGCTAGGATAATTGAGGAGTCCATACATGTTACATTTTGTGATACTAACTTGGTGCAAAGTGTTTTGGAAGATTGTGATGCAGGGAATCAAGCTCAAAACGACAATGAGATTGCACAAAATCATAAAAATGAAAATTCTGGACAAGCTAAATCAAAAACTGCAGTTGCTGAAAATTCATGAGACAATTTCATTTTGTCTTATGAATCTGAAGGAAATCCTAAAACCAGTAGCTCCCTGAATCCCTTGGTGACTGAATTTGTCTCCAAGTCTACCAGACCTCGTGAATGGAGATTCTTGAAGAATTATCCTGAGGAATTTGTTATTGGGGACGTCTCTCATGGGTTTAAAACTCGATCTTCAACTAGAAAGGCAAGTGAAGGGATAAACATAGCCCTTCTCTCTCAAATGGAGCCTCAAAATATCAAGGAAGCCCTTGATGACCCTTCTTGGGTAAAGGCAATGGAAGATGAGCTTCATGAGTTTGAGAAGAACCAAGTTTGGATACTGGTTCCAAGATCGAATGGAAAGAAAGTAACCGGTACCAAGTGGATATTTTGGAACAAGTTAGGAGAAGATGGTAGCATTTCAAGAAACAAAGCAAGGCTAGTGGCACAAGGATATGATCAAGAAGAAGAAATAGACTTTGATGAATTTTTTGCCCCTATTGCCCGAATGGAAGCAATTAGACTTCTTTTAGCTTATACTGTCTTTTGTGGTTTTAAATTATATCAAATTGATGTGAAATGTGCATTCTTAAATGGTGTGATAGATATAGAAGTGTATGTAGACTAGCCACCTGTTTTTGAAAATAAAGAATCTCCTAACCATGTTTTCAAATTATCAAAAATTCTCTATGGTTTAAGACAAGCTCCTAGAGCTTGGTATGAGAGACTTAGCTCTTTTCTTTTGAAAAATAGTTTTCAAAGAGGCACCATAGACACTACTCTATTTATCGAGAATTCTAATGATTCTTTCATTCTAGTCTAAATATATATTGATGACATTATTTTTGGATCATCCAATGAATCCCTTTGTTCTGAATTTGGAAAACTCATGACAAGTGAATTTGACATGAGTATGAGGGGTGAACTTAATTTTTTCCTTGGACTACAAATTAAACAAACTGAAAATGGTATTTTCATTCATCAAGAGAAGTATGCCAAGAAACTAGTTAAGAAATTTGGTATAGAAAATGCCAAACCGATGGGAACTCCCATGTACCCTAATTCAAAATTAGACAAGGGAGAAACTGAGAAAGATGTAGATGAGACTAGGTATAGAGGAATGATTGGCTCTCTTATGTACTTAACTTCCTCTAGACCTGATATTGTGCAAAGTGTTGGAATGTGTTCAAGATTCCAATCTAAACCAAAAGAGTCTTATCTTTCTGCAGTTAAGAGGATCATTAGATATATTCATGGCACATCCAATTTTGGTCCTTGGTATCCTAAGATTGATGATTTTTCTGCAGTTGGTTATTGTGATGCAGATTTATTCGGTGATAGAGTTGATAAAAGGAGTACATCAGGCTTATGTTACTTCCTTGGAAAGTCTTTGAATGTTTGGTCAAGTAAGAAGCAGCCAACAGTGGCTTTATCCACTGCAAAGGCTGAGTATATAGTTGTATCTTCTTGTTGTTCACAAATCATGTGGTTAAAAACATAGCTTGCTGATTACAAATTAAATGCTCAAAATATTTCCTTGTTGTGTGACAATATGAGTGCCATTAATATTTCTAAAAATCCAGTTTTGCACTCTAGGACTAATCATATTGAACTGAAATTTCACTCAATAAGAGAACATGTTCAAAAGGGGGGGTATTATCATTCAATTTGTTAAATCAGAGGAGCAATTAGCTGATATTTTCACTAAACCACTAGCTGAGGACAGATTTTGTATGCTTAGGACTAGTCTAGGAATTTTAAGCCATGATTCATTGTTTGAAAATTGCTTATGTGTTTGTTGAAGTTTTTGTTTCATAAACAGGTATCAGACAATTCTAGGCAAGTGAAGAACCTTCTCTTAAATTAGCATTCTCAGGCCTTGTTGCAAGTACAGAGTCACCTGGGCCAACCTCAAAAATCAGATTTGGAGTGGTCCAATATGTTTTCTTAAATCCAACCATCTCTAGGCCCAATTTGTTTTGTTTTGTTTTTGTTGGCCTGTTTGTTTTAATTTATTTCTTTTTGTCCTTATGTCCAAAAAGTTTCAAATTTTAAATTGATTTCCTTTTTAATTTTAAATAAAATCAAATCTTTCTTTTTGTGATATCAAGTCCCTTCAAGTCAAATCAGAGGTGATGCAGTTGCATGGTTTAAGAAATTTTCTTTTGGGTACGGTTACCAATACTTCTTCTTCTCCCTCCATAACTTCTCCAACCCTTCGGTTTCTCCTCACTACCTTTACAACATCTCTTCCTTCAAAAATCAGAAACCAACCAAATGGGAAAGAAAATAGTTTCTCAAAAGCCACCATGAGAAAAAATATTCAAACTTCATACAAAACAAAAATGCTCAACTCGTTCTCAGGACCGAACCTTCACTCCTTCTCCTTCTCCTCCAACCTCACCTCCTCGTCGGGATCCTATGGCTATCTCTAAGAATCCTTCTAGGTTTCCACCTTCAGCCAAGCAGACGCCACCACTGAAGGAACCTCAATCCAAACCTGGTTCGTCGAAGCTGAGTTCATCGAAAGGGAAAAAACCAGCCGCGACTGAACCTACCTCTGAGCCCACACAACCTAAGACAATGTCTGTTCCCTTGCGTTCTCAAAGAGGTAAAACTCGACTCTCTCTCAAATCTGTTAGAGAACCAGACATTGATCCTTTTGCTCATAATCCAACTTCATGACATCTCACTCCAACTATAATCCTTATAAATTTAGATCTACCATGAACAATGACTTTTATGAAGGAGTTATTAAGTACCGTACCCTGTGTCCCTATTTTCTTGCTGATTTGCCAAACCTGAAAAAGAAAGGTTTTCTATATGTTAAAAATTTGGAATTTTTAGACTGGAATCACATTTTTAACATCAAAAGCCTATGTATCCTCTTTTGGGCAAAGAGTTTTATGCTAACATGACATATCATGAGGGAAGTGTGCATTCTTATGTCAAGGGTCGAGATATTGTTTTAAATAATGAAACAATCAGTGATTCATTGAAATATATTGATGTTAGGATTTGTGCTTATACCTCTGTTAAGTGGGATGAAGGAGTTGGTATTTCTTTCAAAGATGCTTTGCCTCATATTTATGAATATGTTTTCTTGATTGATGGCATTACACCCACTCACAAAGCCCTAGGATATGAACGTACTCAGTTGCACCGAATTGTCAACCACATCACACTTCCTCAAAGTGATTCATATCAAAGGGTATCCTATACTGACACTCTTGTTTTGTATGCCCTGCTCACTAAAACAAAAATTTCTTTTGCTTATTTAATGGTTAGATACATGTTTGACTCTGTTAGAAGTGAGAAAGACAAAGCCCATCCTTATGGCATGTTTCTAACTTGTGTTTTTGAGCATTTTGGTGTTGACTTGTCCAATGAGGATTATGAAAATAGACATTCATATCTAAAGGGAGGTGGTGTAGTGAAATAGCAAAAAGGACCTACTCGATCTGAGAGAGTGGTTCTAGATGATGAAGATGATGAGTTCATTCCTGAGGAATCCCCTCCTCCTTCCATTGAGGGCACTTCCAACTCCACTGGACAAAAATCTGCTCTGTTCAATGTTGTTCGAGATGTAGACTGATAAACCACTATTTTATCAAGTCTTTGCCCACTTATTCATATGAACTGCATGATTTTACAATCCCTTCCTAAGATTGTTCTATGGTTGAAAACTTGCTTCCTAAAGATCTTTAATATTTGTATTTCAATTCTCTTTTATACCATTCGATGCCGTGATCCGTGTGTTAAGTGTTTCAGGCTTTACAGGGCAGAAATGACTTAGAGAATGGAGAGGAAGCTTGCAAAAATGGAAGGAACACAAGAAACTAAGGAGATGACTAGCGAGCAACGACGCGCGCGCGTGGCTCACGCGATCGCGCGGAATGGAGGAAATTGCAGCGACGCGTGCGTGTGCATGACGCGTACGCGTGGATTGGAGTCTGCACGAATGACGCGCACGCGTGGACGACGCGGATGCGCGACAAGGAAAATCGTTGAATGGCGCGCACGCGTGATCAACGTGTACGCGTGACTTGCGCGATCTGCAGAAATGACAGAAAATGCTGGCGGCGATTTTGGGCCGCGTTTTGACCCAGTTTTCAGCCCAGAAATACAGAATAAAGCCAGAGAACATGCAGAGACTGGTAGCGCGAAATTGTGATCACTACACAACTTTGCACAACTAACCAGCAAGTGCACTGGGTCGTCCAAGTAATACCTTACGTGAGTAAGGGTCGATCCCACGGAGATTGTTGGTATGAAGCAAGCTATGGTCACCTTGTAAATCTTAGTCAGGCAGACTCAAATGGGTATAGATGATGAATAAAACATAAAGATAAAGATAGAGATACTTATGTATATCATTGGTGAGAGCTTCAGATAAGCGTATGAAGATGCCTTCCCTTCCGTCTCTCTGCTTTCCTACTGTCTTCATCCAATCCTTCTTACTCCTTTCCATGGCAAGCTTATGCAAGGGTTTCACCGTTGTCAGTGGCTACCTCCCATCCTCTCAGTGAAAACGTTCCTATGCTCTGTCACAGCATATGGCTAATCATCTGTCGGTTCTCGGTCAGGCCGGAATAGAATCCAGCGATTCTTTTGCGTCTGTCACCAACGCCTCGCCTGCTAGGAGTTTGAAGCACGTCACAGTCATTCAATCATTGAATCCTACTCAGAATACCACAGACAAGGTTAGACCTTCCGGATTCTCTTGAATGCCGCCATCAGTTCTCGCCTATACCACGAAGACTCTGATCTCACGGAATGGCTGGCTCGTTTGTCAGGCGAGCACTCGGTTGTCAGGCGATCAACCATGCATCGTGTATCAGGAATCCAAGAGATAAACACTAGAGCCTCGTATGCTTGTAGAACAAGAGTGGTTGTCAGTCACTTTGTTCATGAGTGAGAATGATGATGAGTTTCACGGATCATCACATTCATCAAGTTGAAGAACAAGTGATATCTTGGACAAAGAACAAGCGGAATTGAATAGAAGAACAATAGTAATTGCATTAATACTCGAGGTACAGCAGAGCTCCACACCTTAATCTATGGTGTGTAGAAACTCCACCGTTGAAAATACATAAGAACAAGGTCTAGGCATGGCCGTGAGGCCAGCCCCCAAATGATCTAAGAACTAGATGTCCAAAGATGATCTAGAGATCTAAAGTGATCAAAAGATGTAAAGATCAAAAGATGTAAATACAATAGTAAAAGGTCCTACTTATAGGAAACTAGTAGCCTAAGGTGTACAAAGATGAGTAAATGACATAAAAATCCACTTCCGGGCCCACTTGGTGTGTGCTTGGGCTGAGCAATGAAGCATTTTCGTGTAGAGACTCTTCTTGGAGTTAAACGCCAGCTTTGGTGCCAGTTTGGGCGTTTAACTCCCATTTTGGTGCCAGTTCCGGCGTTTAACGCTGGAATTCCTGAGGGTGACTTTGAACGCCGGTTTGGGCCATTAAATCTTGGGCAAAGTATGGACTATCATATATTGCTGGAAAGCCCAGGATGTCTACTTTCCAACGCCGTTGAGAGCGCGCCAATTGGGTTTCTGTAGCTCCAGAAAATCCACTTCGAGTTCAGAGAGGTCAGAATCCAACAGCATCTGCAGTCCTTTTCAGTCTCTGAATCAGATTTTTGCTCAGGTCCCTCAATTTCAGCCAGAAAATACCTGAAATCACAGAAAAACACACAAACTCATAGTAAAGTCCAGAAAAGTGAATTTTAACTAAAAACTAATAAAAGTATACTAAAAACTAACTAGATCATACTAAAAACATACTAAAAACAATGCCAAAAAGCGTACAAATTATCCGCTCATCACAACACCAAACTTAAATTGTTGCTTGTCCCCAAGCAACTGAAAATCAAATAAGATAAAAAGAAGAGAATATGCAATGAATTTCAAAAACATCTATGAAGATCAGAATTAGTTAGATGAGCGGAGCTTTTAGCTTTTTGCTTCTGAACAGTTTTGGCATCTCACTCTATCCTTTGAAATTCAGAATGATTGGCTTCTTTAGGAACTCAGAATCCAGATGGTGCTATTGATTCTCCTAGTTAAGTATGATGATTCTTGAACACAGCTACTTATTGAGTCTTGGCTGTGGCCCAAAGCACTCTGTCTTCCAGTATTACCACCGGATACATACATGCCACAGACACATAATTGGGTGAACCTTTTCAGATTGTGACTCAGCTTTGCTAAAGTCCCCAATTAAAGGTGTCCAGGGTTCTTAAGCACACTCTTTTTGCCTTGGATCACAACTTTATTTCTTTCTTTTTCTTTCTTTTTCTCTTTCTTTTTTTTTTTCGTTTTCTCTTTTTTTTTTTTCGTTTTCTCTTTTTTTTTTTTGTATTCACTGCTTTTTCTTGCTTCAAGAATCATTTTTATGATTTTTCAGATCCTCAGTAACATGTCTCCTTTTTCATCATTCTTTCAAGAGCCAACATTCATGAATCACAATTTCAAAAGACATATGCACTGTTTAAGCATACATTCAGAAAACAAAAGTGTTGCCACCACATCAAAATAATTAAACTGCTATAAAATTCAAAATTCATGCAATTCTTTTCTTTTTCAATTAAGAACATTTGTTTAAGAAAGGTGATGGATTCATAGGACATTCATAACTTTAAGGCATAGACACTAATGATCATAAGACATAAACATGGACAAACATAAAGCATAAATTTTCGAAAAACCAAGAAAATAAAGAACAAGGAGATTAAAGAACGGGTCCACCTTAGTGATGGCGGCTTGTTCTTCCTCTTGAAGGTCTTATGGAGTGCTTGAGCTCCTCAATGTCTCTTCCTTGTCTTTGTTGCTCCTCTCTCATGAGTCTTTGATCTTCTCTAATTTCATGGAGGAGGATGGAATGTTCTTGGTGCTCCACCCTTAGTTGTCCCATGTTGGAACTCAATTCTCCTAGGGAGGTGTTTAGTTGCTCCCAATAGTCTTGTGGAGGAAAGTGCATCCCTTGAGGTATCTCAGGGATCTCATGATGAGAGGGGTCTCTTGTTTGCTCCATCCTTTTCTTGGTGATGGGCTTGTCCTCTTCAATAAGGACGTCTCCCTCTATGTCAACTCCAACTGAATAACAGAGGTGACAAATGAGATGAGGAAAGGCTAACCTCTGATCAAAGTTGACCCTTCTAGTGTAAGGATGTTCATCTCCTTGCATCATAGGCAAGTTGAATGCCAACCTCACATTTTCCGGACTAAAATCTAAGTATTTCCCCCGAACCATAGTAAGCCAATTCTTTGGATCCGGGTTCACACTTTGATCATGGTTCTTGGTGATCCATGCATTGGCATAGAACTCTTGAACCATCAAGATTCCGACTTGTTGAATGGGGTTGG
Source organism: Arachis stenosperma (assembly GCF_014773155.1). Classification (NCBI taxonomy): domain Eukaryota; kingdom Viridiplantae; phylum Streptophyta; class Magnoliopsida; order Fabales; family Fabaceae; genus Arachis; species Arachis stenosperma. The sequence goes on from NC_080379.1 coordinate 134,844,958, forward strand.
TAAGAACTTCCCAACCTCTTCTTCGGATCTCATGTTGGATCTCCGGATATTCACTCTTTTTGAGTGAAAAAGGGACCTCGGGGATCACCTTCTTCAAGGCCACAACTTCATAGAAGTGGTCTTGATGCATCCTTGAGATGAATCTCTCCATCTCCCATGACTCGGAGGTGGAGGCTTTTGCCTTCCCTTTCCTCTTTCTAGAGGTTTCTCCGGCCTTGGATGCCATAAATGGTTATGGAAAAACAAAAAGCAATGCTTTTACCACACCAAACTTAAAAGGTTTGCTCGTCCTCGAGCAAAAGAAGAAAGAAGAGAGTAGAAGAAGAAGAAATGAGGAAGAAGGGAGTGGCTTAGTGTTCGGCCAAAGAGGGGGAGAAGTGGTGTTTATGTTGTGTGAAAATGAAGGGGTGAAGAAGGGTATATATAGGAGAGGGGTGGGCTCATGGTTCGGTCATGTATGGGTGGGTTTGGGAGGGAAAGTGGTTTGAATTTGAAGGGTGAGGTAGGTGGGGTTTTATGAAGGATGGATGTGAGTGGTGAAGAGAAAGATGGGATTTGATAGGTGAAGGGTTTTTTGGGGAAGAGGTATTGAGGTGATTGGTGAATGGGTGAGGAAGAAGAGAGAGAGTGGTGGGTTGGTGGGGATCCTGTGGGGTCCACAGATCCTGAGGTATCAAGGAAAAGTCATCCCTGCACCAAATGGCATGCAAAAACACGTTTTGTGCCAAATCTGGCGTTAAACGCCGAGCTGGTGCCCATTTATGGCGTTTAATGCCAGGTTCTTGCCCTTTCCTGGCGTTTAACGCCAGTCTGGTGCCCCTTTCTGGCGTTAAACGCCCAGAATGGTGCCAGACTGGGCGTTAAACGCCCAACTGCTAACCTTACTAGCGTTTAAACGCCAGTAGGTTCTTCCTCCAGGGTGTGCTATTTTTCTTCCTGTTTTTCATTCTGTTTTTGCTTTTTCAATTGATTTTGTGACTTCTCATGATCATCAACCTACAAAATAAAATAAAATAACAAAAGAAAATAGATAAAATATAACATTGGGTTGCCTCCTAACAAGCGCTTCTTTAATGTCAGTAGCTTGACAGAGGGCTCTCATGGAGCCTCACAGATACTCAGAGCAATGTTGGAACCTCCCAACACCAAACTTAGAGTTTGAATGTGGGGGTTCAACACCAAACTTAGAGTTTGGTTGTGGCCTCCCAACACCAAACTTAGAGTTTGACTGTGGGAGCTCTGCTTGACTCTGATTTGAGAGAAGCTCTTCATGCTTCTTCTCCATGGTGACAGAGGGGTATCCTTGAGCCTTAAACACAAAGGATTCTTCATTCACTTGAATGATCAGTTCGCCTCTATCAACATCAATCACAGCCTTTGCTGTGGCTAGGAAGGGTCTGCCAAGGATGATAGATTCATCCATGCACTTCCCAGTCTCTAGGACTATGAAATCTGCAGGGATGTAATGGTCTTCAATCTTCACCAAAACATCCTCTACAAGTCCATAAGCTTGTTTTCTTGAGTTGTCTGCCATCTCTAGTGAGATTCTTGCAGCTTGTACCTCAAAGATCCCTAGCTTCTCCATTACAGAGAGAGGCATGAGGTTTACACTTGACCCTAAGTCACACAGAGCCTTGTTGAAGGTCATGGTGCCTATGGTGCAAGGTATGGAAAACTTCCCAGGATCTTGTCTCTTTTGAGGTAATTTCTGCCTAGACAAGTCATCCAGTTCTTTGGTGAGCAAAGGAGGTTCGTTCTCCCATGTCTCATTTCCAAATAACTTGTCATTTAGCTTCATGATTGCTCCAAGGTATTTAGCAACTTGCTCTTCAGTGACATACTCATCCTCTTCAGAGGAGGAATACTCATCAGAGCTCATGAATGGCAGAAGTAACTCCAATGGAATCTCTATGGTCTCATTTTGAGCCTCAGATTCCCATGGTTCCTCATTTGGGAACTCAGTGGAGGTCAGTGCACGCCCACTGAGGTCTTCCTCAGTGGCGTTCACTTCCTCTCCTTCCTCTCCAAATTCGGCCATGTTGATGGCCTTGCACTCTCCTTTTAGATTTTCTTCTGTGTTGCTTGGAAGAGTACTTGGAGGGAGTTCAGTAACTTTCTTGCTCAGCTGTCCCACTTGTGCCTCCAAATTTCTAATGGAGGACCTTGTTTCAGTCATGAAACTTTGAGTGGTTTTGATTAGATCAGAGACCATGGTTGCTAAGTCAGAGGGGTTCTGCTTAGAATTCTCTGTCTGTTGCTGAGAAGATGATGGAAAAGGCTTGCCATTGCTAAAGCTGTTTCTTCCACCATTATTGTTGTTGAAACCTTGTTGAGGTCTCTCTTGATTCTTCCATGAGAAATTTGGGTGATTTCTCCATGAAGAATTATAGGTGTTCCCATAGGGTTCTCCTAGGTAATTCACCTCTTCCATTGAAGGGTTCTCAGGATCATAGGCTTCTTCTTCAGATGAAGCATCCTTAGTACTGCTTGGTGCATTTTGCATTCCAGACAGACTTTGAGAAATCAAATTGACTTGTTGAGTCAATATCTTGTTCTGAGCCAAAATGGCATTCAGAGTATCAATCTCAAGAACTCCTTTCTTCTGATTTGTCCCATTGTTCACAGGATTCCTTTCAGAAGTGTACATGAATTGGTTATTTGCAACCATTTCAATTAGCTCTTGAGCTTCTGTAGGCGTCTTCTTCAGATGAAGAGATCCTCCAGCAGAGCTATCCAAAGACATCTTGGATAGTTCAGAGAGACCATCATAGAAAATACCTATGATGCTCCATTCAGAAAGCATGTCAGAAGGACATTTTCTGATCAATTGTTTGTATCTTTCCCAAGCTTCATAGAGGGATTCTCCATCCTTCTGTCTGAAGGTTTGGACTTCCACTCTAAGCTTACTCAATTTTTGAGGTGGAAAGAACTTTGCCAAGAAGGCATTGACTAGCTTTTCCCATGAGTCCAGGCTTTCTTTAGGTTGTGAGTCCAACCATGTCCTAGCTCTGTCTCTTACAGCAAAAGGGAATAGCATAAGTCTGTAGACCTCAGGGTCTACCTCATTAGTCTTGACAGTGTCACCGATTTGCAAGAATTCAGCTAAGAACTGATGAGGATCTTCCAATGGAAGTCCATGGAACTTGCAATTCTGTTGCATTAGAGAAACTAATTGAGGCTTAAGCTCAAAGTTGTTTGCTCCAATGGCAGGGATAGAGATGCTTCTCCCATAGAAGTCGGGAGTAGGTGCAGTAAAGTCACCCAGCACCTTCCTTGCATTGTTGGCATTGTTGTTATTTTCGGCTGCCATGGGTTCTTCTTCTTTGAAGAATTCGGTCAGGTCCTCAACAGAGAGTTGTGCTTTAGCTTCTCTTAGCTTTCGCTTCAAGGTCCTTTCAGGTTCAGGGTCAGCTTCAACAAGAATGCCTTTGTCTTTGCTCCTGCTCATATGAAAGAAACGAGAACAAGAAAATATGGAATCCTCTATGTCACAGTATAGAGATTCCTTGAGGTGTCAGAGGAACAGAAAAATAGAAAGAAGAGGTAGAAGAATTCGAATTTAATTAGATAGAGTTCGAATTGTGCATTGAGAAGGAGTGGTACTCCATAAATAGAAGGATGTGGGAAGAGAGGAAGAAATTTTCGAAAATCAAGTGAAATATTTTGAAAACATTTTTGAAAAACTCTAATTGATTTTCGAAAATCAAGAGTGGAAAAGGAATCAAGTAATTTTTGAAAAAGATTTTTGAAATTAGAAATTAGGAAGATATGATTTAAAAACTGTTTTGAAAAAGATGTGATTAAAAAGATATGATTGGAAAATTATGCTTTTAAAAAGATATGAATGAAAAGATATGATTTGAAAATAATTTTAAAAAGATTTGATTTTAAAAAAAAAATAATGACTTGCCCAACAAGAAAAGATATGATTCAAACATTAAACCTTTCTCAACAGAAAAGGCAACATACTTAAAATGTTCAATCAAATCATTAATTGTTGGTAAGTATCTTTGAAAAAGGAAAGAAATTGATTTTGAAAACATTTGATTGAAAAGATATGATTTGAAAAAAGATTTGATTTTGAAAAACTTTGAAAACTTGAAAAAAATTGATTTTGAAAACAAAATCCTCCCCCTTGTGCCATCCTGGCGTTAAACGCCCAGAATGGTATCCATTCTGGCGTTTAACGCCCAAAATGCTACCTTTTTGGGCGTTAAACGCCCAACCAGGTACCCTGGCTGGCGTTTAAACGCCAGTCTGTCCTTCTTCACTGGGCGTTTTGAACGCCCAGCTTTTTCTGTGTAATTCCTCTGCTGCATGTTCTGAATCTTCAGTTCCCTGTACTATTGGCTTGAAAATAGAACCAAGATCAAATAAACAAGGCATGCAAGACACCAAACTTAAAATTAGACACTAGACTCAAACAAGAAACATAAAATATTTTTGGTTTTTATGATTTTTATAATTTTTTTTTGCTTTTTCGAAAATTATATGAAACTAGAAAATAAAGGTTTCAGAATTCTCAATTTGGATTCCAGGAATCATTGCAATGTTAGTCTAAGACTCCGGTCCAGGAATTAGACATGGCTTCACAGCCAGCCAAGCTTTCAAAGAAAGCTTCGGTCCAAAACACTAGGCATGGCCAATGGCCAGCCAAGCCTTAGCAGATCATTGCTCCAATAGCAAGATTGATAGAAATTAACAAGCTCTTGTGATGATAAGTTGAAACCTCGGTCCAATAAGATTAGACATGGCTTCTCAGCCAGCCAGATTTCAACAGATCATCATGAAACTCTAGAACTCATTCTTAAGAACTCTGAAAAAAATAATACCTAATCTAAGCAACAAGATGAACCGTCAGTTGTCCATACTCAAAACAATCCCCGGCAACGGCGCCAAAAACTTGGTAGCGCGAAATTGTGATCACTACACAACTTTGTACAACTAACCAGCAAGTGCACTGGGTCGTCCAAGTAATACCTTACGTGAGTAAGGGTCGATCCCACGGAGATTGTTGGTATGAAGCAAGCTATGGTCACCTTGTAAATCTTAGTCAGGCAGACTCAAATGGGTATAGATGATGAATAAAACATAAAGATAAAGATAGAGATACTTATGTATATCATTGGTGAGAGCTTCAGATAAGCGTATGAAGATGCCTTCCCTTCCGTCTCTCTGCTTTCCTACTGTCTTCATCCAATCCTTCTTACTCCTTTCCATGGCAAGCTTATGCAAGGGTTTCACCGTTGTCAGTGGCTACCTCCCATCCTCTCAGTGAAAACGTTCCTATGCTCTGTCACAGCATATGGCTAATCATCTGTCGGTTCTCGGTTAGGCCGGAATAGAATCCAGCGATTCTTTTGCATCTGTCACCAACGCCCCGCCTGCTAGGAGTTTGAAGCACGTTACAGTCATTCAATCATTGAATCCTACTCAGAATACCACAGACAAGGTTAGACCTTCCGGATTCTCTTGAATGCCGCCATCAGTTCTCGCCTATACCACGAAGACTCTGATCTCACGGAATGGCTGGCTCGTTTGTCAGGCGAGCACTCGATTGTCAGGCGATCAACCATGCATCGTGTATCAAGAATCCAAGAGATAAACACTAGAGCCTCGTATGCTTGTAGAACAAGAGTGGTTGTCAGTCACTTTGTTCATGAGTGAGAATGATGATGAGTGTCACGGATCATCACATTCATCAAGTTGAAGAACAAGTGATATCTTGGACAAAGAACAAGCGGAATTGAATAGAAGAACAATAGTAATTGCATTAATACTCGAGGTACAGCAGAGCTCCACACCTTAATCTATGGTGTGTAGAAACTCCACTGTTGAAAATACATAAGAACAAGGTCTAGGCATGGCCGTGAGGCCAGCCCCCAAATGATCTAAGAACTAGATGTCCAAAGATGATCTAGAGATCTAAAGTGATCAAAAGATGTAAAGATCAAAAGATGTAAATACAATAGTAAAAGGTCCTACTTATAGGAAACTAGTAGCCTAAGGTGTACAAAGATGAGTAAATGACATAAAAATCCACTTCCGGGCCCACTTGGTGTGTGCTTGGGCTGAGCAATGAAGCATTTTCGTGTAGAGACTCTTCTTGGAGTTAAACGCCAGCTTTGGTGCCAGTTTGGGCGTTTAACTCCCATTTTGGTGCCAGTTCCGGCGTTTAACGCTGGAATTCCTGAGGGTGACTTTGAACGCCGGTTTGGGCCATCAAATCTTGGGCAAAGAATGGACTATCATATATTTCTGGAAAGCCCAGGATGTCTACTTTCCAACGCCGTTGAGAGCGCGCCAATTGGGTTTCTGTAGCTCCAGAAAATCTACTTCGAGTGCAGGGAGGTCAGAATCCAACAGCATCTGTAGTCCATTTTAGTCTCTGAATCAGATTTTTGCTCAGGTCCCTCAATTTCAGCCAGAAAATACCTGAAATCACAGAAAAACACACAAACTCATAGTAAAGTCCAGAAAAGTGAATTTTAACTAAAAACTAATAAAAGTATACTAAAAACTAACTAGATCATACTAAAAACATACTAAAAACAATGCCAAAAAGCGTACAAATTATCCGCTCATCAGAGACTCAACACAACATAAACACATTCTCATTAGGATAGTTTTAGGATTTTAGATCTGAATCTAGAGAGGAACTACTCTTCCTCTAGGTTCTCTTTACATTCATAGTTTATTGCTTTTTGCTTTGGATATTGAAGAGTCATCACCTTCGTTGAAGACACCATTCTAGTTTGTTTCCTTACTTGCTCTTTTATTTATTCCATATTCCTAATTCTTGTTTAAAGTGATAATTGGATTATTTTCATAGATTGTTGATACAGATGATTCCTTTTATTTTTAATTAAATTTCAGTCTCTATTTTATTTAATTTATTATGTCTTCTTCTTATATTTTTCTGAGTATTATATTCATGTCAATGGAGTAGATTCTCTACTTGACATGGGGGTTGATTAAGAGGAGACACTTGAGTTGGAAGGCTTAAGTGAAGATTAAACTGGAAGTTGTTGGCTAGTTCTGTATTTACTAATGCTAGACCTTCCCCAGGGAGATGACTAGGATTTGTGAATAAGAATTAGCTCAATCACTTGACTTTCCTTTATTTAGTAAGGGTTAACTAAGTGAAAACAACAACCTTTTTAATACTACACCTAAGAGATCCCAACAAGGATAGAACTTCCAATTGATCATTCCCCTAGTCAAGGCCTTTTTATTTAGAATATTAATAATCATTCTTAGTTTTTATTTTACAACTAGTTAACTGCTCATTATTCAACTCAACTCTCTTGAAAACTCCTGATTTATAAATTAGCATTCTCTCTGCAACTCGTTGGGAGACGACCTGGGACTTATACTCCCAGTATTTTTATTTCTAAATTTCGTGACAACTCTTTTAAATTGATACGCGGAATCTTCATTGGTTAAGAGCTATACTTGCAACGCTATTTTCTCTATAAACTTTTAATCGGTGATATTTCCGCCACGTCAATTTTTGGTGCTGTTGTCGGGGAGTTACAATAGTGTGCTAATTTATTTGTTGGATTTTTATTTTATTTGCACTTTATTTTATTTTATTACCATGAGCTGTATGTTTCTTTCATTGAATGACGCGTTCGCTACTTGATCCGAGCCTACCCGTATTTGATCCTGAAATTCAAAGAACTATCTCACGTATAAGGCGGGCTCGGCGTTAGTTAGTCCTTTCTGAGGATAAATCTGAAATGTTATTTAAGGAAGAAACAGGCTCCCTTTCTACTGATTCTGTTGATTTGAACGCAGAGGACATGGCAGCTCCCAAGAGGATTACTCTTCAGGAGGCAAGAGCTCCAAATTTTACATTACCACCTTTTCAAGCGCGTAATCCAAATCTGGGTGCAGATATTGAACTGAAAACTGCACTAATTAATCTACTGCCGAAGTTTCACGGCTTACCTGCTCAAGAGCCTCTCAAGCACCTCAGAGATTTTTAGATAGCCTGTTCTACTGTTAGGCGTAATGGTGCATCTGAGACTTCTATTTTGCTAGCCGCTTTCCCGTTTTCTCTTGAGGGAAAGGCGAGAGAGTGGTACTACATTCAACCTGAAGCAGTTGTTACTAACTGGGATACGCTTAGGAGAGAATTCCTAAAAAAATACTTTCCAGCTGAAGTTGCTGATAGACTAAGGAAAGAGATTTCAATGATCATCCAAGGCAAATCAGAGACTCTCTATGAGTACTGGGAGTGTTTCACTAATCTCCTAGACGTATGCCCCCACCACATGATTGACAAATTGGTGTTGATCGGCTACTTCACACAAGGCATGAAGCCTCAGGATAAGACTACATTAGATGGTGCAAGCAATAGTTCGCTGAAAAAGTACAAGACCACAGATGAAGCATGGCAACTAATCGCCGACTTGGATGAGTCTACTCGGACTCACAAGCGCAACAGGAAGGTTTCCTCTAGCAGCGAAAATACTGCTCTCACACAATCGATATGTGAGATGACCAACCTACTGAAGCAGATACATCTGGGCCAGCAACAGTCTCAACCCCCTTCACCACGACGTAATCAACAACTGGTTCCTCATAGAGTATGCAGAATATGTGCTGATTATAGTCATTACACTGATGAGTGTCCACAGCTCCAACATGAGGACAACACCTTGGCAGTTACTCACAATTTCTATGACCGTCTGAATCAAGGATACTATCAACAAGGCAGCAACTATAACTAAGGTGGGAACTTTAACAAGGTGGCAGGACAACTCCAACCATGGTTGGAAAGATAATTCCAACCAGGGATGGAGGGACAACTATAATAGAGGAGGCAGAGATAATAATAGAAATCAGAGGTGGAATAATAACAACAGGCAGCAGAATCAGAACCAGCCTTACAGAGCACCTCACCAAAGGCAGTCCCAAGCACCTCAGAATAACCAACAGTAGACCCCTCAGATTACTTACCCCTTTCCTCTTCTAATGACGAGTTACTACACTCGATTGATAAAAAACAAAAGACCATGGAGAGCAACCTCACTTCTACTTTGAACGGTCTGAACTCTACCTTGCAAGCTCTTATCTCATAGATTGGATCACTGAATAACTCCAACAACCAGCCTTCAAACTCTAGTGGAATCCCCTCTCAACCTTTACCCAACCCCAAGGGAGGTATCAATTCCATCACTTTGAGGTCCAGAACCACATTGCAAGAGAGGAATCCAGAGGAGCCAAGCTCACTAGAACACGCCCCAATAGAGGACATGGTTGAAGTGGAGGAAGTTGAAGAAGAAGAAGAAGTGCAAGACTTGGTTGAAGAAGAAATACCTCACCCCAGGAATGAAGCACCAAACGTAGCAGAAGCTGCAAATGGCGCCATTCTTATCCCATTTCCACACCTTACACGAAAATTCAAAAAGCAAATGGAACTTGATCCCAAAATGGTAGAAATTTTTAAAAAGGTTGAGGTAACTGTTCCCCTTTTTGATGTTATCCAACAAGTACCTAAATATGCAAAGTTTCTGAAAGATTTATGCATACATAAAGATAAAATTAATGAATTAGAAACTATTCCTTTAGGTAGTTCTATATCTGCTTTAATGGGAGGTATACCTGAAAAATGTAGTGATCCAGGTCCATGCATGGTTAAATGTACCATTGGAGGTGTATTATTTTCTGACTGCATATGTGATTTAGGAGCATGTGTTAGTATAATGCCATTGTCTATATATGATGCTTTGAGGCTCCCTCCCTTAAAAAGGTCGGCAGCTCGTTTTGTATTAGTAGATAAAAGCATTATTACAGTAGTTAGAATTGCTGAAGATGTATTAGTGAGCATTAAGGGGCTCACATTTCCCATCGACTTCTATATCCTGCAAATGCCCCCTAATGACTCAGGAAGACCGTCATCAATCCTTCTTGGAAGACCATTACTAAAGACTTCAAAGTTCAAGCTGGATGCATTCTCAGGAACTTATTCCTTTGAGATAGATGGCAGAGCAGTGAGTTTCAGTTTGAATGAAGTTGTGAAGCACCCTCGGGAAGACCATTCTATCTTCCAGTGCTACATCATTGATGAAACTGTACCTGAAGTTCACCAAGAAGAAGTAAAAGAGAAGCACTTGGAGCAAAGTCCAAGTGTGGGGACACCCTCTGAACATAATGAGGACACTTTGCCATTATCAATAACCCCAGATGATCCAGAGCCTAGCCATGAGCAGAGATAAGATTTGAAGCCCCTCCATCCACACCTTAAGTATGCGTACCTTGAGGATAATCAGAAGTTCCCAGTTATCATTGCAAGGGAACTCACTTCCCAACAAGAGGAGCAGCTGCTCAGTGTGCTGAGGCAACACAAGAAAGCAATTGGGTGGGGCTTGGTGGATATAGTAGGTATCAGCCCTCAAGTTTGTGAGCACAGAATATTCTTAAAAGAGGGATTAAAGCCTGTTCGTCAACCCCAAAGAAGATTGAATCCCACCATGTTAGAAGTTGTCAAGAAAGAAATGACCAGGCTACTTGAAACAGATATTATTTACCCCATCTTAAATAGTAAATTGGTCAGTCTAGTACAAGTGGTGCTCAAGAAGTCTATAGTCACAACAATAAAGAATGAGCATGGAGAGCTCTTGACAACTAGAGTTCAGAATTCATGGAGAGTTTGTATTGATTACAGGTGTCTCAACTAAGCTACTCGCAAGGATCATTACCCCCTGCCATTTATTGATCAAATGCTTGATCGCCTGTCAGGTAAATCTCATTACTGCTTTTTAGATGGTTATACAGGCTATTTTCAAATTCATATAGCTCCTGAGGATCAGGAAAAGACTACTTTTACATGTCTATTTGGGACTTATGCTTACAAGAGAATGCCCTTTGGCTTATGCAATGCACCAGCTACTTTCCAAAGGTGCATGATGAGTCTTTTCTCTAATCTCATTGAGAGCTGTATGGAGATTTTTATGGATAATTTTAGCGTATATGGTGATTCCTTTAGCCTTTGCTTGGATAATTTAAACAAAGTATTAGACAAGTGTGTTAGTTCAAACCTTGTATTGAAATTTGAAAAGTGTCATTTTATGGTGAAACAAGGGATTGTTCTAGGACATGTTGTTTCTCATACTGGTATTTTTGTAGACCCAGCAAAGATAGATGTCATTTCTAGTTTGCCTTACCCCTCCTCTGTGAGGGAAGTCCGTTCGTTCCTTGCCCATGCAGGTTTCTACAGGAGATTTATCAAGGACTTCAGTAAGGTAGCATTACCTTTATCCAGACTACTGTAGAAAGATATTGAGTTTGAGTTCAGTGAGGATTGTATGCAAGCATTTGATAAGCTGAAGATCACACTGACTCAAGCTCCAACTGTGAGAGGACCAGACTGGAGCCAGCATTTTGAGATTATGTGTGATGCCTCCAACCATGCAGTAGGAGCGGCACTGGCTCAGCGCGACGGTAAGGATCCTTTTGTAATAGCTTATGCGTCTAAGACCTTAGACACTGCTCAGTCTAATTACACTACTACCGAAAAGGAACTTCTTGCTATTGTTTTTGCTCTGGATAAATTCCGAGCCTATTTACTTGGTACTAAGGTAGTAGTGTACTCGGACCATGTAGCTCTAAAATATTTATTAGCTAAAAAAGAGTCTAAACCAAGGTTGATTGATGAGCGGATAATTTATACGCTTTTTGGCATTGTTTTTAGGTAGTTTTTAGTAAGTTCAAGCTACTTTTAGGGATGTTTTCACTAGTTTTTATGTTAAATTCACATTTCTGGACTTTACTATGAGTTTGTGTGTTTTTCTATGATTTTAGGTAATTTCTGGCTGAAATTGAGGGACTTGAGCAAAACTCTGAAAAAGGCTGACAAAAGGACTGCTGATGCTGTTGGAATCTGACCTCCCTGCACTCGAAATGGATTTTCTAGAGCTACAGAACTCCAAATGGCGCGCTCTCAACGGCGTTGGAAAGTAGACATCCAGAGCTTTCCAGCAATATATAATAGTCCATACTTTATTCGGAAATTGACGACGTAACTTGGTGTGGAGCTCTGCTGTACCTCAAGTTTCAATACAATTACTATTACTTTTTATTCAATTTTCTCTTATTCTTATTCCAAGATATACGTTGCACAACACTTTGATGAATGTGATGATTCGTGACACTCATCATCATTCTCACCTATGAACGCGCGTGATTGACAACCACTTCCGTTCTACCTTAGGCCGGGCGCATATCTCTTAGATTCCCCAACAGAATCTTCGTGGTATAAGCTAGATAGATGGCGGCATTCATGAGGATCCGGAAAGTCTAACCTTGTCTGTGGTATTCCGAGTAGGATCCTGGGAATCCGGAAGGTCTAACCTTGTCTGTGGTATTCCGAGTGGGATTCCGGTATTGAATGACTGTGACGAGCTTCAAACTCCTGAAGGCTGGGCGTTAGTGACAAACGCAAAAGAATCAATGGATTCTATTCCAACCTGATTGAGAACCGACAGATGATTAGCCGTGCTGTGACAGAGCATTTGGACCATTTTCACTGAGAGGATGGGATGTAGCTATCAACCAAGGGTGATGCCTCCAGACGATTAGCCGTGCAGTGACAGCGCATAGGACCATTTTCCCGAGAAGATTAAAAGTAGCCATTGATGATAGTGATGCCCTACATACAGCTTGCCATGGAAAGGAGTAAGAAGGATTGAAGGAAGAGTGAGTAGTGAAGTAGAGTTTCAAGAGGAACACAGCATCTCCATACACCTATCTGAAATTCCCACTATTGATTTACATAAGTATTTCTATCCCTTTTATTTTCTTTTTATTATCAATTTTCGAAACCATAAACCTTTTAATCTGCCTAACTGACAAATACAAGGTCACCATAGTTAGCTTCATACCAACAATCTCTGTGGGATCGACCCTTACTCACGTAAGGTTTATTACTTGGACGACCTAGTACACTTGCTGGTTAGTTGAACGGAGTTGTGAATTCAACTGGTGCCATAATAATGATTTCATACAAATACAAAGAATATGGATCACAATTTCGTCCACCAAGTTTTTGGCGCCGTTGCCGGGGATTGTTCGAGTATGGACAACTGACGGTTCATCTTGTTGCTCAGATTAGGTAATTTTCTTTTCAAAAAGTTTTGAAAAATCTTTCAAAAATATATTTTTTTATTATTTTCGTTTTTTTCCAACTTTGTTTTCGAAAAAAATTAATAAAAATCCAAAAAATCATAAAATCATAAAAATAAAAAATATTTTGTGTTTCTTGTTTGAGTCTTGTGTCATGTTTTAAGTTTGGTGTCAATTGCATGCTTTAAAAATTTTTCTTGCATTTTTCGAAAATTCGATGCATTTATAGTGTTCTTCATGATCTTCAAGTTGTTCTTGACAAGTCTTCTTGTTTGATCTTGATGATTTCTTGTTTTGTGTTGTTTGTTGTTTTTCATATACATTTTTCGTTTGTTAGAGTCCATGCATTAAAGATTTCTAAGTTTGGTGTCTTGCATGTTTTCTTTGCATCAAAAATTTTTCAAAATTATGTTCTTGATGTTCATCATGATCTTCAAAAATGTTCTTGGTGTTCATCTTGACATTCATAGTGTTCTTGGATGCATCTTGTGTTTTGATCCAAAATTTTTATGTTTTGGGTCATTTTTGTGTTTTTCTCTCTCATCATAAAAAAAAATTCAAAAATAAAAAAATATCTTTTCCTTTTTTCTCTCCTAATTTTCGAAAATTTGAGTTGACTTAGTCAAAAATTTTAAAAATTAGTTGTTTCTTACAAGTCAAGTCAAATTTTCAATTTTAAAAATCTTATCTTTTCAAAATCTTTTTCAAAAATCACATCTTTTTCATTTTTTTTTATATAATTTTCGAAATTTTTTTTAAAAAAATATTTTTCAAAATCTTTTTCTTATCTTTTACATCATATTTTCAAAAAATAGCTAACAAGTAATGTGATTGATTCAAAAATTTGAAATTTGTTACTTTCTTGTTAAGAAAGGTTCAATCTTTAAATTCTAGAATCTTATCTTTTAATTTCTTGTTAGTTAAGTAATTAATTTTAATTTTAAAATTAAATCTTTTTCAACCATATATTATCTATCTTATCTTTTTATCATATCTTTTTCAAAATTTTATCTTTTTCAAAAAATTTGATTTCAAAATATCTTATCTAACTTCTTATCTTCTTATCTTTTCAAATTTGATTTTAATATCTTTTTCAACTAACTATTTGACTTTTTGTTTGTTTCCTATCTTTTTCAAAACTAACTAACTACCTATCCCTCTCTAATTTTCGAAAATATCTCATTCTTTTTTCAAAAATTCTTTTTAATTAATTAATTGTTTTAATTTTAATTCTATCTTATCTTTTATTTTCAAAATTATTAACTTTTTTTTCAAAATTATTTTCGAAATTCTCTATCTCTCATCTTCTTCTACTTATTTATTTATTTACTAACACTTCTCTTCACCTCTCTTCATCTCAAATCACTACCTCTTTCCTCAACCATTCTTCTTCAATACTCTGCCCTTTCTTTTTCTACTAACAATAAAGGATCCTCTTTACTGTGACATAGAGGATTCCTCTTTCTTTTTTCTTTTTCTCTTCTCTGTCATATGAGCAGGAATAAGGATAGGAGCACCAAAATTACTAGGGATCATGCAAACAGAAGCAAGGAAGAGACATAGAGGAGCTCAAAGAGCACCATTGGTTCTTCAAGAAGACGCCACTAAGGTGGACTCATTCCTTGTTCTTATTTCTTTGTTTTTCGGTTTTTATGCTTCATGTCTATCTATATTTTATGTCTCTACTTTATGATCATTAGTATGTAGTAACTATGTCTTAAAGCTATGAATAAATTCTATAAATCCTTCACCTTTCTTAAATGAAAAATGTTTTTAATTCAAAAGAACAAGAAGTACATAAATTTCGAAAATTGTCCTTGAATTTAATTTAATTATATTGATGTGGTGACAATACTTTTTGTTTTCTGAATGAATGCTTGAACAGTGCATAATTTTGATCTTGTTGTTCATGAATGTTAAAATTGTTGGCTCTTGAAAGAATGATGAACAAAGAGAAATGCTATTGATGATCTGAAAAATCATTCTTGAAGCAAGAAAAAGCAGTGAATAGCAAAAGCTTGCGAAAAAAAAGAGAAAAAAAAAGTGGCGAAAAAAAAATTAGAAAAAAAAGAAAAAGCAAGCAGAAAAAGCCAATAGCCCTTAAAACCAAAAGGCAAGGGTAAAAAGGATCCAAGGCTTTGAGCATCAATGGATAGGAGGGCCCATGGAAATTAAATCCAGGCCTAAGCGGCTAAATCAAGCTGTCCCTAACCATGTGCTTGTGTCATGAAGGTCCAAGTGAAAAGCTTGAGACTGAGTGGTTAAAGTCGTGATCCAAAGCAAAAGAGTGTGCTTAAGAGCTTTGGACACCACTAACTGGGGACTCTAGCAAAGCTGAGTCACAATCTGAAAAGGTTCACCCAGTTATGTGTCTGTGGCATTTATGTATCTGGTGGTAATACTGGAAAACAAAGTGCTTAGGGCCACGGCCAAGACTCATAAGTAGCTGTGTTCAAGAATCAACATGCTTAACTAGGAAAGTCAATAACACTATCCGAAATTCTAAGTTCCTAGAGAAGCCAATCATTCTAAACTTCAAAGGAAAAAGTGAGATGCCAAAACTGTTCAGAAGCAAAAAGCTACAAGTCCCGCTCATCTAATTATAATTAATATTCATTGATATTCTGGAATTTATAGTATATTCTCTTCTTTTTTATCCTATTTGATTTTCAGTTGCTTGGGGACAAGCAACAATTTAAGTTTGGTGTTGTGATGAGCGAATAATTTATACGCTTTTTGGCATTGTTTTTAGGTAGTTTTTAGTAAGTTCAAGCTACTTTTAGGGATGTTTTCACTAGTTTTTATGTTAAATTCACATTTCTGGACTTTACTATGAGTTTGTGTGTTTTTCTGTGATTTCAGGTAATTTCTGGCTGAAATTGAGGGACTTGAGCAAAACTCTGAAAAAGGCTGACAAAAGGACTGCTGATGCTGTTGGAATCTGACCTCCCTGCACTCGAAATGGATTTTCTGGAGCTACAGAACTCCAAATGGCGCGCTCTCAATGGCGTTGGAAAGTAGACATCCAGAGCTTTCCAGCAATATATAATAGTCCATACTTTATTCGGAAATTGATGACGTAACTTGGCGTTGAACGCCAAGTACATGCTGCTGTCTGGAGTTAAACGCCAGAAAAACGTCATGATCCGGAGTTGAACGCCCAAAACACGTCATAACTTGGAGTTGAACTCTAAGAGAAGCCTCAGCTCGTGGATAGATCAAGCTCAGCCCAAGCATACACCAAGTGGGCCCCGGAAGTGGATTTATGCATCAACTAATTACTCATGTAAACCCTAGTAGCTAGTTATTATAAATAGAACATTTAACTATTGTATTAGAAGTCTTTTGACCACGTTTCATCTTTGGTCTCAGTTTTATTTTATTCTTGATCTTAAGAGGCTATTGATCACGTTTAGGGGGCTGGCCATTCGGCCATGCCTGAACCTTTCACTTATGTATTTTCAACGGTGGAGTTTCTGCACACCATAGATTAAAGGTGTGGAGCTCTGCTGTACCTCAAGTTTCAATACAATTACTATTACTTTTTATTCAATTTTCTCTTATTCTTATTCCAAGATATACGTTGCACAACACTTTGATGAATGTGATGATCCGTGACACTCATCATCATTCTCACCTATGAACGCGCGTGATTGACAACCACTTCCGTTCTACCTTAGGCCGGGCGCATATCTCTTAGATTCCCCAACAGAATCTTCGTGGTATAAGCTAGATAGATGGCAGCATTCATGAGGATCCGGAAAGTCTAACCTTGTCTGTGGTATTCCGAGTAGGATCCTGGGAATCCGGAAGGTCTAACCTTGTCTGTGGTATTCCGAGTAGGATTCCGGTATTGAATGACTGTGACGAGCTTCAAACTCCTGAAGGCTGGGCGTTAGTGACAAATGCAAAAGAATCAATGGATTCTATTCCAACCTGATTGAGAACCGACAGATGATTAGCCGTGCTGTGACAGAGCATTTGGACCATTTTCACTGAGAGGATGGGATGTAGCTATCAACCAAGGGTGATGCCTCCAGACGATTAGCCGTGCAGTAACAGCGCATAGGACCATTTTTCCGAGAGGATTAAAAGTAGCCATTGATGATAGTGATGTCCTACATACAGCTTGCCATGGAAAGGAGTAAGAAGGATTGAAGGAAGAGTGAGTAGTGAAGTAGAGTTTCAAGAGGAACATAGCATCTCCATACACCTATCTGAAATTCCCACTATTGATTTACATAAGTATTTCTATCCCTTTTATTTTCTTTTTATTATCAATTTTCGAAACCATAAACCTTTTAATCTGCCTAACTGACAAATACAAGGTCACCATAGTTTGCTTCATACCAACAATCTTTGTGGGATCGACCCTTACTCACGTAAGGTTTATTACTTGGACGACCCAGTACACTTGCTGGTTAGTTGAACGGAGTTGTGAATTCAACTGGTGCCATAATAATGATTTCATACAAATACAAAGAATATGGATCACAATTTCGTCCACCATTGATACATTGGATACTATTGTTGCAAGAATTTGATTTAGATATTAAGGATAGGAGTGGTAACCAGAATTTAGTGGTAGACTACTTGAGTCGCCTTGAGAACATTAAGGATGACTCCACTCCTATCAATGATGCTTTTCCATTTGATAGCTTGCATGCAGTATCTGAAGTAGCTCCTTGGTATGCACCCGTCGATAATTATCTAGTTAGCCATACTTTTCCCCTCAATTTTACTAAGCATCAAAGAGACAAGCTGAAAAGCGAGTCCAAATATTATATATGGGATGATCCATATTTATGGAGGTGTGGTGCTGACCAGGTAATTAGAAAGTGTATACCCCAATCAGAATTCCAGTCTATTTTAGAGGCTTGCCACTCTTCTGAGAGTGGAGGACATTTTGGCCCTCAACGAACAGCTAGAAAAATTTTAGACTGTGGATTCTGGTGGCTTACTCTTTTTAAAGATGCCGCTACCTTTTGTAAATCTTGTTCTCCATGCCAAAGGTTTAGTAATATATCCAAGAGGGATGAGATGCCTCAACAGATTATGCTTTTCTGTGAAATTTTTGATGTTTGGGGCATTGACTTCATGGGTCCATTTCCAAACTCTAGTGGTTACCTCTATATACTGTTAGCTGTAGATTATGTTTCTAAATGGGTGGAAGCAATTCCTACCCGTAATGATGATGCTAACACTGTTGTTTCCTTTGTTAGAAACCATATTATCTGTCGCTTTGGATCACCACGAGAAATCGTGAGCGATCAAGGCACTCACTTTTGTAACAGGAGACTCACAGGATTACTGAAGAAGCATGGGATTGTTCACAAAGTAGCAACAGCTTATCATCCCCAGACTAATGGGCAAGCAGAGGTATCTAACAGAGAGATTAAACGCATTCTGGAGAAGATAGTAAAGCCTCATAGGAAGGACTGGAGTGCCAGGTTACAAGATGCGCTTTGGGCATATCGAACAGCGTACAAGACACCCATTGGGATGAGCCCCTTCCGGTTAGTGTACGGTAAGGCTTGCCACCTTCCAGTAGAAGTGGAACACAAGGCTTTCTGGGTAGTAAAGGAATGCAACATGAATTATAAGGAAGCTGGTACTGAAAGGAAGCTGTAACTCGCAGAATTAGAGAACCTTCGCCTAAAGGCATATGACAACTCCAGGCGATACAAGGAAAAGATGAAGGTCGTCCATGACAAGCACATAAAAAGTAGAGAATTCAGACCAGGGGAGTTAGTTCTTCTTTACAACTCCAGACTGAGGCTTATGCCAGGCAAACTGAGATCAAGATGGGAAGGCTCCTACAGAGTAGAAAAGGAAGAGCCATACGGAGTTTTTCACCTGCGTCATCCTTCTAGCTCCAAATTTATTAAAGTCAATGGACACCGCTTAAAGCTTTATCATGGTGAGAAGATGAAGGATCACAAGGAGTTAGAGGTCTTCCTCCTGGAAGACCCACCAACAGAAGCAGAATGAGCCTAAAGACCGTCCAACTTACGGACGTAAAAGCAAAGTGCTAGGTGGGAGACAACCCACCATGGTATGATCATTCTGTTTCAATGTTATTTCTATTTTTTTTCATTTTCTACTTTATTTTCTTCTTAATGACTCTTCTCATAACCTCTGCACTTAGTCTACATCTGCATTCGCATTCTGCACAAAAAAAGGGGAAAGCACACGACGCGCAAGCGTCGCTGATGCGTCCGCGTCATAGGTGCATGAGCGGAAAAAGGGAATTAAATAGAAAGTCACGCGGGAGCTTGGCTGGAGGCGTGCTATAGGCACAAACATGCCCACGCGACCGCGTCCCTAACGCGTCCGCGTCACTTGCAATATCTGCCTTCCACGTGAGCGCGTCACTCACGCGCACGCGTGACACTACGATATCGACGTAAATAAATGTCTGGCAGAACGTTATGATGGAATGGGGCTGGAGTTATGCTGGAAGCACAAACCTTATCACGCAAACGCGTGCCCCACGCATCCGCATCATTATTCAAATAGAGGCTATTCATGCGTCTGCGTCATTCACGCGACCGCGTCACCCTAAATTTTGGCAATGTGCGTATGAAACTGAGACTTGTGCCCGTGCAATGCTGCTTTCGCGCCAATAGCACAAATCAGGTCAAGCGTACGCGTGACCCACGCGTCCGCATCACGTGCGATGCACATGTTATCCAGATCAGCGCCAGATATCTTATCTTTTCTTCCCCAATCCTAATTTCACTTATCCCTTCTTATTTCTTTCTTATCCCTTCTTCCCTCTTCATTCTTTCTCACTTTTTACTCTTTCCTCCCTTATTTTTCACATCCATTATCAAGGTTCTTTGCTTTTCCATTATTCTTTTTCTCTTTATTTATGTTTTTTTCTTCCTTTTTCTCTTTCTTTTTATTTTTCATTATCTATGTTTTCTTTTTCTTTCTTTTTCTTTTTATATTCTTTTGATTGGTGTTAGATATTTAATTGGGTGATTATTTTCTTCTATATTTTGCTTGTGAGTATATTAAGGAATAGCTTGATAATTAATATTACTTCTTAAAAGGGTTGCTTGCATGTTCAATTTAAATGCTTTCAATAACATATTTACCACGCATGCTAAGTGTTTGTGAAAAAGCCCGTATGGCATTGTGCACATTATTTTAAATTATTCTATTCTACCACTCTGATGCCCATTTTTCACAAAATCCCTTTTATATTTTATTGATTAAATATAATTGTCAATACAAAATAGATTGTTAGTTTGAAAGAGTTGATAATCTAACTTGGGCATTTAAAGCTTGATCTATGCTACTCATGCCTTTGCCGGCATGCTGATGAGCGGATAATTTATACGCTTTTTGGCATTGTTTTTAGTATGTTTTTAGTATGATCTAGTTAGTTTTTAGTATATTTTTATTAGTTTTTAGTTAAAATTCACTTTTCTAGACTTTACTATGAGTTTGTGTGTTTTTCTGTGATTTCAGGTATTTTCTGGCTGAAATTGAGGGACCTGAGCAAAAATCTGATTCAGAGACTGAAAAGGACTGCAGATGCTATTGGATTCTGACCTCCCTGCACTCAAAGTGGATTTTCTGGAGCTACAGAAGCCCAATTGGCGCGCTCTTAACGGCGTTGGAAAGTAGACATCCTGGGCTTTCCAGCAATATATGATAGTCCATACTTTGCCCAAGATTTGATGGCCCAAACCGGCGTTCAAAGTCACCCTCAGGAATTCCAGCGTTAAACGCCGGAACTGGCACCAAAATGGGAGTTAAACGCCCAAACTGGCACCAAAGCTGGCGTTTAACTCCAAGTAGAGTCTCTACACGAAAATGTTTCATTGCTCAGCCCAAGCACACACCAAGTGGGCCCGGAAGTGGATTTTTATGTCATTTACTCATCTTTGTACACCTTAGGCTACTAGTTTCCTATAAGTAGGACCTTTTACTATTGTATTTTCATCTTTTGATCACTTTAGATCTCTAGATCATCTTTGGACATCTAGTTCTTAGATCATTTGGGAGGCTGGCCTCACGGCCATGCCTCGACCTTGTTCTTATGTATTTTCAACGGTGGAGTTTCTACACACCATAGATTAAGGTGTGGAGCTCTGCTGTACCTCGAGTTTTAATGCAATTACTATTATTCTTCTATTCAATTTCGCTTGTTCTTTGTCCAAGATATCACTTGTTCTTCAACTTGATGAATGTGATGATCCGTGACACTCATCATCATTCTCACTCATGAACAAAATGACTGACAACCACTCTTGTTCTACAAGCATACGAGGCTCTAGTGAATATCTCTTGGATTCCTGATACACGATGCATGGTTGATCACCTGACAACCGAGTGCTCGCCTGACAAACGAGCCAGCCATTCCGTGAGATCAGAGTCTTCGTGGTATAGGCGAGAACTGATGGCGGCATTCAAGAGAATCCGGAAGGTCTAACCTTGTCTGTGGTATTCTGAGTAGGATTCAATGATTGAATGACTGTGACGTGCTTCAAACTCCTAGCAGGCGGGGCGTTAGTGACAGACGCAAAAGAATCGCTGGATTCTATTCCGGCCTGACCGAGAACCGACAGATGATTAACCATATGCTGTGACAGAGCATAGGAACGTTTTCACTGAGAGGATGGGAGGTAGCCACTGACAACGGTGAAACCCTTGCATAAGCTTGCCATGGAAAGGAGTAAGAAGGATTGGATGAAGACAGTAGGAAAGCAGAGAGACGGAAGGGAAGGCATCTTCATACGCTTATCTGAAGCTCTCACCAATGATATACATAAGTATCTCTATCTTTATCTTTATGTTTTATTAATCATCTATACCCATTTGAGTCTGCCTGACTAAGATTTACAAGGTGACCATAGCTTGCTTCATACCAACAATCTCCGTGGGATCGACCCTTACTCACGTAAGGTATTACTTGGACGACCCAGTGCACTTGCTGGTTAGTTGTGCAAAGTTGTGTAGTGATCACAATTTCGCGCTACCAAGTTTTTGGCGCCGTTGCCGGGGATTGTTTTGAGTATGGACAACTGACGGTTCATCTTGTTGCTTAGATTAGGTATTATTTTTTTAGAGTTCTTAAGAATGAGTTCTAGAGTTTCATGATGATCTGTTGAAATCTGGCTGGCTGAGAAGCCATGTCTAATCTTATTGGACCGAGGTTTCAACTTATCATCACAAGAGCTTGTTGATTTCTATCAATCTTGCTATTGGAGCAATGATCTGCTAAGGCTTGGCTGGCCATTGGCCATGTCTAGTGTTTTGGACCGAAGCTTTCTTTGAAAGCTTGGCTGGCTGTGAAGCCATGTCTAATTCCTGGACCGGAGTCTTAGACTAACATTGCAATGATTCCTGGAATCCAAATTGAGAATTCTGAAACCTTCATTTTCTAGTTTCATATAATTTTCGAAAAAGCACAAAAAAAATTATAAAAATCATAAAAACCAAAAATATTTTATGTTTCTTGTTTGAGTCTAGTGTCTAATTTTAAGTTTGGTGTCTTGCATGCCTTGTTTATTTGATCTTGGTTCTATTTTCAAGCCAATAGTACAGGGAACTGAAGATTCAGAACATGCAGCAGAGGAATTACACAGAAAAAGCTGGGCGTTCAAAACGCCCAGTGAAGAAGGACAGACTGGCGTTTAAACGCCAGCCAGGGTACCTGGTTGGGCGTTTAACGCCCAAAAAGGTAGCATTTTGGGCGTTAAACGCCAGAATGGATACCATTCTGGGCGTTTAACGCCAGGATGGCACAAGGGGGAGGATTTTGTTTTCAAAATCAATTTTTTTCAAGTTTTCAAAGTTTTTCAAAATCAAATCTTTTTTCAAATCATATCTTTTCAATCAAATGTTTTCAAAATCAATTTCTTTCCTTTTTCAAAGATACTTACCAACAATTAATGATTTGATTGAACATTTTAAGTATGTTGCCTTTTCTGTTGAGAAAGGTTTAATGTTTGAATCATATCTTTTCTTGTTAGGCAAGTCATTAATTTTTAAAATCAAATCTTTTTAAATTGTTTTCAAAATCATATCTTTTCAATCATATCTTTTTAAAACCATAACTTTTCAATCATATCTTTTTAATCACATCTTTTTCAAAACAGTTTTTAAATCATATCTTTTTAATTTCTAATTTCAAAATCTTTTTCAAAAATTACTTGATTTCTTCTCCACTCTTGATTTTCGAAAATCAATTAGAGTTTTTCAAAAATGTTTTCAAAAATATTTCACTTGATTTTCGAAAATTTCTTCCTCTCTTCCCACATCCTTCTATTTATGGAGTACCACTCCTTCTCAATGCACAATTCGAATTCTATCTAATTAAGTTCGAATTCTTCTACCTCTTCTTTCTATTTTTCTGTTCCTCTGACACCTCAAGGAATCTCTATACTGTGACATAGAGGATTCCATATTTTCTTGTTCTCTTCTCTTTCATATGAGCAGGAACAAAGACAAAGGCATTCTTGTTGAAGCTGACCCTGAACCTGAAAGGACCTTGAAGCAAAAGCTAAGAGAAGCTAAGGCACAATTCTCTGTAGAGGACCTAACCGAATTCTTCAAAGAAGAAGAACACATGGCAGCCGAAAACAACAACAATGCAAGGAAGGTGCTGGGTGACTTTACTGCACCTACTCCCGACTTCTATGGGAGAAGCATCTCTATCCCTGCCATTGGAGCAAACAACTTTGAGCTTAAGCCTCAATTAGTTTCTCTAATGCAACAGAATTGCAAGTTCCATGGACTTCCATTGGACGATCCTCATCAGTTCTTAGCTGAATTCTTGCAAATCTGTGACACTGTCAAGACTAATGGGGTTGACCCTGAGGTCTACAGACTTATGCTATTCCCTTTTGCTGTAAGAGACAGAGCTAGGACATGGTTGGACTCACAACCTAAAGAAAGCCTGGACTCATGGGAAAAGCTAGTCAATGCCTTCTTGGCAAAGTTCTTTCCACCTCAAAAATTGAGTAAGCTTAGAGTGGAAGTCCAAACCTTCAGACAGAAGGATGGAGAATCCCTCTATGAAGCTTGGAAAAGATACAAACAATTGATCAAAAAATGTCCTTCTGACATGCTTTCTGAATGGAGCATCATAGGTATTTTCTATGATGGTCTCTCTGAACTATCCAAGATGTCTTTGGATAGCTCTGCTGGAGGATCTCTTCATCTGAAGAAGACGCCTACAGAAGCTCAAGAGCTAATTAAAATGGTTGCAAATAACCAATTCATGTACACTTCTGAAAGGAATCCTGTGAACAATGGGACAAATCAGAAGAAAGGAGTTCTTGAGATTGATACTCTGAATACCATTTTGGCTCAGAACAAGATATTGACTCAACAAGTCAATTTGATTTCTCAAAGTCTGTCTGGAATGCAAAATGCACCAAGCAGTACTAAGGATGCTTCATCTGAAGAAGAAGCCTATGATCCTGAGAACCCTTCAATGGAAGAGGTGAATTGCCTAGGAGAACCCTATGGGAACACCTATAATTCTTCATGGAGAAATCACCCAAATTTCTCATGGAAGAATCAAGAGAGACCTCAACAAGGTTTCAACAACAATAATGGTGGAAGAAACAGGTTTAGCAATGGCAAGCCTTTTCCATCATCTTCTCAGCAACAGACAGAGAATTCTAAGCAGAACCCCTCTGACTTAGCAACCATGGTCTCTGATCTAATCAAAACCACTCAAAGTTTCATGACTGAAACAAGGTCCTCCATTAGAAATTTGGAGGCACAAGTGGGACAGCTGAGCAAGAAAGTTACTGAACTCCCTCCAAGTACTCTTCCAAGCAACACAGAAGAAAATCCAAAAGGAGAGTGCAAGGCCATCAACATGGCCGAATTTGGAGAGGAAGGAGAGGAAGTGAACGCCACTGAGGAAGACCTCAGTGGGCGTGCACTGACCTCCACTGAGTTTCCAAATGAGGAACCATGGGAATCTGAGGCTCAAAATGAGACCATAGAGATTCCATTGGAGTTACTTCTGCCATTCATGAGCTCTGATGAGTATTCCTCCTCTGAAGAGGATGAGTATGTCACTGAAGAGCAAGTTGCTAAATACCTTGGAGCAATCATGAAACTAAATTACAAGTTATTTGGAAATGAGACTTGGGAGAACGAACCTCCTTTGCTCACCAAAGAACTGGATGACTTGTCTAGGCAGAAATTACCTCAAAAGAGACAAGATCCTGGGAAGTTTTCCATACCTTGCACCATAGGCACCATGACCTTCAACAAGGCTCTGTGTGACTTAGGGTCAAGTGTAAACCTCATGCCTCTCTCTGTAATGGAGAAGCTAGGGATCTTTGAGGTACAAGCTGCAAGAATCTCACTAGAGATGGCAGACATCTCAAGAAAACAAGCTTATGGACTTGTAGAGGATGTTTTGGTGAAGATTGAAGACCATTACATCCCTGCTGATTTCATAGTCCTAGAGACTGAGAAGTGCATGGATGAATCTATCATCCTTGGCAGACCCTTCCTAGCCACAGCAAAGGCTGTGATTGATGTTGATAGAGGCGAACTGATCATTCAAGTGAATGAAGAATCCTTTGTGTTTAAGGCTCAAGGATACCCCTCTGTCACCATGGAGAAGAAGCATGAAGAGCTTCTCTCAAATCAGAGTCAAGCAGAGCCCCCACAGTCAAACTCTAAGTTTGGTGTTGGGAGGCCACAACCAAACTCTAAGTTTGGTGTTGAACCCCCACATTCAAACTCTAAGTTTGGTGTTGGGAGGTTCCAACATTGCTCTGAGTATCTGTGAGGCTCCATGAGAGCCCTCTGTCAAGCTACTGACATTAAAGAAGCGCTTGTTGGGAGGCAACCCAATGTTATATTTTATCTATTTTCTTTTGTTATTTTATTTTATTTTGTAGGTTGATGATCATGAGAAGTCACAAAATCAATTGAAAAAGCAAAAACAGAATGAAAAACAGGAAGAAAAATAGCACACCCTGGAGGAAGAACCTACTGGCGTTTAAACGCCAGTAAGGGTAGCAGTTGGGCGTTTAACGCCCAGTCTGGCACCATTCTGGGCGTTTAACGCCAGAAAGGGGCACCAGACTGGCGTTAAACGCCAGGAAAGGGCAAGAACCTGGCGTTAAATGCCAGAAATGGGCACCAGCTCGGCGTTTAACGCCAGATTTGGCACAAAACGTGTTTTTGCATGCCATTTGGTGCAGGGATGACTTTTCCTTGACACCTCAGGATCTGTGGAACCCACAGGATCCCCACCAACCCACCACTCTATCTCTTCTTCCTCACCCATTCACCAATCACCTCAATACCTCTTCCCCAAAAACCCTTCACCTATCAAATCCCATCTTTCTCTTCACCACTCACATCCATCCTTCATAAAACCCCACCTACCTCACCCTTCAAATTCAAACCACTTTCCCTCCCAAACCCACCCATACATGACCGAACCATGAGCCCCCCTCTCCTATATATACCCTTCTTCACCCCTTCATTTTCACACAACATAAACACCACTTCTCCCCCTCTTTGGCCGAACACTAAGCCACTCCCTTCTTCCTCATTTCTTCTTCTTCTACTCTCTTCTTTCTTCTTTTGCTCGAGGATGAGCAAACCTTTTAAGTTTGGTGTGGTAAAAGCATTGCTTTTTGTTTTTTCATAACCATTTATGGCATCCAAGGCCGGAGAAACCTCTAGAAAGAGGAAAGGGAAGGCAAAAGCTTCTACCTCCGAGTCATGAGAGATGGAGAGATTCATCTCAAGGGTGCATCAAAACCACTTCTATGAAGTTGTGGCCATGAAGAAGGGTCAACTTTTGATCAAAAGGTTGGACCAAGTCCTCATAGATATCTGTGAAGAGGACGCCCAATGGAAGAGAAATTCAAGAGGGAAGCCGGTTCAACTGAGAAGGCATGACCTCAAGCCCATCACTAAGAAAAGGATGGAGCAAACAAGAGATCCTCCTCCTCATGAAGTCCCTAAGATGCCTCAAGGGATGCACTTTCCTCCACAAAACTATTGGGAGCAAATCAACACCTCCCTAGGAGAATTGAGTTCCAACATGGGACAACTAAGGGTGGAGCACCAAGAACACTCCATTTTCCTCCATGAAATTAGAGAAGATCAAAGAATCATGAGAGAGGAGCAACAAAGACAAGGAAGAGACATTGAGGAGCTCAAGCACTCCATAGGATCTTAAAGAGGAAGAACAAGCCGCCATCACTAAGGTGGACCCGTTCTTTAATTTCTTTGTTCTTTGTTTTTCTGTTTTTCGAAATTTTCATGCTTAGGTTTATCTATGTTTGTGTCTTGTGATCATTAGTGTCTTAGTGACTATGCCTTAAAGTTATGAATGCCCTATGAATCCATCACCTTTTTTAAATGAAAACTGTTTTTAATCACAAAAGAACAAGAAGTACAGGATTTCAAATTCATCTTTAAAACTAGCTTAATTAGTTTGATGTGGTGACAATACTTTTTGTTTTCTGAATGTATGCTTGAACAGTGCATATGTCTTTTGAAATTATTGTTCATGAATGTTAAAATTGTTGGCTCTTGAAAGAATGATGAAAAAGGAGACATGTTACTGAGGATCTGAAAAATCATAAAAATGATTCTTGAAGCAAGAAAAAGCAGTGAATACAAAAAAAAAAAACAAAAAAAAGGGAGAAAAAGAAAAAGAAAGAAATAAAGTTGTGATCCAAGGCAAAAAAAGAGTGTGCTTAAGAACCCTGGACACCTCTAATTGGGGACTCTAGCAAAGCTGAGTCACAATCTGAAAAGGTTCACCCAATTATGTGTCTGTGGCATGTATGTATCCGGTGGTAATACTGGAAGACAGAGTGCTTTGGGCCACGGCCAAAACTCAATAAGTAGCTGTGTTCAAGAATCATCATACTTAACTAGGAGAATCAATAACACTATCTGGATTCTGAGTTCCTAAAGAAGCCAATCATTCTGAATTTCAAAGGATAGAGTGAGATGCCAAAACTGTTCGGAGGCAAAAAGCTACTAGTCCCGCTCATCTAATTTGGAGCTAAGTTTCATTGATAGTTTGGAGTCTATAGTATATTCTCTTCTTTTTATCTTATTTGATTTTCAGTTGCTTGAGGACAAGCAACAATTTAAGTTTGGTGTTGTGATGAGCGGATAATTTATACGCTTTTTGGCATTGTTTTTAGTATGTTTTTAGTATGATCTAGTTAGTTTTTAGTATATTTTTATTAGTTTTTAGTTAAAATTCATTTTTCTGGACTTTACTATGAGTTTGTGTGTTTTTCTATGATTTCAGGTATTTTCTGGCTGAAATTGAGGGACCTGAGCAAAAATCTGATTCAGAGACTGAAAAGGACTGCAGATGCTGTTGGATTCTGACCTCCCTGCACCCGAAGTGGATTTTCTGGAGCTACAGAAGCCCAATTGGCGCGCTCTTAACGGCGTTGGAAAGTAGACATCCTGGGCTTTCCAGCAATATATGATAGTCCATACTTTGCCCAAGATTTGATGGCCCAAACCGGCGTTCAAAGTCACCCTCAGGAATTCCAGCGTTAAACGCCGGAACTGGCACCAAAATGGGAGTTAAACGCCCAAACTGGCACCAAAGCTGGCGTTTAACTCCAAGAAGAGTCTCTACACGAAAATGCTTCATTGCTCAGCCCAAGCACACACCAAGTGGGCCCGGAAGTGGATTTTTATGTCATTTACTCATCTTTGTACACCTTAGGCTACTAGTTTCCTATAAGTAGGACCTTTTACTATTGTATTTTCATCTTTTGATCACTTTAGATCTCTAGATCATCTTTGGACATCTAGTTCTTAGATCATTTGGGAGGCTGGCCTCACGGCCATGCCTCGACCTTGTTCTTATGTATTTTCAACGGTGGAGTTTCTACACACCATAGATTAAGGTGTGGAGCTCTGCTGTACCTCGAGTTTTAATGCAATTACTATTGTTCTTCTATTCAATTCCGCTTGTTCTTTGTCCAAGATATCACTTGTTCTTCAACTTGATGAATGTGATGATCCGTGACACTCATCATCATTCTCACTCATGAACAAAGTGACTGACAACCACTCTTGTTCTACAAGCATACGAGGCTCTAGTGAATATCTCTTGGATTCCTGATACACGATGCATGGTTGATCGCCTGACAACCGAGTGCTCGCCTGACAAACGAGCCAGCCATTCCGTGAGATCAGAGTCTTCGTGGTATAGGCGAGAACTGATGGCGGCATTCAAGAGAATCCGGAAGGTCTAACCTTGTCTGTGGTATTCTGAGTAGGATTCAATGATTGAATGACTGTGACGTGCTTCAAACTCCTAGCAGGCAGGGCGTTATTGACAGACGCAAAAGAATCACTGGATTCTATTCCGGCCTGACCGAGAACTGACAGATGATTAGCCATATGCTGTGACAGAGCATAGGAACGTTTTCACTGAGAGGATGGGAGGTAGCCACTGACAACGGTGAAACCCTTGCATAAGCTTGCCATGGAAAGGAGTAAGAAGGATTGGATGAAGACAGTAGGAAAGCAGAGAGACGGAAGGGAAGGCATCTTCATACGCTTATCTGAAGCTCTCACCAATGATATACATAAGTATCTCTATCTTTATCTTTATGTTTTATTCATCATCTATACCCATTTGAGTCTGCCTGACTAAGATTTACAAGGTGACCATAGCTTGCTTCATACCAACAATCTCCGTGGGATCGACCCTTACTCACGTAAGGTATTACTTGGACGACCCAGTGCACTTGCTGGTTAGTTGTGCAAATTTGTGTAGTGATCACAATTTCGCGCTACCACATGCCAATAAACATCTTGCTTTAATTTCCATCACATGCACTTGCTCTGTTTCCATTGATGAACTGATCACATGTAGTCATGACCATGTGTTAACGACATCCTTCTTTACCGTGCATTGATTATCACGTATCCTACTCTCTTCCTTGCTCTAACCCTTGAAGTTTTAAAGTACTTACCTTTTCCCTTTTAGGATGGCCACCAAGAAGGGTAAAGAGAAAGCTACTCCCAAACCACCAGCAAGAAAAGGAATAAAAAGAGCACTAATGGCAAAGCCATCTTCAATAGATGTAAAGCCCTCAACAAAGCGAATCAAGAGGATCATCAAGGTGGATGACAAGGAGAAATCCTTTCCAACAAAGGACACTGCGTGGTTCACTAACCACTACTGTGAGCAGATGTTCCCCATACTGGCTGGGCGAAACTATAACAATAAATACCTACTGATCCTCCCGACCACATCATTGAATTTGTTGAACCCCGCATTGAGCGAAGACAATGGGGATTCTTACGAAGACAGCCACGACAGGTTAATCTATCATGGGTAGTTGAATTCTACTCCAATTTTCACATGCCAACATTGCAGTCTGTCTATATCTGTCAGAAGCAAGTCCCCATAACTAAAGAGGCCATTCAGCGAGCTTTAGATCTTCCCCCTGCCCCTGAAGGATTGGACGCATTTCAAGAAGCATCTGTCTAATGCCAGACATACAAATTTAACTGGGAAGTCGTTCTCAGAGTTATAGCACAATCTGGCTGCAGGTGGATCTATGGATACCATCGATCCCGACCTAAGAGAATATTGGCTTCAGCACTAACCTTGGAGGCTCGAGTATGGGCGCAGATTATGTCCTACTACGTCTTTTCGAGCACTCACGAGTCCTCCTTCACCGCAGACATGGCTGTTCTACTCTGGTGTATCCTTACAGACCAGCACCTCAATTTATCAAGACACATCTGGAATGCTATGGGTCACGTACAAATTGCGGGCAACTTACCTTTTTCCGTCTTGGTTTCAGATCTAGTCTCAGCAGCCAGAGTCTCTTACAGAGATGGGGATACCAAGACCATACTTCTACGGAATGATCAGTACATCCCTAACGGGAAGTATATCAGACCTCTAGCAGCCACGACTAGCCGGCCTAAAGATTCGGCCGGAGATATTCCTTTTACTTCCACATCACAAGCACCTCCAACAAACCAACTGCTCCATCAGATACTTAAGAGATTGGACCGGCTAGACTGGCAAGGAAAGCGAAGAGAGTGCCGTAATAAGTGCCGATTTACATATCTCAAGGAGCTGCTTGTTGGCAACCACCCACGCGAGGAAGATCCGGACTCCACTTCATTTACCAGCACAGGGAGCCGTGACGGTCCCGCTTGTGGAGACACTACTACCAGCCCCCCTTTGTTCCTGACAGATGGCACCGAGGACGGTGCAAAGTTTTAAGTGTGGAGAGGTTGGTCAGTACCTGACTTTTGGAGGTAATTTCTCTTCCTTAACACCAATAAAATAAGATATTTTTTTTTCTTTTAATTAGGATAGGTTATTTGCATGCATGATCTATTTGGTTGTAAAATAATAAGTTTCTTTTTAAAACCCCATTTTTGAAAAATTTCACTATTTTAAAAGAAAATATTTTTGTTAAAACTTGTTTGAAGTTGTATTTGGAACATAAAATGATAGCTAAGAACACACAACCCGTGAGATTTGAGCTTAGAAGACATGGTTACATTATTTAACCATAAAATTTTTTTTCTTGTGTGTTTACTTCTCTATGATTGTAATCTCTATTTTGTTCCATTCTATATGTCCAATAGTTAGTATATTTAAATGCATGCATATAATTGAGGCCATTAATTGTTTTAGCTCACTTATCCCGAAATAGCCTACCCTTTTAATTATCCTTGTTAGCCACTTTGAGCCTTTTAAATTCCCATTTATTCTATACTTTACCACATCACTAACCTCAGGCGGAAAAATAATTAAATAGCCCAATTGAATCATTGGTTAGCTTAAGTTAGAGATTGTGTATCAATTGAGTGTGGGAAGATCGTGGGAACATGGGTTAATAAAGGAACATGTCATGATAAAATAAAGGGAATTTGGATACCTACTCATGTAAAACCAGAAAATTAAAAATCCATATGCATTGATAATGTTATGTTTATGTCTATGCTTAAAAAAATCCAAAAATATTCAAAGTAATAAAGTAATTAAATAAGGGGACAAAATTATCCCAATGCTAAGTTAAGTTAATAAAAAGATCAATGCATATGTGATAAAAATTAAAAGAAAGGGTGATGCATGAGTATGTAATACAAAAGTGAGAATTTTGAGTAGCTAGGCATGAATTTAAAAGTTTATAAAGTATGTATAGGTAAGAGCTTAGGTTAATCAAAGGATTCAATTTATAGCTCACTTAACCATATATATATATATATATATATATATATATATATATATATATATATATATATATATATATATATATATATATATATATATATCTTCACCTTTACCTTAGCCCCATTACAACCTTAAAAAGACCTCATGATGTTTGCATTGGTACATTAATTATTTGTTGACTGGTTAGGTGAAGAACAAACATTTAGAAATCATGACTAGAGAATAGTAGAGTGATTACCCTATACACTTGAGTAATTAGAGTGCACATACACCATCAGTGAGGGTTCAATGCTTGGTTCTATGTTCCCTGCTTTCATGAGCTGTCTTCTTATAAGTTTACCTGTCTTTACTGTATAATTAGTGGAATTTGATTTGTGTTTGTCTTGAAGAACTTATTTACTTTTAACCAAAGTAGACAAAATCATCTTAGCATATAGTTGCATTCATATACATAGGTTTCATTGCATGAGTCTTACTTTTCCCTACTTGTTTATTTTATCTCCTTGATCTAAGCATGAGGACATGCTGATGTCTAAGTGTGGGGAGGTTGATAAACCACTATTTTATGGTTTATCTTGTATTTAATTGAGTGGTTTTATCAAGTCTTTACCCACTTATTCATATGAACTGCATGATTTTACAATCTTTTCCTAAGATTGTTCTACGGTTGAAAACTTGCTTCCTAAAGATCTTTAATTTGTGTATTTCAATTCTCCTTTATACCATTCGATGCCGTGATCCGTGTGTTAAGTGTTTCAGGCTTTACAGGGTAGGAATGGCTTAGAAAATGGAGAGAAAGCTTGCAAAAATGGAAGGAACACAAGAAACTAAGGAGATAACCAGCGAGCATCGACGCACGCGCGTGGCTCACGCAATCGTGCGGAATGGAGGAAATCGCAGCGACGTGTGCGCATGCCTGACGCGTACGTGCGGATTGGAGTCTGCACAAATGACGCATACGCGTGGACGACGCGGACGCGCGACAAGGAAAATCGCCGAATGACGCGCACGTGTGACCTACGCGTATGCGTGACTTGCGCGATCTACAGAAATAACAGAAAACACTGGGGGCGATTTTGGGCCGCGTTTTGACTCAGTTTTCGGCCTAGAAATACAAAATAAAGCCAGAGAACATGCAGAGACTCAACACAACATAAACACATTCTCATTAGGATAGTTTTAGGATTTTAGATCTGAATCTAGAGAGGAACTACTCTTCCTCTAGGTTCTCTTTACATTCATAGTTTATTGCTTTTTGCTTTGGATATTGAAGAGTCATCACCTCCGTTGAAGACACCATTCTAGTTTGTTTCCTTACTTGCTCTTTTATTTATTCCATATTCCTAATTCTTGTTTAAAGTGATAATTGGATTATTTTCATGGATTGTTGATACAGAGGATTCCTTTTATTTTTAATTAAATTTCAGTCTCTTTTTTATTTAATTTATTATGTCTTCTTCTTATATTTTTCTGAGTATTATATTCATGTCAATGGAGTAGATTCTCTACTTGACATGGGGGTTGATTAAGAGGAGACACTTGAGTTGGAAGGCTTAAGTGAAGATTAAACTGGAAGTTGTTGGCTAGTTCTGTATTTACTAATGCTAGACCTTCCCCAAGGAGAGGACTAGGATTTGTGAATAAGAGTTAGCTCAATCACTTGACTTTTCTTTATTTAGTAAGGGTTAACTAAGTGAAAACAACAAACTTTTTAATACTACACCTAAAAGATCCCAACAAGGATAGAACTTCCAATTGATCATTCCCCCAGTCAAGGCCTTTTTATTTAGAATATTAATAATCGTTCTTAGTTTTTATTTTACAACTAGTTAACTGCTCATTATTCAACTCAACTCTCTTGAAAACCCCTAATTAATAAATTAGCATTCTCTCTGCAACTCGTTAGGAGACGACCTGGGACTCATACTCCCAGTATTTTTATTTCTAAATTTCATGACAACTCTTTTAAATTGATACGCGAAATCTTCATTGGTTAAGAGCTATACTTGCAACGCTATTTTCTCTATAAGCTTTTAATCGGTGATATTTCCGCCACGCCATAGACCAAGAGTTTGTCTCCCAATCCAATCACATGATTGCCATGAGTAAGGAACAAAGGAAGCTAGCAAGTAACCATGAGAATTTCCTCCGAAAATCAAAGGATAGAGTGGCTGTATTTATGAAGTTCATTGATAATCTTCAACAAGATGAAGATTATGCCACTGATGCTGAAGAGGAAGCTAATTCGGAGGGAACTGGTTCAGATGCCTAGATTTGTCTCATGAAGCTGCTGCTGTCTGCTCACTTTTGCTTTTGCTGGGTGCCTTTAGGGTTTTGCATGTTTTTGTTGTTTCTGTTCTTGATACTGCTTGTCCGTATCTGTTCCTCGTTTATTTGAAGGTTACTTTTGTCTGCTCTTAAAAAAGGTTACATCTTTAATGGTCTCTGCTTGGCGTGTTTGATGTTTGAGAATGCTTTTTGTTTGGTAGGCTTGTGATAATTTGCTGTGTTTTCCTTTGATGAAAAGCATTTGTTGTTTTTGGATTTCTTTTTGAGAAATGCTGGGATGCAAGCTGTAGAGTATTTCTGGAAACCTTGCTTTGTTACTGCCTCCAAAGGATGCCCCAGGACTTTGGTTTGAGTCTTGGGGTTTTCCTTTTCGTTGTTTCCTCGTTTGAGAAGTATTGACCGAGTTATTTTCTCCCTTTGTCCGAGATGTTTGTAGTAACCCCTATCTTCTTTTCTTCCTTGTAGGATTAGTTGGCCTCATGTCTTCTCGTAATAACATTGTAGAGATGTCTTCCAGAGTTCCCGAGGGGATGTCCGATTGGCTGGACTCCCTTGTTTTGTTGTGTGTTTTTGTCGTGGATGCTGAATTTTGCACAGAGCTGAGGAAACGCCATAGGATTTGTGGTAACAATGCTCGTGAGGAGGATTACGAGCTTGTTGCTCCTGATTCTGATGAGAGAGTTTGTTTTCCGACTTCCATTGAGAGGGAGAGTCCCTTCTTCTATGCCTATGAATTCTTCTTCAGCCAGTTGAATGTTACTTTTCCTTTTTCTGCTTTTGAGACCGACCTGTTGTGGTCGTGTAATATTGCTCCATCCCAGCTTCACTCTAGTTCCTGGGGTTTCATTAAAATTTTCCAACTTCTCTGCCGTGAACTAGATGTAACACCTTCCCAGACTCTTTTTCTTTACTTGTTTGTTTCCGCCAAGCTTGGAGGTTCTTCAAATTTGTAACTCTTTGTCGTCGCTTGTTTTTGTGTTTGTAGAGATGTCAAAGAATAGTGACTCCATGAAGGCCTTTAAAAGGGCAAAGAAGGCGACTGCTGCTCAGAACATCTCGGCCAAGGTGGCCGGCGAGGGATCTTCACAAATCCCGCTAAAGCCTCCTGTGCCGAGTTCCCTTGGGCCGAGAAAAGTAATTCCTACTCCTCGGTTTCATCAGGTCAATCCTCCTCAGACCTCTGCCATTGCTTCTGGTGTCCCTTCCTTAAAAAAGCAAAAGACATCCGAGCCCTTCAACCTGGATGCCCCGGACTTTGATGCTATCGAGTTTGTTGACCAGCAAATTGCCCCCTATGGTGGGCTTTCCATGGACGACGTGTCTCTTCTTCAGCATCTGGATTTTATCACCAAAAGTAGTGTGAAGATGGCTCATATGGGTGCGGCTATTTTCTGAACAGTTCAGGGGATTCCGATTCATGCCACAAAATCCTTCATGGAGGAGGCCAAGTCAGAATTTGATCGAATCAAGGTTCTGAAGGAGGAGTTGGAGGTGAAGTTGGCGAAGGTGGAGAAGGAGCTGGAGGGTGAGAAGGCCAGCTCTATTGCCCTGGCTGCTTCTTTGAAGTTGGCTGAGGACATGGCCCTGAAGCATAAGGATAGCTATGTCTTAGCTTATAGGGATTTAATGCGCCTCCGGGATGAGTTGGAAACTGCTCGTACCAATTATGGCGAGCTTCAGGGTCACCTTGTGGGCAGCGTAACTGCCGCCTCCGAGAACCTGATGGAGCAGTTCTGTATTGTTGCTCCTGATGCCGACTTGACTCTCATCAGCCTGGACAATGTTGTGAGGGATGGTAAGATTGTCCCTGATGACCAGGATGATGGTGAGGCTGATCCTCCCCCAGTGCCTTCTCTTAAAGTGTCGACTTCCTCGGTTCCTCCCGTTACGTCTGATCCGGATTGCCAGATTCTGAACCGGGATGATGGAACTGTAGATGCTGTGCCCCTTCAGACTCGTCCTTCTTCTCCCCGTACTGATGCTGCCGGGAAGGCTCCCGATCTTAGCTGATCTTTTTTCTGAATATTTGTGTAAATAGCCCGATTTGTGGGCTTTTGAACTTGTTTTTTGTTAATGATGTTTTTATTGACTGTTGATACTCTAGTTGCTATTTTTAGCAACTTTATTTTGAAAACAAAATAGTTTCTCTGAGGTTGATTTCGGTGGCCTCTATGAAGCTTTATCATACTATGCTTTCATATTTTTGTTTGTAGCTTGGATCCTTTTGAGGTCGCAACTTGTTTTTTGGTTTCCTCGCTTTTTAGCGCCTTATAACCGATTTCTTTATGTTGGTCTCCTTCTAAGTTATTTTTGTAATCCTCTTTTCTGGGCCTTTGTCAGGTTTCTTTAAGGGATTGCTTTTACAACTTGTTTTGTTGGAGACCAACTTTATTAGGTCGATTTCTGCTAAGTTGTTTTTGTATCCTCTTTCTTGGACCTTTTGTCAGGTCTCTTTCAGGGATTACTTTTACAACTTGTCTTTGTAGGAGACCGACTTCGTTAGGTCGATCTCTTCTAAGTTGTTTTTGTAATCCTCTTTCTTGGACCTTTTGTCAGGTCTCTTTCAGGGATTACTTTTACAACTTGTCTTTGTAGGAGACTGACTTCGTTAGGTCGATCTCTTCTAAGTTGTTTTTGTAATCCTCTTTCTTGGACCTTTTGTCAAGTCTCTTTCAGGGATTACTTTTACAACTTGTCTTTGTAGGAGACCGACTTCGTTAGGTTGATCTCTTCTAAGTTATTTTTGTAATCCTCTTTCTTGGACCTTTTGTCAGGTCTTTTTCAGGGATTACTTTTACAACTTGTTTTGTAGGAGACTGACTTCGTTAGGTCGATCTCTTCTAAGTTATAGCAATTCCTCTTTAATAGGGTTGGCCAGACCTCTTTCTAGGGATTTGCTGATAACTTGGTTTGACTGGGTCCAACTTTT
This sequence comes from Arachis stenosperma, assembly GCF_014773155.1. Classification (NCBI taxonomy): domain Eukaryota; kingdom Viridiplantae; phylum Streptophyta; class Magnoliopsida; order Fabales; family Fabaceae; genus Arachis; species Arachis stenosperma. The sequence continues at coordinate 134,882,511 of NC_080379.1, forward strand.
TGGTGTCGGCCAGTCTTTTTAAGTTATTATGTAGCAATCCATAAGACCTCGTCAGGTTCTTTTTTGGGATCACTTTCGATAACTTCTTGCATTATTCTGTGTTTATCTTTTGCACCGATTTGTAGATTGTGATTTCTGTCCTGGTTTAGTCGACCATTAGGTGAACCGCGTTTTCACCTTTGTCGGTCAATTATTTCTATCAAGATAGTATAGTGAATCTGTTTTTCACTTCTTGTTCGATCCGTTGCTTTATAATCGGACGATGAATGCTTCAGATTAATGCGTCTTGAGCACTTGTAGAATATCTGAAATGTATTTTTATTTAAAGAAAGTGCAAATATATACAGGCGGGAATTTTTCATACCCTTAAGTCGGATTAAATCTCAATCTTTGACGCCTCATTAAAAAACCTTTTCAGGAAAAAGAGTGCATCTTGAGATATTTTACCTTTCCTAGCTATAGTACCTTCTTAGGTTACCGGCGTGCCATGATCTGCGGAGTTCTCATCCCTCGAGTTCGGACAGTCTGTAGTAGCCCTTCCCAAGTACTTCTGTGACTCGGTAGGGTCCTTTCCAGTTAGCTGCCAGCTTTCCTTCTCTAGGTCGAGTTGTTCCAATATCATTTCGGATTAAGATGAGATCATTCTCCATGAAGTCTCTTGGCACTACCTTTTGATTATACCTGGAAGCCATTCACCGCTTTAGTGCTTCTTCTCTGATCCGAGCTCTTTCTTGGATTTCTGGAAGTAGGTCAAGTTCTTCTCTTTGAAGTTGATAGTTGGTTTGTTCATTGTAGTGGACTACTCGGGGAGACCCTTCTTCAACTTCTATTGGAATCATTGCCTCCACTCCGTATGCTAGTCAAAATGGGGATTCGTTTGTAGTGGAATGTGGAGTTGTTCGATACGCCCATAGGACTTGTGGAAGTTCCTCGGCCAAAGCTCCCTTTGCTTCTTGTAATCTCCGTTTCAGCCCGGTCAATATGACTTTGTTGGCTACTTCGGCTTGTCCATTGGCTTGGGGGTGTTCGACGGAAGTGAACTGGTGTTTTGTTTTCAAGTCGGCCACTAACTTTCTGAAGCCTGCATCTATGAATTGGGTGCCATTGTCTGTGGTGATGGAGTATGGGACCCTAATTCTTGTAACGATGTTCCTATATAGGAATTTCCGGCTTCTTTGAGCAGTGGCATTGGCTAGAGGTTCTCCCTCGATCCATTTCGTGAAATAGTCTACCCCTACTATGAGGAATTTTACTTGTCCCGAGCCCTGTGGGAAGGGTCCGAGAAGATCGAGTCCCCATTTTGCAAATGGCCAGGGTAAGGTCACGCTAATGAGTTTTTCTGGTGGGGCGATGTGAAAGTTGGCATGCTTCTGACATGGTGGACATGTCTTTACAAATTCTGTAGCTTCCTTTCGTAGAGTTGGCCAATAGAATCCTGCCCGGAGTACCTTTTTAGTGAGAGCTTGCGCTCCGAGATGATTACCACAAATGCCGCTGTGTACTTCCTCTAAGACTTCTTTTGTGTTGGAGGTCGGTATGCATTTTAACAATGGTGTTGAGATCCCTTTTTTGTATAGGATGTTATTTATGATAGTGCAGTACTGTGCCTCCCTTTTTATCCTCTTTGCCTCCTTTTCATCTGTGGGAAGCGCTTCTGTTTTGAGGTAGTTAATTATGGGGGTTGGTGCATGAAATTGTGATCACTACAACTTCGCACAACTAACCAGCAAGTGCACTGGGTCATCCAAGTAATAAACCTTACGCGAGTAAGGGTCGATCCCACGGAGATTGTTGGTATGAAGCAAGCTATGGTCACCTTGTAAATCTTAGTCAGGTAGACTCAAATGGGTATAGATGATATATGAATAAAACATAAGGATAAAGATGGAGATACTTATGTATATCATTGGTGAGAGCTTCAGATAAGCGTATGAAGATGCTTGTCCCTTCCGTCTCTCTGCTTTCCTACTGTCTTCATCCAATCCTTCTTACTCCTTTCCATGGCAAGCTTATGCAAGGGTTTCACCGTTGTCAGTGGCTACCTCCCATCCTCTCAGTGGAAATGTTCAACGCACCCTGTCACGGCACGGCTATCCATCTGTCAATTCTCGATTAGGCCGGAATAGAATCCAGTGATTCTTTTGCGTCTGTCACTAACGCCCCGCCCTCAGAAGTTTGAAGCACGTCACAGTCATTCAATCATTGAATCCTACTCAGAATACCACAGATAAGGTTAGACCTTCCGGATTCTCTTGAATGCCGCCATCAGTTCTTGCCTATACCACGAAGACTCTGATCTCACGGAATGGCTGGCTCGTTTGTCAGGCGAGCACTCGGTTGTCAGGCGATCAACCATGCATCGTGTATCAGGAATCCAAGAGATATTCACCCAATCTAAGGTAGAACGGAGGTGGTTGTCAGTCACACGTTCATAGGTGAGAATGATGATGAGTGTCACGGATCATCACATTCATCAAGTTGAAGAACAAGTGATATCTTGGACAAAGAACAAGCGGAATTGAATAGAAGAACAATAGTAATTGCATTAATACTCGAGGTACAGCAGAGCTCCACACCTTAATCTATGGTGTGTAGAAACTCCACCGTTGAAAATACATAAGAACAAGGTCTAGGCATGGCCGTGAGACCAGCCTCCCAAAGAGGGTTCAATCATAAAAACATGATCAAAAAGGCCTTTTTTAAATACAATAGTAAAAGGTCCTATATATAGAGAACTAGTAGCCTAGGGTGTACAGAGATGAGTAAATGACATAAAAATCCACTTCCGGTCCCACTTGGTATGTGCTTGGGCTGAGCAATGAAGCATTTTCGTGTAGAGACTCTTCTTGGAGTTAAACGCCAGCTTTTGTGCCAGTTTGGGCGTTTAACTCCCACTTTGGTGCCAGTTCCGGCGTTTAACGCTGGGAATTCTGAGGGTGACTTTAAACGCCAGTTTGGGTCATCAAATCTTGAAAAAAGTATGGACTATCATATATTGCTGGAAAGCCCAGGATGTCTACTTTCCAACGCCGTTAAGAGCGCGCCAATTGGGCTTCTGTAGCTCTAGAAAATCCACTTCGAGTGCAGGGAGGTCAGAATCCAACAGCATCTGCAGTCCTTTTCAGTCTCTGGATCAGATTTTTGCTCAGGTCCCTCAATTTCAGCCAGAAAATACCTGAAATCACAGAAAAACACACAAACTCATAGTAAAGTCCAGAAAAGTGAATTTTAACTAAAAACTAATAAAAATATATTAAAACTCAACTCAAACTACTAAAAACATACTAAAAACAATGCCAAAAAGCGTACAAATTATCCGCTCATCACAACACCAAACTTAAATTGTTGCTTGTCCTCAAGCAACTGAAAATCAAAGAAGATAAAAAGAAGAGAATATGCAATGAACTCCAAAAACATCTATGAAGATCAGTATTAATTAGATGAGCGGGGCTTTTAGCTTTTTGCCTCTGAACAGTTTTGGCATCTCACTTTATCCTTTGAAATTCAGAATGATTGGCTTCTTTAGGAACTCAGAATCCAGATAGTGTCATTGATTCTCTTAGTTAAGTATGATAATTCTTGAACACAGCTGCTTCATGAGTCTTGGCCGTGGCCCAAAGCACTCTGTCTTCCAGTATTACCACTGGATACATACATGCCACAGACACATAATTGGGTGAACCTTTTCAGATAGTGACTCAGCTTTGCTAGAGTCCCCAACTAGAGGTGTCCAGGGTTCTTAAGCACACTCTTTTTGCCTTGGATCACAACTTTATTTCTTTCTTTTTCTTTCTTTTTTCGTTTTTTTCGCCTCTTCTTTTTTTTTTTTGTATTCACTGCTTTTTCTTGCTTCAAGAACCATTTTTATGATTTTTCAGATCCTCAGTAACATGTCTCCTTTTTCATCATTTTTTCAAGAGCCAGCATTCATGAACCACAAATTCAAAAGACATATGCACTGTTTAAGCATACATTCAGAAAACAAAAGTGTTGCCACCACATCAAAATAATTAATCTGTTATAAAATTCAAAATTCATGCAATTCTTCTCCTTTTCAATTAAGAACATTGTTAATTTAAGAAAGGTGATGGATTCATAGGACATTCATAACTTTAAGGCATAGACACTAAGACACTAATGATCATAAGACACAAACATGGACAAACATAAAGCATAAATTTTCGAAAAACAAGAAAATAAAGAACAAGGAGATTAAAGAACGGGTCCACCTTAGTGATGGCGGCTTGTTCTTCTTCTTGAAGGTCTTATGGAGTGCTTGAGCTCCTCAATGTCTCTTCCTTGTCTTTGTTGCTCCTCTCTCATGATTCTTTGATCTTCTCTAATTTCATGGAGGAGGATGGAATGTTCTTGGTGCTCCACCATTAGTTGTCCCATGTTGGAACTCAATTCTCCTAGGGAGGTGTTTAGTTGCTCCCAATAGTCTTGTGGAGGAAAGTGCATCCCTTGAGGCATCTCAGGGATCTCAGGATGAGAGGGGTCTCTTGTTTGCTCCATCCTCTTCTTAGTAATGGGCTTGTCCTCATCAATGGGGATGTCTCCCTCTATGTCAACTCCAACTGAATACCAGAGGTGACAAATGAGGTGAGGAAAGGCTAACCTTGCCAAGGTAGAGGACTTGTCCGCCACCTTATAAAGTTCTTGGGCTATAACCTCATGAACTTCCACTTCTTCTCCAATCATGATGCTATGAATCATGATGGCCCGGTCTAGAGTAACTTCGGACCGGTTGCTAGTGGGAATGATTGAGCGTTGGATAAACTCCAACCATCCTCTAGCCACGGGCTTGAGGTCATGCCTTCTCAATTGAACCGGCTTCCCTCTTGAATCTCTCTTCCATTGGGCGCCCTCTTCATAAATGTCAGTGAGGACTTGGTCCAACCTTTGATCAAAGTTGACCCTTCTTGTGTAAGGATGTTCATCTCCTTGCATCATAGGCAAGTTGAATGCCAACCTTACATTTTCCGGACTAAAATCCAAGTATTTCCCCCGAACCATAGTAAGCCAATTCTTTGGTTTCGGGTTCACACTTTGATCATGGCTCTTGGTGATCTATGCATTGGCATAGAACTCTTGAACCATTAAGATTCCGACTTGTTGAATGGGGTTGGTGAGAACTTCCCAACCTCTTCTTCGAATCTCATGTCGGATCTCCGGATATTCACTCTTTTTGAGTGAAAAAGGGACCTCTGGGATCACCTTCTTCAAGGCCACAACTTCATAGAAGTGGTCTTGATGCACCCTTGAGATGAATCTCTCCATCTCCCATGACTCGGAGGTGGAAGCTTTTGCCTTCCCTTCCTCTTTCTAGAGGTTTCTCCGGCCTTGGATGCCATAAATGGTTATGGAAAAACAAAGCAATGCTTTTTTTACCACACCAAACTTAAAAGGTTTGCTCGTCCTCGAGCAAAAGAAAGAAGAGAGTAAGAAGAAGAAATGAGGAAGAAGGGAATGGCTTTGTTCGGCCAAAGAGGGGAGAAGTGGTGTTTAGGTTGTGTGAAAATGAAGGGGTGAAAGGGTTTTATAGGAGAGGGGGGCTCATGGTTTCGGTCATGTATGGGTGGATTTGGAGGGAAAGTGGTTTGAATTTGAAGGGTGAGGTAGGTGGGGTTTATGAAGGATGGATGTGAGTGGTGAGAGAAAGATGGATTTGATAGGTGAAGGGTTTTTTGGGGAAGAGGTGTTGAGGTGATTGGTGAATGGGTGAAGAGGAGAGAGAGTGGTGGGGTTGGTGGGGATCCTGTGGGGTCCACAGATCCTGAGGTGTCAAGAAAAAGTCATCCCTGCACCAATGGCATGAAAAACACGTTTGAGCCAATTCTGGCTTTAAAACGCCGGGCTGGTGCCATTTCTGGCGTTTAACGCCAGGTTTTTGCCCTTTCCTGGCGTTTAACGCCAGTCTGGTGCCCCTTTCTGGCGTTAAACGCCAGAATGGTGCCAGACTGGGCGTTTAAACGCCCACCTGCTAGCCTTACTGGCGTTTAGACGCCAGTAGGTTCTTTCAGAGCAATGTTGGAACCTCCCAACACCAAACTTAGAGTTTGAATGTGGGGGTTCAACACCAAACTTAGAGTTTGACTGGGGGGCTCTGTTTGACTCTGATTTGAGAGAAGCTCTTCATGCTTTCTCCATGGTGACAGAGGGGTATCCTTGAGCCTTAAACACAAAGGATTCTTCATTCACTTGAATGATCAGTTCACCTCCATCACATCAATCACAGCCTTTGCTGTGGCTAGGAAGGGTCTGCCAAGGATGATAGATTCATCCATGCATTTCCCAGTCTCTAGGACTATGAAATCAGTAGGGATGTAAATCCATGCATTTCCCAGTCTCTAGGACTATGAAATCAGTAGGGATGTAATGGTCTTCAACTTTTACCAGAACATCCTCTACAAGTCCATAAGCTTGTTTTCTTGAGTTGTCTGCCATCTCTAGTGAGATTCTTGCAGCTTGTACCTCAAAGATCCCTAGCTTCTCCATTACAGAGAGCATGAGTTTACACTTGACCCTAAGTCACACAGAGCCTTCTTGAAGGTCATGGTGCCTATGGTACAAGGTATGGAAAACTTCCCAGGATCTTGTCTCTTTTGAGGTAGTTTCTGCCTAGACAAGTCATCTAGTTCTTTGGTGAGCAAAGGGGGTTCATCCTCCCAAGTCTCATTACCAAATAACTTGTCATTCAGCTTCATGATTGCTCCAAGGTATTTAGCAACTTGTTCTTCAGTGACATACTCATCCTCTTCAGAGGAAGAATACTCATCAGAGCTCATGAAAGGCAGAAGTAAGTCCAATGAAATCTCTATGGTCTCATTTTGAGCCTTAGATTCCCATGGTTCCTCATTGGGGAACTCATTAGAGGTCAGTGCACGCCCATTGAGGTCTTCCTCAGTGGCGTTCACTTCCTCTCCTTCCTCTCCAAATTCGGCCATGTTGATGGCCTTGCACTCTCCTTTTGGATTTTCTTCTGTATTGCTTGGGAGAGTACTAGGAGGGAGTTCAGTAACTTTCTTGCTCAGCTGTCCCAGTTGTGCCTCCAAATTCCTAATGGAGGACCTTGTTTCAGTCATGAAACTTTGAGTGGTTTTGATTAGATCAGAGACCATGGTTGCTAAGTCAGAGGGGTTCTGCTTAGAATTCTCTGTCTGTGCTGAGAAGATGATGGAAAAGGCTTGTGATCCTTCCATGAGAAATTTGGATGATTTCTCCATGAAATTATAGTGTTTCCATAGGGTTCTCCTAGGTAATTCACCTCTTTCATTGAAGGGTTCTCAGGATCTTAAGCCTCTTCTTCAGATGAAGCATCCTTAGTACTGCTTGGTGCATTTTGCATTCCAGACAGACTTTGAGAAATCAAATTGACTTGTTGAGTCAATATCTTGTTCTGAGCCAGAATGGCATTCAGAGTATCAATCTCAAGAACTCCTTTCTTCTGACTTGTCCCATGTTCACAGGATTCCTTTCAGAAGTGTACATGATTGGTTATTTGCAACCATTTCAATTAGCTCTTGAGCTTCTGTAGGTGTCTTCTTTAGATGAAGAGATCCTCCAGCAGAGCTATCCAAAGACATCTTGGATAGTTCAGACAGACCATCATAGAAAATACCTATGATGCTCCATTCAGAAAGCATGTCAGAAGGACATTTTCGGATCAATTGCTTGTATCTTTCCCAAGCTTCATAGAGGGATTCTCCATCCTTCTGTCTGAAGGTTTGGACTTCCACTCTAAGCTTACTCAATTTTTGAGGTGGAAAGAACTTTGCCAAGAAGCATTGACTAGCTTTTCCCATGAGTCCAGGCTTTCTTTAGGTTGTGAGTCCAACCATGTCCTAGCTCTGTCTCTTACAGCAAAAGGGAATAGCATAAGTCTGTAGATCTCAGGGTCAACCCCATTAGTCTTGACAGTGTCACAGATTTGCAAGAATTCAGCTAAGAACTGATGAGGATCTTCCAATGGAAGTCCATGGAACTTGCAATTATGTTGCATTAGAGAAACTAATTGAGGCTTAAGCTCAAAGTTGTTTGCTCCAATGGCAGGGATAGAGATGCTTCTCCCATAGAAGTCGGGAGTAGGTGCAGTAAAGTCACCCAGCACCTTCCTTGCATTGTTTGCATTGTTGTTGTTTTCGGCTGCCATGTCTTCTTCTTCTTTGAAGATTTCTGTTAGGTCCTCTACAGAGAGTTGTGCCTTAGCTTCTCTTAGCTTTCGCTTCAGGGTCCTTTCAGGTTCAGGGTCAGCTTTCAACAAGAATGCCTTTGTCTTTGCTCCTGCTCATATGAAAGAGAAGAAAACAAGAAAATATAGAATCCTCTATGTCACAGTATAGAGATTCCTTGAGGTGTCAGAGAAGAAGAAAAATAGAAGGAAGAAGGAGAAGAATTCGAACTTAATCAGATAGAGTTCGAATTGTGCATTGAGAAAGAGTGGTACTCCATAAATAGAAGGATGTGAAAAGAGAGGAAGAAATTTTCGAAAATTAAGTGAAAGATTTTGAAAACATTTTGAAAAACTTTAGTTGATTTTCGAAAACCAAGAGTGGGAAAGAAATCAAGTAGTTTTTGAAATTAGAAATCAAAAAGATATGATTAAAAACTGTTTTGAAAAAGATGTGATTAAAAAGATATGATAAAAAAAATTATGCTTTTAAAAGATATGATTGAAAAGATATGATTTGAAACAATTTAAAAAGATTTAATTTTTAAAAATTAATGACTTGCCTAACAGAAAATATGATTCAAACATTAAACATTTCTCAACAGAAAGGCAACATACTTAAAATGTTGAATCAAATCATTAATTGATAGTAAGTATCTTTGAAAAGGAAAGAAATTGATTTTGAAAAAGGTTTGATTGAAAAGATATGATTTGAAAAGATTTGATTTTGAAAACTTTGAAAACTTGAAAAAATTGATTTGAAAACAAAATCCTCCCTCTTGTGCCATCCTGGCGTTAAACGCCCAGAATGGTGCACATTCTGGCGTTTAACGCCCAATGCACTACCTTTTTGGGCGTTAAACGCCCAACCAGGCACCCTGGCTGGCGTTTAAACGCCAGTCTGTCCTTCTTCACTGGGCGTTTTGAACGCCCAGCTTTTTCTGTGTAATTCCTCTGCTGCATGTTCTGAATCTTCAGTTCCCTGTACTATTGACTTGAAATAGAACCAGATCAAATAAACATGCATGCAAGACACCAAACTTAAAATTAGACACTAGACTCAAACAAGAAACATAAAATATTTTTGGTTTTTATGGTTTTAAAATTTTTTTGGATTTTTTCGAAAATTATATGAAAATAGAAAATGAAGGTTTCAGAATTCTCAATTTGGATTTCAGGAATCATTGCAATGCTAGTCTAAGACTCCGGTCCAGGAATTAGACATGGCTTCACAGCCAGCCAAGCTTTCAAAGAAAGCTTCGGTCCAAAACACTAGACATGGCCAATGGCCAGCCAAGCCTTAGCAGATCATTGCTCCAATAGCAAGATTGATAGAAATCAACAAGCTCTTGTGATGATCAGTTGAAACCTCGGTCCAATAAGATTAGACATGGCTTCTCAGCCAGCCAGATTTCAACAGATCATCATGAAATTCTAGAACTCATTCTTAAGAATTCTAAAAAAAAATACCTAATCTAAGCAACAAGATGAACCGTCAGTTGTCCATACACGAAACAATCCCCGGCAACGGCGCCAAAAACTTGGTGCACGAAATTGTGATCACTACAACTTCGCACAACTAACCAGCAAGTGCACTGGGTCGTCCAAGTAATAAACCTTACGCGAGTAAGGGTCGATCCCACGGAGATTGTTGGTATGAAGCAAGCTATGGTCACCTTGTAAATCTTAGTCAGGTAGACTCAAATGGGTATAGATGATATATGAATAAAACATAAGGATGAAGATAGAGATACTTATGTATATCATTGGTGAGAGCTTCAGATAAGCGTATGAAGATGCTTGTCCCTTCCGTCTCTCTGCTTTCCTACTGTCTTCATCCATCCTTCTTACTCCTTTCCATGGCAAGCTTATGCAAGGGTTTCACCGTTGTCAGTGGCTACCTCCCTCCTCTCAGTGGAATGTTCAACGCACCCTGTCACGGCACGGCTATCCATCTGTCGGTTCTCGATCAGGCCGGAATAGAATCCATGATTCTTTTGCGTCTGTCACTAACGCCCCGCCCTCAGGAGTTTGAAGCACGTCACAGTCAATCATTGAATCCTACTCAGAATACCACAGACAAGGTTAGACCTTCCGGATTCCTGAATGCCGCCATCAGTTCTTGCCTATACCACGAAGACTCTGATCTCACGGAATGGCTGGCTTGTTTGTCAGGCGAGCACTCGGTTGTCAGGCGATCAACCATGATCGTGTATCAGGAATCCAAGAGATATTCACCCAATCTAAGGTAGAACGGAGGTGGTTGTCAGTCACACGTTCATAGGTGAGAATGATGATGAGTGTCACGGATCATCACATTCATCAAGTTGAAGAACAGTGATATCTTGGACAAAGAACAACGGAATTGAATAGAAGAACAATAATAATTGCATTAATACTCGAGGTACAGCAGCTCCACACCTTAATCTATGGTGTAGAACTCCACCGTTGAAAATACATAAGAACAAGGTCTAGGCATGGCCGTGAGACCAGCCTCCCAAGAGGTTCATCATAAAAACATGATCAAAAGGCCTTTTTTAAATACAATAGTAAAAGGTCCTATACATAGAGAACTAGTAGCCTAGGGTGTACAGAGATGAGTAAATGACATAAAATCCACTTCCGGCCCACTTGGTGTGTGCTTGGGCTGAGCAATGAAGCATTTTCGTGTAGAACTCTTCTTGGAGTAACGCCAGCTTTTGTGCCAGTTTGGGCGTTTAACTCCCACTTTGGTGCCAGTTCCGGCGTTTAACGCTGGGAATCTGAGGGTGACTTTGAACGCCGGTTTGGGTCATCAAATCTTGGTCAAAGTATGGACTATCATATATTGCGGGAAAGCCCAGGATGTCTACTTTCCAACGCCGTTGAGAGCGCGCAATTGGGTATCTGTAGCTCCAAAAAATCCACTTCGAGTGCAGGGAGATCAAATCCACAGCATCTGCAGTCCTTGTCTCTGATCAGATTTTTGCTCAGGTCCCTCAATTTCAGCCAGAAAATACCTGAAATCACAGAAAAACACACAAACTCATAGTAAAGTCCAGAAAAGTGAATTTTAACTAAAAACTAATAAAAATATACTAAAAACTCAACTCAAACTACTAAAAACATACTAAAAATAATTCCAAAAAGCGTACAAATTATCCGCTCATCAGGGGTCATCCATCCTTGATCCCGACCTGTTATGGCTAGGATTTTTTCTTCTTCTGATATTGATGGGTTCTGCAGTATTTCTTGGATGAGGCTTCTATTGTTGCCCCCTGGTTTGGTGCTGGCTAGCATTGAGAGTGCGTTAGCTCGGGCATTTTGCTCGCGGGGTATGTGGCAAATCCTATATTCCCCGAGTTGTCCGAGCTGTTCTTTGGTTTTATCCAAATATTTTTTATGGTAGGATATTTGGCTTGGTAGCTTCCCGCTATTTGCGAAGTGATGACTTGTGAGTCACTGTAGATGTTGAGTTTCTGAGCTCCAACTTCCCTAGCCAGGTTCAAACCAGCTAATAATGCTTCATATTCTACTTGGTTGTTTGAGGCCGGGAATCCAAATTTTAGGGAAAGCTCAAGTTGGGTTCCTTGGTTGCTTTCGATTATCACACCTGCACCGCTTCCAACTTCATTTGAGGAACCGTCCACGTATATGTTCCACTCTATGGGGATTTCCGTGGTATCTGTGAATTCTGCAATGAAGTCGGCTAGGTATTGTGATTTGATGGCTGTCCGTGCCTCGTACTGGAGGTCGAACTCGGACAACTCGATTGCCCATTGTAGGATTCTTCCTGCTAGATCTGTTTTCTGCAATATTCCTTTTATGGGCTGGTTGGTCCGAACATTAATGGTGTGCGCTTGGAAGTACGGGCGAAGTCGTCGAGATGCAAGTATCAGAGCGTAGGCGAACTTCTCTATTTTCTGGTAGTTCAGCTCTGACCCCTGTAGTGCTTTACTAATGAAGTAGACGGGTTGTTGTCCCCCTTCGTCTTCTCTAATTAATGCTGAGGCTATTGTCCGACTTCCTACTGCGAGGTACAGTATGAGTGGTTCTCCCTTTCGTGGTCGAGATAGGATGGGGGGCTGTCCCAAGAATTCTTTAAAGTCTCGGAAGGCTTGCTCACATTCTGTTGTCCACTCAAAGTTCTTTCCCTTCCTTAAGGTAGCGTAGAAGGGGAGGGACCTTATTGCTGACCCTACTAGGAATCTGGACAAGGCTGCCAATCTCCCATTGAGTTGTTGTACCTCTTTGACGTAGGTTGGGCTTTTCATGTTGAGTATGGCCTGGCATTTATCTGGATTTACCTCGATTCCTCTTTGTGTGAGCATAAAGCCCAAAAATTTACCTGCTTCCACTGCGAAGGTGCATTTAGTCGGGTTGAGTCGCATGTTGTGCTTCCGTATGGTGTTGAATACTTGAACCAAGTCGGTTAGTAATGTTTCCTCACTTTGTGTCTTTATCAACATGTCGTCTGATGAGCGGATAATTTATACGCTTTTTGGCATTGTTTTTAGTATATTTTAGTTAGTTTTTATTATATTTTTATTAGTTTTTAGTTAAAATTCACTTTTTCTGGGCTTTACTATGAGTTTGTGTGTTTTTCTGTGATTTCAGGTATTTTCTGACTGAAATTGAGGGACCTGAGCAAAAATCTGATTCAGAGGCTGAAAAGGACTGCAGATGCTGTTGGATTCTGACCTCCCTGCACTCAAAGTGGATTTTCTGGAGCTACAGAACCCCAATTGGTGCGTTCTCAATTGCGTTAGAAATAGACATCCTGGGCTTTCCAGCAATGTATAATAGTCCATACTTTGCCCAAGATTTAATGGCCCAAACTGGCGTTGCAAATCAGCTTCAGAATTCCCGGCGTTTAACGCCAGAACTGGCACAAAAATTGGAGTTAAACGCCCAAACTAGCATAAAAGCTGGCGTTTAACTCCAGAAAAAGTCTCTACACATAAAAGCTTCAATGCTCAGCCCAAGCACACACCAAGTGGATCCCGGACGTGGATTTTTACGTCATTTACTCATTTCTGTATATCCTAGGTTACTAGTTCACTATTAATAGGACCTTTTGACATTGTATCTCTACCTCATGACACATTACACGTTTCTCATTGTATCTTCTACGGCATGAGTCTCTAAACCCCATGGTTGGGGGTGAGGAGCTCTGTTGTGTCTTGATGGATTAATGCAATTACTACTGTTTTTCATTCAATCACGCTTGCTTCTATTCTAAGATATCACTTGTTCCTAAACTTGATGAATGTGATGATCCGTGACACTCATCATCATTCTCACCTATGAACGTGTGCTTGACAACCACCTCCGTTCTACCTTAGATTGAGTAGATATCTCTTGGATTCTTTAATCAGAATCTTCGTGGTATAAGCTAGAATTGATGGCGGCATTCAAGAGAATCCGGAAGGTCTAAACCTTGTCTGTGGTATTCTGAGTAGGATTTAGGGATTGAATGACTGTGATGAGCTTCAAACTCGCGATTATGGGGCGTTAGTGACAGACGCAAAAGAATCACTGGATTTTATTCCGACATGATCGAGAACCGACAGATGATTAGCCGTGCTGTGACAGAGCGCGTTGAACATTTTCACTGAGAGGATGGGAGGTAGCCATTGACAACGATGAAACCCTACATACAGCTTGCCATGGAAGGAGCCTTGCGTGCTTGAAGAAGAAGACAGTAGGAAAGCAGAGATTCAGAAGATAGAGCATCTCCAAAACCTCAGCCTGTTCTCCATTACTGCAAAAACAAGTATTTATTTCATGTTCTTTTACTCATCACAATTAAACCTGAGAATTATTGATATCCTGACTAAGAGTTACAAGATAACCATAGCTTGCTTCAAGCCGACAATCTCCGTGGGATTGACCCTTACTCACGTAAGGTATTACTTGGACGACCTAGTGCACTTGCTGGTTAGTTGTGCGGAATTGCAAAAGTGTGATTGCAGTTTCGTGCACCAAGTTTTTGGCGCCGTTGCCGGGGATTGTTCGAGTTTGGACAACTGACGGTTTATCTTGTTGCTTAGATTAGGACTGTTTTATTTTTGTTGGTTTAGAGTCTTTTATTTGAGTTTAGTTTCATATTTTAAGTTTGGTGTCAATTGCATGCCTTTGTTTTCTTTTAATTTTTCGAATTTGCATGTTCTTAGTCCTTTTTTGATCTTTAAAAATTCTAAGTTTGGTGTCTTCTTTGTGTTTTCCTTTAAAATTTTCGAAAATTTGTGCTTGATTTTCTAAAAATTTTAAGTTTGGTGTCATTTTGTTGTTTTTCTCTTTCCTTATTTCAAAAAAAAAATCAAATCTTTTTCAAAATAATTTTCAATCATATCTTTTTAATTGCTAATTCCAAAATCTTTTTGATTAATTAATTAATTTAGTCTTCAATTTGTTTTGATTTTATTCTCTTTTGGTTTTTGAATCTTTATTTTATTTTCCATGTAATTTATTTTACTATTTTCGGTTATTTTTAAAAAAAAAATTTACTTTACTTGTGAATCCATATCATATTCCCTTTCTCCATCATGGACCTAAGTGGAATTGAGCAGTCCAGAAGGACTCTGGGGTCATATGCTAACCCCATTACAGCTGCATATGGGAGTAGCATCTGTATACCTCCCATTAAAGCAAGCAACTTTGAGCTAAATCCTCAACTCATTATCATGGTGTAGCAAAATTGCCAGTATTTCGGTCTTCCACAGGAAGAACCTACTGAGTTTCTGGCACAGTTCTTATAAATTGCTGACACAGTACGTGATAAAGAGGTGGATCAGGATGTCTACAGATTATTACTGTTTCCATTTGCTGTAAAAGATCAAGCTAAGAGGTGGTTGAATAACCAACCCACAGCAAGTATAAAAACATGGAGACAGTTATCAGACAAATTCCTGAATCAATTTTACCCTCCAAAAAGGATGACACAGCTAAGGCTGGACATCCAAGGCTTTAAACAAGAGGATAATGAATCCCTTTATAATGCCTGGGAGAGGTACAGAGGTATGCTAAGAAAATGCCCCTCTGAAATGTTTTCAGAGTGGGTACAGTTAGACATCTTCTACTATGGGCTTACAGAAAAAGCTCAGATGTCTCTAGACCACTCAGCCGGTGGATCTATACATATGAGGAAGACAATTGAAGAGGCTCAAGAGCTTATAGATACTGTTGCTAGAAATCAACATCTATACTCTAGCAATGAGTCCTCTACAAAAGAAGAGCTATGGCAGTACTGATCCTAATCCTCAAGAACAGATTGTTGAGCTTAATCAGCAATTACACCTGATGACAAAACAGTTAGCAGAATTTAAAGAAATGCTCCAAGAAACCAAAATTGCTAACAAGAATATAGAATCACAGTTGAATCAGACAAAACAACAGCTATCTAAATAGATAACAGAAGAATGCCAAGCAGTTCAATTGAGGAGTGGGAAGACATTGAATAACACTGCTCAAAGTAGCAAAAAGCCAAGAAAGGAACAATTGACAGAGGATAACCAAACTACTGCCCAAAATCCCTCTGAGGACAGTAAGAGCCCAGAGAGGAATACTCCTGGCGTTCAAACGCCAGAAAAGGGGGAAAAGCTGGCGTTAAACGCCCATTCCTTGCCCAGTTCTGGCGTTCAAACGCCAAAAAAGGGGGAAAAATTGGCGTTAAATGCCCATTTCTCACCCAGTCCTAGCGCTCAAACGCCACTGAGGAATCAGACACCTGAGAGTGTTGATAGTAACCCCTCTAAAAAGGCTTCTCCAACCACCTCTGTAGGGAACAAACCTGTAGCAACTAATTTTGAAGAATATAAAGCCAAGATGCCTTATCCTCAGAAACTCCGCCAAGCGAAACAGGATAAACAATTTGCCCGCTTTGCAGACTATCTAAGGACTCTTGAAATAAAGATTTCGTTTGCAGAGGCACTTGAGCAAATACCTTCTTATGCTAAGTTCATGAAAGAGATCTTAAGTCATAAGAAGGATTGGAGAGAGATTGAAAAAGTGTTTCTCACTGAAGAATGCAGTGAGTCATTTTGAAAAGCTTACCAGAAAAGCTTCAAGATCCAGGAAGCTTTATGATATCATGCACATTAGAAGGTGCTTGCACCAAGACAGCCCTATGTGACCTTGGAGCAAGTATCAATCTAATACCTGCATCCACTATCAGAAAGCTTGGGTTGACTGAAGAAGTCAAACCAACCTGGATATGTCTCCAACTTGCTGATGGCTCCATTAAATATCCATCAGGCATAATTGAGGACATGATTGTCAAGGTTGGGCTATTCGCCTTTCCAACTGACTTTGTAGTGCTGGAAATGGAGGAGCATAAGAGTGCAACTCTCATCCTAGAAAGACCCTTCCTAGCAACTGGACGAACTCTTATTGATGTACAAAAAGGGGAAGTAACCCTGAGAGTCAATGAGGATGAGTTCAAGTTGAATGCTGTCAAAGCTATGCAGAATCCAGACACATCAAATGACTGCATGAGCGCTGACATTATTGACTCTTTGGAGGAAGAGATCAATATGACTGAAAGTCTAGAATCAAAGCTAGAGGACATCTTCAAGGATGTTCAGCCTGATCAGGAGGAACCAGAGGAAATAAAAGAATTTTTGAAAATTTCTCAGGAAGAGGATAAGCCTCCCAAACCTGATCTCAAACCACTACCACCATCCCTGAAGTATACATTTCTAGGAGAGGGTGACACTTTTTCAGTGATCATAAGCTCTGCTTTAAATTCACAGGAAGAGGAAGCACTAATTCAAGTGCTAAGGACACACAAGACAGCTCTTGGATGGTCCATAAGTGATCTTAAGGGTATTAGCCCAGCAAGATGCATGCACAAGATCCTATTAGAGGATAATGCCAAACCAGTGGTTCAACCACAAAGGCGGCTAAATCCAGCCATGAAGGAGGTGGTGCAGAAAGAGGTCACTAAATTACTAGAGGCTGGGATTATTTATCCTATTTCTGATAGCCCCTGGGTGAGCCCTGTCCAAGTTGTCCCCAAGAAGGGAGGCATGACAGTGGTTCATAATAAAAAAAATGAACTGGTTCCTACAAGAACAGTTACAGGGTGGCGTATGTGTATTGACTACAGAAGGCTCAATACAGCCACCAGAAATGATCATTTTCCTTTACCATTCATAGACCAAATGCTAGAAAGACTAGCTGGTCATGATTATTACTACTTTTTGGATGGCTATTCAGGTTACAACCAAATTGCAGTAGATCCTCAAGACCAAGAGAAAACAGCATTCACTTGCCCTTCTGGCGTGTTTGCCTACAGAAGAATGCCTTTTGGTATGTGTAATGCACCTGCAACTTTTCAGAGATGCATGCTATCCATCTTCTCTGATATGGTGGAGAAGTTCCTGGAAGTCTTCATGGATGACTTCTCAGTATATGGAGACTCATTCAGCTTCTGTCTTAACCATCTAGCACTTGTCCTAAAAAGATGCCAAGAGACTAACCTGGTCTTAAACTGAGAGAAATGTCACTTTATGGTGACTGAAGGAATTGTCCTTGGGCACAAAATTTCAAGCAAGGGAATAGAGGTGGATAAAGCAAAGGTAGAGGTAATTGAAAAATTACCACCACCTGCCAATGTTAAGGCAATCAGAAGCTTTTTGGGGCATGCAGGATTCTACAGAAGGTTTATAAAGGATTTTTCAAAAATTGCAAAACCTCTAAGCAACATGCTAGCTGCTGACACACCATTTGTGTTTGACACACAGTGTCTGCAGGCGTTTGAGACCCTGAAAGCCAAGCTGGTTACAGCACCAGTCATCTCTGCACCAGACTGGACATTGCCATTCGAACTAATGTGTGATGCCAGTGACCATGCCATTGGTGCAGTGTTGGGACAGAGGCATAACAAGCTTTTGCACGTCATTTATTATGCCAGCCGTGTTCTAAATGACGCACAGAAGAATTACACAACCACAGAAAAAGAGTTACTTGCAGTGGTCTATGCCATTGACAAGTTAAGATCCTATTTAGTAGGATCAAAAGTGATTGTGTACACTGACCATGGCGCTCTTAAGTACTTACTCACAAAGTAGGATTCAAAACCCAGGCTCATAAGATGGGTGTTGCTTCTGCAAGAGTTTGATATAGAAATAAGAGACAGAAAAGGGACAGAGAATCAGGTAGCTGATCACTTGTCCCGAATAGAACCAGTAGCTGGGGCGTCCCTCCCCTCTACTGAGATCTCTGAGACCTTTCCAGATGAGCAACTCTTTGCCATTCAGGAAGAACCATGGTTTGCAGATATTGCAAACTTTAAAGCTGTGAGGTTCATACCCCAGGAGTACAGCAGGGTGCAAAGAAAAAAATTAATTTCAGATGCCAAGTACTACCTATGGGATGAGCCATATCTCTTTAAGAGATGTGCAGATGGAATGATCCACAGATGTGTACCTAGAGAGGAAGCACAAAGGATCCTATGGCATTGCCATGGATCACAGTATGGGGGACATTTCGGAAGTGAGTGAATAGCCACTAAAGTCCTCCAATGCGGCTTCTACTGGCCTACTCTCTATAGGGATGCCCGAGAGTTTGTGCGTAACTGTGACAGTTGCCAAAGAGCTGGTAACTTGCCTCATGGTTATGCCATGCCTCAACAAGGGATCTTAGAGATTGAATTGTTTGATGTATGGGGTATTGACTTCATGGGTCCGTTCCCACCATCATACTCAAACACTTATATTTTGGTGGCAGTAGACTATGTATCTAAATGGGTAGAAGCAATTGCCACACCCAATAATGATACTAAGACCGTGCTGAAATTCCTCCAAAAACACATATTCAGCAGATTTGGTGTTCCCAGAGTACTAATCAGTGATGGGGCACTCATTTCTGCAACAAACAACTGTACTCTGCTATGGTCCGATATGGAATTATCCACAAAGTAGCAACTCCGTATCATCCACAGACAAATGGGCAAGCTGAAGTCTCTAACAGAGAGCTAAAAAGAATCCTGGAACGGACTGTTATTGTTGGTGCACGAAATTGTGATCATCAATGGCGCCATCAACATGGTACGCTCAATTGCAATCTCAACTCTTTATCACAACTTCGCACAACTAACCAGCAAGTGCACTGGGTCGTCCAAGTAATAAACCTTACGCGAGTAAGGGTCAATCCCATGGAGATTGTTGGTATGAAGCAAGCTATGGTCACCTTGTAAATCTCAGTCAGGCAGATTCAAATGGTTATGGATGATTTATGAATAAAGCATAAAATAAAGATAGAGATACTTATGTAATTCATTGGTGAGAATTTCAGATAAGCGTATGGAGATGCTTTGTCCCTTCCGTCTCTCTGCTTTCCTACTGTCTTCATCCAATCCTTCTTACTCCTTTCCATGGAAAGCTGTATGTTGGGCATCACCGTTGTCAGTGGCTACAGTCCCGTCCTCTCAGTGAAAATGTTCAACGCGCTCTGTCACAGCACGGCTAATCATCTGTCGGTTCTCAATCAGCTTGGAATAAAATCCAGTGATTCTTTTGCGCTGTCACTAACGCCCAGCCTTCAGGAGTTTGAAGCTCATCAGAGTCATTCAATCCTTGAATCCTACTCAGAATACCACAGACAAGGTTTAGACCTTCCGAATTCTCTTGAATGCCGCCATCAATTCTAGCTTATACCACGAAGATTCCGATTAAGGGATCCAAGAGATATCCACTCAATCTAAGGTAGAACGGAGGTGGTTGTCAGGCACACGTTCATAAGTGAGAATGATGATCAGTGTCACGGATCATCACATTCATTAAGTTGAGGAACAAGTGATATCTTAGAACAAGAATAAGCTGAATTGAATAGAAGAACAATAGTAATTGCATTAATACTCGAGGTACAGCAGAGCTCCACACCTTAATCTATGGTGTGTAGAAACTCCACCGTTGAAAATACATAAGAACAAGGTCTAGGCATGACCGTGAGGCCAGCCCCCAAAACGTGATCAAAAGATTCAAAGATCTAAAGATGATCAAAGATCCAAAGATGAAAATACAATAGCAAAATGTCCTATTTGTAGAGAACTAGTAGCCTAGGGTTTACAGAAATGAGTAAATGACATAAAAATCTACTTCCGGGCCCACTTGGTGTGTGCTTGGGCTGAGCATTGAAGCTTTCATGTGCAGAGACTTTTCTTGGAGTTAAACGCCAGCTTTTGTGCCAGTTTGGGCGTTTAACTCCCATTCTTGTGCCAGTTCCAGCGTTTAACGCCAGGTAGTTTTGAGCTGATTTGGAACGCCGGTTTGGGTCATCAAATCTCGTGTAAAGTATGGATTATTATGCATTGCTGGAAAGCCCAGGATGTCTACTTTCCAACGCAGTTGAGAGCGTGCCAATTGGGCTTCTGTAGCTCCAGAAAATCCACTTTGAGTGTAGGGAGGTCAGAATCCAACAGCATCTGCAGTCCTTTTCAGCCTCTGAATCAGATTTTTGCTCAGGTCCCTCAATTTCAACCAGAAAATACCTGAAATCACAGAAAAACACACAAACTCATAGTAAAGTCCAGAAAAGTGAATTTTAACTAAAAACTAATAAAAACATAATAAAAACTAACTAAAACATACTAAAAACATACTAAAAACAATGCCAAAAAGCGTATAAATTATCCGCTCATCAATTGCCCGTAGAAAGGATTGGGCAAAGAGCTTAAATGATGCTCTGTGGGCATACAGAACAGCATTCAAAACTCCTATAGGAACCTCTCCATACCAACTTGTGTATGGCAAGGCCTATCATCTGCCCGTGGAACTAGAACATAAAGCCTACTGGGCAACCAGATTCCTAAACCTGGATGCTAAGTTAGCTGGTGAAAAAAGATTACTCCAGCTAAATGAGCTAGATGAATTTAGACTCAGTGCCTTTGAAAATGCAAAAATTTATAAGGAAAAGGCAAAGAAGTGGCATGACAAGAAGTTGTCATCCAGAGTCTTTGAACCAGGACAAAAAGTTTTACTCTTCAACTCTAGGCTCAGAGTATTCCCAGGAAAACTTAAGTCCCGGTGGAGGGGTCCGTATGTGATTACAGGAGTGTCACCATATGGATATGTGGAGCTTCAGGATATTGATTCTGATAAAAAGTTCATTGTTAATGGACAGAGGATCAAACATTATCTTGAAAGCAATTTTGAGCAAGAATGCTCAAAACTGAGGCTTGAATGAATCTCAGTAAAGGTCCAGCTAAAGACAATAAAGAAACGCTTGCTGGGAGGCAACCCAGTCATTAGCAGGTTATCTGTTTTATTTAATAAAATTTTGATACATATTCTCAAGGGGTGATCATCAAAATTGGAGGAATTCACAGAGTTATAGAAGGATTCAGTGCAAAAAGCAGAGAAAAGGAGCTTGCTGGCGAAAAAACGCCAGTAAGGGGTACTCTGGGCGTTAAACGCCAGAATGGATACCATTCTGGGCGTTTAACGCCATTAAAGGTACCATTTTGGGCGTTAAACGCCAGAATGGGCACCATTCTGGGCTTTTAACGCCAGGTGTGCAGCATCCTGGACGTTTAGCAAAACGCCCAGTAATGAAGGGGTTTCTGGCGTTTAACGCCAGCCAGGGTACCTAGATAGGTGGGGGACAGAGATTTTGCTTTCCACTTCAAATTTTTTCAAACTTTCTTATTTTGATCCATAATTTTCTGCATAAACACATTTCAAACTTTCATCATTCACCTTAAATTTTCAAAAAAAAAAAATTTTAAATCATTCTTCAAATCTCTTTCAAATCCTTTCCAAATCTTCTTCAAAAACTCAAATATCTTCTCAAATTCTTTCCATATCTTCTCAAATCTCCCTCAAAATTTTTGAAATCTCTCCCCCTCCCTTATAAATATACGTTCGGCCATCCCCCTTTCCCCACCATTCGAATTTGCTCTCCTCCTCTCTCTCCTCTTTCCTTTCTTTTGCTTGAGGACAAGTAAACCTCTAAGTTTGGTGTGTTTTTCCGTGATCACTAAGCTAAGGCTCATCAAGATCATGGCTCCCAAAGGAAAACAAACCACTCCCAAAGGAAAACAAACCAATTCAAGAGGAAAGAAAGAGAATGCTCCAAAGGATCTTTAGAGTCAAGAGAGGTTCTTAACCAAAGAACATGCAGACCATTACCACAAAATAATGGGTCTAAGGTCAATGTTCCCGGAAGTTAAATTTGATCTGAAAGAAGATGAATATCCGGAGATCCAAGAGCAAATTCAAAACAGAGGATGGAAAGTTCTAACCAACCCTGAGACAAAGGTTGGAAGAAACATGGTTCAGGAATTCTACTCAAATCTGTGGCTGACAGATAAGCAGAGAATGACTGGAACTACTTTTCATACCTACAGAACCATGGTCAGAGGGAGAATTATTTACTTCCATCTGGACAAAATAAGAGAGGTCTTAAAATTGCCTCAACTACAAGATGATCCTGAATCCTTTAATAGGAGAATGGTGAGAGTAGATAAAGGGTTGGATCAAGTTCTAGAGGAAATATGCCTCCCTGGAACCTAGTGGATGACCAATTCAAAAGGTGTCCCAAACCAACTCAAGAGGGGGGGGGGATCTCAAACCAATTGCAAGAGGTTGGTTAGACTTCATTGGGCGTTCTATTTTGCCCACTAGTAACCGTTCTGAGGTCATTATCAAGAGAGCAGTGATGATTCATTGCATTATGCTAGGAAAATAAGTGGAGATTCATCATCTGATTGCTTGTGAGATTTACACAATTGCAAACAAGAACTCCACTGAAGCCAAACTGGCTTACCCAAGCTTAATCTCTTTGCTATGTAAAGATGCTGGGGTGAGGATGGGAGTAGATGAATTCATTCTAATTGAACACCCAATCACCAAGAAGTCAATGGAAGGACAAATGCAAGATAACTCTATCAAAAGGAGGGCGCAGGAGTTCCTCCCTGAACTTTCTGAAATTGACTACTGTACCCGCCTAGAAGCATCTGTTGCCAAGCTACAAGAAGCTATGGAACAAATTAAGGAAGAACAGAAGAATCAAAACTACATGCTCTGCAAATTGCTGAAGGAACAAGAGAAGCAGGGGCGTGAGCTACAGGAGCTGAAGCGCCAGAAGCTCTTCCTTGAAGGATCAAACACCCCACAAGTTGAGGGAGCATCCACTTCTCAAAATCAAGGTTGTTGAGTCCTAACTCTGTGATAACCTCTATCATTAGGAATCAATTTTAGAGTCATTTAAATTTCCATTTTTAATTTTCTGTTTTCTATTATTATTAGTCTTCTTTTATAATTATCTTTGATTCTTATTCTTATTTCATGATTAATAAAATTTAAGGTTCATGTCTTAAAGATATGAATGTCCTATGAATCCATCACCTCTCTTAAATGAAAAAATGCTTCAATCACAAAAGAACAAGAAGTACAGGATTTCAAATTCATCTCTGAAACTAGTTGAATTAGTTTGATGTGGTGACAATACTTTTTGTTTTCTGAATGAATGCTTGAACAGTGCATATGTCTTTTGAATTTGTTGAGTAAAGAATGTTAAACTTGTTGGCTCTTGAAAGAATAATGGAAAAGGAGAAATGTTATTGAGGATCTGAAAAATCATCAATTTTGATTCTTGAAGCAAGTAAAAGCAAAAAAAATAAAAAAAAAAATAAAAATAATAAAAAAATAAAAAATAAAAAATATTTTTTAAAAGTGATCCAAGGCAAAAAGAGTGTGCTTAAGAACCCTGGACACCTCTAATTGGGGACTCTAGCAAAGCTAAGTCACAACCTGAAAAGGTTCACCCAATTATGTGTCTGTGGCATATATGTATCCGGTGGTAATACTGGAAGACAGAGTGCTTTGGGCCACAGCCAAGACTCATAAAGTAGCTATGCTCAAGAATCATCATACTTAACTAGGAGAATCAATAGACGCTATCTGAATTCTGAGTTCCTATAGATGCCAATCATTCTAAACTTCAAAGGATAAAGTGAGATGCCAAAACTGTTCAGAAGCAAAAAGCTACTAGTTCCGCTCATCTAATTGGAGCTAAGTTTCTTTGATATTTTGGAGTCTATAGTATATTCTCTTCTTTTTATTCTATTTGATTTTCAATTGCTTGGGGACAAGCAACAATTTAAGTTTAGTGTTGTGATGAGCGGATAATTTATACGCTTTTTGGCATTGTTTTTAGTATGTTTTTAGTATATTTTAGTTAGTTTTTTTATTATATTTTTATTAGTTTTTAGTTAAAATTCACTTTTCTGGGCTTTACTATGAGTTTGTGTGTTTTTCTGTGATTTCAGGTATTTTCTGGCTGAAATTGAGGGACCTGAGCAAAAATCTGATTCAGAGGCTGAAAAGGACTGCAGATGCTGTTGGATTCTGACCTCCCTGCACTCGAAGTGAATTTTCTAGAGCTAAAGAAGCCTAATTGGCGCGCTCTCAATTTCGTTGGAAAGTAGACATCCTGAGCTTTCCAGCAATGTATAATAGTCTATACTTTGCCCGAGATTTGATGGCCCAAACTGGCGTTGCAAATCAGCTTCAGAATTCCCGGCGTTTAACGCCGGAACTGGCACAAAAATTGGCGTTAAACGCCCAAACTGGCATAAAAGCTGGCGTTTAACTCCAGAAAAAGTCTCTACACATAAAAGCTTCAATGATCAGCCCAAGCACACACCAAGTGGACCCCGGACGTGGATTTTTTCGTCATTTACTCATTTCTATATATCCTAGGTTACTAGTTCACTATTAATAGGACCTTTTGACATTGTATCTCTACCTCATGACACATTACACGTTTCTCATTGTATCTTCTACGGCATGAGTCTCTAAACCCCATGGTTGGGGGTGAGGAGCTCTGTTGTGTCTTGATGGATTAATGCAATTACTACTGTTTTTCATTCAATCACGCTTGCTTCTATTCTAAGATATCACTTGTTCCTAAACTTGATGAATGTGATGATCCGTGACACTCATCATCATTCTCACCTATGAATGTGTGCCTGACAACCACCTCCGTTCTACCTTAGATTGAGTAGATATCTCTTGGATTTTTTAATCAGAATCTTCGTGGTATAAGCTAGAATTGATGGCGGCATTCAAGAGAATCCGGAAGGTCTAAACCTTGTCTGTGGTATTCTGAGTAGGATTCAGGGATTGAATGACTGTGACGAGCTTCAAACTTGCGATTGTGGGGCGTTAGTGACAGACGCAAAAGAATCACTAGATTCTATTCTGACATGATCGAGAACCGACAGATGAATAGCCGTGCTGTGACAGAGCGCGTTGAACATTTTCACTAAGAGGATGGGAGGTAGCCATTGACAACGGTGAAACCCTACATACAGCTTGCCATGGAAGGAGCCTTGCGTGCTTAAAGAAGAAGACAGTAGGAAAGCAGAGATTCAGAAGATAGAGCATCTCCAAAACCTCAGCCTGTTCTCCATTACTGCAAAACAAGTATTTATTTCATGTTCTTTTACTCATCACAATTAAACCTGAGAATTATTGATATCCTGACTAAGAGTTACAAGATAACCATAGCTTGCTTCAAGCCGACAATCTCCGTGGGATCGACCCTTACTCACGTAAGGTATTACTTGGACGACCCAGTGCACTTGCTGGTTAGTTGTGCGGAATTGCAAAAGTGTGATTGCAATTTCGTGTACCATCGTCCACACAGACCTCCATGATTTTTCTGATGTGGTTTGAGAAGACTTTATTCATTAGCCTTTGATAAGTGGCTCCCGCGTTTTTAAGGCCGAAAGGCATTACGATGTAGCAATAATTCGCTTTTGGTGTGAGAAACGAGGTTTTTTCTTGATCCGGTGGATACATTGGGATCTGGCTGTACCCTGAGTATGCGTCCATGAACGAGAGATACTTATATCCTGATGAGGCATCTACTAGAGCGTCGATGCTTGGGAGTAGATAAGGGTCTTTTGGGTAGGCTTTGTTGAGGTCGGTGTAGTCAGTGCACATTCGCCACTTCCCATTTGACTTTTTCACCAAGACGACATTTGCTAGCCATAGTGGGTATTTAACTTCTCTTATGAATCCTGCCTCTAGTAGTGCTTGTACTTGTTCTTCTACAGCCTGAGACCGTTCTGGCCCGAGTTTTCTTAGTCTTTGTTGTACCGGCCGGGATCCCAGGTAGACTGCCAGCTTGTGGCTCATTAGTTCGGGATCTATGCCTGGCATGTCGGCAGCTTTCCATGCGAAGAGATCAACATTATCTCATAGAAACCGTATTAGTGATTCTTTTGCGTCTCCTTTCAGGATAGTGCCAATATTAGTTGTTTTGTCCGAGGTATCTCCGATCTGAACTCTTTCTATTTCTCCTTCGGGTCATGGGCGGAGTTCTTCTCATCTCTGATCTCCGCCGAGTTTGATTGTGTGGAACTCTCCTCCTTCGCCTCGGAGA
The DNA here is from genome assembly GCF_014773155.1 of Arachis stenosperma. Taxonomy (NCBI): domain Eukaryota; kingdom Viridiplantae; phylum Streptophyta; class Magnoliopsida; order Fabales; family Fabaceae; genus Arachis; species Arachis stenosperma. The sequence continues at coordinate 134,909,056 of NC_080379.1, forward strand.
TTTAGACTTTCGTTATAACAGCGACGCGCCATCTTTTGATCTGCTTTTATTGTAGCTATCCCTTCTGTAGTTAGGAATTTCATACATAGATGTGGAGTTGAAACTATTGCTCTGAGTTGATTTAACGTCGTCCGACCTATTAAAGGCATTGTAGGCTGAGCTTACGTCGACCACGATATAGTCTATCTTAAGTGTTCTGGATTGGTTCCCCTTTCTAAAGGTTGTGTGTAACGATACGTATCCTAGTGGCTGTACTGGGGTGTCCCCAAGTCCGAACTGGCTGTTCGGGTATGCTTTTAGCTTTTTTTCTTCTAAGCCGAGCTTGTCGAAGGCAGTTTTGAATAGAATGTCGGCGGAGCTTCCTTGATCAATTAATGTACGGTGGAGGTTGGCGTTTGCCAATATGATTGTGATGACCATGGGGTCGTCGTATCCTGAGATGATTCCGGATGCATCTTCTTTGGTAAACGTGATTGCTGGGATGTTTGGCACTTCTTTCTTGCCTTCGACGTGGTATACTTCTTTGAGGTGTCGCTTGCGGGATGACTTGGAGATTCCTCCTCCAGAAAATCCACCGTGTATCACATGGACATGTCTTTCCGGTGTGCGGGGTGATCGTTTAGATCGTCCGACATCTTCATCCCTTCTTCTTTTTCTTGGTTCTTCGTCCCGATTGGCTAGGAACCGATCTAGTTTTCCTTCCCTAACTAATTTCTCTATGACATTTTTCAAGTCAAAGCATTCGTTGGTGGAATGTCCTCGGACTTGATGATACTCACAGTATTCGTTCCGATTTTCTCATCCCCTTTTGCCTTTAAGTGGCCGAGCTAGGGGTATTTTTTCCGTATGGCAGACTTCTTTGAAAATATCTACCAAGGATACCCTAAGAGGGGTGTAGTTATGATATTTTTTTATTTTCTCTCCGGAGCGATCTTCTTTTTTCTTGGATTCTTTATCTCGGTAGGCAGAACCGAACCTCGAGGCTTCGCCAAGTCAAGAATTTTTCTCCATGTTGATGTACTTCTGCGCCCGTTCTTGTACTTCGTCTAGGGATGTCAGGTACCTCTTTGATATAGATTGGCTAAATGGTCCTTCTTGTAGGCCATTTATGAGGCCCATGATGGCGGCTTCTGTTGGTAGACTTTGTATGTCCATGCATGTTTTGTTGAATCTTTCCATGTAGTTGCGAAGACTCTCCCGATCTCCTTGCTTGATCCCTAGTAGGCTGGGTGCGTGTTTGGCTTTGTCCTTTTGTATGGAAAATTGGGCCAGGAACTTTTTGGCCAGGTCGTTGAAACTCGAGATGGATTTTGGAGGTAGGTTGTCGAACCATCTAATGGCTGTCTTGGTAAGAGTTGTTGGAAAGGCTTTGCAGTGAACTGCATCTGAGGCATCAGTGAGGTACATTCTACTTCTGAAGTTGCTGAGATGGTGGTTGGGGTCCGAGGTGCTGTCATATAGAGTCATATCTGGAAGTTTGAAATCTTTTGGGATTTTGGTCTTTATAATTTCCCTGGTGAATGGATCTCGATCTTTCTGAGAGCTATCCTCTGTGGAGGGTCGAGTAGCTTTAGTTTTGAGATCAGCTTCGAGTTTCATAAGCTTATCTTCTAATTCTCAGCGCCGCCTTATCTCCCGATGTAGATCCTCTTTGTTTTCGCGTTGATGTTGGGCTTCTTCTTCAAGTTGCTTCAATCGATTTTGAAGTGCTTCTATCGCCCCTGGATTTGATGAATTTTTGTCTCCATTGGATTCCGGAGTATCTTTAAGTATAGCATCCGTGTTCTTGTGTGGCGTTCTATCTTCCAAACCTGAGTTATGGTCATTGTCATGGTTGTCCGCCATGGTGTTGGAATGACTTCCAGGTTCCCCGGCAACGGCGCCAATGTTCCGAGGGTTACCTGAAACTATAGGTCGATCTCGATCGAGATCTTCTGTGTTGGTCGGAGCCGATGCGTCTGGCAGGTATATAGCCGCCGGAGCTGGTGTGTCCGACTTGTGGAACTGAAAGTGCTGCTGATCCTTCGTCCCCAGAGGGTGGAGGGTACCTGCAAGGGACTCCGATGCTTAAGTTAGCAAGGGTATTAAGCAGGTATTGAGTAGAATCAGAGTATGAGTTATACCTAGGTGCTCCAGTGTATTTATAATAGTGAGATGTGGCCTTCTGTGGATAAGATAAGTTAGTTATCTTATCTTATCTTTATCTTATCTCTAAGTGAGGTCATCTTTATCTTTAAGGGAACCGCCCTTCTCTCTGTAGGCTTGGGCCGTCTTAGGTTTTGGGGTGTGTTCCTCTATCTGGGCCCTTCTTTGGGCTTTCTAGGGACTTGATCGAGCTCCTTGGGAAGAGGCCGGGTTGTCCAGACCTGAAGAGGTCGGTCGCTTTGTCTGTCGAACATCCCGGGTCGGATAGCTTGGTGGACGAAATTGTGATCACATCAATGTAGTATTCTTTGTTATTGTATGGAATCATTATTATGGCTCTTTGCTATGTGTAGACACAACTCCGTTCAACTTAACCAGCAAGTGTACTGGGTCATCCAAGTAATACCTTACGTGAGTAAGGGTCGATCCCACAGAGATTGTTGGTATGAAGCAAGCTATGGTCATCTTGTAAATCTCAGTCAGGCGGATTATAATTGATTATGGATTTTCGAATAATAATAAATAATAAACAGGAAATAAAGATAAATAACATAGGATAGAAATACTTATGTAAATTAATGGTGGGAATTTCAGATAAGTGTATGGAGATGCTGTGTTCCTTCTGAATCTCTGCTTTCCTACTGCTTAAATTACAGTTTTCTTACATCATTCCTTTCCATGGCAAGCTGTATGTAGGGCATCACCGTTGTCAATGGCTACATCCCATCCTCTCAGTGAAAAAGGTCCAAATGCTCTGTCACAGCACGGCTAATCATCTGTCGGTTCTCAATCAGGTTGGAATAGAATCCCTTGATTCTTTTGCGTCTGTCACTAACGCCCAGCCTTCAGGAGTTTGAAGCTCGTCACAGTCATTCAATCCCAGAATCCTACTCGAAATACCACAGACAAGGCTAGACTTTCCGGATTCCCATGAATGCCGCCATCAATTCTAGCTTATACCACGAAGATTCTGTTTAAGGAATCCAAGAGATATGCGCCCGGCCTAAGGTAGAACGGAAGTGGTTACGGAAGTGGTTGTCAGTCACGCGCGTTCATAGGTGAGAATGATGATGAGTGTCATGGATCATTACATTCATCAAGTTGAAGTGCAACGAATATCTTAGAATAGGAATAAAGAGAATTGAATAGAAACAGTAGTAATTGCATTAAAACTTGAGGTACAGCAGAGCTCCACACCCTTAATCTATGGTGTGTAGAAACTCCACCGTTGAAAATACATAAGTGAAAGGTTCAGGCATGGCCGAATGGTCAGCCCCCAAAACGTGATCAATGGCCTCCTAAGATGAAGAATAAAAACAAAACTGAGACCAAAGATGTCTAATACAATAGTAAATTATCCTATTTATACTAGACTAGCTACTAGGGTTTACATGAGTAAGTAATTGATGCATAAATCCACTTCCGGGGCCCACTTGGTGTATGTTTGGGCTGAGCTTGATCTATCCACGAGCTGAGGCTTTTATTGGAGTTGAACGCCAAGTTGTAACGTGTTTTGGGCGTTCAACTCCGGGTTGTGACGTGTTTCTAGCGTTTTACTCCAGACAGCAACATGGAACTGGCGTTGAGCGCCAGTTTACGTCGTCAATTCCTGAATAAAGTATGAACTATTATATATTGCTGGAAAGCTCTGAATGTCTACTTTCCAACGCCGTTAAGAGCACGCCATTTGGAGTTCTGTAGCTCAAGAAAATCCATTTCGAGTGCAGGGAGGTCAGATTCCAACAGCATCAGCAGTTCTTTGTCAGCCTCCTATCAGAGTTTTGCTCAAGTCCCTCAATTTCAGCCAGAAATTATCTGAAATCACAGAAAAACACATAAACTCGTAGTAAAGTCCAGAAATGTGAATTTAACATAAAAACTAATGAAAACATCCCTAAAAGTAGCTTGAACTTACTAAAAACTACATAAAAACAATGCCAAAAAGCGTATAAATTATCCGCTCATCACAACACCAAACTTAAATTGTTGCTTGTCCCCAAGCAACTGAAAATCAATTAAGATAAAAAGAAGAGAATATACTATAAATTTCAAAATATCAATGAATATTAATTCTAATTAGATGAGCGGGACTTGTAGCTTTTTGCTTCTGAACAGTTTTGGCATCTCACTTTTTCCTTTGAAGTTCAGAATGATTGGCTTCTCTAGGAACTTAGAATTTCGGATAGTGTTATTGACTTTCCTAGTTAAGTATGTTGATTCTTGAACACAGCTACTTATGAGTCTTGGCCGTGGCCCTAAGCATTTTGTTTTCCAGTATTACCACCGGATACATAAATGCCACAGACACATGACTGGGTGAACCTTTTCAGATTGTGACTCAGCTTTGCTAGAGTCCCCAGTTAGAGGTGTCCAGAGCTCTTAAGCACACTCTTTTTACTTTGGATCACGACTTTAACCACTCAGTCTCAAGCTTTTCACTTGAACCTTCATGACACAAGCACATGGTTAGGGACAGCTTGATTTAGCCGCTTAGTCCTGGATTTTATTTCCTTGCTTTTTCTTTTTCTCTCTAATTTTTTTTTGCCATTTTTTTTCGCAAGCTTTTTACTTTTCACTACTTTTTCTTGCTTCAAGAATCAATTTGATTTTTCAGATCATCAATAACATTTCTCTTTGTTCATCATTCTTTCAAGAGCCAACAGTTTTAACATTCATAAACAACAAGATCAAAATCATGCACTGTTTAAGCATTCATTCAGAAAACAAAAAGTATTGTCACCACATCAATATAATTAAACTAAATTCAAGGATAAATTCGAAATTCATGTACTTCTTGTTCTTTTGAATTAAAATCATTTTTTCATTTAAGGGAGGTGAAGGATTAATGGAATTATTCATAACTTTAAGGCATAGTTACTAAACACTAATGATCATGAAGTAGAGACACAAAACATAAATGAACACAACATAAAAATTGAAAAGCAGGAAGAAATAAGAATAAGGAATGAATCCACCTTAGTGGCGTCTTCTTCTTGAAGGACCAATAATGTCCTTAAGCTCTTCTATGTCCCTTCCTTGCCTTTGTTGCTCCTCCCTCATTGCTCTTTGATCTTCTCTTATTTCATGAAGAATGATGGAGTGCTCATGATGTTCCACCCTTAATTGTTCCACATTGTAGCTCAAATCTTCTAAGGAAGTGTTGAGTTGATCCCAATAGTTGTTGGGAGGAAAGTGCATCCCTTGAGGCATCTCAGGGATTTCTTGATGATGAGCTTCCTCATGCATCTCTTGAGATCCGTGGAGGGTCTCTCTTGCTTGCTCCATCCTCTTCTTGGTGATGGGCTTATCCTCTTCAATGGGGATGTCTCCTTCTATGATAACTCCAGCTGAGTAACATAGATGGCAAATAAGGTGAGGAAAAGCTAGCCTTGCCATGGTGGAGGGCTTTTCGGCTATTTTGTAAATTTCATTGGAGATGACTTCATGAACTTCTACTTCCTCTCCAATCATGATGCTATGAATCATGATGGCCCGATCCACAGTAACTTCAGATCGGTTGCTATTGGGAATGATGGAGCGTTGAATGAACTCCAACCATCCTCTAGCCACAAGCTTGAGGTCTAGTCTTCTTAGTTGAACTGGCTTGCCTTTGGGGTCTCTTTTCCATTGATCTCCTTCCACACATATGTCCTTTAGGACTTGGTCCAACCTTTGATTAAAGTTGACCCTTCTAGTGTAGGGGCGTTCATCTCCTTGCATCATGGGCAAGTGGAACGCCAACCTCACATTTTCCGGACTAAAATCTAAGTATTTCCCCCGAACCATTGTGAGATAATTCTTTGGACTCGGGTTCATACTTTTATCATGGTTCCTAGTGATCCATGCATTGGCATAGAACTCTTGAACCAATAAGATTCCGACTTGTTGCATGGGGTTGGTTAGGACTTCCCAACCTCTTCTTCGGATCTCATGTCGGATCTCCGGATACTCATTTTTCTTGAGCTTGAAAGGGACCTCAGGGATCACCTTCTTCTTTGCCACAACATCATAGAAGTGGTCTTGATGGCTTTTGGAGATGAATCTTTCCGTCTCCCATGACTCGGAGGTGGAAGCTTTTGTCTTCCCTTTTCCTTTTCTAGAGTATTCTCCGGCCTTAGGTGCCATTGATGGTGATGGAAAAACAAAAAGCTTATGCTTTTACCACACCAAACTTAAAATATTGCTCGCCCTCGAGCAAGAGAAGAAAGAAGAGAAGAAGAAGAAGAAGAAAATATGGAGGAGAGGGAGAGATGGTGTTTCGGCCAAGGTGTAGAAGAGGGGGTTTGTGTTGTGTGAAAATGAAGTAGAATTGAAGGGTATATATAGGGAGGGGAGTGGGTGTAGTTTCGGTCATTTAGGGTGGGTTTGGGTGGGAAAGATTTTTGAATTTTGAAGGTGGTTGGGGTTTATGGGGAAGAGTGGATGGATGTGAGTGGTGAAGGGGGTAATTGGGAAGAGAGATTGAAGTTGTTGGGAAGTGTGATATGGGGAAGAGTGTTATAGGATTAGGAGGTAAGGTGGGAATATGTTAGGTGGGGATCCTGTGGGATCCACAGATCCTGAGATGATCCTGTGGGGTCCACAGATCCTGAGGTGTCAAGGATTTACATCCCTGCACCAATTAGGCATGTAAAATGCCTTAGCATACCATTCTGGCGTTTAAACGCCGAAGTGGTGAACATTCTGGGCGTTCAACGCCCAGATGCAGCATGTTTCTGGCGTTGAACGCCAGTTCTATGCTTGTTACTGGCGTTCAGTGCCAGCTTTCCTCTGGGCACATTCCTGGCGTTCAAACGCCAGGATGTTGCTTGTTTCTGGTGTTCAGCGCCAGATTCATGCTCTGTTCTGGCGTTGAACGCCAGCCAGATGCTCCTTACTGGCGTTGAACGCCAGTAAGTCCTTCCTCCAGGGTGTGATTTTTCTTCCGCTGTTTTTGATTTTGTTTTTTATTTTTATATTTTTTTCATGACTCCACATGATCATGTACCTAATAAAACATAAAAGAAAAATAAAATAAAATTAAAATTAGATAATTAAAAATTGGGTTGCCTCCCAATAAGCGCTTCTTTAATGTCAATAGCTTGACAGTGGGCTCTCATGGAGCCACACAGATGATCAGGTCAATGTTGGGGACTCCCAACACCAAACTTAGAGTTTGGATATGGGGTCTTGACACCAAACTTAGAATTTGGTTGTGGCCTCCCAACACCAAACTTAGAGTTTGACTGTGGGGGCTCTGTTTGACTCTGTATTGAGAGAAGCTCTTCATGCTTACTCTCTTTTGTCACAGAGGGATGGCCATGTGCCTTAAACACAAGGTAGTCCCCATTCAATTGAAGAACTAATTCACCTCTGTTGACATCTATCACAACTCCTGCTGTGGCTAGGAAAGGTCTTCTAAGGATGATGCACTCATCCTCTTCCTTCCTAGTGTCTAAGATTATGAAATCAGTAGGGATGTAAAGGCCTTCAACCTTTACTAACACGTCCTCTACTACTCCATAAGCTTGTCTTAATGACTTGTCTGCCAATTGTAATGAGAACAAGGCAGGTTGTACCTCAATGATCCCCAACTTCTCCATTACAGAGAGTGGCATAAGATTTATCCCTGACCCCAGATCACATAGAGCTTTTTCAAAGGTCATGGTGCCTATGGAACAAGGTATTAAGAACTTGCCAGGATCTTGTCTCTTTTGAGGTAAAATTTACTGAATCCAGGTATCTAGTTCACTAATGTGCAAGGGAGGTTCACTTTCCTAAGTCTCATTACTAAACAACTTGGCATTTAGCTTCATGATAGCTCCTAAATATTGAGCAACTTGCTCTCCAGTCACATCTTCATCCTCTTCAGAGGAAGAATAGTCTTCAGAGCTCATGAATGGCAGAAGGAGATTTAATGGAATCTCTATGGTCTCTATATGAGCCTCAGATTCCTTTGGATCCTTAATAGGAAACTCCTTCTTGCTTGAGAGACGTCCCAGGAGGTCTTCCTCACTAGGATTTTCGTAATTCTCCTCCCTTGTGCATTCGGCCATATTAACTACATCAATGGCCTTGCATTCTCCTTTTGGATTCTCTTCTGTATTGCTTGGGAGAATACTGGGAGGAGTTTCAATGACTTTCTTACTCAGCTGGCCCACTTGTGCCTCCAGATTTCTGATGGAGGATCTTGTTTCACTCATGAAACTAAAAGTGGCTTTTGACAGATCAGAGACTAGATTGGCTAAATTAGAAGTGCTTTGTTCAGAATTCTCTGTCTGTTGCTGAGAAGATGATGGAAAAGGCTTGCTATTGCTCAGCCTATTGCGTCTACCGTTGTTAAAGCCTTGTTGAGGCTTTTGTTGATCCTTCCATGAGAAATTTGGATGATTTCTCCATGATGAATTATAGGTGTTTCCATAAGGTTCACCCATGTAATTTACCTCTGCTATTGTAGGGTTCTCAGGATTATAAGCTTCTTCAGAAGCTGCCTCTTTAGTATTGTTGGATGCATTTTGCCATCCATTCAGACTTTGAGAAATCATGTTAACTTGCTGAGTCAACACTTTGTTCTGAGCCAATATGGCATTCAGAGCATCAATTTCAAGAACTCCCTTCCTCTGAGGTGTCCCATTATTCACGGAATTCCTCTCAGAAGTGTACATGAATTGGTTATTTGCAACCATGTCAATGAGTTCTTGAGCTTCTGCAGGTGTTTTCTTTAGGTGAATGGATCCACCTGCAGAATGGTCCAATGACATTTTCGAAAACTCAGATAGACCATAATAGAATATATCTAATATGGTCCATTCTGAAAACATGTCAGATGGACACCTTTTGGTCAGCAGCTTGTATCTTTCCCAAGCTTCATAGAGGGATTCACCATCTTTTTATTTGAAGGTCTGAACATTGATGAGCGGATAATTTATACACTTTTTGGCATTGTTTTTAGGTAGTTTTTAGTAAGATCAAGCTACTTTTAGGGATGTTTTCATTAGTTTTTATGTTAAATTCACATTTCTGGACTTTACTATGAGTTTGTGTGTTTTTCTGTGATTTCAGGTGATTTCTGGCTGAAATGGAGGGACTTGAGCAAAACTCTGAAAAAGGCTGACAAAAAGGACTGCTGATGCTGTTGGAATCTGACCTCCCTGCACTTAAAATAGATTTTCTGGAGCTACAGAACTCCAAATGGCGCGCTCTCAACGGCGTTGGAAAGTAGACATCCAGGGCTTTCCAGCAATATATAATAGTCCATACTTTATTCGGAAATTGACGACGTAACTTGGCGTTGAACGCCAAGTTCATGCTGCTGTCTGGAGTTAAACGCCAGAAAAACGTCATGATCCGGAGTTGAACGCCCAAAACACGTCATAACTCGGAGTTCAACTCCAAGAGAAGCCTCAGCTCGTGGATTGATCAAGCTCAGCCCAAGCATACACCAAGTGGGCCCCGGAAGTGGATTTATGCATCAATTACTTACTCATGTAAACCCTAGTAGCTAGTTTATTTATAAATAGGACTTTTTACTAATGTATTTGACATCTTGGGGACGATTAGTTCTCAGATCATGGGGGCTGGCCATTCGGCCATGCCTGAACCTTTTACTTATGTATTTTCAACGGTGGAGTTTCTGCACACCATAGATTAAGGGTGTGGAGCTCTGCTGTACCTCAAGTTTCAATACAATTACTATTACTTTTCATTCAATTCTCTCTTATTCTTATTCCAAGATATTCATTCGTACCCAAGAACATGATGAATGTGATGATTATGTGACGCTCATTATCATTCTCACTTATGAACGTGCGTGATTTACAACCACTTCCGTTCTACATACAACAGAGCTTGAATGTGTATCTCTTAGATTCCCCAACAGAATCTTCGTGGTATAAGCTAGATAGATGGTGGCATTTATGAGGATCCGGAAAGTCTCACCTTGTCTGTGGTATTCCGAGTAGGATTCCGGTAATGAATGATTGTGACGTGCTTCAGACTCGCAAGTGCTGGGTGTTAGTGACAGACGCAAAAGAATCAAGGGATTCTATTCCAGTAGGAGCGGGAACCAACCAGTGATTAGCCGTGCTGTGACAGAGCGCGTGAGCATAGTTTTCACTGCGAGGATGGGATGTAGCCTTCGGCCAGTGTGATGCCTCCAGACAATTAGCCATGCGAGTGACAGCCGCAGAGGACCATTTTCCAGAGAGGATACAAAGTAGCCATCGTCGAACGGTGAACCCCTATACACAGCTTGCCATGGAAAGGAATAAGAAGGATTGAGTTGAAGCAATAGGAAAGTAGGCGTTCTAGAGCCATACAGTATCTCCATTCGCTTATCTGAAATTCCCACCAAAGAATCTGCATGAGTATTCTATCCCTTTTATTATTTCTATTTTCTTATTTCTATTTTCAAAATCATAAACAAATTTAATCTGCCTAACTGAGATTTACAAGGTGACCATAGCTTGCTTCATACCAACAATCTATGTGGGATCGACCCTTACTCGCGTAAGGTTTATTACTTGGACGACCCAGTACACTTGCTGGTTAGTTGAACGAGATTGTGGAAAGAAAGTGTTGAGTTAGTTTTTTTAGGCACATGCCAAAGAGCCATTATTGTTGATCACAATTTCGTCCACCAAGTTTTTGGCGCCGTTGCCGGGGATTGTTCGAGTATGGACAACTGACGGTTCATCTTGTTGCTCAGATTAGGTAATTTTCTTTTCAAAAATCTTTTTCAAAATTTTTCTTTTATTTTTCGTTTTTCTAAACTTTATTTTTGAAAAAAAATTAATAAAAATTCAAAAAAATTCATAAAATCATAAAAATAAAAAAATTATTTTGTGTTTCTTGTTTGAGTCTTGAGTCAATTTTTAAGTTTGGTGTCAATTGCATGCTTTTAAAAATTTTTCTTGCATTTTTCGAAAATCCCATGCATCCATAGTGTTCTTTATGATCTTCAAGTTGTTCTTGATAAGTCCTCTTGTTTGATCTTGATGATTTCTTGTTTTGTGTTGTTTGTTGTTTTTCATATGCATTTTTTGTTTGTTAAAATCCATGCATTAAAGATTTCTAAGTTTGGTGTCTTGCATGTTTTCTTTGCATCAAAAAAAAAAATTTTTTTTTCAAAATTATGTTCTTGATGTTCATCATGATCTTTAAAGTGTTCTTGGTGTTCATCTTGACATTCATAGCATTCTTGCATGCATTCATTATTTTGATCCAAAAATTTCATGCATTGAGTATTTTTGTTGTTTTTCTCTCTCATAATTAAAAATTCAAAAATCAAAAAAATATCTTTTCCTTATTTCCCTCCAAAATTTCAAAATTTTGGGTTGACTTGGTCAAAAATTTTCAAAATTAGTTGTTTCTTACAAGTTAAGTCAAAATTTCAAATTTTAAAAATCTTATCTTTTCAAAATCTTTTTCAAAAATCACATCTTTTTCATTTTTTTATTTATTTTCGAAAATTTAAAAAAAAAATATTTTTCAAAATCTTTTCCTTATCTTTACATCATATTTTCGAAAATTCACTAATAATTAATGTGATTGGTTCAAAAATTTGAAGTTTGTTACTTTCTTGTTAAGAAAGGTCCAATCTTTAAGTTCTAGAATCTTATCTTGTAGTTTCTTGTTAGTGAAGTAAATAATTTCAAAATTTTTTAACTAAATCTTTTTATCTTTTATTTGATCTTTTTCAAAAATTTTATCTTTTTCAAAATTTGATTTCAAAATATCTTATCTAACCTGCTATCTTCTTATCTTTTTCAATTTTGATTTCAAATCTTTTTCAATCAACTAACTAACTTCTTGTTTGTTTCTTATCTTTTTCAAAACCACCTAACTACTTTTCCCTCTCTAACTTTCAAAAATATCTCTCTCTTTTTCAAAAAATTCTTTTTAATTAATTAATTGTTTCATGTTTTAATTTTAATTATATTTTATCTCTAATTTTCGAAAATTACTAACCTCTTTTTCAAAATTATTTTTGAAATTTCCCTTCTCTTTTCTTCTTCTATTTAATTATTTAATTACTAACACTTCTCTCCACCTCTCTTCATCCAAAAATCCGAATCTCCCTCTTCATTCTTCTACCCCTTCTTTTTCTACTAACATAAAGGAATCTCTATACTGTGACATAGAGGATTCCTCTTCTTTTCTTGTTTTCTTCTTTTTCATATGAGCAGGAACAAGGATAAAGGCACTCTTGTTGAAATTGATCCAGAACCTGAAAGGACTCTGAAGAGAAAATTAAGAGAAGCTAAATTACAACAATCCAGAAACAACCTTTTAGAAATTTTCGAACAGGAGAAGGAGATGGCAGCCGAAAATAATAATAATGCAAGGAGAATGCTTGGTGACTTCAGAAAGCCAATGTCCAAGTTTGATGGAAGAAGCATCTCCATTCCTGCCATTGGAGCCAACAACTTTGAGCTGAAACCTCAGCTAGTTGCTTTAATGCAACAAAACTGCAAGTTTTATGGACTTCCATCTGAAGATCCCTATCAGTTCTTAACTGAGTTCTTGCAGATCTGTGAGACTGTAAAGACGAATGGAGTTGATCCTGAAGTCTACAGACTCATGCTTTTCCCTTTTGCTGTAAGAGACAGAGCTAGAGTATGGTTGGATTCACAACCCAAGGATAGCCTGGACTCATGGGATAAGCTGGTCACTGCCTTCTTGGATAAATTCTTTCCTCCTCAAAAGCTGAGCAAGCTGAGAGTGGATGTTCAAACCTTCAAACAAAAAGATGGCGAATCCCTCTATGAAGCTTGGGAAAGATACAAGCAGCTGACCAAAAGATGTCCATCTGACATGTTTTCAGAATGGACCATATTAGATATATTCTATTATGGTCTCTCTGAATTTTCGAAAATGTCATTGGACCATTCTGCAGGTGGATCTATTCACCTGAAGAAAACGCCTGAAGAGGCTCAAGAACTCATTGACATGGTTGCAAACAACCAATTCATGTACACTTCTGAGAGGAATTCCGTGAACAATGGGATACCTCAGAAGAAAGGAGTTCTTGAAATTGATACTCTGAATGCCATATTGGCTCAGAACAAAGTGTTGACTCAACAGGTCAACATGATCTCTCAAAATCTGAATGGATGGCAACATGCATCCAGTACTAGAGAGGCAGCTTCTGAAAAAGCTTATGATCCTGAGAACCCTGCCATGGCAGAGGTTAATTACATGGGTGAACCTTATGGAAACACTTATAACCCATCATGGAGAAATCATCCAAATTTCTCATGGAAGGATCAACAAAAGCCTCAACAAGGCTTTAACAATGGTGGACATAATAGGCTAAGCAATAGCAAGCCATATCCATCATCTTCTCAGCAACAGACAGAGAATTCTGAACAAAACACCTCTAATTTAGCCAATGTAGTCTCTTATCTGTCAAAGGCCACTTTCAATTTCATGAGTGAAACAAGATCCTCCATTAGAAATCTGGAGGCACAAGTGGGCCAGCTGAGTAAGAAAGTCATTGAAACTCCTCCCAGTATTCTCCCAAGCAATACAGAAGAGAATCCAAAAGGAGAGTGCAAGGCCATTGATATACTCAGTGTGGCCGAATGCACAAGGGAGGAGGAGGACGAAAATCCTAGTGAGGAAGACCTCCTGGGACGTCCCTCAAGCAAGAAGGAGTTTCCTATTAAGGATCCAAAGGAATCTGAGGCTCATATAGAGACCATAGAGATTCCCTTAAACCTCCTTCTGCCATTCATGAGCTCTGAAGACTATTCTTCCTCTGAAGAGGATGAAGACGTGACTGGAGAGCAAGTTGCTCAATATTTAGGAGCTATCATGAAGCTGAATGCCAAGTTGTTTGGTAATGAGACTTTGGAAAGTGAACCTCCCTTGCTCATTAATGAACTGGATACTTGGATTCAGAAAATTCTACCTCAAAAGAAACAAGATCCTGGCAAGTTCTTAATACCTTGTACCATAGGCACCATGACCTTTGCAAAAGCTCTGTGTGATCTGGGGTCAGGGATAAATCTGATGCCACTCTCTGTAATGGAGAAGCTGGGGATCATTGAGGTACAACCTGCCTTGTTCTCATTACAACTGGCAGACAAGTCATTGAGACAAGCTTATGGAATAGTAGAGGACGTGCTAGTAAAGGTTGAAGGCCTTTACATCCCTGCTGATTTCATAATCTTAGACACTAGGAAGGAAAAGGATGATTGCATCATCCTTGGAAGACCTTTCCTAGCCACAGCAGGAGCTGTGATAGATGTCAACAGAGGTGAATTAGTCCTTCAATTGAATGGGGACTACCTTGTGTTTAAGGCACATGGTCATCCCTCTATGACAGAAGAGAGTAAGCATGAAGAGCTTCTCTCAGTTCAGAGTCAAGAAGAGCCCACACAGTCAAACTCTAAGTTTGGTGTTGTGAGGCCACAACCAAACTCTAAGTTTGGTGTTAAGACCCCATATCCAAACTCTAAGTTTGGTGTTGGCAACTATACAACATTGACCTGATCACCTTGTGGCTCCATGAGAGCCACTGTCAAGCTATTGACATTAAAGAAGCGCTTGTTGGGAGGCAACCCAATTTTATTTATCTAATTTTATTTTATTCTATTTTATTGTTATTTTGTGTTTTATTAGGTACATGATCATGAGGAGTCACGAAAAAAATCATAAAAATTAAAAACAGAATCAAAAACAGCAGAAGAAAAAATTCACACCCTGGAGGACGCACAGGCTGGCGTTCAACGCCAGTAAGATGCATCTGGCTGGCGCTCAACGCCAGAACAGAGCACCATTCTGGCGCTGAACACCAGAAACAAGCAACATTCTGGCGCTGAACGCCAGGAATGTGCCCAGAGAGGAAAAACTGGCGCTGAACGCCAGTAATAAGCATGAAACTGGCGTTCAACGCCAGAAACATGCTTTACATGGGCGTTGAACGCCCAGAATGTGCACCAATGGGCGTTTAAACGCCAGAATGATGCACGAAGGCATTTTACATGCCTATTTGGTGCAGGGATGGAATTCCTTGACACCTCAGGATCTGTGGACCCCACAGGATTACCTCAGGATCTGTGGACCCCACAGGATCCCCACCTAACATATTCCCACCTTACCTTTTAATCCTAATCACACTCTCCTAATCCTATTTCACTCTTCCCCATATCACACTTCCCAAAAACCTTCACCAATCACCTCAATTCCTCTTCCCAATTACCCCATTCACCACTCACATCCATCCACTCTTCCCCATAAACCCACCAACCTTTAAAATTCAAAACCAATTTCCCACCCACTCCCACCCAAAATGGCCGAACATAACCCCCCCTCTCCCTATAAATACCCTTCCATTCTACTTCATTTTCACACAACACAACCCCTTCTTCTCCCACATAGCCGAACCTACTTCTTTCCCTCTCCTCCATATTTTCTTCTTCTTCTCCTTCTCTTCTTTCTTTTATTGCTCGAGGACGAGCAATATTTTAAGTTTGGTGTGGTAAAAGCATAAGCTTTTTTTTTGTTTTTCCATTACCATCAATGGCACCTAAGGCCGGAGTATCCTCTAGAAAAGGAAAAGGGAAGACAAAAGCTTCCACCTCCGAGTCATGGGAGATGGAAAGATTCATCTCCAAGAGCCATCAAGACCACTTCTATGATGTTGTGGCAAAGAAGAAGGTGATCCCTGAGGTCCCTTTCAAGCTCAAGAAAAATGAGTATCTGGAGATCCGACATGAAGTCTGAAGAAGAGGTTGGGAAGTTCTAACCAACCCCATGCAACAAGTCGGAATCTTAATGGTTCAAGAGTTCTATGCCAATGCATGGATCACTAGGAACCATGATCAAGGTACGAACCCGAGTCCAAAGAATTATCTCACAATGGTTCGGGGGAAATACTTGGATTTTAGTCCGGAAAATGTGAGGTTGGCGTTTCACTTGCCTATGATGCAAGGAGATGAACGCCCCTACACTAGAAGGGTCAACTTTGATCAAAGGTTGGACCAAGTCCTTATGGACATTTGTGTGGAAGGAGCTCAATGGAAGAGAGACTCCAAAGGCAAGCCAGTCCAACTAAGAAGACTGGACCTCAAGCCTATAGCTAGAGGATGGTTGGAGTTCATTCAACGCTCCATCATTCCCACTAGCAACCGATCTAAAGTTACTGTGGATCGGGCCATCATGATTCATGGCATCATGATTGGAGAGGAAGTGGAAGTTCATGAGGTCATCTCCAATGAAATCTACAAAATAGCCGACAAGCCTTCACCCATGGCACGGTTAGCTTTTCCTCACCTTATTTGCCATCTATGTTACTCAGCTGGAGTCATCATAGAAGGAGACATCTTCATTGAAGAGGATAAGCCCATCACCAAGAAGAGGATGGAGCAAGCAAGAGAGACCCCTCACGGTTCTCAAGAGATGCATGAGGAAGTGGTGCACGAAATTGTGATCACTACACAACTTTGCACAACTAACCAGCAAGTGCACTGGGTCGTCCAAGTAATACCTTACGTGAGTAAGGGTCGATCCCACGGAGATTGTTGGTATGAAGCAAGCTATGGTTACCTTGTAGATCTTAGTCAGGCAGACTCAAATGGGTATAGATGATGAATAAAACATAAAGATAAAGATAGAGATACTTATGTATATCATTGGTGAGAGCTTCAGATAAGCGTATGAAGATGCTTGGTCCCTTCCGTCTCTCTGCTTTCCTAATGTCTTCATCCAATCCTTCTTACTCCTTTCCATGGCAAGCTTATCCAAGGGTTTCACCGTTGTCAGTGGCTACCTCCCATCCTCTCATTGGAAATGTTCAACGCACCCTGTCACGGCACGGCTATCCATCTGTCGGTTCTCAATCAGGCCGAAATAGAATCCAGTGATTCTTTTGCGTCTGTCACTAACGCCCCGCCCTCAGGAGTTTGAAGCACGTCACAGTCATTCAATCATTGAATCCTACTCAGAATACCACAGACAAGGTTAGACCTTCCGGATTCTCTTGAATGCCGCCATCAGTTCTTGCCTATACCACGAAGACTCTGATCTCACGGAATGGCTGGCTCGTTTGTCAGGTGAGCACTCGGTTGTCAGGCGATCAACCATGCATCGTGTATCAGGAATCCAAGAGATATTCACCCAATCTAAGGTAGAACGGAGGTGGTTGTCAGTCACACGTTCATAGGTGAGAATGATGATGAGTGTCACGGATCATCACATTCATCAAGTTGAAGAACAAGTGATATCTTGGACAAAGAACAAGCGGAATTGAATAGAAGAACAATAGTAATTGCATTAATACTCGAGGTACAGCAGAGCTCCACACCTTAATCTATGGTGTGTAGAAACTCCACCGTTGAAAATACATAAGAACAAGGTCTAGGCATGGCCGTGAGGCCAGCCTCCCAAAGTGATCAAAAGAACTAAAGAACAAAGGATTCCAAAGATCAGAAGATGAAAATACAATAGTAAAAGATCTTATTTATAGGAAACTAGTAGCTTAAGAATTACAAAGATGAGTAAATGACATAAAAATCCACTTCCGGGCTCACTTGGTGTGTGCTTGGGCTGAGCAATGAAGCATTTTTCGTGTAGAGACTCTTCTTGGAGTTAAACGCCAGCTTTTATGCCAGTTTGGGCGTTTAACTCCCATTTTGGTGCCAGTTCCGGCGTTTAACGCTGGGAAATCTGAAGGTGACTTTGAACGCCGGTTTGGGCCATCAAATCTTGGGCAAAGTATGGACTATTATATATTGCTAGAAAGCCCAGGATGTCTACTTTCCAACGCCGTTGAGAGCGCGCCAATTGGGCTTTTGTAGCTCCAGAAAATCCACTTCGAGTGCAGGGAGGTCAGAATCCAACAGCATCTGCAGTCCTTTTCAGTCTCTGAATCAGATTTTTGCTCAGATCCCTCAATTTCAGCCAGAAAATACCTGAAATCACAGAAAAACACACAAACTCATAGTAAAGTCCAGAAAAGTGAATTTTAACTAAAAACTAATAAAAATATACTAAAAACTAGCTAGATCATACTAAAAACATACTAAAAACAATGCCAAAAAGCGTACAAATTATCCGCTCATCACAACACCAAACTTAAATTGTTGCTTGTCCCCAAGCAACTGAAAATCAAATAAGATAAAAAGAAGAGAATATGCAATGAATTCCAAAAACATCTATGAAGATCAGTATTACTTAGATGAGCGGGGCTTTTAGCTTTTTGCCTCTGAACAGTTTTGGCATCTCACTCTATCCTTTGAAATTCAGAATGATTGGCTTCTTTAGGAACTCAGAATCCAGATAGTGTCATTGATTCTCCTAGTTAAGTATGATGATTCTTGAACACAGCTACTTTATGAGTCTTGGCCGTGGCCCAAAGCACTCTGTCTTCCAGTATTACCACCGGATACATACATGCCACAGACACATAATTGGGTGAACCTTTTCAGATTGTGACTCAGCTTTGCTAAAGTCCCCAATTAGAGGTGTCCAGGGTTCTTAAGCACACTCTTTTTGCCTTGGATCACAACTTTATTTCTTTCTTTTTTTTCTTTTTTCTCTTTTCTCTTTTTTCTCCCTTTTTTTTCGTTTTTCTCCTTCCCCTTTTTTTTTCGTTTTTTTTTGTATTCACTGCTTTTTCTTGCTTCAAGAATCATTTTTATGATTTTTCAGATCCTCAGTAACATGTCTCCTTTTTCATCATTCTTTCAAGAGCCAACATTCATGAACCACAAATTCAAAAGACATATGCACTGTTTAAGCATACATTCAGAAAACAAAAGTGTTGCCACCACATCAAAATAATTAATCTGTTATAAAATTCAAAATTCATGCAATTCTTCTCCTTTTCAATTAAGAACATTGTTTATTTAAGAAAAGTGATGGATTCATAGGACATTCATAACTTTAAGGCATAGACACTAATGATCATAAGACACAAACATGGATAAACATAAAGCATAAATTTTCGAAAAACAAGAAAATAAAGAACAAGGAGATTAAAGAACGGGTCCACCTTAGTGATGGCGGCTTGTTCTTCCTTTTGAAGGTCTTATGGAGTGCTTGAGCTCCTCAATTTCTCTTCCTTGTCTTTGTTGCTCCTCTCTCATGATTCTTTGATCTTCTCTAATTTCATGGAGGAGGATGGAATGTCCTTGGTGCTCCACCCTTAGTTGTCCCATGTTGGAACTCAATTCTCCTAGGGAGGTGTTAATTTGCTCCCAATAGTCTTGTGGAGGAAAGTGCATCCCTTGAGGCATCTCAGGGATCTCATGATGAGAGGGGTCTCTTGTTTGCTCCATCCTTTTCTTAGTGATGGGCTTGTCCTCATCAATAAGGATGTCTCCCTCTATGTCAACTCCAGCTGAATAACAGAGGTGACAAATGAGGTGAGGAAAGGCTAACCTTGCCAAGGTAGAGGACTTGTCCGCCACCTTATAAAGTTCTTGGGCTATAACCTCATGAACTTCCACTTCTTCTCCTATCATGATGCTATGGATCATGATGGCCCGGTCTAGAGTAACTTCGGACCGGTTGCTAGTGGGAATGATTGAGCGTTGGATAAACTCCAACCATCCTCTAGCCACGGGTTTGAGGTCATGCCTTCTTAATTGAACCGGCTTCCCTCTTGAATCTCTCTTCCATTGGGCGCCCTCTTCACAAATGTCAGTGAGGACTTGGTCCAACCTTTGATCAAAGTTGACCCTTCTAGTGTAAGGATGTTCATCTCCTTGCATCATAGGCAAGTTGAATGCTAACCTTACATTTTTCGGACTAAAATCCAAGTATTTCCCCCGAACCATAGTAAGCCAATTCTTTGGGTTCGGGTTCACACTTTGATAATGGCTCTTGGTGATCCATGCATTGGCATAGAACTCTTGAACCATTAAGATTCTGACTTGTTGAATGGGGTTGGTGAGAACTTCCCAACCTCTTCTTCGGATCTCATGTCGGATCTCCGGATATTCACTCTTTTTGAGTGAAAAAGGGACCTCGGGGATCACCTTCTTCAAGGCCACAACTTCATAGAAGTGGTCTTGATGCACCCTTGAGATGAATCTCTCCATCTCCCATGACTCGGAGGTGGAAGCTTTTGCCTTCCCTTTCCTCTTTCTAGAGGTTTCTCCGGCCTTGGATGCCATAAATGGTTATGGAAAAACAAAAAGCAATGCTTTTACCACACCAAACTTAAAAGGTTTGCTCGTCCTCGAGCAAAAGAAGAAAGAAGAAAGTAGAAGAAGAAGAAATGAGGAAGAAGGGAATGGCTTTGTGTTCGGCCAAAGAGGGGGAGAAGTGGTGTTTAGGTTGTGTGAAAATGAAGGGGTGAAAAAGGGTTTATATAGGAGTGAGGGGAGGGGTAGGGTTCGGCCATTATGGGTGGGTTTGGGTGGGAAAGTGGTTTGAATTTGAATGGTGAGGTAGGTAGGGTTTTATGAAGGATGGATGTGAGTGGTGAAGAGAAAGATGGGATTTGATAGGTGAAGGGTTTTTGGGGAAGAGGTGTTGAGGTGATTGGTGAATGGGTGAAGAAGAAAGAGAGAGTGGTGGGTTGGTGGGGATCCTGTGGGGTCCACAGATCTTGAGGTGTCAAGGAAAAGTCATCCCTGCACCAAATGGCATGCAAAAACACGTTTTGTGCCAAATCTGGCGTTAAACGCCGGGCTGGTGCCCATTTCTGGCGTTTAACGCCAGTTTCTTGCCCTTTTCTGGCGTTTAACGCCAGTCTGGTGCCCCTTTCTGGCGTTAAACGCCCAGAATGGTGCCAGACTGGGCGTTAAACGCCCAACTGCTAGCCTTACTGGCGTTTAAACGCCAGTAGGTTCTTCCTCCAGGGTGTGCTGTTTTTCTTCTTGTTTTTCATTCTCTTTTTGCTTTTTCAATTGATTTTGTGACTTCTTATGATCATCAACCTACAAAAAACATAAAATAACAAAAGAAAGTAGATAAAATATAACATTGGGTTGCCTCCCAACAAGCGCTTCTTTAATGTCAGTAGCTTGACAGAGGGCTCTCATGGAGCCTCACAGATACTCAGAGCAATGTTGGAACCTCCCAACACCAAACTTAGAGTTTGAATGTGGGGGTTCAACACCAAACTTAGAGTTTGGTTGTGGCCTCCCAACACCAAACTTAGAGTTTGACTGTGGGGGCTCTGCTTGACTCTGATTTGAGAGAAGCTCTTCATGCTTCCTCTCCATGGTGACAGAGGGATATCTTTGAGCCTTAAACACAAAGGATTCTTCATTCACTTGAATGATCAATTCACCTCTGTCCACATCAATCACAGCCTTAGCTGTGGCTAGGAAGGGTCTGCCAAGGATGATGGATTCATCCATGCACTTCCCAGTCTCTAGGACTATGAAATCAGTAGGGATGTAATGGTCTTCAATCTTCACCAAAACGTCCTCTACAAGTCCATAAGCTTGTTTTCTTGAATTATCTGCCATCTCTAGTGAGATTCTTGCAGCTTGTACCTCAAAGATCCCTAGCTTCTCCATTACAGAGAGAGGCATGAGGTTTACACTTGACCCTAAGTCACACAGAGCCTTCTTGAAGGTCATGGTGCCTATGGTACAAGGTATTGAAAACTTCCCAGGATCTTGTCTCTTTTGAGGTAATTTCTGCCTAGACAAGTCATCCAGTTCTTTGGTGAGCAAAGGAGGTTCATCCTCCCAAGTCTCATTTCCAAATAACTTGTCATTTAGCTTCATGATTGCTCCAAGGTATTTAGCAACTTGCTCTTCAGTGACATACTCATCCTCTTCAGAGGAAGAATACTCATCAGAGCTCATGAAAGGCAGAAGTAAGTCCAATGGAATCCCTATGGTCTCATTTTGAGCCTCAGATTCCCATGGTTCCTCATTAGGGAACTCATTGGAGGTCAGTGCACGCCCATTGAGGTCTTCCTCAGTGGCGTTCACTGCTTCTCCTTCCTCTCCAAATTCGGCCATGTTGATGGCCTTGCACTCTCCTTTTGGATTTTCTTCTGTATTGCTTGGAAGAGTACTAGGAGGGAGCTCAGTAACTTTCTTGCTCAGCTATCCCACTTGTGCCTCCAAGTTTCTAATGGAGGACCTTGTTTCAGTCGTGAAACTTTGAGTGGTTTTGATTAGATCAGAGACCATGGTTGCTAAGTCAGAGGGGTTCTGCTTAGAATTCTCTGTCTGTTGCTGAGAAGATGATGGAAAAGGCTTGCCATTGCTAAACTTGTTTCTTCCACCATTATTGTTGAAACCTTGTTGAGGTCTCTCTTGATTCTTCCATGAGAAATTTGGGTGATTTCTCCATGAAGAATTATAGGTGTTTTCATAGGGTTCTCCTAGGTAATTCACCTCTTCCATTGAAGGGTTCTCAGGATCATAAGCTTCTTCTTCAGATGAAGCATCCTTAGTACTGTTTGGTGCATTTTGCATTCCAGACAGACTTTGAGAAATCAAATTGACTTGCTGAGTCAATATTTTGTTCTGAGCCAATATGGCATTCAGAGTATCAATCTCAAGAACTCCTTTCTTCTGACTTGTCCCATTGTTCACAGGATTCCTTTCAGAAGTGTACATGAATTGGTTATTTGCAACCATTTCAATTAGCTCTTGAGCTTCTGTAGGCGTCTTCTTCAGATGAAGAGATCCTCCAGCAGAGCTATCCAAAGACATCTTGGATAGTTCAGAGAGACCATCATAGAAAATACCTATGATGCTCCATTCAGAAAGCATGTCGGATGGACATTTTCTGATTAATTGTTTGTATCTTTCCCAAGCTTCATAGAGGGATTCTCCATCCTTCTGTCTGAAAGTTTGGACTTCCACTCTAAGCTTACTCAATTTTTGAGGTGGAAAGAACTTTGCCAAGAAAGCATTGACTAGCTTTTCCCATGAGTCCAGGCTTTCTTTAGGTTGTGAGTCCAACCATGTCCTAGCTTTGTCTCTTACAGCAAAAGGGAATAGCATAAGTCTGTAGACCTCAGGGTCAACCCCATTAGTCTTGACAGTGTCACAGATTTGCAAGAATTCAGCTAAGAACTGATGAGGATCTTCCAATGGAAGTCCATGGAACTTGCAATTCTGTTGCATTAGAGAAACTAATTGAGGCTTAAGCTCAAAGTTGTTTGCTCCAATGGCAAGGATAGAGATGCTTCTCCCATAGAAGTCGGGAGTAGGTGCAGTAAAGTCACCCAGCACCTTCCTTGCATTGATGTTGTTGTTGTTGTTTTCGGCTGCCATGGTTTCTTCTTCTTTGAAGAATTCGGTTAGGCCCTCTACAGAGAATTGTGCCTTAGCTTCTCTTAGCTTTCGCTTCAAGGTCCTTTCAGGTTCAGGGTCAGCTTCAACAAGAATGCCTTTGTCTTTGTTCCTGCTCATATGAAAGAGAAGAGAACAAGAAAATATAGAATCCTCTATGTCACAGTATAGAGATTCCTTGAGGTGTCAGAGGAAAAGAAAAATAGAAGTAAGAAGTAGAGAATTCGAACTTAATTAGATAGAGTTCGAATTGTGCATTGAGAAGGAGTGGTACTCCATAAATAGAAGGATGTGGGAAGAGAGGAAGAAATTTTCGAAAATCAAGTGAAATATTTTGAAAACATTTTTAAAAAAATTTAATTAATTTTCGAAAATCAAGAGTGAGAAAGAGATCAAGTAATTTTTGAAAAAGATTTTTGAAATTAGAAATCAAAAAGATATGATTTGAAAACTATTTTGAAAAAGATGTGATTAAAAAGATATGATTGAAAAGTTATGGTTTTAAAAAGATATGATTGAAAAGATATGATTTTGAAAACAATTTAATAGATTTGATTTTAAAAATTAATGACTTGCCTAACAAGAAAAGATATGATTCAAACATTAAACCTTTCTCAACAGAAAAGGCAACATACTTAAAATGTTCAATCAAATCATTAATTGTTAGTAAGTATCTTTGAAAAAGGAAAGAAATTGATTTTGAAAACATTTGATTGAAAAGATATGATTTGAAAAAGATTTGATTTTGAAAAACTTTGAAAACTTGAAAAAAAAATTGATTTTGAAAACAAAATCCTCCCCCTTGTGCCATCCTGGCGTTAAACGCCCAGAATGGTGCACATTCTGGCGTTTAACGCCCAATGCACTACCTTTTTGGGCGTTAAATGCCCAACCAGGTACCCTGGCTGGCGTTTAAACGCCAGTCTGTCCTTCTTCACTGGGCGTTTTGAACGCCCAGCTTTTTCTGTGTAATTCCTCTGTTGCATGTTCTGAATCTTCAGTTCCCTGTACTATTGACTTGAAAATAGAACCAAGATCAAATAAACAATGCATGCAAGACACCAAACTTAAAATTAGACACTAGACTTAAACAAGAAACATAAAATATTTTTGGTTTTTATGATTTTTAAAAATTTTTTGTGCTTTTTCGAAAATTATATGAAAATAGAAAATAAAGGTTTCAGAATTCTCAATTTGGATTCCAGGAATCATTGCAATGTTAGTCTATGACTCCGGTCCAGGAATTAGACATGGCTTCACAGCCAGCCAAGCTTTCAAAGAAAGCTTCGGTCCAAAACACTAGACATGGCCAATGGCCAGCCAAGCCTTAGCAGATCATTGCTCCAATAGCAAGATTGATAGGAATCAACAAGCTCTTGTGATGATAGGTTGAAACCTCGGTCCAATTAGATTAGACATGGCTTCTCAGCCAGCCAGACTTCAACAGATCATCATGAAACACTAGAATTTATTCTTAAGAACTCTGAAGAAAAATACCTAATCTAAGCAACAAGATGAACCGTCAGTTGTCCATACTAAAAACAATCCCCGGCAACGGCGCCAAAAACTTGGTGCGCGAAATTGTGATCACTACACAACTTTGCACAACTAACCAGCAAGTGCACTGGGTCGTCCAAGTAATACCTTACGTGAGTAAGGGTCGATCCCACGGAGATTGTTGGTATGAAGCAAGCTATGGTTACCTTGTAGATCTTAGTCAGGCAGACTCAAATGGGTATAGATGATGAATAAAACATAAAGATAAAGATAGAGATACTTATGTATATCATTGGTGAGAGCTTCAGATAAGCGTATGAAGATGCTTGGTCCCTTCCGTCTCTCTGCTTTCCTAATGTCTTCATCCAATCCTTCTTACTCCTTTCCATGGCAAGCTTATGCAAGGGTTTCACCGTTGTCAGTGGCTACCTCCCATCCTCTCATTGGAAATGTTCAACGCACCCTGTCCTGGCACGGCTATCCATCTGTCAGTTCTCAATCAGGCCGGAATAGAATCCAGTGATTCTTTTGCGTCTGTCACTAACGCCCCGCCCTCAGGAGTTTGAAGCAAATCACAGTCATTCAATCATTGAATCCTACTCAGAATACCACAGACAAGGTTAGACCTTCCAGATTCTCTTGAATGCCGCCATCAGTTCTTGCCTATACCACGAAGACTCTGATCTCACAGAATGGCTGGCTCGTTTGTCAGGCGAGCACTCGGTTGTCAGGCGATCAACCATGCATCGTGTATCAGGAATCCAAGAGATATTCACCCAATCTAAGGTAGAACGGAGGTGGTTGTCAGTCACACGTTCATATGTGAGAATGATGATGAGTGTCACGGATCATCACATTCATCAAGTTGAAGAACAAGTGATATCTTGGACAAAGAACAAGCGGAATTGAATAGAAGAACAATAGTAATTGCATTAATACTCGAGGTACAGCAGAGCTCCACACCTTAATCTATGGTGTGTAGAAACTCCACCGTTGAAAATACATAAGAACAAGGTCTAGGCATGGCCGTGAGGCCAGCCTCCCAAAGTGATCAAAAGATCTAAAGAACAAAGGATTCCAAAGATCAGAAGATGAAAATACAATAGTAAAAGGTCCTATTTATAGGAAACTAGTAGCTTAAGAATTACAAAGATGAGTAAATGACATAAAAATCCACTTCCGGGCCCACTTGGTGTGTGCTTGGGCTGAGCAATGAAGCATTTTTCGTGTAGAGACTCTTCTTGGAGTTTAACGCCAGCTTTTATGCCAGTTTGGGCGTTTAACTCCCATTTTGGTGCCAGTTCCGGCGTTTAACGCTGGGAAATCTGAAGGTGACTTTGAACGCCGGTTTGGGCCATCAAATCTTGGGCAAAGTATGGACTATCATATATTGCTGGAAAGCCCAGGATGTCTACTTTCCAACGCCGTTGAGAGCGCGCCAATTGGGCTTCTGTAGCTCCAGAAAATTCACTTCGAGTGCAGGGAGGTCAGAATCCAACAGCATCTGCAGTCCTTTTCAGTCTCTGAATCAGATTTTTGCTTAGGTCCCTCAATTTCAGCCAGAAAATACCTGAAATCACAGAAAAACACACAAACTCATAGTAAAATCTAGAAAAGTGAATTTTAACTAAAAACTAATAAAAATATACTAAAAACTAGCTAGATCATACTAAAAACATACTAAAAACAATGCCAAAAAGCGTACAAATTATCCGCTCATCAGGAAGCTCATCATCAAGAAATCCCTGAGATGCCTCAAGGGATGCACTTTCCTCCAAACAACTATTGGGAGCAACTCAACACTTCTTTAGAAGGTTTGAGCCACAATGTGGAACAATTAAGGGTGGAACATCATGAGCACTCCATCATTCTCCAAGAAATAAGAGAAGATCAAAGAGCAATGAGGGAGGAGCAACAAAGGCAAGGAAGGGACATAGAAGAGCTTAAGGACATTGTTGGACCTTCAAGAAGAAGACGCCACTAGAGGTGGATTCATTCCTTGTTCTTTATTTCTTTCTGTTTTCGGTTTTTAATGTTGTGTTTATCTATGTTTTGTGTCTTTATTTCATGATCATTAGTATGTAACCATGCCTTAAAGCTATGAATAAAATCCATTAATCCTTCACCTCTCTTAAATGAAAAATGTTTTAATTCAAAAGAACAAGAAGTACATGAATTTCGAATTTATCCTTGAATTTAATTTAATTATATTGATGTGGTGACAATACTTTTGTATTCTGAATGAATGCTTGAACAGTGCATAATTTTGATCTTGTTGTTTATGG
This sequence comes from Arachis stenosperma, assembly GCF_014773155.1. Taxonomy (NCBI): domain Eukaryota; kingdom Viridiplantae; phylum Streptophyta; class Magnoliopsida; order Fabales; family Fabaceae; genus Arachis; species Arachis stenosperma. The sequence continues at coordinate 134,936,183 of NC_080379.1, forward strand.
ATGTTAAAATTGTTGGCTCTTGAAAGAATGATGAACAAAGAGAAATGTTATTGATGATCTGAAAAATCATGAAATTGATTCTTGAAGTAAGAAAAAGCAGTGAATTTAAAAAAAAAAAAAAGAAGAAGGAGCAGTAGAAAAAGCCAATAGTCCTTAAAACCAAAAGGCAAGGGTAAAGAGGATCCAAGGCTTTGAGCATCAATGGATAGGAGGGCCTAAGGAAATAAAATCCAGGCCTAAGCGGCTAAACTAAGCTGTCCCTAACCATTTGCTTGTGTCATGAAGGTCCAAGTGAAAAGCTTGAGACTGAGTGGTTAAAGTCGTGATCCAAAGCAAAAGAGTGTGCTTAAGAGCTCTGGACACCACTAACTGGGGACTCTAGCAAAGCTGAGTCACAATCTGAAAAGGTTCACCCAGTTATGTGTCTGTGGCATTTATGTATCCGGTGGTAATACTGGAAAACAAAGTGCTTAGGGCCACAGCCAAGACTCATAAGTAGCTGTGTTCAAGAATCAACATGCTTAACTAGGAAAGTCAATAACACTATCCGAAATTCTAAGTTCCTAGAGAAGCCAATCATTCTAAACTTCAAAGGAAAAAGTGAGATGCCAAAACTATTCAGAGGCAAAAAGCTACAAGTCCCGCTCATCTAATTAGAATTAATATTCATTGATATTCTGAAATTTATAGTATATTCTCTTCTTTTTATCCTATTTGATTTTCAGTTGCTTGGGGACAAACAACAATTTAAGTTTGGTGTTGTGATGAGCGGATAATTTATACGCTTTTTGGCATTGTTTTTAGGTAGTTTTTAGTAAGATCAAGCTACTTTTAGGGATGTTTTCATTAGTTTTTATGTTAAATTCACATTTCTGGACTTTACTATGAGTTTGTGTGTTTTTCTATGATTTCAGGTAATTTCTGGCTGAAATTGAGGGACTTGAGCAAAACTCTGAAAAAGGCTGACAAAAAGGACTGCTGATGCTGTTGGAATCTGACCTCCCTGCACTCAAAATGGATTTTCTGGAGCTACAGAACTCCAAATGGCGCGCTCTCAACGGCGTTGGAAAGTAGACATCCAGGGCAAAGCAATATATAATAGTCCATACTTTATTCGGAAATTGACGACGTAACTTGGCGTTGAACGCCAAGTTCATGCTGTTGTCTGGAGTTAAACGCCAGAAAAACGTCATGATCCGGAGTTGAACGACCAAAACACGTCATAACTCGGAGTTCAACTCCAAGAGAAGCCTCAGCTCGTGGATTGATCAAGCTCAGCCCAAGCATACACCAAGTGGGCCCCGAAAGTGGATTTATGCATCAATTACTTACTCATGTAAACCCTAGTAGCTAGTTTATTTATAAATAGGACTTTTTACTAATGTATTTGACATCTTGGGGACGATTAGTTCTCAGATCATGGGGGCTGGCCATTCGGCCATGCCTGAACCTTTTACTTATGTATTTTCAACGGTGAAGTTTCTGCACACCATAGATTAAAGGTGTGGAGCTCTGCTGTACCTCAAGTTTCAATACAATTACTATTACTTTTCATTCAATTCTCTCTTATTCTTATTCCAAGATATTCATTCGTACCCAAGAACATGATGAATGTGATGATTATGTGACGCTCATTATCATTCTCACTTATGAACGCGCGTGATTTACAACCACTTCCGTTCTACATGCAACAGAGCTTGAATGTGTATCTCTTAGATTCCCCAACAGAATCTTCGTGGTATAAGCTAGATAGATGGCGGCATTTATAAGGATCCGGAAAGTCTCACCTTGTCTGTGGTATTCCGAGTAGGATTCCGGTAATGAATGACTGTGACGTGATTCAGACTCGCAAGTGCTGGGCGTTAGTGACAGACGCAAAAGAATCAAGGGATTCTATTCCAGTAGGAGCGGGAACCAACCAGTGATTAGCCGTGCTGTGACAGAGTGCGTGAGCATAGTTTTCACTGCGAGGATGGGATGTAGCCTTCGGCCAGTGTGATGCCTCCAGACGATTAGCCATGCGAGTGACAGCCGCAGAGGACCATTTTCCAGAGAGAATACAAAGTAGCCATCGTCGAACGGTGAACCCCTATACACAGCTTGCCATGGAAAGGAGTAAGAAGGATTGAGTTGAAGCAATAGGAAAGTAGGCGTTCTAGAGCCATACAGTATCTCCATTCGCTTATCTGAAATTCCCACCAATGAATCTGCATGAGTATTCTATCCCTTTTATTATTTCTATTTTCTTATTTCTATTTTCAAAACCATAAACAAATTTAATCTGCCTAACTGAGATTTACAAGGTGACCATAGCTTGCTTCATACCAACAATCTCTGTGGGATCGACCCTTACTCGCGTAAGGTTTATTACTTGGACGACCCAGTACACTTGCTGGTTAGTTGAACGAGATTGTGGAAAGAAAGTGCTGAGTTAGTTTTTTTAGGCACATGCCAAAGAGCCATTATTGTTGATCACAATTTCGTCCACCAAACATCCACTCTAAGCTTGCTCAGCTTTTGAGGAGGAAAGAATTTATCCAAGAAGGCTGTGACCAGCTTATCCCAGGAGTCCAGGCTATCCTTAGGTTGTGAATCCAACCATATTCTAGCTCTGTCTCTTACAACAAAAGGGAAAAGCATGAGCCTGTAGACTTCAGGATCTACTCCATTTGTCTTAACAGTCTCATAAATCTGTAAGAACTCAGTTAAAAACTGGTAAGGATCTTCAGATGGAAGTCCATAAAACTTGCAGTTCTGTTGCATTAAAGCAACTAGTTGAGGCTTAAGCTCAAAATTGTTTGCTCCAATGGTAGGAATGGAGATGCTTCTTCCATCAAATTTAGACGTTGGCTTTGTGAAGTCACCAAGCATTCTCCTTGCATTATTGTTGTTGGGTTCGGCTGCCATCTCCTTCTCTTGTTTGAAAATTTCTGAAAGGTTGTTTCTGGATTGTTGTAGTTTAGCTTCTCTTAGTTTCCTCTTCAGATTCCTTTCAGGTTCTGGATCAGCTTCAACAAGAGTGCCTTTTTCCTTATTCCTGCTCATATGACAGAGAAGAGAAAAAGAAAAAAAGAAAAAGGAATCCTCTATGTCACAATAAAGAGGATCCTTATTATTAGTAGAAGAAGAAAGGGGATAATGGAAGGAGAGGGATGAATAGTCTGTATAGAGAGTAAGGATAGGGGAGGTGATAAGAGATGAAGAGAAGTGTTAGTAAATAAATAAATAAATAGAAAAAGATGAGAGAGGGATTTTCGAAAATATTTTTGAAAAGGAGTTAGTTATTTTCGAAAATTAAAGATAAGATATAATTAAAAATTGAAATTTAAAACAATTAAAAAGAATTTTTGAAAAAGGGATGAGATATTTTCAAAAATTAGAGAGGGAAAAGTAGTTAGGTGATTTTGAAAAAGATAAGAAACAAACAAAAAGTCAAATAGTTAGTTGAAAAAGATATTAAAATCAAATTTGAAAAGATTAGAAGATAAGAAGTTAGATAAGATATTTTGAAATCAAATTTTGAAAAAGATAAAATTTTTGAAGAAGATATGATAAAAGATAAGATAAAAAGATGCGATAAAAAGATATGTTTGAAAAAGATTTAATTTTTTTTAAATTAAAATTAATTACTTAACTAACAAGTAACTACAAGATATGATTCTAGAATTTAAAGATTGAACTTTTCTTAACAAGAAAGTAACAAACTTCAAATTTTTGAATCAATCACATTAATTGTTAGCTAATTTTTGAAAATATGATATAAAGATAAGAAAAAGATTTTGAAAATAATTTAAAAAAGATTTTTGAAAATTTTCGAAAAACAAAGATAAAATTGAAAAGATATGATTTTTGAAAAAGATTTTGAAAAGATAAGATTTTTAAATTTTTGAAAATTTGACTTGACTTGTAAGAAATAACTAATTTTAAAAATTTTTGATTAAGTCAACTCAAATTTTCGAAAATTATGAGAAAAATAAGGAAAAGACACTACAAAAAAAAAGGGTTAAAATGGCGGTTTTTTAAGGTAATTACGGCGGTTACAACCGCCATTATTACCGAAAACGGCGCTTCCAAAAAACGCCGGAATTCTGGGCGCCATTCTGGTTATTACGGCGGTTTTTTGAAAACCGCCATAATAACCATTGGATAATACGGCGGTTTTTTGGCTGTTAAAATGGCGGTTTTTAACCGCCATTTTAACCAGATAAAACGGCGGTTTTGTTGTTGTTTAAAATGGCGGTTTGTAACCGCCGTAATTACCTGGGTTTAATGGCATCTTCCTCGTTTAAAATGGCGGTTTGTAACCGCCGTAATTACCTGGGTTTAATGGCATCCTCCTCGTTTAAAATGGCGGTTTGTAACCGCCGTTTTTACCTGGGTTTAATGGCATCCTCCTCGTTTAAAAAGTGGCATCCTTTTCGATTAAAATGGCGTTTATACCCGCCGTTTTTACCAGGGTTTAGTGGCATCCTTTTCGATTAAAATGGTATTTTTTAACTGCCGTTTTTACCAGGATATAATGGCACCATTTTTGTTTAAAATGGCGTTTTTAGCCGTCGTTTTTACCTAATTACAATTTTATACTTTTTAAAATGAGATTGAAACTATATATTTAAAGTGACATTTTTAGAACTCAAACTTTAAAATCTCATAACCAAAAAGCATAACCTTAAATCAAACATCATAACAAGATTTTTAATTCATACACAATCTCCGAAAATAAAAAATCATAATCCAAAAACAAAGTATCAAAGATAACATTTTTCAATAATTTGTCTTTAACATATATCTATAATACTTAATACATAAAATCTTTATTATACAAGATCATGCTTCTTTGTTGCTCGCTCCAGAAGACCTACTTCCTAACTCTCTTGGTGATGGAATCTCACTCTCTTGATCCAATCCCTACAACAAAAATATAATTATGAGTACAATAAAAAAAGATATAAAATTGAATCTTAAACTATTAATATAAATTTATTCCATCAAAAAAGAAAACTGCACTTTTGCACAATAAATCTTCTGTTTTCTGGGAATTAGGAAAAGGAAACTCACACTAATTTAACTAATTTAACATATAGATAACAATGAGCTTTCACTATACAAAAATGAGCCCATAATTATTGAGTCTTATAATATGCCAACAATATATAATATGCTCATTATTGTAAGGGTGTCGTACCACGAAATGCCCCCATGCATTATGCCATAACACAAACAGCCAAATGTGAGATTATGTTGTCCATAATACATCAAGAAAAAATTATTGTTTAATTACATTTAACTATGGCTACTGTACTATACCTGAAATAAATTAATTAATTAAATGTTGCATAGTCCATATTTGGTAGATCCAGTCCATTAAGATACTTAACAACTTTTTTGTATTACACATGGAATAAGGTATTAAGAACATAAATTGTATTTGTACCTGTGAAATTTGTTGAGTAGGAAACATTCCAGCTAATTCTACTGGAATTTTACCTCCTTCCTTAAAAGCAATATAAGAGACTAATGCTTGCAACTGCGCTTTAACAGTATCCAGCTCTTTTTGCACATTGGAACCACAAGTAGATGATGTGCTAGCATCATTTGAAGAACCTAAGTTCATCTGACTAATTCTTGTGGTGTTGTTCTTGAAAGCAACAGTTGGAACAGCTCCCATGCCTAAACCTCGAACACGACCAAGGTGCTCTTTCCCAAGAACTACTCCAAGAGCATCAAGAGGAGAATTAACGGTTGATTCCACCGCTTGTTGACTGCTATATGCTTCAATCTTCTCCTACATATATAAAAAGAAAGGGAAAGAATCAAACATAATATTATCTTATAAAAAAGAAAGAAAAAGAAATACCAACAAGTTACTTGTTGTACTTTAATCTTACCGCTATTTCTTTTGTAACACCCTAACTACCAAAGCTCACGCTTCCGGCTGCGCGACTCTGATAGCTCGGACATTACGACGACTCTTATACTATTTATATTTAAAATATGAGCCTGTTTGAAACTTTAAACCGCAAATACCGTTCCCAAAAATTCTTTCGTTCGATAACGTATATCCAAAAAAACCATACAACTTACAAAAACTCATAAAGAGTACATCCATATATATATACATACATATACAAATAATATTACAGACATTAACCAATACAATTCCTATCCCTCTTACAGAATATATCAAGATAAAGGCGAGGGTACAATAATTAATAATCTAAAGCAATACAGAACATCACAACAATAACTAAATAAATTCTTCGTAACTTCTGCGCCCATATCCTGAAAGGGGAAAAATGTAAGGGGTGAGAACATCATCCTCGAAAGGGTTCTCAGTAGAGGGTTTTTGGGAATTACTGTAATAGGATACATGAAGATAAACCGTACCAGTGATTATTAACCACCTTATGCCTCTTTTCAAAAACAACAGTTTACAATAAAAGTAAAGTCAGAAATCTTTTCTGAAAGAGGAACCGTTCAATTCTCAAAACATCAAAGCATTTCAAAAAGGTTTATCTATACTGGACCAAAATAACCCTTCATATCTTATTCCAAACCAGAACCACAAAACCGAAATCAACCATCGGTCCATCTCATTCAACCACGGCCCTAGGCCCAAACAATCCAACCACAATCAATCCACCACAATCCAACATAGTTCCAGAAGCAAACACAAGTAGGAAGAGGCAAACACAAACAACAGTTATTGCAAGTAGAACAATTAGCAGTTAATCACATAGGCAAACCAAGTACAATATGCATACCCAAACAACGTCACATAGATGCATATGATGCATGCCTGTCCCTAGTGGCTGATGATATCATCTGTCGGTTATAGAGCCAACCCGACAAGTCCTGGTAGCTAACCATTGGACTGTCCCTCTGTCGTGCATCCCCAACTCGAGTTATACTCATCATAAACTTGATCATAAACATGATCCATATCCATCACCCTCACTGGTGAATATTTCGGGGGCGAGCTCATCCGGGACTTTCACAGTGCCCGGCCACACTTACGACATAGGGTCAACAGAGTATCAAGTCTCAACCTGGAGCACGTGGTGGCTAGCCACTGCTACTACCCAGGGAAACCCTCATCTCCGATAGTGGAAGTGCAAACATCACAACTTATCAATATCTCAGCATAAATGCTTTCATTCTCAATCATGGATCAACATCCATCTCAGCCATCCGGCTCACGGTTCAATCCAGAACCAGCCAATATTCATATCATACGCAGCCATTCCGGCTCACGGTTCAATCCAGAACCAATCAATATGTATAAACATACACAGCCAATCCGGCTCTCAACAAAACAGCACTTCCACATTCAAAATCATCAAATTCATGAAATTGGCATTTAAGCCATAAATCATTTTCTCTATTCATTTCACTTTGAAATCAAGTTTCAACTCTTTTCAGCCTTGGCTTTAGAAATCTCGTTTCTTAAATCATCTCAGGCTCATAAGCCAAATTTACTCAAAGTGAGTTCCCTTTTTAAAACAGAGCCACTCTCGGCATTCTCTTTCCAAAACTTCCAAAACCATGGCAAGTTAAGGTTTTATTTCAAAGCATTCAAAATCACCTATCCCACAATGGGATTTTATAACAAAAGTTTCTCGGCAGAGTCCCAAGTCTTTAGGGAAGGTCAACCTATATCAATTCCTTAAAATTCATTGAAACTCTTAAAATCATAGATTTCTCGGTTCAAGTAAATAAAACTGAATTTACTATAAAACCGGCCATACAAAATCACAAGTTCCAACCCGATCCAAAAATCAACTCATTTGAAACGGAAACGGTTCATTTGAATCAAACCACTTTCAAGTTTCTTTTTAGAACCCATTTTTCTAACTCTTCCAAAATGCCTCAAACTTGATTAATCAATCAAAAGTCTAGATTCCTTTGAAATCACTAAAAACTCCTTTTTATATTAAAATCAATATTGGAGCATCATTCTTTCCTTTAGTGATTCAAACGGTAAAAATAGTTCAATCCTAAATAAGCCGAACTCAACGTATAAGGTTCATTAAATAAATTAAGCTTGAAAACATAAACATCCTCTTAATAAATCAAACAATACAATTTCTCAAATCTAACCCTTTCTAAATAACTTTTCAAACAAGACTAGGATTTTGCAGAAATTTCGGCAGCACCTCCCCTAAAACTTGGACTTTTGCCACCCGGTTCGGGTCCCAACTAAACCATTTTTCATTCCTTTTCAACAGCTCAAAACCAGAAATCAATTTAAAGCAAGCTAAATCCAACAATCGCCTCAGTGGCGTATTTCAAGGAAATCATTTCAAAATCAACTCAATATCAATCGATATAGCTCATTTCCAAAGCTTTAAAGAAACGGCTCAATAACAAATCATTTGTCCAAAACCAAATCAATTAAAATAAACCGTGTTGAATTCAAAAGTGCATTCGACTTTTCACATCATTAAAATAATTGGCTCAAATCAAATCAATCCTCAACGGATTAAACTCAGATTCAAATCTTTAAAGAATCAACTTCAAACATTACATTTCACAAGCCGCACAACAAATTCAGCCAAACCAACATTCATAATCATTCGAGTCAATCAAATAATACATAAGGCAGATACAATCACTAAATACACAATATCTCACATCAGTATCCATATGTAATAATTCCAATACTTAAAACATAGTTTTTGGAAAGCGCCCCTACCTCAAAACGCAATTCCATAACCCAAACGCGTCACAGAGTCCTTTCCGCCTCAACCCGAAATCAACAACAACCGCAACCTCAGCTTCAAGCCACATTCGCAATAACCATAGCAACACTAATCGCAACATATAATAATCAGGACTCGACGCCATGTTATCAAAACTCATATTCTTTAACCGAACACAACAGAATACTAACGTGAGATCATTCGAAACGTAATTTCTTACCAGAATAACACAATGAGGCAGCTGCGATTTCGAACCGGCCCCGGCACAACTCCGGCGGCGGCCAGAAGCTCCGGTGGATCAACTATAAAACCGCGCAACATCAAAACCTTCTCAAGATCCAAAATGACCAAAACTGCAATTTAAAACCCTTACCGGCATACTTCTCCGGCGACGGCGGCAGGAGCGGCGGCTTGAATGGCATCCAGGAGCTGGCAGCAGCGGCAACAGCTCCCTGCCTGCTCTTCCGATCGCATCTCCTTCCCCTCAGATCGGACCGGTGGCAGACCCCTCAACAATGGCGGTGCTGCAACTACGAAAGGTGAGCAACGGCAGCGGTGCGGCGGCAAAGAGCACAGCAGCGGCGTGTCTGGGCGCGGCGGTTCCAATGGAGGCGACGCCGGCGACGCAAACATTGGCTGTGCGTGGTGGTCGGACCCCCAGCTCGCCTCAACTCTGTCTCTCCTGCTCGGTGTGACTGGGCGGCCTTCCTCCTCCTTCGAGTTCAACGGTAATGGACCCGCGGCGGCGCTGTGCTTCCTCCATCGGTCGGCGTCGGCGAGCGGCAGGACATGACGGAAGCCCCGACAACGGCGACCCACGACCACCCCCTTCCTCGCTTAGCTCTCCGTTTCGACCTCTCTCTCTCCTCTGTTCGCAGTTCACGGCATCGGTGAGGGAGGCTTCTACGGCGACTCAGCAGGACGCGTCAGCGGTGGTTCCAGGCCGGCATGGACTGCGGAGGCGGCGCGACGCGGTGAGCTGCACTCTGTTCCTCGCGCGGTTCTGGCGGTGATGCGGCGGCAATGGTGGAGCCCAGCGTGCGGCGCAGCGAGCTTTCCTCCCCTTCTCCTCATCCGTAATTCAGCCCCTCTCTCTCTGTTCTGTTTCCATTTGAGGGCTTGCATGTTTGCTGCTGTTTTTGGGGGAAAGAGGGACGAAAGGGGTAGGGATCTGCTGCTGCGGCTGTGTGTGTGAAGGGAACCGGGTCGGGTACGGGTCATTGGGTTAGGGTTTCATTTTTTTTGAAAATTAGGGTTAGGGGCATTTTGGTAATTTCACTTAAAATAGGGATAATATAGTAATTAAAAATCCAACACTATTTGTATATAGAAAAATACTATTTACTCATCAATTTCACAAATTATTTTCAATAAAATGCCCAAATCTAAAAATTAGAAATGGTATACTTAATTTCTTCATTTTCCAAAATAGCAGTAATAATATTTAAAATATTATTTATCTAATCCAAATCATATAAAATCCTTATTATTTCATAACTACCAACTTTATCAATTTGAATATAGAAAATAATCCAACAATTGTGAAATTGGATAAAAATCATAACTTATCTCAAATCCAATAAATCAAAACTTGCCTTAATTATCTTTAATAAAATAATCTCTGAAATTAAGGCTATAAATAACTGTAGGATTTGAGACTTGATCATAATAAGACTTTTCAAATATTCTGGGTCTTACATTCTACCCACCTTATAAAAATTTTCGCCCTCGAAAATTGATACAAAATGAAAGAAATTCCATAACAGTTCACCCTTGAACACATTTAAAGAAGAAGCAAAAATATCTCAAAATATAATCTTACATACGATTTTCAAATACTTTAATTATCATAAGCATAAGGATGTAAAGGTAGGAGTGTGATTGCAAAGCAGACGTTACAAGGTAGGCTCAATGCAAAAGTTAGCATGGGTCAATCATGTGATAGAAGGGCAAAGCATCAAAGGCTATAAAACAGGATGGAGTTAAAACGACGCGCTTAACCTCCGCACACTAATCTCATACCAACCTCAAAGCTTCAACCTTCCAATTCCATCAAGCACTTTACAACCCCAAATTCAATCACAAGCTTGGCAACCACAAACCCGTTCGCAAGGAACAAAACACCCACCACTCGTAACGCTGCACACCTACCGTTTCAACTTCCATATACACCTATCACGTCTTAAAGAACTAACGCATCGCGTCATTACATCTATAAGTCGCACGTGATATCAAAACAATTCTCGAGTTTACTCAGAAGGATACAAGATTTAGAAAGGAGAATCAAATGTCAAGGATAGTACTCATAGATCCGAGGGAATGTATCCAATTCCAGATAACAAGGATGATCAAGCAATGAAGTTTGCTAGAAATAAATCAACTGACAACCTCAAAGATGACCCTTGGATCAAAGAAATTCAATAAGACCAATAAGCAGAAAAATCAGTGCATCAGTTTGAAACAATTTCAAGCTGAGCCGAAGAAGCATGAGGTTTGCAGAAGAGAAGATTTTAAACCCAAGACAAAGCTCACAGAACTCAAGAGCATGATTAAAATACTTCCGAATACGTTGTTCTTAAAAGAATCGAAAACTTGTAAGAAAGTCACCTCGCAGTTTAAAAGAAGGTTAAGCAATAAACATCCTTCAAAAGAGTAACAAAAACATAAACGTGGCTTTGCTTTAATACAATTTCATGTTGAAACAGATCATGTAGAATTTTAAAACAAACTGTACACAGGTTTTGGCTAAGCGCAAAAGTATTTCCTCCACTATTTTGGAAGATAGTTAGGTGTACAATCTTAATCAAAAGCAATCATAAAACTCGGGAGAGAAATCAAATGCTCGTTCAAAAATCCTCAAAATACATATTCAAACAAGCGTGTATAACATTTATAGCGAGAACAAAAGAGGAAGTTAAACTCTTTTTAGAAAAGAAATCCCGAGGTAAAAATTTTGCTTACAATCTGGTAAGGAAACAAGCGGTGTGTTACAAACAAACAGGTTTCCATTAAACAAGGGAACTTTTTAGAACCTCATTTAAAATAGCGCATGTCAATTTTAAAACAATTTTGTCAAAAATCGAACAATGGTTTCAATCTCAATCAAGCAATAGAAAATAAATTCCATTTAGAACTTCTTCAAAGAGAATTCAAAACTTCTTTAAAAGGTTCAAAACAAGACTCCAAAAGTGTTCTTGAAATCACCATCTCAGAAGAACATTCAAGAAGTTTAAGATGTACTAAAAGAAGTCAAGCCATGCAAAAAAAAAGGATTTTAAACCATGATAGCTCAAACAAGATCCACTATGCATGAGACATCAAACAAGCTTTCAACTGATCCAACGGAAAACAAAAGTCATAGAAAAAGACAACTCAATCATTAGTAATTTCTCAAAATTAAATCTTTGACTAAAAACTCTTGTAGAGATAATGAGAGAATAAACGATGCACTAATTTGAAACGAATCAAACCGACTCACATAAGGATGAAATTCACCAGAGAAGAAAAACCAAGATATTAATGTTCACAAAATGTAAGAAATTAGTTAAAAATAAAGTCAAGTATGACATTCATAGGGATGGAAGGTTTAATAGAGAATGAGTCCGTTCATAAGAAGAAAGCTATGAGTCCAACATCTTCAAAAGAACGATATTGGCATAAACCCTATAGCATGCTGAATCAAACTCAATTCAAAATGAATTAAGTAAAGTTTATCAAACGAAACTCAACTGGGATAAAAGTGAAAAAGCTTTCCTTTCCAAAATTTTGAAAAATATCCAAATACACAATCAATTAAAGATGTCCATTGGAACTATAGTAAAATTACTAGAAAGTCAAATTTACTTTTGGAGTAAGTGCAATTGTGTAAACCAGTAAAAGTACAGGCAAGATATTAGCAAGAAATAGTTGTTAAACTGTGTAAATAATTTCAAAGTCTCATATATAGAAAAGTATATATCTATTCAACAGCGATTTTCATAAAAATCTCAAAACTGGCTGTAATCGCTGTCAAATAAGAGAAAAACCGAATCAACAATTTCTATAAGAATGGACTCGGAATCCGGACTTAAAAAGGCACAGTGCATTAAGACAAGTTCAAAGCTATATCAAAGGATACGTGAATCAAAAAGAACTCAAACAGAGAAAGATAGATACAACAAGGATCTCAAACAAGCATATGCACTTAGGATCAAACAAGAATGCATATGAATAAGGGAATAGAGTAGAAATATCAAACTACTTTTCAAAAGGAGTAGCAAACAAGAATTTCAAGTTAGGACATGAAAGAACAGGTCGACTCGAACAAAATCCAAAACACACAACTGAATAGCCTCGAGAAATAGTTTCCAACGTTCCCAAAACCCGCGATTCGCTTTGCTCAAAACTCGTATATCGCCTATGATAACCCATTAGTGCTTTCATAGACATAATTCACTAGTATTAAGCCGGCCAAACTTAATACCAAGAATTATGCAATGCAAGACTAACGGCGTTAATCAATAGACCGTCATGTGCATAAAGCTCTAATTCTCGTCATTCGACAAGACCTAATACATGACAAACGCTCAGAGTATGCAATTGAAGCATAGTCAGTCCATTCCCCAGGCTCTACAGGAAGAACTGCTCTGATACCATAATGTAACACCCTAACTACCAAAGCTCACGCTTCCGGCTGCGCGACTCTGATAGCTCGGACATTACGACGACTCTTATACTATTTATATTTAAAATATGAGCCTGTTTGAAACTTTAAACCGCAAATACCGTTCCCAAAAATTCTTTCGTTCGATAACGTATATCCAAAAAAACCATACAACTTACAAAAACTCATAAAGAGTACATCCATATATATATACATACATATACAAATAATATTACAGACATTAACCAATACAATTCCTATCCCTCTTACAGAATATATCAAGATAAAGGCGAGGGTACAATAATTAATAATCTAAAGCAATACAGAACATCACAACAATAACTAAATAAATTCTTCGTAACTTCTGCGCCCATATCCTGAAAGGGGAAAAATGTAAGGGGTGAGAACATCATCCTCGAAAGGGTTCTCAGTAGAGGGTTTTTGGGAATTACTGTAATAGGATACATGAAGATAAACCGTACCAGTGATTATTAACCACCTTATGCCTCTTTTCAAAAACAATAGTTTACAATAAAAGTAAAGTCAGAAATCTTTTCTGAAAGAGGAACCGTTCAATTCTCAAAACATCAAAGCATTTCAAAAAGGTTTATCTATACTGGACCAAAATAACCCTTCATATCTTATTCCAAACCAGAACCACAAAACCGAAATCAACCATCGGTCCATCTCATTCAACCACGGCCCTAGGCCCAAACAATCCAACCACAACCAATCCACCACAATCCAACATAGTTCCAGAAGCAAACACAAGTAGGAAGAGGCAAACACAAACAACAGTTATTGCAAGTAGAACAATTAGCAGTTAATCACATAGGCAAACCAAGTACAATATGCATACCCAAACAACGTCACATAGATGCATATGATGCATGCCTGTCCCTAGTGGCTGATGATATCATCTGTCGGTTATAGAGCCAACCCGACAAGTCCTGGTAGCTAACCATTGGACTGTCCCTCTGTCGTGCATCCCCAACTCGAGTTATACTCATCATAAACTTGATCATAAACATGATCCATATCCATCACCCTCACTGGTGAATATTTCGGGGGCGAGCTCATCCGGGACTTTCACAGTGCCCGGCCACACTTACGACATAGGGTCAACAGAGTATCAAGTCTCAACCTGGAGCACGTGGTGGCTAGCCACTGCTACTACCCAGGGAAACCCTCATCTCCGATAGTGGAAGTGCAAACATCACAACTTATCAATATCTCAGCATAAATGCTTTCATTCTCAATCATGGATCAACATCCATCTCAGCCATCCGGCTCACGGTTCAATCCAGAACCAGCCAATATTCATATCATACGCAGCCATTCCGGCTCACGGTTCAATCCAGAACCAATCAATATGTATAAACATACACAGCCAATCCGGCTCTCAACAAAACAGCACTTCCACATTCAAAATCATCAAATTCATGAAATTGGCATTTAAGCCATAAATCATTTTCTCTATTCATTTCACTTTGAAATCAAGTTTCAACTCTTTTCAGCCTTGGCTTTAGAAATCTCGTTTCTTAAATCATCTCAGGCTCATAAGCCAAATTTACTCAAAGTGAGTTCCCTTTTTAAAACAGAGCCACTCTCGGCATTCTCTTTCCAAAACTTCCAAAACCATGGCAAGTTAAGGTTTTATTTCAAAGCATTCAAAATCACCTATCCCACAATGGGATTTTATAACAAAAGTTTCTCGGCAGAGTCCCAAGTCTTTAGGGAAGGTCAACCTATATCAATTCCTTAAAATTCATTGAAACTCTTAAAATCATAGATTTCTCGGTTCAAGTAAATAAAACTGAATTTACTATAAAACCGGCCATACAAAATCACAAGTTCCAACCCGATCCAAAAATCAACTCATTTGAAATGGAAACGGTTCATTTGAATCAAACCACTTTCAAGTTTCTTTTTAGAACCCATTTTTCTAACTCTTCCAAAATGCCTCAAACTTGATTAATCAATCAAAAGTCTAGATTCCTTTGAAATCACTAAAAACTCCTTTTTATATTAAAATCAATATTGGAGCATCATTCTTTCCTTTAGTGATTCAAACGGTAAAAATAGTTCAATCCTAAATAAGCCGAACTCAACGTATAAGGTTCATTAAATAAATTAAGCTTGAAAACATAAACATCCTCTTAATAAATCAAACAATACAATTTCTCAAATCTAACCCTTTCTAAATAACTTTTCAAACAAGACTAGGATTTTGCAGAAATTTCGGCAGCACCTCCCCTAAAACTTGGACTTTTGCCACCCGGTTCGGGTCCCAACTAAACCATTTCTCATTCCTTTTCAACAGCTCAAAACCAGAAATCAATTTAAAGCAAGCTAAATCCAACAATCGCCTCAGTGGCGTATTTCAAGGAAATCATTTCAAAATCAACTCAATATCAATCGATATAGCTCATTTCCAAAGCTTTAAAGAAACGGCTCAATAACAAATCATTTGTCCAAAACCAAATCAATTAAAATAAACCGTGTTGAATTCAAAAGTGCATTCGACTTTTCACATCATTAAAATAATTGGCTCAAATCAAATCAATCCTCAACGGATTAAACTCAGATTCAAATCTTTAAAGAATCAACTTCAAACATTACATCTCACAAGCCGCACAACAAATTCAGCCAAACCAACATTCATAATCATTCGAGTCAATCAAATAATACATAAGGCAGATACAATCACTAAATACACAATATCTCACATCAGTATCCATATGTAATAATTCCAATACATAAAACATAGTTTTTGGAAAGCGCCCCTACCTCAAAACGCAATTCCATAACCCAAACGCGTCACAGAGTCCTTTCCGCCTCAACCCGAAATCAACAACAACCGCAACCTCAGCTTCAAGCCACATTCGCAATAACCATAGCAACACTAATCGCAACATATAATAATCAGGACTCGACGCCATGTTATCAAAACTCATATTCTTTAACCGAACACAACAGAATACTAACGTGAGATCATTCGAAACGTAATTTCTTACCAGAATAACACAATGAGGCAGCTGCGATTTCGAACCGGCCCTGGCACAACTCCGGCGGCGGCCAGAAGCTCCGGTGGATCAACTATAAAACCGCGCAACATCAAAACCTTCTCAAGATCCAAATTGACCAAAACTGCAATTTAAAACCCTTACCGGCATACTTCTCCGGCGACGGCGGCAGGAGCGGCGGCTTGAATGGCATCCAGGAGCTGGCAGCAGCGGCAACAGCTCCCTGCCTGCTCTTCCGATCGCATCTCCTTCCCCTCAGATCGGACCGGTGGCAGACCCCTCAACAATGGCGGTGCTGCAACTACGAAAGGTGAGCAACGGCAGCGGCGCGGCGGCAAGGAGCACAGCAGCGGCGTGTCTGGGCGTGGCGGTTCCAATGGAGGCGACGCCAGCGACGCAAACATTGGCTGTGCGTGGTGGTCGGACTCCCAGCTCGCCTCAACTCTGTCTCTCCTGCTCGGTGTGACTGGGCGGCCTTCCTCCTCCTTCGAGTTCAACGGTAATGGACCCGCGGCGGCGCTGTGCTTCCTCCATCGGTCGGCGTCGGCGAGCGGCAGGACATGACGGAAGCCCCGACAACGGCGACCCACGACCACCCCCTTCCTCGCTTAGCTCTCCGTTTCGACCTCTCTCTCTCCTCTGTTCGCAGTTCACGGCATCGGTGAGGGAGGCTTCTACGGCGACTCAGCAGGACGCGTCAGCGGTGGTTCCAGGCCGGCATGGACTGCGGAGGCGGCGCGACGCGGTGAGCTGCACTCTGTCCCTCGCGCGGTTCTGGCGGTGATGCGGCGGCAATGGTGGAGCCCAGCGTGCGGCGTAGCGAGCTTTCCTCCCCTTCTCCTCATCCGCAATTCAGCCCCTCTCTCTCTGTTCTGTTTCCATTTGAGGGCTTGCATGTTTGCTGCTATTTTTGGGGGAAAGAGGGACGAAAGGGGTAGGGATCTGCTGCTGCGGCTGTGTGTGTGAAGGGAACCGGGTCGGGTACGGGTCATTGGGTTAGGGTTTCATTTTTTTTTAAAATTAGGGTTAGGGGCATTTTGGTAATTTCACTTAAAATAGGGATAATATAGTAATTAAAAATCCAACACTATTTGTATATAGAAAAATACTATTTACTCATCAATTTCACAAATTATTTTCAATAAAATGCCCAAATCTAAAAATTAGAAATGGTATACTTAATTTCTTCATTTTCCAAAATAGCAGTAATAATATTTAAAATATTATTTATCTAATCCAAATCATATAAAATCCTTATTATTTCATAACTACCAACTTTATCAATTTGAATATAGAAAATAATCCAACAATTGTGAAATTGGATAAAAATCATAACTTATCTCAAATCCAATAAATCAAAACTTGCCTTAATTATCTTTAATAAAATAATCTCTGAAATTAAGGCTATAAATAACTGTAGGATTTGAGACTTGATCATAATAAGACTTTTCAAATATTCTGGGTCTTACATTCTACCCACCTTATAAAAATTTTTGCCCTCGAAAATTGATACAAAATGAAAGAAATTCCATAACAGTTCACCCTTGAACACATTTAAAGAAGAAGCAAAAATATCTCAAAATATAATCTTACATACGATTTTCAAATACTTTAATTATCATAAGCATAAGGATGTAAAGGTAGGAGTGTGATTGCAAAGCAGACGTTACAAGGTAGGCTCAATGCAAAAGTTAGCATGGGTCAATCATGTGATAGAAGGGCAAAGCATCAAAGGCTATAAAACAGGATGGAGTTAAAACGACGCGCTTAACCTCCGCACACTAATCTCATACCAACCTCAAAGCTTCAACCTTCCAATTCCATCAAGCACTTTACAAACCCCAAATTCAATCACAAGCTTGGCAACCACAAACCCGTTCGCAAGGAACAAAACACCCACCACTCGTAACGCTGCACACCTACCGTTTCAACTTCCATATACACCTATCACGTCTTAAAGAACTAACGCATCGCGTCATTACATCTATAAGTCGCACGTGATATCAAAACAATTCTCGAGTTTACTCAGAAGGATACAAGATTTAGAAAGGAGAGTCAAATGTCAAGGATAGTACTCATAGATCCGAGGGAATGTATCCAATTCCAGACAACAAGGATGATCAAGCAATGAAGTTTGCTAGAAATAAATCAACTGACAACCTCAAAGATGACCCTTGGATCAAAGAAATTCAATAAGACCAATAAGCAGAAAAATCAGTGCATCAGTTTGAAACAATTTCAAGCTGAGCCGAAGAAGCATGAGGTTTGCAGAAGAGAAGATTTTAAACCCAAGACAAAGCTCACAGAACTCAAGAGCATGATTAAAATACTTCCGAATACGTTGTTCTTAAAAGAATCGAAAACTTGTAAGAAAGTCACCTCGCAGTTTAAAAGAAGGTTAAGCAATAAACATCCTTCAAAAGAGTAACAAAAACATAAACGTGGCTTTGCTTTAATACAATTTCATGTTGAAACAGATCATGTAGAATTTTAAAACAAACTGTACACAGGTTTTGGCTAAGCGCAAAAGTATTTCCTCCACTATTTTGGAAGATAGTTAGGTGTACAATCTTAATCAAAAGCAATCATAAAACTCGGGAGAGAAATCAAATGCTCGTTCAAAAATCCTCAAAATACATATTCAAACAAGCGTGTATAACATTTATAGCGAGAACAAAAGAGGAAGTTAAACTCTTTTTAGAAAAGAAATCCCGAGGTAAAAATTTTGCTTACAATCTGGTAAGGAAACAAGCGGTGTGTTACAAACAAACAGGTTTCCATTAAACAAGGGAACTTTTTAGAACCTCATTTAAAATAGCGCATGTCAATTTTAAAACAATTTTGTCAAAAATCGAACAATGGTTTCAATCTCAATCAAGCAATAGAAAATAAATTCCATTTAGAACTTCTTCAAAGAGAATTCAAAACTTCTTTAAAAGGTTCAAAACAAGACTCCAAAAGTGTTCTTGAAATCACCATCTCAGAAGAACATTCAAGAAGTTTAAGATGTACTAAAAGAAGTCAAGCCATGCAAAAAAAAGGATTTTAAACCATGATAGCTCAAACAAGATCCACTATGCATGAGACATCAAACAAGCTTTCAACTGATCCAACGGAAAACAAAAGTCATAGAAAAAGACAACTCAATCATTAGTAATTTCTCAAAATTAAATCTTTGACTAAAAACTCTTGTAGAGATAATGAGAGAATAAACGATGCACTAATTTGAAACGAATCAAACCGACTCACATAAGGATGAAATTCACCAGAGAAGAAAAACCAAGATATTAATGTTCACAAAATGTAAGAAATTAGTTAAAAATAAAGTCAAGTATGACATTCATAGGGATGGAAGGTTTAATAGAGAATGAGTCCGTTCATAAGAAGAAAGCTATGAGTCCAACATCTTCAAAAGAACGATATTGGCATAAACCCTATAGCATGCTGAATCAAACTCAATTCAAAATGAATTAAGTAAAGTTTATCAAACGAAACTCAACTGGGATAAAAGTGAAAAAGCTTTCCTTTCCAAAATTTTGAAAAATATCCAAATACACAATCAATTAAAGATGTCCATTGGAACTATAGTAAAATTACTAGAAAGTCAAATTTACTTTTGGAGTAAGTGCAATTGTGTAAACCAGTAAAAGTACAGGCAAGATATTAGCAAGAAATAGTTGTTAAACTGTGTAAATAATTTCAAAGTCTCATATATAGAAAAGTATATATCTATTCAACAGCGATTTTCATAAAAATCTCAAAACTGGCTGTAATCGCTGTCAAATAAGAGAAAAACCGAATCAACAATTTCTATAAGAATGGACTCGGAATCCGGACTTAAAAAGGCACAGTGCATTAAGACAAGTTCAAAGCTATATCAAAGGATACGTGAATCAAAAAGAACTCAAACAGAGAAAGATAGATACAACAAGGATCTCAAACAAGCATATGCACTTAGGATCAAACAAGAATGCATATGAATAAGGGAATAGAGTAGAAATATCAAACTACTTTTCAAAAGGAGTAGCAAACAAGAATTTCAAGTTAGGACATGAAAGAACAGGTCGACTCGAACAAAATCCAAAACACACAACTGAATAGCCTCGAGAAATAGTTTCCAACGTTCCCAAAACCCGCGATTCGCTTTGCTCAAAACTCGTATATCGCCTATGATAACCCATTAGTGCTTTCATAGACATAATTCACTAGTATTAAGCCGGCCAAACTTAATACCAAGAATTATGCAATGCAAGACTAACGGCGTTAATCAATAGACCGTCATGTGCATAAAGCTCTAATTCTCGTCATTCGACAAGACCTAATACATGACAAACGCTCAGAGTATGCAATTGAAGCATAGTCAGTCCATTCCCCAGGCTCTACAGGAAGAACTGCTCTGATACCATAATGTAACACCCTAACTACCAAAGCTCACGCTTCCGGCTGCGCGACTCTGATAGCTCGGACATTACGACGACTCTTATACTATTTATATTTAAAATATGAGCCTGTTTGAAACTTTAAACCGCAAATACCGTTCCCAAAAATGCTTTCGTTCGATAACGTATATCCAAAAAAACCATACAACTTACAAAAACTCATAAAGAGTACATCCATATATATACATACATATACAAATAATATTACAGACATTAACCAATACAATTCCTATCCCTCTTACAGAATATATCAAGATAAAGGCGAGGGTACAATAATTAATAATCTAAAGCAATACAGAACATCACAACAATAACTAAATAAATTCTTCGTAACTTCTGCGCCCATATCCTGAAAGGGGAAAAATGTAAGGGGTGAGAACATCATCCTCGAAAGGGTTCTCAGTAGAGGGTTTTTGGGAATTACTGTAATAGGATACATGAAGATAAACCGTACCAGTGATTATTAACCACCTTATGCCTCTTTTCAAAAACAACAGTTTACAATAAAAGTAAAGTCAGAAATCTTTTCTGAAAGAGGAACCGTTCAATTCTCAAAACATCAAAGCATTTCAAAAAGGTTTATCTATACTGGACCAAAATAACCCTTCATATCTTATTCCAAACCAGAACCACAAAACCGAAATCAACCATCGGTCCATCTCATTCAACCACGGCCCTAGGCCCAAACAATCCAACCACAACCAATCCACCACAATCCAACATAGTTCCAGAAGCAAACACAAGTAGGAAGAGGCAAACACAAACAACAGTTATTGCAAGTAGAACAATTAGCAGTTAATCACATAGGCAAACCAAGTACAATATGCATACCCAAACAACGTCACATAGATGCATATGATGCATGCCTGTCCCTAGTGGCTGATGATATCATCTGTCGGTTATAGAGCCAACCCGACAAGTCCTAGTAGCTAACCATTGGACTGTCCCTCTGTCGTGCATCCCCAACTCGAGTTATACTCATCATAAACTTGATCATAAACATGATCCATATCCATCACCCTCACTGGTGAATATTTCGGGGGCGAGCTCATCCGGGACTTTCACAGTGCCCGGCCACACTTACGACATAGGGTCAACAGAGTATCAAGTCTCAACCTGGAGCACGTGGTGGCTAGCCACTGCTACTACCCAGGGAAACCCTCATCTCCGATAGTGGAAGTGCAAACATCACAACTTATCAATATCTCAGCATAAATGCTTTCATTCTCAATCATGGATCAACATCCATCTCAGCCATCCGGCTCACGGTTCAATCCAGAACCAGCCAATATTCATATCATACGCAACCATTCCGGCTCACGGTTCAATCCAGAACCAATCAATATGTATAAACATACACAGCCAATCCGGCTCTCAACAAAACAGCACTTCCACATTCAAAATCATCAAATTCATGAAATTGGCATTTAAGCCATAAATCATTTTCTCTATTCATTTCACTTTGAAATCAAGTTTCAACTCTTTTCAGCCTTGGCTTTAGAAATCTCGTTTCTTAAATCATCTCAGGCTCATAAGCCAAATTTACTCAAAGTGAGTTCCCTTTTTAAAACAGAGCCACTCTCGGCATTCTCTTTCCAAAACTTCCAAAACCATGGCAAGTTAAGGTTTTATTTCAAAGCATTCAAAATCACCTATCCCACAATGGGATTTTATAACAAAAGTTTCTCGGCAGAGTCCCAAGTCTTTAGGGAAGGTCAACCTATATCAATTCCTTAAAACTCATTGAAACTCTTAAAATCATAGATTTCTCGGTTCAAGTAAATAAAACTGAATTTACTATAAAACCGGCCATACAAAATCACAAGTTCCAACCCGATCCAAAAATCAACTCATTTGAAACGAAAACGGTTCATTTGAATCAAACCACTTTCAAGTTTCTTTTTAGAACCCATTTTTCTAACTCTTCCAAAATGCCTCAAACTTGATTAATCAATCAAAAGTCTAGATTCCTTTGAAATCACTAAAAACTCCTTTTTATATTAAAATCAATATTGGAGCATCATTCTTTCCTTTAGTGATTCAAACGGTAAAAATAGTTCAATCCTAAATAAGCCGAACTCAACGTATAAGGTTCATTAAATAAATTAAGCTTGAAAACATAAACATCCTCTTAATAAATCAAACAATACAATTTCTCAAATCTAACCCTTTCTAAATAACTTTTCAAACAAGACTAGGATTTTGCAGAAATTTCGGCAGCACCTCCCCTAAAACTTGGACTTTTGCCACCCGGTTCGGGTCCCAACTAAACCATTTCTCATTCCTTTTCAACAGCTCAAAACCAGAAATCAATTTAAAGCAAGCTAAATCCAACAATCGCCTCAGTGGCGTATTTCAAGGAAATCATTTCAAAATCAACTCAATATCAATCGATATAGCTCATTTCCAAAGCTTTAAAGAAACGGCTCAATAACAAATCATTTGTCCAAAACCAAATCAATTAAAATAAACCGTGTTGAATTCAAAAGTGCATTCGACTTTTCACATCATTAAAATAATTGGCTCAAATCAAATCAATCCTCAACGGATTAAACTCAGATTCAAATCTTTAAAGAATCAACTTCAAACATTACATTTCACAAGCCGCACAACAAATTCAGCCAAACCAACATTCATAATCATTCGAGTCAATCAAATAATACATAAGGCAGATACAATCACTAAATACACAATATCTCACATCAGTATCCATATGTAATAATTCCAATACATAAAACATAGTTTTTGGTAAGCGCCCCTACCTCAAAACGCAATTCCATAACCCAAACGCGTCACAGAGTCCTTTCCGCCTCAACCCGAAATCAACAACAACCGCAACCTCAGCTTCAAGCCACATTCGCAATAACCATAGCAACACTAATCGCAACATATAATAATCAGGACTCGACACCATGTTATCAAAACTCATATTCTTTAACCGAACACAACAGAATACTAACGTGAGATCATTCGAAACGTAATTTCTTACCGGAATAACACAATGAGGCAGCTGCGATTTCGAACCGGCCCCGGCACAACTCCGGCGGCGGCCAGAAGCTCCGGTGGATCAACTATAAAACCGCGCAACATCAAAACCTTCTCAGGATCCAAAATGACCAAAACTGCAATTTAAAACCCTTACCGGCATACTTCTCCGGCGACGGCGGCAGGAGCGGCGGCTTGAATGGCATCCAAGAGCTGGCAGCAGCGGCAACAGCTCCCTGCCTGCTCTTCCGATCGCATCTCCTTCCCCTCAGATCGGACCGGTGGCAGACCCCTCAACAATGGCGGTGCTGCAACTACGAAAGGTGAGCAACGGCAGCGGCGCGGCGGCAAGGAGCACAGCAGCGGCGTGTCTTGGCGCGGCGGTTCCAATGGAGGCGACGCCGGCGACGCAAACATTGGCTGTGCGTGGTGGTCGACTCCCAGCTCGCCTCAACTCTGTCTCTCCTGCTCGGTGTGACTGGGCGGCCTTCCTCCTCCTTCGAGTTCAACGGTAATGGACCCGCGGCGGCGCTGTGCTTCCTCCATCGGTCGGCGTCGGCGAGCGGCAGAACATGATGGAAGCCCCGACAACGGCGACCCACGACCACCCCCTTCCTCGCTTAGCTCTCCGTTTCGACCTCTCTCTCTCCTCTGTTCGCAGTTCACGGCATCGGTGAGGGAGGCTTCTACGGCGACTCAGCAGGACGCGTCAGCGGTGGTTCCAGGCCGGCATGGACTGCGGAGGCGGCGCGACGCGGTGAGCTGCACTCTGTCCCTCGCGCGGTTCTGGCGGTGATGCGGCGGCAATGGTGGAGCCCAGCGTGCGGCGCAGCGAGCTTTCCTCCCCTTCTCCTCATCCGCAATTCAGCCCATCTCTCTCTGTTCTGTTTCCATTTGAGGGCTTGCATGTTTGCTGCTGTTTTTGGGGGAAAGAGGGACGAAAGGGGTAGGGATCTGCTGCTGCGGCTGTGTGTGTGAAGGGAACCGGGTCGGGTACGGGTCATTGGGTTAGGGTTTCATTTTTTTTGAAAATTAGGGTTAGGGGCATTTTGGTAATTTCACTTAAAATAGGGATAATATAGTAATTAAAAATCCAACACTATTTGTATATAGAAAAATACTATTTACTCATCAATTTCACAAATTATTTTCAATAAAATGCCCAAATCTAAAAATTAGAAATGGTATACTTAATTTCTTCATTTTCCAAAATAGCAGTAATAATATTTAAAATATTATTTATCTAATCCAAATCATATAAAATCCTTATTATTTCATAACTACCAACTTTATCAATTTGAATATAGAAAATAATCCAACAATTGTGAAATTGGATAAAAATCATAACTTATCTCAAATCCAATAAATCAAAACTTGCCTTAATTATCTTTAATAAAATAATCTCTGAAATTAAGGCTATAAATAACTGTAGGATTTGAGACTTGATCATAATAAGACTTTTCAAATATTCTGGGTCTTACATCTTTAGCCTTTTCATTAACATAACTTCCATCTGTTTTCTTGTGAGTGATGTCCCACATTTGAACCCTACTAACTTCTTTTCCTGTCTCTTCCGTCTAAAAAACAGCAGCAGCACAAAATCAATGAGTAGAAGCACAAAATTAGTAAAACACTATCAGAGCCATCAAGCAATTATAAACAGCCACAGCACAATGAAAAATAAAAAAATATGAACCAGTAAAAACAGCCTAAGCCACAGAAATTATAAACAGCCACAGCACAATGAAAAATAAAAAAATATGAACTAGTAAAAACAGCCTAAGCCACAGAAATCAATGAAAAATAAAAAAATATGAACCAGTAAAAACAGCCTAAGCCACAGAAATTAAAAACAGGCACAGCCACAGACCATGAGCAAATATGAACAAAAAAATTAGGAGCCATCAGCAACTGGTGAACCAGTAAAACACTATCAGAGCCATCGAGCAATTAGAAAACACTAAAACAGAGTAAAAGAGTAAGTATTAGGTGTTCTGGTTGATACAAATGATATAACAGAGTAAGTTTATTTTAATCAAGAAATATATCACTGAAGAAAAGATATGCATAAAATTAAGTTACTAACAGCAACAATATAACAACTGAGATGCATTAGGTGCTAACATAATGACTCCTATGCTATATAAAATATAATAATGGCAGCAAACTAAACATAAAGCTGAGAAATTAATGTTATTGATGATTGATGAGCGGATATTTTGTACGCTTTTTGGGGGTAATTTCTTGTAGATTTTAGTATGTTTCAGTTAGTTTTTAGTTAAATATTATTAGTTTTTAAGCAAAAATCATATTTCTGGACTTTACTATGAGTGTGTGTATTTTTCTGTGATTTCAGGTATTTTCTGGCTGAAATTGAGGGAGCTGAGCAAAAATCTGACTTAGGCTGAAAAAGGACTGCTGATGCTGTTGGATCCTGACCTCCCTGCACTCGAAATGGATTTTCTGGAGCTACAGGAGTCCAATTGGCGCACTCTCAACGGCGTTAGAAAGTAGACATCTAGGGCTTTCCAGCAATATATAATAGTCCATACTTTGCGCGAGGATAGACGACGTAACTTGGCGTTAAACGCCAAGTTCATGCTGCTGTCTGGAGTTAAACGCCAGAAAAACGTCATGATCCGGAGTTGAACGCCCAAAACACGTCATAATCTGAAGTTTGACGCCAAGAAAGGCCTTTACACGTGGAAAGCTTTAGTCTCAGCCCCAACACACACCAAGTGGGCCCCAGAAGTGGATTTCTGCACCAATTATCTTAGTTTATTCATTTTTCTGTAAACCTAGGTTACTAGTTTACTATTTAAACAACTTTTACAGACATTCCTTGTACCTCATGACATTTTCAGATCTGAATTACATACTTTTGACGGCATGAGTCTCTAAACTCCATTGTTGGGGGTGAGGAGCTCTGCAGCGTCTCGATGATTTAATACAATTCCTTTGTTTTCCATTCAAACACGCTTGTTCTTATCTAAGATGTTTATTCGCGCTTAATTGTGAAGAAGGTGATGATCCGTGACACTCATCACCTTCCTCAATCTATGAACGTGTGCCTGACAACCACCTCCGTTCTACATCAGACTGAATGAATATCTCTTAGATTCCCCAACAGAATCTTCGTGGTATAGGCCGGATTGATGGCGGCATTCATGAGAATCCGGAAAGTCTAAACCTTATCTATGGTATTCCGAGTAGGATTCTGAGATTGAATGACTGTGACGTGCTTCAAACTCCTGAGGGCTGGGCGTTAGTGACAGACGCAAAAGAATCAATGGATTCTATTCCAACCTGATTGAGAATCGACAGATGATTAGCCGTGTTGTGACAGAGCATAGGAACGTTTTCACTGAGAGGATGGGAAGTAGCCACTGACAACGGTGACACCCTACATAGAGCTTGCCATGGAAGGAATCTGCGTGTGAGAAGAGGATTTCAAGGAAGAGTTGAAGTCAAAGGACAAAGCATCTCCAAAACTCCAACATATTCTCCATTACTGCACAACAAGTAAAGCTATTATTCCCCAGTACTGCATCCTTTATAAACAAGTAACTCTATTGTTCAAGTGATCCAAACAATTTTCTTTGACATCCTGACTAAGACAAATAAAATAAATATTGATTGCTTCAAGCCAATAATCTCCGTGGGATCGACCCTTACTCACGTAAGGTATTACTTGGACGACCCAGTGCACTTGCTGGTTAGTTGAACGGAATTGTGAAAAGAAAGTAATCAGTTAGTTGAGTTAGTTTAACTTTTTGGCACATGCCAAGGAGCCACTAATCAAGAATCACAATTTCGTCCACCAAGTTTTTGGCGCCGTTGCCGGGGATTATTGAGTTTGGACAATTGAAGGCTTATTTTATTTCTTAGATTAGGAATAATTTATTTTTATTTTTATTGTTATAGAGTCATTAAATCTTGATAGGATAGTTTCTTTTCAAAAATTTCTTTTCAAAAATTTATTATTTTTCTTTTAATTAATTGCTAATCTTCGTGAGTTTAGAGTCTTGTTCTAAGTTTGGTGTCAATTGCATATCTCATATTTTCCTTTAAAATTTTCGACTTGTGTTCTTTGTTCTTCATTGATCTTCAAGTTGTTCTTGCTTATTTTTCTTGTTTGATCTTGAGTTTTTCTTGTTCTGTGTCTTTTCTTGTTTTTCTTGTGCTTTTTCAAAACTTTAGTTTTCAAAAATTTATTTTATCCATAAAAATAATACATCTTTAAAATACATTACATTTTTAATTCAGTTGGTTATAGTGTTGGCTTATGTTCTTGGCAATTGGGCACTTTTTTTTGAAAATCTTTTTCAAAAATAATTTTTCTTGATTTAATCTGTGCCAAACTTTAAGTTTGGTGTTTTCCTTGTTAATTTTGATATAATTTTCGAAAATTTGTCTTGGTTTTCTAAAAATTTTAAGTTTGGTGTTCTTTCTTTTGTTCTTGGTGTTCTTGTGAATCTTCAAGGTGTTCTTGAGTTTTTCTTGTGTCTTGATTTTAAAATTTTTAAGTTTGGTGTTCCTTGGTGTTTTCCCTCCAAAAATTTTCGAAAATAAGGAGCACTAGATCTAAAAATTTTAAGTCTTGTGTCTTTTGTGTGTTTTTCTCTTTCATCATAAAATTCAAAATTCAAAAAAAAAAATTTTATTTTCCAACTTTTTTTTTAAAACTACTTTTTCGAAATTTTTAATATAAACTTCAATTTTCAATTTCAAATTTTTCGAAAAAAAAAATTTTCACAAAATATTTTTAAAATATTTTTTTTTATATTCCATTTTTATTTATTCCATTACTATAAAATAAATAATTATCAACATATAAATTCTCAACTTGTATTCCAATATGGAAGTAAGTGGGAATGAACAGTCCAAGAGGACTTTGGGGTCATATGCTAACCCCACTACTGCTTCATATGGGAGTAGTATCTGTATACCCTCCATTGGAGTTAGTAGCTTTGAGCTGAATCCTCAGCTCATTATCATGGTACAGCAAAACTGCCAGTATTCTGGTCTTCCACATGAAGAACCTACAGAGTTTCTGGCACAATTTCTGCAAATTGCTGATACAGTACATGATAAGGAAGTAGATCAGGATGTCTACAGACTATTACTGTTTCCATTTGCTGTAAAAGATCAAGCTAAGAGGTGGTTAAATAACCAGCCTAAGAACAGCATAAAAACATGGAAACAGCTGTCAGAAAAATTCCTGAATCACTATTTCCCTCCCAAACGGATGACGCAGCTAAGGCTAAACATCCAAGGCTTCAAACAAGGAGATCATGAATCCCTTTATGATGCTTGGGAGAGATACAGAGAGATGCTAAGAAAATGCCCCTCTGAAATGTTTTCAGAATGGGTGCAATTAGACATCTTCTACTATGGGCTCACAGAAAAAGCTCAGATTTCTCTAGACCACTCAGCTGGTGGATCTATACACATGAGAAAAACAATTGAAGAAGCTCAAGAGCTTATTGATACAGTTGCCAGAAATCAGCATCTGTACCTAAGCAGTGAATCCTCTATGAAAGAAGAAGCTAAAACAGTAACTGCAGAACTCAGTCCAGTGGATCAGGCTAATGAATTCAATCAACAATTAGATTTTCTAACTCAGCAACTAGCCGAATTCAAGGAATATTACAGGAAACAAGAATGGCTAACAGGAACATGGAAGTGCAATTAAAGCAGACAGAAAAGCAACTGTCAAAACAAATAACAGAAGAATGCCAAGCAGTTCAATTAAGAAGTGGGAAAACATTAAATACCTCACTTCAAAGCAGCAGGAAACCAAGAAATGAACAAGAGGATACTCAAAATCCCTCTGAGGACAAGCAGAGCCCAGAGAGGAACAAAGCTGGCGCTGAACGCCCAGACCATGCTCATTCCTGGCGTTCAACGCCAGAAACAAGCATGGATCCGGCGTTGAACGCCCAAAGGGAGCATGGTTCTGCCGTTCAAACGCCAGTAACAAACAAGGAAGTGGCGTCTAACGCCACTCCAGCTCCCACCACTGGCATTCAAATGCCAGTAGGGAATCAGTCACATACAAGTACTGACCTTTCTAAAAAGGCTTCCCAACCCACTTCTGTAGGTAATAAACCTGCAGCAACTAAGGTTGAGGAATACAAAGCCAAAATGCCTTATCCTCAAAAACTCCGCCAAGCGGAACAGGATAAGCAATTTGCCCGCTTTGCAGACTATCTCAGGACTCTTGAAATAAAGATTCCGTTTGCAGAAGCACTTGAGCAAATACCTTCTTATGCTAAGTTCATGAAAGAAATCTTAAGCCATAAGAAGGATTGGAGGGAAACTGAAAAAGTCTACCTCACTGAAGAATGCAGTGCAGTCATTCTGAAAAGCTTACCTGAGAAGCTTAAAGATCCTGGGAGCTTTATGATACCATGCACATTAGAGGGTAATTGTACCAAGCAAGCTCTATGTGATCTTGGGGCAAGTATCAACTTAATACCTGCATCTACTATCAGAAAGCTTGGTTTAACTGAAGAAATTAAACCAACCAGGATATGTCTTCAACTTGCTGATGGCTCCATTAAGTACCCATCAGGCGTGATTGAGGACATGATTGTCAAGGTTGGGCCATTCGCCTTTCCTACTGACTTTGTGGTGCTGGAAATGGAGGAGCACAAGAGTGCAACTCTCATTCTAGGAAGACCTTTCCTAGCAACTGGCCGAACCCTCATTGATGTCCAAAAAGGGGAAGTGACCTTGAGAGTCAATGAGGAGGAGTTCAAGTTGAATGTTGTCAAAGCAATGCAACATCCAGACACCCAAAATGACTGCATGAGCGTTGATATTATTGATTCTCTGGTAAGAGAGGTTAATATGGCTGAGAGTTTGGAATCAGAGCTAGAGGACATCTTTAAAGATGTCCAGCCTGATTTGGAGGAGTCAGAGAAGATAATAGAACCTCTGAAAATCCCTCAAGAAGAGGAGAAACCTCCAAAACCCGAACTCAAACCATTACCACCATCCCTGAAATATGCATTTCTGGGGGAAGGAGATACCTTTCCTGTAATTATAAGCGCTACCTTAGAGCCACAGGAAGAGGAAGCACTAATTCAAGTGCTAAGGACACACAAGACAGCTCTTGGGTGGTCCATCAGTGATCTTAAGGGCATTAGCTCAGCCAGATGCATGCATAAAATCCTATTGGAAGGTGACGCCAAGCCTGTGGTCCAACCACAGAGGCGGCTGAACCCAGCCATGAAGGAAGTGGTGCAAAAGGAGGTCACTAAATTACTAGAGGCTGGGATTATTTATCCTATTTCTGACAGCCCCTGGGTGAGCCCTGTCCAAGTTGTCCCTAAGAAAGGTGGCATGACAGTGGTTCACAATGAAAAAAATGAACTGGTTCCTACAAGGACAGTTACAGGGTGGCGTATGTGCATTGATTATAGAAGGCTCAATACAGCCACCAGAAAGGATCATTTTCCTTTACCATTCATAGACCAGATGCTAGAAAGACTAGCAGGTCATGAATACTACTGCTTCCTGGATGGATATTCAGGTTATAATCAAATTGCAGTAGATCCCCAGGATCAGGAGAAAACGGCGTTCACATGCCCATCTGGAGTATTTGCATACAGAAGGATGCCATTTGGCCTGTGCAATGCACCTGCAACCTTTCAGAGGTGCATGCTCTCCATTTTCTCTGATATGGTGGAAAAATTTCTGGAAGTCTTCATGGATGACTTTTCAGTATTTGGAGACTCATTCAGCTCCTGCCTTAACCATTTAGCACTTGTTCTGAAAAGATGCCAAGAGACTAACCTGGTTTTAAACTGGGAAAATGTCACTTTATGGTGACTGAAGGAATTGTCCTTGGGCACAAAATTTCGAACAAGGGGATAGAGGTGGATCAAGCTAAGGTAGAAGTAATTGAAAAATTACCACCACCTGCTAATGTTAAGGCAATCAGAAGCTTTCTGGGGCATGCAGGATTCTATAGGAGGTTTATAAAGGATTTTTCTAAAATCGCCAAACCTCTGAGCAACCTGCTAGCTGCTGACACGCCATTTATCTTTGATAAAGAGTGTCTGCAGGCATTTGAGACTCTGAAAGCTAGATTGGTTACAGCACCAATCATTTCTGCACCAGACTGGACATTACCATTTGAACTGATGTGTGATGCCAGTGACCATGCCATTGGTGCAGTGTTGGGACAAAGGCATGACAAGCTTCTGCACGTCATTTACTATGCCAGCCGTGTTCTAAATGATGCCCAGAAGAATTACACAACCACAGAAAAAGAGCTACTGGCAGTGGTTTACGCCATTGACAAATTCAGATCCTATTTAGTAGGATCAAAAGTGATTGTGTACACTGATCATGCTGCTCTTAAATATCTACTCACAAAGCAGGATTCAAAACCCAGACTTATAAGATGGGTGTTGCTTCTGCAAGAGTTTGATATAGAAATAAGAGACAGAAAAGAGACAGAGAATCAGGTAGCAGACCACCTGTCCCGAATAGAACCAGTAGAAGGGGCGTCCCTCCCTCTCACTGAGATCTCTGAAACCTTTCCGGATGAGCAACTGTTTGCCATCCAGGAAGTGCCATGGTTTGCAGACATTGCAAACTACAAGAGTCCTCCAAAGTGGCTTCTACTGGCCTACTCTCTATAAAGATTCCCGAGCATTTGTGCTTAATTGTGACAGTTGCCAAAGATCAGGCAACCTGCCTCACAGTTACGCCATGCCTCAACAAGGAATCTTGGAGATTGAGTTGTTTGACGTATGGGTATTGACTTCATGGGACCTTTCCCACCATCATACTCAAACACTTATATTCTGGTGGCAGTGGATTATGTATCCAAATGGGTGGAGGCTGTTGCAACACCCACCAATGACACTAAAACAGTGTTAAAATTCCTCCAGAAACACATCTTCAGCAGATTGGTATCCCTAGAGTGTGATCAGTGATGGGGGCACTCATTTCTGCAATAAACAGCTTTATGCTGCTCTGGTTCGTTATGGAGTTAACCACAGGGTGGCTACTCCATATCATCCACAAACTAATGGGCAAGCTGAAGTCTCAAATAGAGAACTCAAAAGAATCCTGGAACGGACTGTAATTAACCGTAGAAAGGATTGGGCAAGAAGCTTGGATGATGCTCTGTGGGCATACAGAACAGCATTTAAGACCCTATAGGGACCTCTCCATACCAGCTTGTGTATGGAAAGGCGTGTCACTTGCCAGTGGAACTGGAACACAAGGCCTACTGGGCAACCAGATTCCTGAACCTTGATGCCAAGTTAGCTGGAGAAAGATGATTACTCCAGTTAAATGAGCTAGAGGAATTTAGACTCAATGCTTTCGAAAATGCAAAAATTTACAAAGAGAAAGCAAAAATGGCATGATAAGAAATTGTCATCCAGAGTCTTTGAGCCAGGACAGAAAGTTCTGTTATTTAATTCAAGGCTCAAATTATTCCCTGGGAAATTAAAATCCCGGTGGAGAGGTCCATATGTAATTACAAGCGTATCACCATATGGATACATAGAACTTCAGGATAATGACTCTAACAAAAAGTTCATTGTTAATGGACAAAGAGTCAAACATTATCTTGAAGGCAATTTTGAGCAAGAATGCTCAAAACTGAGGCTTGATTAAAACTCAGTGATAGTCCAGCTAATGACAATAAAGAAGCGCTTGCTGGGAGGCAACCCAGCCATTTACAAAATTTATTTACTAATTATATAAATTTTCTTTTTCTACAGGTTTAAGTCCAAGTGTCTTCTAGAGGTGAAATAACAATTGGTTGAAGTCAAAGAGTTACAGGGAAATTTGGAAGCTCACTGGCATGAAAAAGCCAGTAAGAAATACTTTGGGCGTTAAACGCCCAAAAGAAGCTCCCACTGGGCGTTTAACGCCAGTAAGGGTAGCCATCTGGGCGTTAAACGCCAGAAAGGAGCATCTTCTGGGCGTTTAACGCCAGTCTGCTAGCATCCTGGGCGTTCAGAAAAATGCCCAGTGAAGAAGGACTTCCTGGCGTTCAACGCCAGAAAGAAGCATCACATGGGCGTTGAACGCCCAGGAGAAGCATCATGTGGGCGTTAAACGCCCAAACCATGCACCATGTGGGCGTTTAATGCCAGGATGGTGGGAGGAGGTACATTTTCATTTTTTTTTACAATTTTTCAAATTTTTTATGTTTTCTTGCATAAACATATGTTAAATTATTTCTTTCAATTCCAAAAGTTTTTATCCTAATTTCTAAAATCCCTTTTTCAAATATATTAAATATATCTTAATCCAGAAGACCAAATGGCTTTCCAATTCAAGCCATCATCTTTTCAAATTTGTTTCCAACACATCAATAATTCCTTTTAAAAATCCTCTTCAAAATTAAATTTCAAATTTATCTTTTAAATTATGATTCATATCTTTTCCTTTTTAAAATTATATCTTTTTCTGATTATATCTTTTAAAATTATATCTTCTATCTTATCTCTTTCTTATTTTTCGAAAATTTCCCCACCCCCCTCCCTATATCTTGTGTTCGGCGCCCTCCTCATCATCACCACTCCACACTGCTCTCCTCCTATCCCTCTTCTTTCTTCTCTTTTTGCTTGAGGACAAGCAAAGCTCTAAGTTTGGTGTGGTTATCCGTGATCATCAAATTCATGGCCCCAAGAGGAAAGCAACCCACCCAAAAGGGCAAGAAAGAAAGCACTCCAAAGCCACTTTGGAATCAAGGGAAGTTCTCAACTAAAGAACATGCAGACCATTACTACAAGATAATGAGTCACAGATCAGTGATCCCGGAAGTCAGATTTGATCTGAAAGAAGATGAATATCCGGAGATCCAAGAGCAAATCCGAAACAGGCATTGGGAAATTCTGGCCAATCCTGAAACAAAAGTGGGAAGAAACATGGTTCAAGAGTTCTATGCCAATCTATGGCAGACAGACAGGCAAAGACTAATTGGAGCTGCTCTCTTTGACCATCAGACCTTAGTCAGAGGAAAGATCATTCATACTAATTCTGACAAGATCAGGGAGATATTCAAGATTCCTCAACTGAAGGACGACCCCGACTCCTTTAATAGGAGAATGATGAGGGTCAATAAAGGGTTGGACAAGATTCTGGAGGATATATGCATCCCTGGAGCCAAGTGGACTACCAGCACGACTGGCGTCCCAGTTCAACTAAAAAGGGAAGATCTAAAACCAGTAGCCAGAGGCTGGCTGGATTTCGTAGGGCGTTCCATATTGCCCACCAGCAACCGTTCTGAAGTAACCATCAAAAGAGCTGTCATGATTCACTGCATCATGTTGGGAAAAGAGGTAGAAGTCCATCAGCTGATCTCATGTGAGCTATTCAAGGTAGCAAACAGGAACTCTAAGGACGCCAGATTGGCCTATCCAAGCTTAATCTCTATGCTCTGCAAAGATGCTGGAGTAAAGATGGGAATAACTGAATATATCCTAATTGAAAAGCCCATTACTGGAATATCAATGGTCAGACAACAGCAACAAGATGATTCAACCAAGAGGAGAGCACAAGAGGCCCTCCCAGAACTGCCCCAATTCGAATATTGGGAACATCTTGAGGCTTCTATTTCCAGATTGCAAGAAGCTATGGATCAAATAAAGGAAGAACAGAATAATCAAAGTAGCATGATTTGCAAACTGCTCAAGGAACAGGAAGAGCAAGGGCGTGATTTAAGGGAGCTGAAGCGCCAAAAATTAATCCCTGAAAAGTGCTCCATAGATTAAAAGAACATCTACTGCTCAAAACAACAGGTTGCTGAGTTCCAATTTTCCTGCTTTAATTTAGTGATAGCGTTTTTTTTTTTATTAAAGTTCACCTTAGGAGATATTTAGTAGTAATTAGTATGTCTATTTTGATTTTATTTCCAATTAAGCTATAGTTTATTTTTCTCATCATCATCAGGCATGAATAAAGTAGTAGATTTTATTTTAGAATAAAGAAGTAATCTATATTTTTCGAGTTCTCAATAATAAAATTTACAATTAATTATATGTGGTGGCAATACTTTTTGTTCTCTGAATGAATGCTTGAACAGTGCATAATATGTACTTTGAATTTGATGAATATTGGCTCCTGAAAGGATGAGGAACACGAAAAATATCATTGATGATCTGAAAAATCATGAAATTGATTCTTGAAGCAAGAAAAAGCTGTTCAAAAAAAAAAAAAAAAGAGAGAAGAATATTTACAAGCCATGAGCACTAGCCAAAGAGTAAAAAGGATCCAAGGCTTTGAGCATCTATGGATAGGAGGGCCCAAGGAAATAAAATCCAGGCCTAAGCGGCTAAATCAAGCTGTCCCTAACTATGTGCTTGTGTCATGAAGGTCCAAGTGAAAAGCTTGAGACTGAGTGGTTAAAGTCGTGATCCAAAGCAAAAGAGTGTGCTTAAGAGCTCTGGACACCACTAACTGGGGACTCTAGCAAAGCTGAGTCACAATCTGAAAAGGTTCACCCAGTTATGTGTCTGTGGCATTTTTGTATCCGGTGGTAATACTGGAAAACAAAGTGCTTAGGGCCACAGCCAAGACTCATAAAATAACTGTGTTCAAGAATCAACATACTACACTAGGAGAGTCAATGATACTATCTGAATTCTGAGTTCCTAAGGATGCCAATTATTCTGAAAAATTTAAAGATACAGGGGGATGCCAAAACTATTCAGAAACAAAAAGCTACAAGCCCCGCTCATCTAATAAGAATATGAGCTTCATTTAAAACTCTATAAATACTATTACTTCTTTATTTCTGTTAGAACCTATTTTATTCATCTAGTTGCTTGAGGACAAGCAACAGTTTAAGTTTGGTGTTGTGATGAGCGGATATTTTGTACGCTTTTTGGGGGTAATTTCTTGTAGATTTTAGTATGTTTCAGTTAGTTTTTAGTTAAATATTATTAGTTTTTAAGCAAAAATCATATTTCTGGACTTTACTATGAGTGTGTGTATTTTTCTGTGATTTCAGGTATTTTCTGGCTGAAATTGAGGGAGCTGAGCAAAAATCTGACTTAGGCTGAAAAAGGACTGCTGATGCTGTTGGATCCTGACCTCCCTGCACTCGAAATGGATTTTCTGGAGCTACAGGAGTCCAATTGGCGCACTCTCAACGGCGTTGGAAAGTAGAATCCAGGGCTTTCCAGCAATATATAATAGTCCATACTTTGCGCGAGGATAGACGACGTAACTTGGCGTTAAACGCCAAGTTCATGCTGCTGTCTGGAGTTAAACGCCAGAAAAACGTCATGATCCGGAGTTGAACGCCCAAAACACGTCATAATCTGAAGTTTGACGCCAAGAAAGGCCTTTACACGTGGAAAGCTTTAGTCTCAGCCCCAGCACACACCAAGTGGGCCCCAGAAGTGGATTTCTGCACCAATTATCTTAGTTTATTCATTTTTCTGTAAACCTAGGTTACTAGTTTACTATTTAAACAACTTTTACAGACATTCCTTGTACCTCATGACATTTTCAGATCTGAATTACATACTTTTGACGGCATGAGTCTCTAAACTCCATTGTTGGGGGTGAGGAGCTCTGCAGCGTCTCGATGATTTAATACAATTCCTTTGTTTTCCATTCAAACACGCTTGTTCTTATCTAAGATGTTTATTCGCGCTTAATTGTGAAGAAGGTGATGATCCGTGACACTCATCACCTTCCTCAATCTATGAACGTGTGCCTGACAACCACCTCCGTTCTACATCAGACTGAATGAATATCTCTTAGATTCCCCAACAGAATCTTCGTGGTATAGGCCGGATTGATGGCGGCATTCATGAGAATCCGGAAAGTCTAAACCTTGTCTATGGTATTCCGAGTAGGATTCTGGGATTGAATGACTGTGACGTGCTTCAAACTCCTGAGGGCTGGGCGTTAGTGACAGACGCAAAAGAATCAATAGATTCTATTCCATCCTGATTGAGAACCGACAGATGATTAGCCGTGTTGTGACAGAGCATAGGAACGTTTTCACTGAGAGGATGGGAAGTAGCCACTGACAACGGTGACACCCTACATAGAGCTTGCCATGGAAGGAATCTGCGTGTGAGAAGAGGATTTCAAGGAAGAGTTGAAGTCAAAGGACAAAGCATCTCCAAAACTCCAACATATTCTCCATTACTGCACAACAAGTAAAGCTATTATTCCCCAGTACTGCATCCTTTATAAACAAGTAACTCTATTGTTCAAGTGATCCAAACAATTTTCTTTGACATCCTGACTAAGACAAATAAAATAAATATTGATTGCTTCAAGCCAATAATCTCCGTGGGATCGACCCTTACTCACATAAGGTATTACTTGGACGACCCAGTGCACTTGCTGGTTAGTTGAACGGAATTGTGAAAAGAAAGTAATCAGTTAGTTGAGTTAGTTTAACTTTTTGGCACATGCCAAGGAGCCACTAATCAAGAATCACAATTTCGTCCACCAATGATTACCAATTCATGATTACCAACATAGAAATGAACCTGTGAAAGTTGTGTTGATATTTTATCATGACAATTCTCATAATAGTTGTGGAGACAAGTGGAATTAAATTGAAAAATTGGATAATGCCAAAATAAAATTAAATGTATGAAATCCACACATAGAAATGATTACCAATTCAGCCCTTCTTCTTGCAATTGATTTAGCACCTGAAGTATGAGGAATTGTTTGTTTTTGCCGAATTTCTTGATTCCTCTTACAAAGATTCTGAAAGATAAATTTGAACACAATTAAATAGAGTTAAACATGCATTCACAACATTCCATATGAATTCAATATCCTATTTACAGCAGCAAAATATATAAGGCTTTTTAGTGGGACAACATTTAACTAGGATTGTAAGTACTTACCTGAGTTTCAGGCTTCAAACGATATTCTACGAATAAAGCCCACTGATCAAGAGCAATATCTTCTGGTGTATTATTTATGATCTCGGTTTTACTCAACCTCGGATCATAAAACTCGTTCCAAAGCTTTATCCTATGTTCCCTCCATTTTTTGCCAAGCGATTGGAGCAGAAATCGTTTGGCCAAGCTATCACATACTTTGAAGCAAAATCGAGCCTTTAATATGGAACAAAGAATATATATTAACTAACAAATATAACTAAATAATGACAAAGAAATAAGCTTTAGAGTCTTAGTAATCTTCTTACTTGGAAAAAAATATTCCATTGATTTTCAAAATAGCTCTCTGGAATGTCTGACCACTTATCAAAACTGATTGGAAATGCTACACAATCAGTGGCCAATTGCCCACAAATTCCTGCAAGGAGTCCGGCTGCTTCTCCTATTGCTGCATGTTGTCTATCAAAATTGACAACTATGCGCAAACCTTCTGGCAAATTATGCACATCCTTCACTAATAAATGAAGGCGTGTACTATTTTCATATTCATCTAAAATAGATAAATAAATATAAATAAATGAGTAATTGAGCAACTAAAGAATAAAACATATATAATACTATATATTATACATCAGAATTCCGAATCAAGGTGAAAATAGGCTAATATTAGTAATATCCACTGCAAGATAAATGTCATTATTAAAACAAGAAATCATGCTATGCCAAAAGTTTTCATTCAGATCTGGTATCTAATTTTCTTTAATATGGAATTATCAACTTTAGAGAAATCATGCATATGTAAATATATGCGTGAAGATCAATAACTTCAAAACTTTTTTGTTATTCTGAATATTTTGCTCTTTGTTGTGATAATGTTTTAATGATCAAGCATTGCCTCTATAGAAATTAAATGAGGAAGAAGCTAAACTTTAACAATCAGCTTAATATTTCTAGAAATCAAAGTGGAAATGAGTCTTTTAGGTGGGTTTATTTATCTAAATTTTAAAGTCTTTTTTAATTTAACAAATTTTCATGGCTCATAAATATTTTGGAGGAAAATCTGAACAAGGACATGTAAATTGGAAGATAGTGAAATTTGGAAAGGAAGAGGAGTGAAAGAAATAGTGTGATAGGTGGCTGGAGAATATTACATTTGAGAATATTACATACCTATGGCATCAACAGTCCAGTAATGCTTAGATTCACGCCCACGTTTACGTTTAGGTTCGGATGGATGCTCAGATATAGTTGGAGCAACTGATGATGGCTCAGAAGAATTTGAAGCTGAAGCTGCCGACTTGTCTCGGGAGGAGCTTGCAACTGCTGTCGACTTATCTCGGGAGGAATTTGAAGCTGCTGACTTGTCCCGGGAGGAATTTGAAGCTGCTGACTTGTCCCGGGAGGAATTTGCAGCTGCTGCCGACTTGTCCCGGGAGGAATTTGCAGCTGCTGCCGACTTGTCCCGGGAGCAAAGTGTATAATACATTGTCGCAAACATTCTTTTCAATGTGCATAACATCTAGATTATGGCGCAATAAGTTAGACTCCCAATAAGGAAGATCAAAAAATATGCTTTTCTTCCTCCACATCCCCGATTCATCATCTTCTTCAACAACTTTTCGTCGAATCCTCTTACCTTTACTTTCTTGTAGTTCTTTCCCAAATGAAACATTGATTCCTTCAAGTTGTTCCAATATTTCTGATCCTGTTAGTACTGCTGGGGGATCCCTCAACTCAACTTTTCCATTAAATTTTGCACGACTTAGCCTAAACTTATGACCCCTTTCTAAGAAACGGCGATGCCCCAAAAAACACCATTTTCCACCATGCTTTAATCTATATGAATCAGTGCTGAAGTTACATGTAGGACAAGCATATTTACTGTGTACATTCCACCCAGATAAGTTACCAAGGCCTGGAAAATCATTAATTGTCCACATTAATGCTGCTCGCAATGTAAACATTTCATTCCTAAACCTATCTAATGTTTGAACACCATCATACCACAATTCTTTTAACTCTTTAATAAGAGGTTGTAAGTATACGTCTATGTTGTTCCCCGGCATTTTCTCTCCAGGAATAATCATTGACAAGATAAGTGATGTTGGCTTCATGCACTCCCATGGAGGCCGATTGTATGGAATAAGCACCACTGGCCAAACGCTATAGTTTGTACGCATAGCTCCAAAGGGGTTAAATCCATCAGCTGCAAGACCAAGACGTACATTTCGAGGATCTTCGGCAAACCTATCATGAAGTAAATCAAATGTCTTCCAAGCTTCAGAATCTCGCGGATGCCTCATCTTCGAATCTTTCTTTTCTGCCAAAGCATGCCATTGCATTGATTGAGCAGTCTTAGAACACATGAATAATCGTTGAAGTCTCGGTTTTAGTGGAAAGTATCGCAAGATCTTTGCTGGTTTCTTCTTTTTAGCATCGCTCCATTTATATGTCTTGCATCTTTTGCATTCTTGCAAATCTTCATCCTCCCCCCAATACAACATGCAGTCATTAGGGCAAGCAGGTATCTTGGTATAATTAAGCCCTAGTTTATTTATGGTTTTCTTGGCCTCATAGAATGTATTTGAAATCTTTGCATTTCCAAAGGCATCTTTTAATAACTTGAGAATTTCGGTCATGGCTTTGTCGCTTATTCTATATAAGCACTTTATGTGATACAGACTAATTAAGAAAGACAATTTTGAATACTTTGTGCACCCTTCATACAATTGTTCATTGCCATCTTCTAACAACTTGTAAAATTCTACATTTTCTCCATTGTGCTCTTCATTTTCTGTATTGTCTCCATCTCCATCTTCTATGTTGTCTTCATCTCCATCTCCATCTTCATTCAAGTCAGGTCCAGCAACTCCAAACGCGTCATTGAGCATTGTTACCATTGGATGCTGAGATGTCGAATCATCTTGTACAATGTGACTAGTTTGATGAACTTGTGACCCAACTCCAACTACTTCTTCACCATGCCAATACCAAACTTTGTAGTTTTCTGGAAATGGCTTGACTATTAAATGTTCAAAAACTTTCTCTCTTGTTTGCCACTTGCCAAAACCACACACCGGACAAGGGCATTTAATCTGACGACCCGCGAGAGATCGATGCTCAAAAGCAAAATCCAAAAACTTGTTTAAACCATCTTTATACTCGTGCGTGGTTCGTGGTTTTCCAATCCATGACTTATCGATTGACATGACTAAGAGGGATTACAAATAAGGATTTTAAAAAATCTATTCATTAAAAATCTATATATATTCTAAAGGCAAGAAATTTATTCTTTTATATGCAAATCAGATATTAAAAACTTAAATAGTATTTAAAAGAAAATATAAGAAAATTATAATTACCTCTTTCAAATGATAATTTCCCTTCTTTTTTCAAAGTAAAGTAGCTAGCAGCAAGAGTTGAAGAAGATCTAAAACCTATTTCACATGAAAAATTATCACCAACAGATTTATTAAAATTAAATATATAACTAATTAATGTACACGAAATTAAATATCTAACAGATTTATTAAAATTAAATGTATAATCAACTAAAAATATATGAATGTTGTATTTTTGATAATTTAGGATTAATATCAAATTATATTATTAACGGATTTGAACAATAAAAATTAATTAATACAACATTTATAAAATATAATTCATTATATATAGTCCTAACTTTTTATTTAGTATAATAAATAAATATACCTAATAATTTAGTATAATAAATAAATATACCTAATAAATTAAATTAAATATATAACTAATTAACAAGATACATATACTGATATACATGGCTTAGCTTCTTTCACTTAATTTTTCGAGTACACTCTAAAATGGTAACATAGTCTGAAGTCTGAACTAATAATGAGCTGATAAGCTTATTAGCATATTGCCAATAGTAATAACTAAGACACATGCAATTTTGGCACTAATCCTAATCATGATGAAAGGAAAACTACTCCATGTTCTCCATATCAATTATTATTTTTGTCTTAAATTTGTTTATTATATAATGAAAAATAAGACTTTGCATGTATACAAAAATAGGCATCACTGCCAAAGCTTAAAGCAACAGAACGAACCTGATATTCTGGAATTAGCTCCTTCAACTCAGAACGTAGATCCTGAAAGATAGAAAAATAAATGGTTAAGTTATCAACAACATTAATAATGATAACAAAGTTCCAGAAAATATAACGATTAGTATCAAAATCCCCCCCCAAAGACCAACTGTACCAATATAACAATGCTAGGAAATATAGCAGTAATTCCATTCACAGAGGAAAAAAATACACGCGATAAAAGCTTATTGTATACATTTCATACAACACCAAATATAAACAGGAAGTGAGGGAGAGCATACAGTGGCAGTGGATGTCTGAATTTGAAGCCATCTAACTGAATTAGCAAGGCTAAGTTGTTGACCCTGTGTTCATAAAAATAAAAATTAGATAATCATTACACAGAAAAGTAAAATGGCGTGCGCAAGGTTTTAGGAAATAAAATGTTTTTCTAATACATTTAGTTAAATATTTGCAGGTTTTAGGAAATGCGAAGGGGGCAGTTGCGGTGGTGGTCTCAATTTTGATTTTCAAGAATCCAATTTCCATGATAGGAATGTGTGGTTATACCTTCACTGTTCTTGGAGTTATCTTATACACCGAAGCCAAAAAGAGATATAGTTGGTTAAAAAAAATTAAAGAAAGGAAGGTATAGTTGAAAATAAAAGACTACAAATTAAAATTAATTACCAAGATTACTTATCAGAGCAAAATATATATATGATTAACCAACCACAAGCAGCAGTGAGGACCATCAACTTTGTGCATTAGCTAGTGGCAATAACAACGTGTGATTTTATTTACTTAAGAAATTTAAACTTCCTTTCTAAACCTTTTCATTTCATCGTTTATACTTAGCAAGCATTGGAGTACACTTAAACTCTTTTCTCACTATCGAATTTCAAATACTTCACTAATTTAGTGCAACAGCAACAACTATAATCAATGTCAAATTTTAACTAGTTAATAAGCTCAAAAACTGCAACAAAGATAAATTCAGCCATCATGAATACAGCTCATGTATTTGACACTGAAATCCGCAGATAATTCAGTATTCTTAGCCTAACTTTAGGTAGCACAGATCAGCTGAGAGAGATTCATCCATGTGCCATGTGGGTGCTTGGTGCCACATTAAATGACTGCCACGATAACTGAAAGCACTATCTTTATCATTGTGATGGGTGTCTAAAATATGACTTGTGTAGCACATAGTTAACA
The DNA here is from genome assembly GCF_014773155.1 of Arachis stenosperma. Taxonomy (NCBI): domain Eukaryota; kingdom Viridiplantae; phylum Streptophyta; class Magnoliopsida; order Fabales; family Fabaceae; genus Arachis; species Arachis stenosperma. The sequence continues at coordinate 134,980,123 of NC_080379.1, forward strand.
CAATTGGATAGTACGCTCTTGAAAGAGAAACAAACCAACGCAACAAGGTAAAAAACTTTCATGAAAATATCTCATTTCTAGTATTTGTAAGATTACTTAAGGAAACAAGATTACTATCTTAATTTCCAAAATCAAGCTAAATGCAAGATAAATAATAAAAATAAAGAATAGATTGTTGCAACACTGAAGTAAGCATTCAATTCAAACACTTGAAGAAGCAAACTAACGACAGTTGCTGGAGAACAGCAGCAAAAATCAGATACAGGGTAAGCAATTTTTGGTTAGTTAAAGCAACAAAAATCAGATACAGCAAAAAACCTGTTTCACATGAAAAATTATCACCAACAAATTCATGTTAGTTAAAGCAAGTTAGTTAGTTATCTAAATAATCAAAAAACTGGTTTACATAAAAACACAAAGACACACTATCTGTTTTCAATTAATTCTTATTTCTTCATTTCTTGGTTAAATGCAAAATCTGGTGGTGCCTATTTGAATAATTGATTAAAAACCAGCTGAAAGTCTCAAACACAAGTAAGACAAGTGAGTTTAATAGTCAATATAGGGTATCTGAAGACATGTAAAATTGAAACTGAAAGTTAAAATATAAAAAGGGGTCAGCAAAAACAAGCTATGTGAATTAAAAGGAGGCCTAACTTGTGAATAAGGAATAGAATATACTAAAAATCTGACTGGTCATTGAGAACATTTAAAAATGGAGTGCTTTGAGAACTATTTTAATCCAGAAACTGCACCTTAAAAATTGAACCAGCAAACAAGAAAAAACAAAAGCAGAACGCAATTAAAAAAAACTAGACAAGCCATATAAAAAAAACTATACAATCACACAATAAACAAATAAAAATTTCACGCAACAGCAAGAGAAGCATAACAATTCATAAACCAAAAACCTAGACAAGCCACCACAAAGCTTACAAACCAACTAAAAGAAGAATGACAAGAAGCATATACCATCATACGAAGCTTTCAGATTCAAACTCATGCTCAATCCACACAAGAAAATGACACCCATACTTCCAAAACCAATAAAATAAATAAATAAAAATCATTCAGCAATAAGAGTAACACCTTAGCAATTGCTTTGGGTGGATATTCTGCTCCAAGTTTTGGATCAACACACTGCTTAACTTTATCCTCGCTAAGTCTTGGTGTAGCCTGAAATACAAGTTGCTATGACAACCTAAATTGGAAGATATATAAAATTTAATACATCTCAATTAACAAACCCAAACTTGTCTAAATCAGAAACGGATACAAATGCAAATTTAATCAGAACACTAGATACTTGAATCAACACAACAAAACCAGTTCAGATAACAAGTGGTCTTTAATCAACATAACCAGTTCAGAACACTAGACATTGGCACTAGATCTGAGATCGGGGAGAGAGAGAATGAGAAAGGAGGGGGTAAGGTTACGAAAACAACTTCGCTGGCTTTGCATGCAGTGTCGATGGCAGATGTGAGGAAGGAAGATCCAAGATCCAAGATCCAAGATCTGAGATCGTCGACGGTTGAACACAAGATCCGATTGGCGTCAATCACTCCCGCACCAACGTCAATCGAATGCTTCAACACAAGACCCGATCGCGGAGCTGCAGAGAAACAAAAACCCCCAAAACTCAGCAACAAAAACAATTTTGAAACCAAAACCCGAGCAAAAATGAAGAAATCAGTAACTGACGGAGAGGGAGAGGTACCTAGAGAACTTGAGAGTGAGCTGCAGAGAAACAAATCAGCGGAGAGGGAGAGGTATAGAGGAATCGTAACCGGCGGAGAGAGAGAAGCCCGAGAGGGAAGAACGGCGTTGTCGGAGCACGGATCGGAGGAGACGAAGGAGCGAGAGACCGCCGAAAATGTGTTTCGTTTAATGAGGCTAGGGTTGGAATTCTATTGTTTTATATACGTGTGAAAACGGCGGTTCAAAACCGCCATAATCACCAGAACCGCCACAATACACAAAGTTAATTATGGCAGCAACCAAACATGCCATAAAAACCGGGAACTACGGCGGTTCTTTAAAACCGCCGTAATATCAATGCCATTTTAAACTCTTTTTTTTGTAGTGAGATATTTTTTTGATTTTTAAATTTTTAATTATGAGAGAGAAAAACACAAACATGACCCAAAACATGCAAATTTTGGATCAAAACACAAGATGCATGCAAGAACACTATGAATGTCAAGATGAACACCAAGAACACTTTGAAGATCATGATGAACATCAAGAATATAATTTTGAAAAATTTTTGATGCAAAGAAAACATGCAAGACACCAAACTTGGAAATCTTTAATGCATGGACTCTAACAAACGAAAAATGCATATGAAAAACAACAAACAACACAAAACAAGAAAACATCAAGATCAAACAAGAAGACTTGTCAAGAACAACTTGAAGATCATGAAGAACACCATGAATGCATGAATTTTCGAAAAATGCAAGAAAAAATTTTAAAAGCATGCAATTGACACCAAACATAAAAATTGACTCAAGACTCATACAAGAAACACAAAATATTTTTGATTTTTATGATTTTATGAATTTTTTTGTATTTTTATTATTTTTTTCGAAAAACATTATTTGGAAAAACGAAAAATAAAAAAAATTTGAAAAAATTTTTTGAAAACTTTTTGAAAAGAAAATTACCTAATCTGAGCAACAAGATGAACCGTCAGTTGTCCATACTCGAACAATCCCCGGCAACGGCGCCAAAAACTTGGTGGACGAAATTGTGATCACATCAATGTAGTATTCTTTGTTATTGTATGGAATCATTATTATGGCTCTTTGCTATGTGTAGACACAACTCCGTTCAACTTAACCAGCAAGTGTACTGGGTCATCCAAGTAATACTTTACGTGAGTAAGGGTCGATCCCACAGAGATTGTTGGTATGAAGCAAGCTATGGTCATTTTGTAAATCTCAGTCAGGCGGATTATAATTGATTATAGATTTTCGAATAATAATAAATAATAAACAGGAAATAAAGATAAATAACATAGGATAGAAATACTTATGTAAATTAATGGTGGAAATTTCAGATAAGTGTATGGAGATACTGTGTTCCTTCTGAATCTCTGCTTTCCTACTGCTCAAATTACAGTTTTCTTACATCATTCCTTTCCATGGCAAGCTGTATGTAGGGCATCACCGTTGTCAATGGCTACATCCCATCCTCTCAGTGAAAAAGGTCCAAATGCTCCATCACAGCACGGCTAATCATCTGTCGGTTCTCAATCAGGTTGGAATAGAATCCCTTGATTCTTTTGCGTCTGTCACTAACGCCCAGCCTTCAGGAGTTTGAAGCTCGTCACAGTCATTCAATCCCGGAATCCTACTCAGAATACCACAGACAAGGTTAGACTTTCCGGATTCCCATGAATGCCGCCATCAATTCTAGGTTATACCACGAAGATTCTGTTTAAGGAATCCAAGAGATATGCGCCCGGCCTAAGATAGAACAGAAGTGGTTGTCAGTCACGCGCGTTCATAGGTGAGAATGATGATGAGTGTCATGGATCATCACATTCATCAAGTTGAAGTGCAACAAATATCTTAGAATAGGAATAAAGAGAATTGAATAGAAACAGTAGTAATTGCATTAAAACTTGAGGTACAGCAGAGCTCCACACCCTTAATCTATGGTGTGTAGAAACTCCACCGTTGAAAATACATAAGTGAAAGGTTCAGGCATGGCCGAATGGCCAGCCCCCAAAACGTGATCAATGGCCTCCTAAGATGAAGAATAAAAACAAAACTGAGACCAAAGATGTCTAATACAATAGTAAATTATCCTATTTATACTAGACTAGCTACTAGGGTTTACATGAGTAAGTAATTGATGCATAAATCCACTTTCGGGGCCCACTTGGTGTATGTTTGGGCTGAGCTTGATCTATCCACAAGCTGAGGCTTTTATTGGAGTTGAACGCCAAGTTATAACGTGTTTTGGGCGTTCAACTCAGGGTTGTGACGTGTTTCTGGCGTTTTACTCCAGACAGCAACATGGAACTGGCGTTGAGCGCCAGTTTACGTCGTCAATTCCTGAATAAAGTATGGACTATTATATATTTCTAGAAAGCTCTGGATGTCTACTTTCCAACACCATTGAGAGCGCGCCATTTAGAGTTCTGTAGCTCCAGAAAATCCATTTCGAGTGTAGGGAGGTCAGATTCCAACAGCATCAGCAGTCCTTTGTCAGCCTCCTATCAGAGTTTTGCTCAAGTCCCTCAATTTCAGCCAGAAATTACCTGAAATCACAGAAAAACGCACAAACTCATAGTAAAGTCCAGAAATGTGAATTTAACATAAAAACTAATGAAAACATCCCTAAAAGTAGCTTGAACTTACTAAAAACTACATAAAAACAATGCCAAAAAGCGTATAAATTATCCGCTCATCACAACACCAAACTTAAATTGTTGCTTGTCCCCAAGCAACTGAAAATCAATTAGGATAAAAAGAAGAGAATATACTATAAATTCCAAAATATCAATGAATATTAATTCTAATTAGATGAGCGGGACTTGTAGCTTTTTGCTTCTGAACAGTTTTGACATCTCACTTTTTCCTTTGAAGTTCTGAATGATTGGCTTCTCTAGGAACTTAGAATTTCGGATAGTGTTATTGACTTTCCTAGTTAAGTATGTTGATTCTTGAACACAGCTACTTATGAGTCTTGGCCGTGGCCCTAAGCATTTTGTTTTCCAATATTACCACCGGATACATAAATGCCACAGACACATGACTGGGTGAACCTTTTCAGATTGTGACTCAGCTTTGCTAGAGTCCCCAGTTAGAGGTGTCCAGAGCTCTTAAGCACACTCTTTTTACTTTGGATCACGACTTTAACCACTCAGTCTCAAGCTTTTCACTTGAACCTTCATGACACAAGCACATGGTTAGGGACAGCTTGATTTAGCCGCTTAGTCCTGGATTTTATTTCCTTGGGCCCTCCTATCCATTGATGCTCAAAGCCTTGGATTCTTTTTACCCTTGCCTTTTGGTTTTAAGGGCTATTGGCTTTTTCTGCTTACTTTTTCTTTTTCTCTCTAATTTTTTTTTCGCTATTTTTTTTTCGCAAGCTTTTTACTTTTCACTACTTTTTCTTGCTTCAAGAATCAATTTGATTTTTCAGATCATCAATAACATTTCTCTTTGTTCATCATTCTTTCAAGAGCCAACAGTTTTAACATTCATAAACAACAAGATCAAAATCATGCACTGTTTAAGCATTCATTCAGAAAACAAAAAGTATTGTCACCACATCAATATAATTAAACTAAATTCAAGGATAAATTCGAAATTCATGTACTTCTTGTTCTTTTGAATTAAAAATATTTTTTCATTTAAGGGAGGTGAAGGATTAATGGAATTATTCATAACTTTAAGGCATAGTTACTAAATACTAATGATCATGAAGTAGAGACACAAAACATAAATGAACACAACATAAAAACTGAAAAGCAGGAAGAAATAAGAACAAGGAATGAATCCACCTTAGTGGCGTCTTCTTCTTGAAGGACCAATAATGTCCTTAAGCTCTTCTATGTCCCTTCCTTGCCTTTGTTGCTCCTCCCTCATTGCTCTTTGATCTTCTCTTATTTCATGAAGAATGATGGAGTGCTCATGATGTTCCACCCTTAATTGTTCCACATTGTAGCTCAAATCTTCTAAGGAAGTGTTGAGTTGTTCCCAATAGTTGTTGGGAGGAAAGTGCATCCCTTGAGGCATCTCAGGGATTTCTTGATGATGAGCTTCCTCATGCATCTCTTGAAATCCGTGGAGGGTCTCTCTTGCTTGCTCCATCCTCTTCTTGGTGATGGGCTTATCCTCTTCAATGGGGATGTCTCCTTCTATGATAACTCCAGCTGAGTAACATATATGGCAAATAAGGTGAGGAAAAGCTAGCCTTGCCATGGTGGAGGGCTTTTCGGCTATTTTGTAAATTTCATTGGAGATGACTTCATGAACTTCTACTTCCTCTCCAATCATGATGCTATGAATCATGATGGCCCGATCCACAGTAACTTCAGATCGGTTGCTAGTGGGAATGATGGAGCGTTGAATGAACTCCAACTATCCTCTAGCCACAGGCTTGAGGTCCAGTCTTCTTAGTTGAACTGGCTTGCCTTTGGGGTCTCTTTTCCATTGAGCTCCTTCCACACATATGTCCTTTAGGACTTGGTCCAACCTTTGATTAAAGTTGACCCTTCTAGTGTAGGGGCGTTCATCTCCTTGCATCATGGGCAAGTAGAACGCCAACCTCACATTTTCCGGACTAAAATCTAAGTATTACCTTCGAACCATTGTGAGATAATTCTTTGGACTCGGGTTCATACTTTGATCATGGTTCCTAGTGATCCATGCATTGGTATAGAACTCTTGAACCATTAAGATTCCTAGTTATCCTTATCAATTGTGATGAGAATTGTCCGTTGCTCCTACTTGGTCAACCTCTAACTATGAAGGTAAGTCAAGCGGATAAATCAATATGAATCCTCAAGAACTAGCCAACTCCCAAGGAAAGACTAGAGTTAGTGAAACTCAAGTTAATTAGCAACTTTCAATTAGCAATCAATCAAAGGAGTTTGATAACTCAAGTGTCACCAATTACTCAACCAAGGCCAAAAGGGTGAAAATCTAAATTAAAATCCTCCCAAGCATTTTATCAAACACTTGGAGGGCATAACACTAAATAGTAGAGAAGTAATAGGAGATAATAACATCCAAATAACCAATCTCAAATATCAGCAACATAGATCAAAAGAGAGCAACCTTGAATATGAAATACCTCAAATTATATTAAATAGAGAATCCAATCACAAAAAGGATGTATAAATCAAAGTATTAAAGTTAATAAGAGTAGGAGAGAATTAAGTCAAGGAACATTGAACTTGGAATTGAGAAGAGATAACCCTAAATCCTAAAGAAATCCTAAATCCCAAAACCTAAAAGAGAAGAGAGAACCTCTCTCTCTAAAACTACATCTAAAACCTAAAATTGTGTGAATAAAATTTGTATGAATGTTGAATCAATGGATTCCCCCACTCTGTAGCCTCTAATCTGTGTTTTCTAGGCTGAAATCTGGGTCAAAAACAGCCCAGAAATTGCCCCAGCAACTTTTGATACGTCCAGCACGTGCACATGTCACGCGTACGCGTCGTCCACGCGTACGCATGGATTGAACTTTTGCTAGGTCATGTGTACGCGTGATTTATGCATGCGCATCACCTAACAGCCAGGCAGCTATCACAAATTATATATCATTGCGAAGCCCCGGATGTTTTCTTTCCAAACCAACTGGAACCGTCTCATTTGGACCTCTGTAGCTCAAGTTATGACCGTTTGAGTGCGAAGAGGTCAGGGCTGACAGCTTTGCAGTTCCTTCAGCTTCTTGTATTCCTTCCATTTTTGCATGCTTCCTTTCCATCCTCTAAGCCATTCCTGCCCTGTAATCTCTAAAAACACTTAACACACATATCAAGGCATCGAATAGTAATAAGAGAGGATTAAAATTAGCTAAATTAAGACCAAAGAAACATGTTTCTAATCATAGCACAAAATCAGAAAGGAAAATGTAAAACATGCGAATTCAATGAATAAGTGTGAGATTAGTGGATAAAATCCACTCAATTAAGCACAAGATGTACCACGAAATAGTAGTGCATCAGTCTTCTCGCAAAGATATTATTGAGATGTCTACTAAGGTCTCGGAGGGCATGTCTAATTGGCTGGATTCTCTTGTTCTGATGTGTGCCAGTGTGGTTGATTCCGAGTATTGCGTACGACTTAGAAGACATCATAGGATCTGTGGTAATAGAGATCAGGAGAAAAATTACGAGTTGATAGTGCCTGACCACGAGAAGAGGGTTAGCTTCCCTTCTTTGACAAAGGGAGAGCGGCCCTTCTTTTATGCATATGATTACTTCTTTAGCCAACTGAATATCACCATTCCTTTTACTTCCTTTGAGACCGACTTGTTGTGGTCCTGTAATGTGGCTCCATCCCAAATCCATCTGAACTCGTGGGGTTTCATAAAGATCTTTCAGCTGTTGTGTCAAGAGTTAGATGTCCGACCTTCTCAAACCCTTTTCCTTTATCTTTTTGTTCTGACAAAACCTGGGATAGCTAAGAAGAAAGCTTCCTGGATCTCTTTCCGTACTTCCCAAGGGAAAAAAGTGTTTTCTATGTATGATGAATCCTTTAGGGATTTCAAGAACTACTTCTTCAAGGTCCAAGCTGTTGAGGGAGCTCGGCCCTTCTTTTTGGATGAGAATGATAAACCTGCTTTCCCTCTATGCTGGCAAAAAGATGTAGTAGTGACCAGGTATTCTTGGGAAAGTCTAGACGAGGTTGAGCAGGCCTTCGTGAATGTATTAGAGGAGAATTGGGGGAATCCTCCCCATCTCGATACGAAGAAGTTCTTGGGTGATCCTTCCCTCATTCGAGCTGAATTGTGTAGCTGCTGATTTTTGAAAAAATATTTTTTCTTTGTTTATTTGTTTTGTTTTGCCGACCTGTATCTTTCTTTTTCTTCTGACTTGGTCCTGCTGTTTTCTTTGTTTCAGAGATGGTAAAGTCTTTGGATTCAATGAGGCATTTTCGTAAGCCCAAGAAAGCAACTTCCACCTAGAATATCTCGGCCAAGGCTGCTGGAGAGGGATCTTCTCAAGTTTCTATAAAGAAGCCAATTGTGGACACTGCTGGATCAAAAAAAGTTATCCTAACTCCCCAAGTTCGAGTGGTTCCTTCTGACCCTCCCCATTCAACCTCTATTGCTGGTCCACCTCCAAACAAAGAACTGTTGAACCTTTTGATTTGGAAGCTCCTGACTTTGATGCAGTGGAGTTTGTGGATAACCAAATTGATCCTTTCGGTCGACTTCCAATGAATGATGTATCCATCCTTCATCACTTAAATTTTATTACTAGCAACAATATTCGGATGGCCCACATGGGGGCAGCTTTGTTCCGAACTGTTCAGGGCTCCCCAATCCATGCCACAAAAGCTTTTCTTGAGGATGCCAAGTCGGATTTCGATAGGGTTAAGGGTTTGAAGGATGAGTTGGATGCTAGGGTAATTAAGCTAGAACTGGACTTGGAGAAGGAGAAGTCGCGAGCTACCACTGCTGAGGTGGCTACGAACTTAGCTGAAGAGACGATGCAGAAATACAAGGAAATTTATACCCGTACTTATGCCGAGGTGTTGGAACTGAGAGAGAGGCTTGAATCTACCCTTGCTAATTACGCCGATTTTCAGGGTCATCTGGCAGATTCTGTGACGGCGGCTTATGAAAATTTAAAGGCATAAGTCTGAGTTCTAGCTCCTGAACTCAACTTGACACTCTTCAGCCTGGATAATGTGGTAGAGGAAGGTAAGATAGTTCCTGCCCCGGATGATGACGAAGAGGAAGGTCCTCCCACTGAGCCACCAGTCAAAGCTTCTGTTGTACTGACTTCTTCAACTCCTGCTACTGAGGTCAGCCACCTTGAATCTGACCCCGATGTTCAAATCTTAAACCGGGATGATAGAACTGTGGATGCGACTCCTTTGAAGACCATTCCTCCTTCTACAACTCAGGGTGCTGCTGTTGAGGAGAGCTTGGACCCTTGATAACCTATCTTTTTTTTGTATAGCCCGGTCTGTGGGCTTTTAAACTTTGGTTTTTTGTAATTGAGCCTGGTGTGACTTTCGACACTTTTAGTTGCTTTTCTTAACAACTTTATTTAGGAAAAAAAATTCTTTCAAACTCTTTGAGGTCGACTTTTGGGTGGCCTTTTGAGCCTTTATAATAGCTTCGCTTCTCTTGATATGTTTGTTTGCAACTTTTGGCACTTTGACGAACGGATTTCTATCGGTAAAGAAATTCACAAGAATATAATCGCGTTGTAAGTATAGTTTCTAAACCAACAGAGAATCCTTTCGTACAAAATTTTGGTTGTCACAAGTAACAAAACCCAATAAAATTTATAACCGAAGAATTCAAACCTCGGGTCATCTTCTCAAGAAATTGCATGGAGGTGTGTTTTATTATTGGTTATGGAAAATAGTATTTTTGGGTTTTTGAAAGGTTTGAACAAGAGAAATAAATTGCAGGAATTAATAAATCAATAGCTAAGAAAACTCTTGGCAAGGTATGAAAATTAGAAGTCTTATCCTAGTTATCCTTATCAGTTGTGATGAGAATTGCTCGTTGCTCCCACTTAGTCAACCTCTAACTATGAAGGTAAGTCAAGTGGATAAACCAATATGAATCCTCAAGTCCTAGTCAATTCCCCAAAGAAAGACTAGAGTTAGTGGAATTCAAGTCAATTAGCAACTTCTAATTATCAATCAACAAAAGAGTTTGATAACTCAAGAGTCTCTAATTACTCAACCAAAGCCAAGAATATAGAAAGCTAAATAAAAATCATAAATATGAAATACCTCAAATTTATATTAAATAAGAAAATCAATCTAAACATAAAGAGTTCATAAACCAAATTGAGAAAATAAATAAAAGGAACATTGAACCTGTAATTTGAAAAGAAGAAATCGTAAATCCTTTAAGAGGAATCTTAATCCTAAAACCTAAGAGAGAGGAGAGAACCTCTCTCTCTAAAAACTACATCTAACAACTAAAATTGTGAATTATGAATGAATGATAAGTCTCCCTTGAGTCTCTGCATGCTCCCTGGCTTTAGTCTGTGTTTCTAGGCCAAAAACCAGTTCAAAACGCGGCCCAAAATCATCCCCAGTGTTTCCTGAATTTTCTACAAATCGCGCATGTCACGTGTACGCGTCGGTCACACGTACGCGTCGTTTGACGATTTTCTTCTCCACACGTGCGTGTCAGGCACGCACTCAAGTCATTTGCGTGAACTCCAATCCACGCGTACGCGTCAAGCACACGAACGCGTCACTACGATTTTCTCCAATTTGCGCGGTCGCGTGAGCCATGCGTCCGCGTCGATGTTCGCTGGTCATCTCCTTAATTTCTAGTGTTCCTTCCATTTTTGCAAGCTTCCTCTCCATTCTCTAAGCCATTCCTGCCCTATGAAGCCTGAAACACTTAACATATGGATCATGGCATCGAATGGTATAAAGGAGAATTAAAATACGTAATTAAAAGATCTCAAGAAAGCAAGTTTTCAACCATAGAACTAAACTAGGAAGGAATTGTAAAATCATGCAAACCATATGAATAAGTGGGCAAGAATTTGATAAAACCCACTTAATTAAACATAATATAAACCATAAAATAGTGGTTTATCAAACTCTCCACACTTAAACATTAACATGTCCTCATGCTTAGCTTAAGGAGATAAAACAAATGAGTAGGGAAAAGCAAGACTCATGCAATGCAACCTGTGAATGTGAATGCAACTACATGCTAAGATGTTTCTATCTACTTGGTTAAAAACAAACAAGTTCTCCAAGACAAATACAAACCAAATTCCACTAATTCAAATTGTACAATAAAAAGCAAGTAAACTTGTAGGAAGATAGCTCATGAAAGCAGGGAACAAGGAATCGAGCATCAAACCCTTACTGGTAGTGTATATCACTCTAACTCTCAAGTGTCTAGGGTCAATCACTCTACTCTTTCCTAGTCATGCTTTCTCAACCTTGTTCTCTATCTAACCAATCAACAAATATTTAATGTACCAATGCAAACATCATAAGGTCTTTTCAAGGTGTAATGGGGCTAAGGTAAGGATGAGGGTATATATATATATATATATATATATAAGTGAGCTATAAATTGAATCATTGAATAGCCTAAGCTCTCACCTATACACACACTCTATATACTCTTAAATTCATGCCTAGCTACCCAAAATTTTCACTTGTGCATTACATACTCATGTACCAAATATTTCTTTAATTTCACCACATATGCATTGATCTTTTATTAAACTTAGCATTGGGGTAATTTTGTCCCCTTATTCACTTACTTATTTATTGAATATTTTTGGATTTTTTTTCAATAGAGAAATAAACATAACTTATCAATGCACATGGATTTTCCATTATTTTTCTATTTTGGTTTTTCATGAGTAGGTTCCCAAATTCTCAATATTCAAATAAATTAGAAACATGACACATTCCCTTGTTAACCCATGTTCCCACAGTTTTCCCACACTTAGTTGATGCACAATCTCTATCTTAAGCTAATCAAAGATTCAATTTGGGGTAATTAATTATTTTTCTGCTTAAGGCTAGTGATGTGGTTATAGAACAAAAGGGATTAAAAAGCTCAAGGTGGTTAACAAGGGTGACATAAAAGGGTGGGCTTATTTGGGATAAGTGAGTTAATAATCAAATATGGCCTCAATCATATGCAAGCATGTAAATATACTAAATAATGTACATATAGAATGGAACAAAGTAAAGATTGCAATCATAGAGAAGAAAACACACAAGAATAAAATATTATGGTTAAATAATGTAACCATGCAATTAAGCTCAAATCTCACAGGTTGTGTGTTCTAGCTTTTAACTATGTTCCAGATACAACTTCCAAACAAATTTAACACAAAAGTTTTGATTTAAATTAGTGAAATTTTCAAAAATACGGTCTTAAAAAGAAACTTATTATTTTTCAACCAAGCAGTAGCTAAATGCATAAAATCAAACAAACATGCAATGCAACAATGTACTAAATAAAATAAAACATTGGTGTTAAGAAGAAAATAACTAACCCATGGAGATCGGTATCGACCTCTCCACACTTAAAGATTGCACCGTCCTCGGTGCATGCTAAGATGTGCAGGTGGACGGGGGTTGTGGTTCCTCAGCCGGTACTCCTTTCGTTCCGCTCTTCGCCGGTGGCTTGTTAGAGGCTTTCCCTTTACCCTTTTTGGTGGCCATCCTGAAAAGAAAAAGAGAAGTAGCAGGTAAGTCCAAGGGTTATAGCAAGAAAGAGGACAGTGCAAGTAATAATCGATGCCCAGGTAAGGAAAATAGTGAACGAAAGACATGGTCGCGATTCCATGTGATTAGTTCATCAATGGAAATATAGCAAGGCATGGTAAGTATTGGATGCAAGATGTTTATTAGCATGCCGGCAAAGGCATGAGTAGCATAGATCAAGCATCAAAAATTAAAAATGTATTATTACTCGTAACAAACTGACAATCACGTTTGTATTGACAATTATAATTAATTAATAAAATATGGAAAGAGTTTTGTGAAAAACAGGCATTAGAGTAGAAGGATAGAATAATGAAGAATGCACAATGCCATACGGGCTTTTTCACAAACACTTAGTATGCAAGTATTCCAAAAACAATTAATATGAATTGTCAAACAACTCCATAACAATCCACAAGCAATAGTATAATACCCAAATAAAGTTCCAACACCAACATAAAAATGCATGAAAAAGAAAGAAAAAGAGACTATAAATAATTATGCTAAAAAGAAAATTAAGAAGAAAAAAAATAATTAAATGCAGTAATTAAAAGATGAATGAAAGTATGCAAATAAATTAAGTAGAAGAAGTGAAAGAGAATAGGGATGAGAAGTTAAAGAGACAAAGTAAGAAAGAAAGAAGAAAGAAGAAAAGATAGAAGAAATTAGGATTAGAAAAGAAAAGATAAGATAATTGGCGCTGATCTGGATAAGTTGTGCGGCACAGCTGACGTGGACGAGTGAGTGACGCGATCGCGTGGTGTGCGATAAGGTCAGGTGACGCAACGCGTGGGTCATGCCATAGCGTGGCCAGGTTTGTGCGATTGGTGCGAGTGCAGCCTCGCGTTCGCGGAACTCTCTGTTTCAAACTCATTTTGCCAAAAATCTGGGTGACGCGTTCGCGTGGGTGACGCGATCGTGTGAATGGCCATTTTTGAAAAACGATGCGGACGCATGAGGCACGCGTTCGCTTGGTAGGGCTTGTGCTTCTAGCACTAGTCCAGCCCTACTCCAGCATAACTCTCTGCCATGCACCCATTGACGTCGATTTTACAGGGCCACGCGTTCGCGTGGGTGACGCAGACTCGTGGGGAGGCTATTTCGCAAACGATGCGAACGCGTCATTGACGCGATCGCGTGGACGGATTTGTGCCTGAGGCATGCCTCCAGCCACGCTCTCGCGTGACTTTCTGTTCACTTTTTTTTCTTCCTAATGCACTTGTGACGCGAACGCGTCAGCGACGCTTACGTGTCGCGTGCATATTTTTTTTATAAATATATGCAGGATGCAAAATGCAATGCTAATGTAGATGTATGAATAATTCCAGGTTCAATAAAATAAAATAAAATAAAACTCAAAAACAAACAAAACGAAATAAAATTGAAAATGGAATGATCATACCACGGTGGGTTGTCTCCCACCTAGCACTTTTGGTTAAAGTCCTTAAGTTGCACATTTGATGAGCTTCCTGTTATGGTGGCTTGTGCTTGTATTCATCCAAAAATCTCCACCAGTGTTTGGAAATCCAACAGCCTCCGGGGTCCCAAACAAGGCGTGTAAAGCCCTTGAGCAGTTTCAAACAGGTTCTCATGCTTCCGGGGTATTGAATGTCAGAACAAATTCCAGGATCCCAAACCTTGGTTCTGCACTCGTCTTTGTCTCGATTTATATTTTTCTAGCCAGGTGGTTTGGAAGTTGTATTCTCACCAAGATGACCAAATATCTTCTGAGACCCAATTAATCGAACTCTATACCAATCCTTGCTCCTCAAATTAAAGTGTAAAACCTCATTGAATCTTGCATACCAACTCTGAGTGCGAGTCATTAACCATTTACTCTTAAAGCCGCAAAGAGCTCTAAGCTGGCCATCTGTTTCAAGTAAACCATATTCAAGTTGAAAAGTAAAAATAAAAGATAAGGATTTTACCCACTTGAAGTTTGTATTGGGCGGTAATAACCTTGGGATAGGTGTTTCCAGTGGTTTTGCAAGCTCTACTCCCTTGTAGTCTTCTGTGAATTCTTCCACTTTTTTGCGAATTTTTTCAACTACAACCACGTCTTGATCAAAGTCTTCGATATCTTCCTCATCACTTGAGTCATAATTGGGATGTTAAGAAAAGTCTACCTATGCATCATCTTCGTATTCACTTGGGGAAGATTCTTCTATCTCAAAGAATTCACTTCCGGATGCAAGTTCATTACTAGGAGAACTTGACTTGTGATTATCATAATCAAGGAAACCTGCTTCTTAAGTTGTTCCGTCCAGTTCTTCATAAGATACCTGCTTTGGGGGTTGTGCACTCTCCTCCTTAGCATCAATTGCAACGTCCTTGACAGAATTCTCCTCAATTCTGGATTCCCATGGAGGTTCAGCGTCTCCTAAGTCTTCAACCAACTCTTCTTCTTCTATAATGACAGCTTCCTCCACTTGTTCCAGTACAAAGTCATGCTCCGAACTGTCTACTGGAGTTTCTAGTATCTCCTTCATGCTATGTTCTTCATTGGAATGTCTACATGGAGCCATGGGAGTTCCTTGAGTGTCTGAGCGTCGGGGGGGGGGGGTAATCGATTTATCGCTTGATTTAATTGGTGAAGGGTTGCATGAAATTTTTCTACTGTTTCCTTGAGACGTTCCTCGATAGATTCCTGGGTTGATGGATATGGATATGGTGCATAGAAAAGTGGTGGTTCTTGGGAGTAATTTGATTGGAATTGGTGTAGATATGGGTTAAGGTCATATGGAGGTGAATGGTGGTAGGGGGCTTGTGAGTGTGGTGGTTCAAAGCTGTGTTGAGAAGGTGGTTCATAGGCATGTGATGGGGCTCGTTGGTAGCAACAGGGGGGTCCACCATAACTATTGTCTTGGCATGCATTATAGAATGGTCGTCGTCCATGGTAATTTGGAAGGTGTTGTTGCCGAAAGGGTTGATCAGATCCTCGTGGCTCCTTCCATCTTTGATTGCTTTGACCTTGATGCATGTTCCTGTTATAACTTCCATTCCTTTTAAAAAAATTAGAACCAAACTCATAGCGACAGTGGTGAGAATTCATAGTAGCTAATAAAAATTAAAAATGAAAATAAAAACAAAAACAAATAAACAAGCAAAGGAAAAATATTTACAATAACCAATAATAAGGCACACGTTTGTAATTCCCCGGCAACGGCGCCATTTTGACGAACGGATTTCTATCGGTAAAGAAATTCACAAGAATATAATCACGTTGTTAGTATAGTTTCTAAACCAACAGAGAATCCTTTCGTACAAAAGTTTGGTTGTCACAAGTAACAAAACCCAATAAAATTTATAACCGAAGTATTCAAACTTCGGGTCATCTTCTCAAGGAATTGCAGGGAGGTGTGTTTTTTTATTGTTTATGGAAAACAGTATTTTTGGATTTTTGAAAAGTTTGAACAAGAGAAATAAATTACAGGAATTAATAAATCAATAGCTAAGAAAACTCTTGGCAAGGTATGAAAATTAGAAGTCCTATCCTAGTTATCCTTATCAGTTGTGATGAAAATTGCTCGTTGCTCCCACTTACTCAACCTCTAACTATGAAGGTAAGTCAAGTGGATAAACAAATATGAATCCTTAAGTCCTAGTCAATTCCCCAAAGAAAGACTAGAGTTAGTGGAATTCAAGTCAATTAGCAACTTCCAATTATCAATCAACAAAAGAGTTTGATAACTCAAGAGTCTCTAATTACTCAACCAAAGCCAAGAATATAGAAAGCTAAATAAAAATCATAAATATGAAATACCTCAAATTTATATTAAATAAGAAAATCAATCTAAACATGAAGAGTTCATAAACCAAATTGAGAAAATAAATAAAAGGAACATTGAACCTGTAATTTGAAAAAGAAATCATAAATCCTTTAAGAGGAATCCTAATCCTAAAACCTAAGAGAGAAGAGAAAACCTCTCTCTCTAAAAACTACATCTAACAACTAAAATTGTGAATTATGAATGAATGATAAGTCTCCCTTAAGTCTATGCATGTTCCCTGGCTTTATTCTATGTTTCTGGGCCAAAAACTAGGTTAAAACGCGGCCCAAAATCGTCCCCAGCATTTCTTGAATTTTCTGCAGATCGCGCATGTCACGCGTACGCGTCGGTACGCGTCGTTTGATGATTTTCCTCTCCACACGTGCGCGTCAGGCACGCGCTCGCGTCGTTTCTGCAAACTCCAATCCACGCGTACGCATCAAACACGCGAACGAGTCACTGTGATTTTCTCCAATTCGCGCGGTCGCGTGAGCCATGCGTCCACGTCGATGTTCGCTGGTCATCTCCTTAGTTTCTTGTGTTCCTTCCATTATTGCAAGCTTCCTCTCCATTCTCTAATCCATTCCTGTCCTATGAAGCTTGAAACACTTAACACACGATTCACGGCATCGAATGGTATAAAGGAGAATTAAAATACGTAATTAAAAGATCTCTAGAATGCAAGTTTTCAACCATAGAACCAAACTAGGAAGGAATTGTAAAATCATGCAAATCATATGAATAAGTGGGCAAGAATTTGATAAAAACCACTCAATTAAACACAATATAAACCATAAAGTAGTGGTTTATCACACTTCCAAGAATCTTAAGAGTGTTGGAGTTTGGTTGTCTGGCCCTTTTTTATTGCCTTTTGTGTTTGCTTACTTCCTGCTTTAGTCGAAGCGACCTTTGAGGCTAGCTATGTTTGTTTAATCTCATAGAATACTTTTTAAAGTGAGGTCGTGGCTTTTTGGATCAATATGTGTCCCTTCTAGCACACGCCTTCTGTTAGTCGACTTCTCTTATTGCTCTTTCTCGAGTTATTTTTAGTGATCTATTTTTTATCAGTCTCCAGGCCTCTTTCTATGGATTACGTTTTATAACTCTTGTCGCTTTGATTTTGATCTAGTCCGACTTCTTTATGTCAGTCCGTCCTAAGTTATTTTTAGCAATCCATTTTTTCTTAGACCTCATCAGGCCTCTCTCTATGGATTACTTTTTATAACCTTTTGTAGCTTCCATGTCGATTGGTCTGACTTCTTCATGTCAGTCCATTCCAAGTTATTTTTAATAATCCATTTTTTCTCAGACCTCGTCAGGCCTCTTTATATGGATTACTTTATATAACTTTTTGTCGCGTTGGTCGATTGGTCTAACTTATTCATGTCGGTCCTTTCAAAGTTATTTTTAGTAATCCATTTTTATGGGTTACTTTTTATAACTTTTTGTCGCTTTTTCATCTTGCCGATTTTGTAGAGATCGGGCGGTGAGGTTGGGTCTCACTTTGCTGATGTTTGTCGAAATTCGGACGATGAATTCGATTTTCATCGTGGTCGGACGGTGAATTTGTTTTCACCTTGCCGACCTGTGCTTTTGTAATCGGGTGATGAATTTTTGTGTTCAGATTAATGCATCTTGGTCGAGAGGCTTTGTAGAGAATTTGGAAAGTTTTATTCAAATAGAAAAATAGACATGTAGGAAAAAAAATATATACATGTGGGTGCTTACCCTTCTAAGTCAGGTAATTTTGCAGATCTTGGCTTGGTGCCTCGTTAAAAAACCTTCTCAGGAAAAAAAGTGCACCTTCTCCTAAGATCTTTTATTACCTCCTAACTATAATACCTTCTTAGGTTACAGGCGTGCCATGACCTTGGTAGCTCTCGCCCCTCGAGTTCGGACACCCTGTAGTAGCCTTTTCCTAGTACCTCTTTAACTTGGTAGGGTCCTTCCAGTTAGCTGCTAGCTTTTCTTCTCCTGGTCGACCTGTTCCGATGTCATTTTGGATTAGGATGAGATCATTGTTGGCAAAACTTTGCCGAACCACTTTCTGATTGTATCTTGAGGCCATTCAACGTTTTAATGCTTCCTCTCTGATCCGAGCTCTCTCTCAGATTTCTAGAAGTAGGTCAAGCTCTTCCCTTTGATTTTGGGAGTTGACCTCTTTGTTGTAGTGGATTATTCTGGGGGATCCTTCTTCGATCTCTACTGGGATCATTGCCTCCATTCCATAAGCCTTCAAAAGGGTGATTCCCTTGTTGTGGAGTGTGGAGTTGTTCGATATGCCCATAGGACTTGTGGGAGTTCTTCAGCCCATGCTCACTTTGTGTCCTGTAATCTCCGTTTTAACCCGGCTAGTGTGACTTTGTTGGCATCTTCTGCTTGTCCATTAGCCTGGGGGTGTTCTACGGATGTGAATTTGTGCTTTATTTTCAAGTCGGCTACCAACTTTCTGAAACATGTGTCTGTGAATTGAGTGCCATTGTCTGTGGTGATGGATTGAGGAATCCCAAACCTTGTGACAATGTTCCTATATAAGAATTTTTGACTTCTTTGAGCAATGGCATTAGCTAGAGGCTCTGCATTAATCCATTTTATGAAGTAATCGACCCCTACAATGAGGAATTTGACTTGTCCTGACCCTTGGGGAAAAGGTCCCAGGAGGTCGAGTCCCCATTTTGCGAACGGCCAGGGTGATGTTACGCTAACGAGCTCCTCTGGAGGGGCGACGTGGAAGTTTGCATGTTTCTGAAATGGTGGACATGTCTTTACGAACTCTGTTGCTTCTTTCTGCAAGGTCGGCCAAAAGAACCCGGCTCGGAGTACTTTTTTGGAGAGAGCTCATGCTCCAAGGTGATTGCCGCACATGCCACTGTGTACTTCTTCCAAAATCTCCTTTGTGTTAGAGGTCGACACACACTTTAATAGGGGTGTTGAAATCCCTTTCCTGTATAGGATGTTGTTTATGATGGTGTAGTATTGTTCCTCCCGTTTTAGCCTCTTCGCCTCCTTTTGGTCTGTAGGGAGTATCTCTGATTTGAGGTAGTTGATTATGGAGTTCATCCATCCTTGATCCTGACCTGATATGGCTAGGACCTTTTCTTCCTTCGAAATGGATGGGCTCTGCAATATTTCCTGGAAGAGGCTTCTATTATTGCCCCCTGTTTTGGTGCTGGCTAATTTTGAGAGTGCGTCAGCTCGGGCATTCTATTTTCGAGGTATATGGGAACCTCATATTCCCCAAGTTGTCCGAGCTATTCCTTGGTTTTTTCCAGGTGCTTTTTTATGGTAGGATCCTTAGCTTGATAGCTCCCCGCTATTTGTGAAGTGACTACTTGTGAATCGCTGAAGATGATAAGCTTTTGAACCCCAATCTCCTTAGCCAGCCTCAAACCGGCTAGTAATGCCTCGTATTCAGCCTGATTGTTCGAAGCAGGAAATTTGAATTTTAAAGAAAGTTCGATTTGAGTTCCCTGATCGCTTTCTATTATCACACCTGCACCACTCCCAGATTTGTTTGAAGAGCCATCAACGTAGAGGTTCCATTTTGTAGGAGTTCCTGGTGTGTCAATGTACTCAGCGATGAAATTGGCTAAATATTGAGACTTGATAGCCATCTGAGCTTCATATTGAAGATCAAACTCAGATAGCTCAATTGCCCACTGCAGAATTCTTCCAGCTAAGTCTGTTTTCTAGAGAATGCCTTTTATGGGCTGGTTGGTTCGGACCTTGATTGTGTGAGCTTGAAAATACGGGCGAAGTCGTCGAGATGTTAGTATGAGAGCGTAGGCAAACTTTTCTATCTTTTGATAGTTTAGTTCGGCTCCTTGTAGGGCTTTGCTGATGAAGTAGATGGGCTGTTGCCTATTCCCATATTCTCTGACTAGTGCTGAGGCTATTGCCCGACTTCCTACTGCAAGGTATAATACGAGTGCTTCTTCTTCCCGTGGCCGGGAAAGGATGGGTGGTTGTCCTAGAAACCTTTTGAAATCCTGGAAGGCTTGCTCGCACTCTGATGTCCATTCGAACTTTTTTCCCTTCCTTAGTGTGGCGTAAAAGGGGAGAGATCTTATGGCCGATCCAGCTAAAAACCTGGACAAGGCTGCCAATCTTCCGTTGAGTTGTTGTACTTCTTTGATGCAGGTCAGACTTTTCATGTCGAGTATAGCCCGACATTTATCTGGGTTTTCCTCAATTCCTCTTTGTGTGAGCATGAAGCCCAAGAACTTGCCAGCTTCTACTACGAAGGTGCATTTGGCTGGATTGAGTCGCATGCCATGCTTTCTTATGGTGTAGAACACTTTGGTGAGGTCGGACAGTAATGATTCCTCACTCTGTGTTTTTACCAACATGTCGTCTATATATACTTCCATTAGTTTTCCAATGTGTTCTGCGAAGACTTTGTTCATCAACCTTTAGTAGGTAGCTCCTGTGTTTTTAAGTCCGAATGGCATGGCGACATAACAGTAATTTGCTTTTGGAGTTAGGAATGAGGTCTTTTTCTGATCAGGTGGATACATTGGAATTTGATTGTATCCTGAATAAGCGTCGATGAACGAGAGGTACTTGTATCCGGAGGAGGCATCCACTAGAGTGTCGATACTTGGGAGTGGATAGGGATCTTTTGAGTAGGCTTTATTGAGATTGGCTTAGTCGGTGCACATCCGCCACTTCCCATTTGATTTTTTCACCAAGACAACATTAGCTAGCCATAGTGGGTATTTAACTTCTCTTATGAATCCTGCCTCCAGTAAAGCTTGTACCTGTTCTTCCACAGCTTGGGATTTTTTGGGTCTGAGTTTTCTACGTTTCTGTTGTACTGGCCGAGATCCTGGGTATACTGCCAACTTGTGGCACATTAGTTTAGGTTCTATGCCCAGCATTTCTGCGGCCTTCCATGCAAAGAGGTCGACATTGTTCCTTAAGAACTGAATCAGAGGCTCCTTTACGTCTCCATTTAAGGTTGCCCCAATATTGGTTATTTTGTCTAGGGTGTCTCTGATCTGAATTTCTTCAATCTCGTCCTCAGGTTGTGGACGAAGTTCTTTCCGACCTCGAACTCCACCGAGCTCGATGGTGTGGATTTCTTCTCCTTTGCCTTTGAGGTTCAGGCTTTCGTTGTAGCAGCATCGCACTATTTTCTAGTCTCCTTTTATCGTAGCGATCCCCTCTGGAGTTGGGAACTTCATGCATAGATGTGGAGTCAAAACTACTGCGTCGAGCTGATTTAGTGTTGTCCAACCTATCAGGGCATTGTAGGCTGAGCTCACGTCGACTACGATGTATTATATGTTGAGTGTCTTTGGTCGGATTCCTTTTCCAAAGGTTGTGTGTAGCGAGATATATCTGAGCAATTGGATTTGAGTGTCTCCTAATCCAAACAAGCTATTCAGATATGCTCTGAGCTCTTTTTCTTTTAGGCCGAGTTTGTCGAAGGTAGATTTAAACAAGATATCCGCCGAGCTTCCTTGGTCCACCAGTATGCGGTGGAGATTAGCATTGGCCAATATGATAGTAATGACCATGGGGTCATCATGTCCCGGGATAATGCCTGCTGCGTCTTCTTGAGTAAAAGTGATAGTAGGGAGGTCGGATGATCCTTCTCCTTCTCCAACGTGATATACTTCTTTAAGGTGCCTTTTGCGAGATGATTTTGAGATCCCCCCTCCTGCGAATCCGACGTTTATCATATGAACGTGCCTCTCCGGAGTGTGAGGTGGTCGCTCAGTTCATCTACCCTCTTCGTCCCTTCTTCTCTTTCTAGGCTCATCCGATTTGTTGGCTAAATATCGATCTAGTCGTCCCTCTCTTACCAATTTCTCTATGACATTTTTTAAGTCGAAGCACTCGTTGGTAGGATGTCCATAGATTCGGTGGTATTTACAGTATTCTGTCCGATTTCCTCCTCCTTTTTGCTTTTGATTAGGCGAGGTGGTAGGATCTTCTCAGTGTGGTACATTTCTCGGTAAACATCCACAAGAGCCACCCGAAGAGGGGTGTAATTGTGGTATTTTTTAGGCTTCTCTCCATGTTGATTTTCTTTTTTCTTGGACTCTTTATCCTTATCCCGAGAGGAGTAGGAGAATCCAGGTTTTGATGTCTCTCTTAGTCGAGAGTTTTCCTCCATGTTGATGTACTTCTCTGCCCATTCTTGCACTTTATTTAAAGATGTTGGGTGTTTATTTGATATGGAATGACTAAAGGGTCCTTCTCGTAGGCCATTGATAAGACCCATAATGGCTGCCTCTGTTGGTAGACTTTGTATGTCCAGGCATGCTTTGTTGAATCTTTCCATGTAGTTATGAAGACTCTCCCGATCTCCTTGCTTTATCCCTAATAGGCTCGGGGCGTGTTTGGCTTTGTCCCTTTGGATAGAGAATCAGACAAAAAATTTCTTGGCTAAGTCATCAAAACTTATGATAGACCTAGGAGGCAAGCTGTCGAACCACTTAATCGCTGCCTTTGTCAAAGTAGTTGGGAAGGTTTTGCATCGAATAGCGTCTGAGGCATCGGTGAGATACATTCTACTTCTAAAATTGCTGAGATGATAGCTTGGATCGGAGGTGCCGTCGTATGGGGTCCTGTCGGGAGCTTTGAAATCCTTTGGAACTTTAGCTTTCATGATTTCTTTGGTGAAGGGATCTTGATCTTGATCTTTGTGGGGGTTGTCACCATGACCGATTTGAGTGGTTTTGGTTTTTAGATCTGCCTCGAGCTTTAGGAGCTTATTCTCTAGTTCTCGGCGTCGCCTGGTTTCTCTCCGAAGGTCCCTCTCGGCTTCTTGTTGATGCTCGGCTTCTTTTTCGAGCTGTTTAAGATGGTCTTGTTGAGCTTGTAGAGCCTCTAGGATTTCTGTGTTTGGGGGTTGCTTATCTCTGTTTGGTTGAGATGCATCTTTTTGTATATTGTCCGCATTTTTGTGTGGTGTTCTATTCTCTAGATCAGAGTCGTAGTTGTTGTCAAGGTTGTTCGCCATGATGATGGGATGACTTCTAGGTTCTTCGGCAATAGCGCCAATATTTCGAGGGTTACCTGAAACTGTAAGCCGATCTCGAACGAGATTTGTGGTGGTGGTCGGAGCTGACGTGTCCAACTTGTTAGACTTGATGGTGCAGCTGATCCTTCCTCATCGGAGGGTGGTGGTACCTGCAAGAGACTCTGATGCTTAAGTTAGCACGTGCTTTAGGTAGGTTTTTAGTAGAATCAGAGTATGAGTTATACCTGGGTGCTCCAGTATATTTATAATAGTGTGGAGTGACCTTTCTGGAGTTAAGATAGTTATTTTATCTTATCTTTGAGTGAAATCATCTTTTCTTTAGGGGGAACCGCCTTTATCTTTCTAGGCTTTGGCTGCCTTTAGATTTGGACTGGGTTCCTTCGTTTGGGCCTGCTTGGGCCTTTTATGGCAATTTGGCCGATCTCTTTGTGAAGAGGTTGGATAATCCTTACCTGAAGAGGTCGATCGTCTTGTCATCAATCAGCCCGGGTCATACAGCTCGACCCA
This sequence comes from Arachis stenosperma, assembly GCF_014773155.1. NCBI lineage: Eukaryota > Viridiplantae > Streptophyta > Magnoliopsida > Fabales > Fabaceae > Arachis > Arachis stenosperma. The sequence goes on from NC_080379.1 coordinate 135,004,314, forward strand.
AGGCATGAACAGTCAGTTACCCTGTGATAGTTCACAACACAATCATAGTGTACCACAAAATCCTCCCATTCCACCAAACACTAATGTCCACCCTATGAAAACCAGATCCAAGACAGGCAAGTCTAAACCCAAAATCTTTTTAACTAAACATAGTGATGAGAAATCTGAAGACAGACCACCAAAAACTGTAGCTACTGCTCTTACTATACCACATTGGTATGAGTCTATGAAAGAAGAATACAATGCCCTTATGAGAACTAATACCTGGAACCTAGTGTTGCCACCACCTCATGCTAAAATTATAGGCTTTAAATGGATTTTCACCACTAAAAATAATCCTGATGGATTTGTGCAAAAATACAAAGCACGATTAGTTGCACAAGGCTTTGGACAAAGTGAAGGTTTTGATTTTGGCCAGGATTTTAGTCCAGTGATTAGGCCTACTACTGTGAGAATTGTGCTAAGCTTAGCCTTATCCAAAGGTTGGGTTATTCGACAATTTGATTTTAATAATGCTTTCTTGAATGGAGATTTATCTCAACTTATTTATATGCAGCAGCCCAAGGGTTTTGAAGTCAAATCTGAAACATTAGTGTGTAAACTAAATCAATCCCTATATGGCCTGAAGCAAACACCACGAGAATGGTTCCTAAAGTTGAACAAAACTCTAGAAACATTTAGCTTTACAGCTGCAAAATCAGATACCTCTTTGTTTTTGAAATACACTTCCAATCATGTCATATATCTTCTATGCTATGTAGATGACATCATTATTACAGGGAGTGATTCAACTCAAGTTGACTTGATGATTAAAACTTTAAATACAGTTTTCTCATTAAAGGATCTAGGTGAACTGAGTTATTTTCTAGGTGTTGAAGTTAGAAGAACTACTGCAGGACATATTCATTTATCTCAAACAAAATATGTGAATGATTTACTCTCAAAATTAAACATGGGAGAGGCAAGTGCAATGCCAACTCCCATGATATCATCTCTTCAGCTGTTGACTACAGGTTCGGAAGAATTTGAGGATCCAAGACTATATAGATCTGTTGTTGGAAGTCCTCATTATCTCACAATTACCAGACTAAACGTTTCCTTTGTTGTGACCTTGAAGACCATAGGTCAGTCACCGGGTTTTGCATTTTTTTAGGTTATAATCTTGTGTCTTAGTGTTGTAGGAAGCAAATCACTATCAGTAGGAGCTCGACAGAGGCTGAATTTCGAAGTCTTACCGCATGTGTAGTAGAAACAGTTTGGATCAAGAACTTGTTGCTCGAATTGAAAGTTCAACTTCAGATATCTCCAACAATTTTCTGTGACAACTTAAGCACTGTAATGCTTGCTTCCAATCCAGTGTTACATGACAAAACGAAGCACTTCCAACTTGATATACAATTTGTTCGAGACAAGATCAAAAGTAATGAACTACATGTGATCCATATCCCAGGTCAAGAGCAAATTGCTAATATATTGACTGGTGCATGGAATTGTGATCATCAACAATGGCTCCAATAGTTTGGTAGCTCTCACACGTGAATTACACTTAGTCACAACTCCGCACAACTAACCAGCAAGTGCACTGGGTCGTCCAAGTAATACCTTACGTGAGTAAGGGTCGATCCCACGGAGATTGTTGGTATGAAGCAAGCTATGGTCATCTTGTAGATCTCAGTCAGGCTGATTCAAATGTGATTGAATTAGATAATTAAAAGATAAATAAAATAAATAGGAAATAAAGATGAAGTTACTCATGTAATCCAATGGTGGGAATTTCAGATAGGTGCATGGAGGTGCTGTGTTCCTTCCGAATCTCTACTTTCTTATTACATTCATCCAATCCTTCTTACTCCTTTCCAAGGCAAGCTGTATGTAGGACATCACCGTTGTCAATGGCTACATCCCATCCTCTTAGTGAAAATGGTCCAAATGCTCTGTCACAGCACGGCTAATCATCTATCGGTTCTCAATCAGGTTGGAATAGAGTCCCGTGATTCTTTTGCGTCCGTCACTAACCCCCAGCCTTTAGGAGTTTGAAGCTCATCACAGTCATTCAATCCCAAAATCCTACTCGGAATACCATAGACAAGGTTAGACTTTCCGGATTCCCATGAATGCCACCATTAATTCTAGCTTATACCACGAATATTCTGATCAAGGAATCCAAGAGATATGCGCCTGGTCTAAGGTAGAACGGAAGTGATTGTCAGTTACACGCGTTCATAGGTGAGAATGATGATGAGTGTCATGTATTATCACATTCGTCAAGTTGAAGTGCAACGAATATCTTAGAACAGGAATAAATCGAATTGGGTAGAAAATAATAGTAATTGCATTAAAACTTGAGGTACAGCAGAGCTCCACACCCTTAATCTATGGTGTGTAGAAACTCCACCGTTGAAAATACATAAGTGAAAAGTCCAGGCATGGCCGAATGGCCAGCCCCCCCAAGATCTAAGAACTAATCGTCCAAAGATGTCTAATACACTAGTAAAAAGTTCTATTTATACTAAACTAGCTACTAGGGTTTACAGAGGTAAGTAATTGATGCATAAATCCACTTCCGGGGCCCACTTGGTGTGTGCTTGGGCTGAGCTTGATCTATCCACGAGCTGAGGCTTCTCTTGGAGTTGAACGCCAAGTTGTAACATGTTTTGGGCGTTCAACTCTGGTTCGTGACGTGTTTCTGGCGTTTGACTCCAGAATGCAGCATAGAACTGGCGTTGAGCACCAGTTTACGTTATCAAATTCAGAATAAAGTATGGACTATTATATATTGCGGGAAAGCTCTGGATGTCTACTTTCCAACGCCGTTAAGAGCGCGTCATTTGGAGTTTAGTAGCTCCAGAAAATCCATTTTGAGTGCAGGGAGTTCAGATTCTAACAGCATCAGTAGTCCTTTGTCAGCCTCTTATCAGAGTTTTGCTGAGGTCCCTCAATTTCAGCCAGAAAATACCTGAAATCATAGAAAAATACACAAACTCATAGTAAAGTCCAGAAATGTGAATTTAGCATAAAAACTAATGAAAACATCCCTAAAAGTAACTAGATCATACTAAAAACTACCTAAAAATAATGCCAAAAAGCGTATAAATTATCCGCTCATCACAACCCCAAACTTAAATTGTTGCTTGTCCCCAAGCAACTGAAAGTCAAATAGGATAAAAAGAAGAGAATATACTATAAATCCAAAAATATCAATGAATATTAATTCTAATTAGATGAGCGGGACTTGTAGCTTTTTGCTTCTGAACAGTTTTGGCATCTCACTTTTTCCTTTGAAGTTTAGAATGATTGGCTTCTCTAGGAACTTAGAATTTCGGATAGTGTTATTGATTCTCCTAGTTAAGTATGTTGATTCTTGAACACAGCTACTTTTATGAGTCTTGGCTGTGGCCCTAAGCACTTTGTTTTCCAGTATTACCACCGGATACATAAATGCCACAGACACATGACTGGGTGAACCTTTTTAGATTGTGACTCAGCTTTGCTAGAGTCCCCAGTTAGAGGTGTCCAGAGCTCTTAAGCACACGCTTTTTGCTTTGGATCACGACTTTAACCACTCAGTCTCAAGCTTTTCACTTGGACCTGCATGCCACAAGCACATGGTTAGGGACAGCTTGATTTAGCCGCTTATGCCTGGATTTTAGTTCCTTGGGCCCTCCTATCCATTGATGCTCAAAGCCTTGGATCCTTTTTACCCTTGTCTTTTGGTTTTAAGGGCTATTGGCTTTTTCTGCTTGTTTTTTATTTTTCTTTCTATTTTTTTCGCAAAATATTTTTTTTTCGCAAGCTTTGTTCTTCACTGCTTTTTCTTGCTTCAAGAATCAAATTCATGATTTTTCAGATTATCAATAACATTTCTTTTTGTTCATCATTCTTTCAAGAGCCAACAATTTTAACATTCATAAACAACAAGATCAAAATTATGCACTGTTTAAGCATTCATTCAGAAAACAAAAAGTATTGTCACCACATCAATATAATTAAACTAATTTCAAGGACAATTTTTGAAATTCATGTACTTCTTGTTCTTTTGTATTAAAAAAACATGTTTCATTTAAGAAAGGTGAAGGATTTATGGAATTTATTCATAGCTTTAAGACATAGTTACTACATACTAATGATCACGAAGTAGAGACACAAAGCATAGATGAACATATAACATAAAAACCGAACAACAGAAAATAAGAGCAAGGAATGAGTCCACCTTAGTGGCGTCTTCTTCTTGAAGGACCAATAATGTCCTTAAGCTCTTCTATGTCCCTTCCTTGCCTTTGTTGCTCCTCCCTCATTGCTCTTTGATCTTTTCTAATTTCATGGAGAATGATGGAGTGCTCTTGATGTTCCACCCTTAATTGATCCACATTGTAACTCAAATCTTCTAAGGAAGTGTTGAGTTGTTCCCAATAGTTGTTGGGAGGAAAGTGCATCCCTTGAGGCATCTCCGGGATTTCTTGGTGATGAACTTCCTCATGCGTCTCTTGGGTTCCATAAGTGGGCTCTCTTATTTTCTCCATCCTTTTCTTAGTGATGGGCTTGTCCTCCTCAATGAGGATGTCTCCTTCTATGATAACTCCAGCTGAGTAACATAGATGGCAAATAAGATGAGGAAAAGCTAGCCTTGCCAAAGTAGAGGACTTATCGGCTATTTTGTAGAATTCATAGGAGATGACTTCATGAACTTCTACTTCATCTCCAATCATGATGCTATGAATCATGATGGCCTGATCCACAGTAACTTCAGATCGGTTACTGGTGGAGATGATGGAGCGTTGAATGAACTCCAACCATCCTCTAGCCACAGGATTGAGGTCTAGTCTTCTCAGTTGAACCGGCTTTCCTTTGGAGTCTCTTTTCCATTGAGCTCCTTCCACACATATGTCCATAAGGACTTGGTCCAACCTTTGATTAAAGTTGACCCTTCTAGTGTAGGGGTGTGCATCTCCTTGCATCATGGGTAAGTTGAATGCCAACCTCACATTTTTCGGACTAAAATCTAAGTATTTCCCCCGAACCATTGTAAGATAATTCTTTGGACTCGGGTTCACACTTTGATCATGGTTCCTAGTGATCCATGCATTCGCATAGAACTCTTGAACCATTAAGATTCTGACTTGTTGAATGGGGTTGGTTAAAACTTCCCAACCTCTTCTTTGGATCTCATGTCGGATCTCCGGATACTCATTTTTCTTGAGCTTGAAAGGGACCTCAGGGATCACCTTCTTCTTGGCCACAACATCATAGAAGTGGTCTTGATGGGCTTTGGAGATGAATCTTTCCATCTTCCATGACTCAGAGGTGGAAGCTTTTGTCTTCCCTTTCCCTTTTCTAGAGGATTCTCCAGATTTAGGTGCCATCAATGGTAATGAAAAAACAAAAAGCTTATGCTTTTACCACACCAAACTTAAAATTTTGCTCACCCTCGAGCAAGAGAAGAAAGAAAAGAAGAAGAAGAAGAAGAAAATATAGAGGAGAGGGGGAGAGGTGTATTCGGCTAAGAAGGATAAGAGAGGTGTGTGTTGTGTGAGAAAGATTTTTGAATTTTGAAGGTAGGTGGGGTTTATGGGGAAGAGTGGATGGATGTGAGTGGTGAAGGGGTAATTGGGAAGAGAGATTAAGGTGATTGGTGAAGGGTTTTTGGGAAAGTGTGTTATAGGATTAATTAGGAGGTAAGGTGGGAATATGTTAGGTGGGGATCCTATGGGGTCCACGGATCCTGAGATGATCATGTGGGGTCCACAGATCCTGAGGTGTCAAGAATTTACATCCCTGCACCAATTAGGCATGTAAAATGCCTTAGCATACCATTCTGGCATTTAAAAGCCAAAGTGGTGCACGTTCTGGGCGTTCAACGCCCATGTGTAGCATGTTTCTGGCGTTGAACGCCAGTTCCATGCTTGTTACTAGCGTTCAGCGCTAGCTTTCCTCAGGGCATATTCCTGGCATTCAAACACCAGGATGTTGCATGTTTCTGGCATTTAGCGCCAAATCCATGCTCTGTTCTGGCGTTGAACGCCAGCCAGATGCTCCTTACTGGCGTTTAAACGCCAATAAGTCCTTCCTTCAGGGTGTGATTTTTCTTCTGCTGTTTTTAATTTTAATATTTTTTCGTGACTCCACATGATCATGAACCTACTAAAACACAAAATAACAATTAAATAAAATTAGATAAATAAAAATTGGGTTGCCTCCCAACAAGCGCTTCTTTAATGTCAATAGCTTGACAGTGGGCTCTCACGGAGCCTCACAGGTGATCAGGTCAATGTTGTGGTCTCCCAACACCAAACTTAGAGTTTGGATATGGGGGTTCAACACTAAACTTAGAGTTTGGTTGTGGCCTCCCAACACCAAACTTAGAGTTTGATTGTGGGGGTTCAACACCAAACTTAGAGTTTGGTTGTGGCCTCCCAACACCAAACTTAGAGTTTGATTGTGGGGGCTCTGTTTGACTCTGTATTGAGAGAAGCTCTGCATGCTTACTCTCCCTTGTTACAGAAGGATAGCCGTGTGCCTTAAACACAAGGTAGTCCCCATTCAATTGAAGGACTAATTCTCCTCTGTTAACATCTATCACAGCTTCTGCTGTGGCTAGGAAAGGTCTTCCAAGGATGATGCATTCATCCTCCTCTTTCCTAGTGTCTAAGATTATAAAATCAGCAGGAATGTAAAGGCCTTTAACCTTTACCAACACGTCCTCTACTGATCCATAAGCTTGTCTTACTGACTTGTCTGCCAATTGTAATGAGAATAAGGCAGGTGATAAACCACTATTTTATAGTTTATATTGTGTTTAATTGTGTGGTTTTGTCATAATCCTTACCCACTTATTCATCAATTTAGCATGCATCTAGATTTCCTTCCTGATTTTATTACATGTTTGAAAATTGCTTCCTAGAGACTTTAATTATTTAATTTCAATTCTCCTTTATTCCATTCGATGCCGTAATCTGTGTGTCAAGTGTTTCAGGCTTCATAGGGCATGAATGAGACGGAGATTGGAGAGGAAGCTAGCAAAAATGGAAGGAACACAAGAATTTGAGGAGATAACCAGCGAAAAGTGACGCAGTCGCATAGCTCACGCGACCGCGTGAAGGAGCACAAATCGCAGTGACGCGGCCGCATGGCTTGCGCGGCCGCGCGGATTGAAAAGCACAAGCAACGCGATAGTGTGGACGACGCGAACGCGTGAAGAGGAGAAGCGCCAGCGACGCATCCGCATGGACAACGTGATTGCGTGACATGCGCGATCTGCATAAACTGCAGAATTTGAAACCAGCGACTTTAGCCCAGTTTTCGGCCCAGTTTTCGGCCCGGAACAGCAGACTAGAGTCAAAGAATATGCAGAAACAAGAGACAATTCATTAAGTTTTTTTTCAGATCTAGTTTTTTACTCTCTTAGGTTTTTCTCTCTAGTTTTTAGAATTTTAATTTTCAATTGGTCTTAGCATTGGAACATCAAGAAGAGTCATTTCCTTATCAAGACTTCATCATTCTAGTTTGTTCTCTTAACTTGGTTTTATTCTTCCATGTTCTTTGTTATGTTCAATTTTGTCATTCAGATATTTTTGTGATTAATTAATGCAAGGATTATTTCTTTTTAATTTAATTTCCATTCCAATAATCATGTCTTCTTTTAATTCCCTTTCATGTTCCATGGATTCTTTAATTACAATGCGTGAGTAGTTTCATTACTTGATGGGGAGTTGATTAAAAGGAACTCCTGAGTTGGAAGGATTGAAAGAAAAATTTGTAATTGGGTTAGATGTTGGATTGCTATCCTGTCACCGACGCCAATCGCTTTAAACTAAGTGGGTTGCAACTTGTGAACAGATCTGGCATTTCCACTTGTTTGACTTTCTCTTACCTAGTAAGGGATAACCAAACAAAACAACTATTAATTATAAATTAATCTTACAATCACACCATCAATGATAGAGATTCTAACCAATCAATTCCCAGTCAAAGCCTTTTATTTTTATTATTTAAATTTCCTCAAATTAAATCCCAATTTACTTAGCTCAACTCTTTTTGGAATATCTGATTAATAAAACAGCACACTTTTCTGCAACTCGTTGGGAGACGACCTGGGACTTAAAACTCCCAGTAATTTTAATTTAAACTTTCAGTGACATATTTCTAAATTGATAGGCAGATTTTCGGTGAGTTAAGAACTATACTTGCAACATAAACATTTTATTAAATTTTTAATTCACCAGCTTCTGCATCTCTATCAATTTTTGGCGCCGTTGCCGGGGAGTTGCAATAGAGTGCTTATTTTATTAATTAGAATTTATTTATTTGCATTTTATTTAATTTTGCTACTATGAGCTGCGTATTTCTTCCGTCAAATGACACGTTCACCTCCTGATCCGCGCTTGCTAATATTTGATCCTGAAATTGAAAGAACAATTTCACGAATAAGGCGAGAACAGTGTAGGTTAGTCCGCTCTGAGGGCGGATCTGAAAGTGAATCTGAGGAAGAAACCAGCCCCCGTTCTACTGATTCGGTTGTTTTACGTGCAGAAAACATGGCAGCTAAAAGAATTACCATTCAGGAGGAAGGAGCTCCTGATTTTACACTGCAACCGTTTCAAGCGCATCATCCAGCGGTAGCTACGGATTTTGAAATAAAGACCGCACTACTAAATTTGATGCCGAAGTTTCATGGCCTACCTGCTCAAGAGCCTATCAAGCATTTGAGAGATTTCCAGGCAGCCTGTTCTACTGTCAGGCGTGATGGCGCTGATGAAACTTCAATTCTGCTGAAAGCTTTTCCGTTCTCTCTTGAGGGAAAAGCAAGAGAGTGGTACTACACTCAACCTCTAGCAAACGTATCCAACTGGGATACACTCAGAAAGGAGTTCCTGGAGAAATTCTTCCCATCTGAAGTTACTGATAAACTAAGGAAGGATATCTCTATAATTGTTCAGGATGACAATGAAACTCTCTTTGAATACTGGGAGCGCTTCAATAATCTTCTGGAAGCATGCCCCCACCACATGATTGACAAGATCGTGCTACTCAGCTATGTCACACAAGGTATGAGGCCCCAAGATAAGACCACATTGGAAAGTGCCAGCAATGGGTCTATAAAGAAGTACAAGACCACTGATGAAGCTTGGCAATTGATCAGTGATTTAGCTGAATCTACTCAGAACCACAGACAGAAGCAAGGCCGTTCAAGGGCCGTTGCAGAAGTATCTTCTGGCATAGAAACTACTACTCTAAATCGAAGCATTTGTGAAATAACCAACCTGCTTAAGCAAATGCAGTTTGATGAGCGGATATTTTATACGCTTTTTGGGGGTAATTTCATGTAGATTTTAGCATGTTTTAATTAGTTTTTAGTTAAATATTATTAGTTTTTAGGCAAAAATCATATTTCTGGACTTTACTATGAGTGTGTGTATTTTTCTGTGATTTCAGGTATTTTCTGGCTGAAATTGAGGAAGCTGAGCAAAAAATCTGACTTAGGCTGAAAAAGGACTGCTGATGCTGTTGGATCCTGACCTCCCTGCACTTGAAATGAATTTTCTGGAGCTACAGGAGTCCAATTGACGCGCTCTCAATGGCGTTGGAAAGTAGACATCCAGGGCTTTCCAGCAATATATAATAGTCCATACTTTGCGCGAAGATAGACGACGTAACTTGGCGTTGAATGCCAAGTTCATGCTGCTGTCTGGAGTTAAACGCCAGAAAAACGTCATGATCCGGAGTTGAACGCCCAAAACACGTCATAACCTGGAGTTTAACGCCAAGAAAGGCCTCTACTCGTGGATAGCATTAGTCTCAGCCCCAGCACACATTAAGTGGGCCCCAGAAGTGGATTTCTGCACCAATTATCTTAGTTTACTCATTTTCTGTAAACCTAGGTTACTAAGTTTACTATTTAAACAACTTTTATAGACATTTCTTGTACCTCATGACATTTTCAGATCTGAATTACATACTTTTGACGGCATGAGTCTCTAAACTCCATTGTTGGGGGTGAGGAGCTCTGCAGCGTCTCGATGATTTAATACAATTCCTTTGTTTTCCATTCAAACACGCGTGTTCTTATCTAAGATGTTTATTTGCGCTTAATTGTGAAGACGGTGATGATCCGTGACACTCATCACCTTCCTCAATTCATGAACGTGTGTCTGACAACCACCTCCATTCTACATCAGATTGAATGAATATCTCTTAGATTCCTTAATCAGAATCTTCGTGGTATAAGCCGGATTGATGGCAGCATTCATGAGAATCCGGAAAGTCTAAACCTTGTCTGTGGTATTCCGAGTAGGATTCTGGGATTGAATGACTGTGACGTGCTTCAAACTCCTGAGGGCTGGGCGTTAGTGATAGACGCAAAAGAATCAATGGATTCTATTCCAACCTAATTGAGAACCGACAGATGATTAGCCGTGCTGTGACAGAGCATAGGAACGTTTTCACTGAGAGGATGGGAAGTAGCCATTGACAACGGCGACACCCTACATAGAGCTTGCCATGGAAAGGAGCCTTGCGTGTATTGAGGGATTTCAAGGAAGAGTTGAAGTCAAAGGACAAAGCATCTCCAAAACTCCAACATATTTCTCATTACTGCACAACAAGTAACACTGTTATTCTCTTTTATTTTTATAATCAAATCTAATAATTCCAACTTACAATTTTAAACACTTTGACTTCTTACAATTAAATCCAAATAACCTTGTTGATATCCTAACTAAGATTAATAAAATAAATATCGATTGCTTCAAACCAATAATCTCTGTGGGATCGACCCTTACTCACGTAAGGTATTACTTGGACGACCCAGTGCACTTGCTGGTTAGTTGTGTGAATCATAAATTCGTGCACCACAGTTAAATCAACCTTACCGAGTACCTCACCTGAGGCAAAACCAAGGACCACCGAACAATCAGCAGCAAAGCCCCCAAATTACTCATTCTTCTGTATCTTCTAATGAAGAATTATTATAAGCTTTTGAGAAAAGACAACTGGCCATGGAAAATACCATTGTAAATAGTATTAACGCCAGTCTGAATGGTTTCACCTCTACTCTGCAAGCTTTAATGACACAACTTGGTTCAGCACAAAATTCCAATAACCAACCTTCAAGCACCACTGGAATCCCCTCTCAACCATTACCCAATCCAAAGGGAGGCATTAATGCCATCACCCTGAGGTCCGGAACCACACTGCAGGAGAGGAATCAGGAGGAACCAAGCTCACCAGAATACGCCTCAGCTGAAGAGGTGGTAGAAACCGAAGATGTTGGAGTGGAAGAGGATATACAGGACACAATTAAAGAAGAAATAGCTCAACCACGGGAAGAAGCACAAAAAGGTGCAGGTACCACAGAAAACACTACTCCCATTCCATTCCCACAACTTGCAAGGAAGCCTAGGAAGCAGTTGGAACCTGATCCTAAAATGGTAGAAATATTCAAAAAGGTTGAGGTAACTGTTCCCCTTTTTGATGTTATTCAGTAAGTACCTAAATATGCAAAGTTTCTAAAAGACTTATGTATCCATAAAGATAAAATTAATGAATTAGAAACTATTCCTTTAGGTAGTTCTATATCTGCTTTAATGGGAGGATTACCTGAGAAATATAGTGATCCAGGTCCTTGCATAGTTAGTTGTACTATTCGTGGTGTAGTAATTTATGATTGCATGTGTGATTTAGGAGCATGAGTCAGTATAATGCCTTTGTCTATATATGATGTTTTAAGGCTCCCTCCTTTAAAAAGGTCGGCAGCTCGTTTTGTGTTAGCAGATAAAAGCATTATTACAGTTGCTGGAGTTGCTGAAGATGTTTTGGTGAACATTAAAGGGCTCACATTTCCCACTGATTTTTATATCTTGGAGATGCCCCATAATGACTCAGATAAGCCATCATCAATCCTACTTGGAAGACCATTCCTGAAGACATCAAAATTCAAATTGGATGCTTTTTCAGGGACATACTCCTTTGAAATAGATGGCCGCATAGTAATCTTCAATCTGAATGGAGTCATTGACAACCCCCCAGAAGATCGTTCTATCTTCCAGTGTGATGTCATAGACGAAAGTGTGGCTGAAGTTCAAAAGAAAGAGTTTGAAGAGAGGTATACTGGACAAGGTCCAAGTGTGGGGACCCTCTTAACTGACAATGAGGACACTTCGCCATTTTCACAAGCCCCAGATAACCCAGAGCCTGTCAACGATCAAAAGTTAGAATTGAAACCTCTCCCTCCACATCTCAAATATGCTTACCTTAAGGATGAGCAGAAGTTTTCGGTTATTATTGCAAGAGAACTGACTTCTCAACAAGAAGAACAGCTACTTGATGTGTTGAGGAAGCATAAGAAGGTAATAGGGTGGAGTTTGGCAGACATAGTGGGAATCAACCCTCAAATATGCGAGCACAGAATATTTTTAGAAGAAGGAGCAAGACCTGTCCATCAACCACAAAGAAGATTGAATCCTACCATCTTGGAAGTTGTCAAAAAGGAAGTGACCAGACTATCGGAGGCCGGTATCATATATCCCATTTCAGACAGTGAATGGGTGAGCCCAGTGCAAGTGGTGCCCAAGAAGTCCAGAGTCACTACAGTGAAAAATGAGCATGGAGAGTTCATAGCAACTAGAGTTCAGAATGCTTGGAGAGTCTGCATTGATTACAGGCGTCTCAACCAAGCTACTCGTAAGGATCACTATCCACTTCCATTCATTGATCAAATGCTAGATCTCCTGTCAGGTAAATCGCATTATTGCTTTTTAGATGGTTATGCAGGTTATTTCCAGATTCATATAGCTCCTGAGGATCAGGAAAAGACTACTTTTACATGTCCTTTTGGGAACTATGCTTATAAGAGAATGCCCTTTGGCTTGTGCAATGCACCAGCTACTTTCCAAAGGTGCATGATGAGTCTTTTCTCTGATCTTATTGAGGACTGTATGGAAGTTTTTATGGACGATTTTAGCGTTTATGGTGATTCTTTTAACCTTTTCTTAGATGGATTATCTAGAGTATTAGATAGATGTATTAATACAAACCTTGTGTTGAATTTCGAAAAATGCCACTTTATGGTAAAGCAAGGGATTGTATTAGGACATGTGGTATCTAATAATGGCATTTCTGTAGACCCAGCAAAGGTGAATGTTATTTCTAGTCTATCTTACCCCTCTTCTGTGAGGGAAGTCCATTCGTTCCTTGGCCATGCAGGTTTCTACAGGAGATTTATTAAGGACTTTAGTAAGGTGGCACTTCCCTTATCCAGATTACTACAAAAGGATATTGAGTTCGAGTTCAGTGAGGAGTGCAAACAAGCATTTGATAAGCTAAAGACTGCTCTTACTCAAGCTCCAATTGTGAGAGGACCCGATTGGAACCAGCCATTTGAAATCATGTGCGATGCTTCCAACCATGCAGTAGGAGCAGCACTGGCTTAGCGTGAAGGTAAGAACCCTTTTGTTATTCCCTATGCGTCTAAGACTTTAGACACTGCCCAGTCCAATTATACTACTACTGAGAAAGAACTACTTGCTATTGTTTTTGCTCTGGATAAATTCCGGGCTTATTTACTTGGTACTAGAGTAGTAGTGTATTCGGACCATGCAGCTCTAAAGTATCTATTGGCTAAAAAGGAATCCAAACCAAGACTTATACGTTAGATACTGCTGTTACAAGAATTTGATTTAGAAATCAAGGATAGGAGTGGTAATCAAAATTTAGTTGCAGACCACTTGAGTCGCCATGAACATATTAAGGGTGATTCTACTCCTATAGATGATAATTTTCCTTTTGACAACGTGCAAGCAGTATCTGAGGTAGTCCCTTGGTATGCACCTGTTGCTAATTATTTAGTTAGCCGCACATTTCCTCCACATTTTTCTAAACATCAAAGAGACAAGCTGAAAAGCGAGTCTAAATATTATATATGGGATGACCCATAGTTATGGAGATGTGGCGCAGACCAGATAATTAGACGTTGTGTACCTCAATTAGAATTCCAGTCCATTTTAGAGGCCTGTCACTCATATGAAAGTGGAGGACATTTTGGCCCTCAACGGACAGCTAGAAAGATCTTAGACTGTGGATTCTGGTGGCCTACTCTTTTTAGAGATGCTGCTGAGTTTTGTAAATCTTGTCACCCATGCCAAAAATTTGGTAACATATCCAAGAGGGATGAGATGCCTCAACAATATATGCTCTTCTATGAAATTTTTGATGTTTGGGGCATTGACTTCATGGGTCCATTTCCAAATTCTAGTGGATATTTTTATATATTGTTAGCTGTAGATTATGTTTCCAAATGGGTGGAAGCAATTCCTACCCGCACTGATGATGCTAACACTATTGTTTCCTTTGTGAGAAACCATATTATATGCCGCTTTGGATCACCACGAGCGATCGTGAGCGATCAAGGCACCCATTTTTGTAACAGGAGACTAACAGGATTGATGAAGAAGCATGGGATAATCCATAAAGTTGCAACAGCTTACCATCCCCAAACTAATGGGCAAGCCGAGGTGTCAAACAGAGAAATTAAACGTATCTTGCAAAAGATAGTAAATCCTCACAGAAAAGACTAGAGCACCAGACTACAAGATGCACTGTGGGCATATAGAACAGCATACAAGACACCCATTGGGATGAGTCCCTTCCGCTTAGTTTATGGAAAAGCTTGTCATCTCCCAGTTGAAATCGAACACAGAGCCTTCTGGGCAGTTAAAGAGTGCAACATGGGGATTGAGGATGCTGGAGCTGAAAGAAAGTTACAACTGCAGGAACTGGAGAACCTTCGCCTAGAAGCTTATGAGAACTCTAGAATATACAAGGAAAAGATAAAAGCTGTGCATGATCAAAACATCAAGAAGAGAGAGTTCCAACCTGGAGATTTTGTTCTCCTTTACAAATCTCGACTGAGGCTCATGCCCGGTAAGTTGAGATCAAAATGGGATGGTCCATACAGAATAGAGAAGGCTGAACCGTACGGAGTTTATCACCTAAGCCATCCTTCCAGTTCTGAACTTATTAAGGTTAATGGACACCGCCTGAAGCTATACCATGGTGAGAAGGTGCAGAAGAGCAAGGAGCTTGAGATCTTCCGCCTGGAAGATCCCTACATAGCAACAGATTGAGCTAGTGGAGCGTCCAACTTACGGACGTTAAAGCAAAGTGCTTGGTGGGAGATAACCCACCGCGGTATGATCGTTCTTTTCTTCACTTTTGAGCTAGTGTTTTGTTCTAAGTTTGGTGTCAATTACATGTCTTATATTTTTCTTTAAAATTTTCGACTTGTGTTCTTTGTTCTTCATTGATCTTCAAGTTGTTCTTGTTTATTTTTCTTGTTTGATCTTGAGTTTTTCTTGTTTTGTGTCTTTTCTTGTTTTTCTTGTGCTTTTTCAGAACATTAACTTTTAAAAATTATACTTTTATCCATAAAAATAACACATCTTTAAAATACATTACATTTTTAACTCAGTTGGTTATAGCGGGGGTTTATGTTCTCAACAATTGGGCACTTTCTTTTTAAAATCCTTTTTCAAAAATAATTTTTCTTGATTTAATCTTGTGCCAAACTTTAAGTTTGGTGTTTTCTTGTTAATCTTTCATAATTTGCGAAAATTTTATTGAAGTTTTCTAAAAATTTTAAGTTTGGTGTTCTTTCTTTTGTTCTTGGTGTTCTTGTGAATCTTCAAGGTGTTCTTGAGTTTTTCTTGTGTCTTGATCTTAAAATTTTTAAGTTTGGTATTCCTTGGTGTTTTCCCTCCAAAAATTTTCGAAAATAAGGAGCATTAGATCTAAAAATTTTTAGTCTTGTATCTTTGTGTGTTTTTCTCTTTCATCACAAAATTCAAAATTCAAAAAAAAAATTTATATTTTCTAATTAATTTTGAACTTCTCTTTTCGAAAATTTTATATAAAAATTCAAATTTCAATTTCAAAATATTTCCAATTTCTTTTATTTATTTCGTTTTTTTATTTTATTTTATAAAAATTAATTCAAAAAAAAATAATAAAAAAAATAAATAAATAAATAAATAAATAAATAATAAAAAAATAAAATAAAAAAATCAACATATAAATTATCCCTTGTATTCCATCATGGAAGCAAGTAGGAATGAACAGTCCAAGAGGACTCTGGGGTCATATGCTAACCCCACTACTGCTTCATATGGGAGTAGTATCTGTATACCCTCCATTGGAGTTAGTAGCTTTGAGTTGAATCCTCAGCTCATTATCATGGTGCAGCAAAACTGTCAGTATTCTGGTCTTCCACATGAAGAACCTACAGAATTTCTGGCACAATTTTTACAAATTGCTGACACAGTACATGATAAAGAAGTGGATCAGGATGTCTACAGATTATTACTGTTTCCATTTGCTGTAAAAGATCAAGCTAAGAGGTGGTTAAATAACCAGCCTAAGAACAGCATAAAAACATGGAAACAGCTGTCAGAAAAATTCCTGAATCACTATTTCCCTCCCAAACGGATGACACAGCTAAGGCTAAACATCCAAGGCTTCAAACAATGAGATAATGAATCCCTTTATGATGCCTGGGAGATATACAGAGAGATGCTAAGAAAATGCCCCTCTGAAATGTTTTCAGAATGGGTGCAATTAGACATCTTCTACTATGGGCTTACAGAAAAAGCTCAGATTTCTCTAAACCACTCAGCTGGTGGATCTATACATATGAGAAAGACGATTGAAGAAGCTCAAGAGCTTATTGATACAGTTGCTAGGAATCAACATCTGTACATAAGCAGTGAATCTTCCATGAAAGAAGAAGTTAAAACAGTAACTGCAGAACTCAGTCCAGTGGATCAGGCTAATGAATTCAATCAGCAATTAGACTTTCTAACTCAGCAGCTAGCCGAATTCAAGGAAATATTACAGGAAACAAGAATGGCCAACAAGAACATGGAAGCACAATTAAAGCAGACAGAAAAGCAACTGTCAAAACAAAAAACAGAAGAATGTCAAGCAGTTCAATTAAGAAGTGGGAAAACATTAAATACCTCACTTCAAAGCAGCAGGAAACCAAGAAATGAACAAGTGGATACTCAAAATTCCTCTGAGGACAGTCAGAACCCAGAGAGGAATAAAGCTGGCGCTGAACGCCCAGACCATGCTCATTCCTGGCGTTCAACGCCAGAAACAAGCATGAATCCGGCGTTGAACGCCCAAAGGGAGCATGGTTCTGGCGTTCAAACGCCAGTGACAAACAAGGAAGTGGCGTCTAACGCCACTCCAGCTCCCACCACTGGCATTCAAATGCCAGTGGAGAATCAGTCACATACAAGTGCTGATAATAACCCTTCTAAAAAGGCTTCCCAACCCACTTCTGTAGGTAATAAACCTGCAGCAACTAAGGTTGAGGAATACAAAGCCAAAATGCCTTATCCTCAAAAACTCTGCCAAGCGGAACAGGATAAGCAATTTGCCCGCTTTGCAGACTACCTCAGAACTCTTGAGATAAAGATTCTGTTTGCAGAAGCACTTGAGCAAATACCCTCTTATGCTAAGTTCATGAAAGAGATCTTAAGTCATAAGAAGGATTGGAGGGAAACTGAAAAAGTTTACCTCACTGAAAAATGCAGTGCAGTCATTCTGAAAAGCTTACCTGAGAAGCTTAAAGATCCTGGGAGTTTTATGATACCATGCACATTAGAGGGCACTTGCACCAAGCAAGCTTTATGTGATCTTGGGGCAAGTATCAATCTAATACCTGCATCTACTATCAGAAAGCTTGGTTTAACTGAAGAAATCAGACCAACCAGGATATGTCTTCAACTTGCTGATGGCTCCATTAAATACCCATCAGGCGTGATTGAGGACATGATTGTCAAGGTTGGGCCATTTGCCTTTCCTACTGACTTTGTGGTGCTGGAAATGGAGGAGCACAAGAGTGCAACTCTCATTCTAGGAAGACCTTTCCTAGCAACTGGCCGAACCCTCATTGACGTCCAAAAAGGGGAAGTAACCTTGAGAGTCAATGAGGAGGAGTTCAAATTGAATGTTGTCAAAGCCATGCAACATCCAGACACCCCAAATGACTGCATGAGTGTTGACATTATTGACTCCCTGGTAAGAGAGGTCAATATGGCTGAGAGTCCCGAATCAGAGCTAGAGGACATCTTTAAAGACGTCCAGCCTGATCTGGAGGAGTCAGAGAAAATAGTGGAACCTCTGAAAATCCCTCAGGAAGAGGAGAAACCTCCTAAACCCGAGCTCAAACCATTACCACCTTCCCTAAAATATGCATTCTTGGGAGAAGGTGATACCTTTCCTGTAATCATAAGCTCTACCTTAGAGCCACAGGAAGAGGAAGCACTAATTCAAGTGCTAAGGACACACAAGACAGCTCTTGGGTGGTCCATCAGTGATCTTAAGGGCATTAGCCCAGCTAGATGCATGCACAAGATCTTACTAGAGGGTGACGCCAAGCCAGTGGTTCAACCACAAAGGCGGCTGAACCCAGCCATGAAGGAAGTAGTGCAGAAAGAGGTCACTAAATTACTAGAGGCTGGGATTATTTATCCTATTTCTGACAGCCCCTGGGTGAGCCCTGTCCAAGTCGTCCCTAAGAAAGGTGGCATGACAGTGGTTCATAATGAAAAAAATGAACTGGTTCCTACAAGAACAGTTACTGGATGGCGCATGTGTATTGATTACAGAAGGCTCAATACAGCTACCAGAAAGGATCATTTTCCTTTACCATTCATAGACCAGATGCTAGAAAGACTAGCAGGTCATGAATACTACTGCTTCCTGGATGGATATTCAGGTTATAATCAAATTGCAGTAGATCCCCAGGATCAGGAGAAAACGGCATTCACATGCCCATCTGGAGTATTTGCATACAGAAGGATGCCATTTGGCCTGTGCAATGCACCTGCAACCTTTCAAAGGTGCATGCTCTCAATTTTCTCTGATATGGTGGAAAAATTTCTGGAAGTCTTCATGGATGACTTTTCAGTGTTTGGAGACTCATTCAGCTCCTGCCTTAACCATTTAGCATTTGTTCTAAAGAGATGCCAAGAGACCAACCTGGTTTTAAACTGGGAAAAATGCCACTTTATAGTGACTGAAGGGATTGTCCTTGGGCATAAAATTTCAAACAAGGGTATAGAGGTGGATCAAGCTAAAGTTGAAGTAATTGAAAAATTACCACCACCCACTAATGTTAAGGCAATAAGAAGCTTCCTGGGGCATGCAGGATTCTATAGGAGGTTTATAAAGGATTTTTCAAAAATCGCCAAACCTCTAAGCAACCTGCTAGCTGCTGACACGCCATTTATCTTTGATAAAGAGTGTCTGCAGGCATTTGAGACCCTGAAAGCTAAATTGGTCTCAGCACCAATCATCTCTGCACCAGACTGGACATTACCATTTGAATTAATGTGTGATGCCAGTGACCATGCCATTGGTGCAGTGTTGGGACAAAGGCATGACAAGCTTCTGCACGTCATTTACTATGCCAGCCGTGTTTTAAATGACGCACAGAAGAATTACACAACCACAGAAAAAGAACTACTTGCAGTAGTTTACGCCATTGATAAATTCAGATCCTATTTAGTAGGATCAAAAGTGATTGTGTATACAGACCATGCTGCTCTTAAATATCTACTCACAAAGCAGGATTCGAAACCCAGACTTATAAGATGGGTGCTGCTTCTGCAGGAGTTTGATATAGAAATAAGAGACAGAAAAGGAACAGAGAATCAAGTAGCAGATCACCTGTCCCGAATAGAACCAGTGGAAGGGGCGTCCCTCCCTCACTGAGATCTCTGAAACCTTTCCGGATGAGCAACTCTTTGCCATCCAGGAAGTGCCATGGTTTGCAGACATTGCAAACTACAAGGCAGTGAGATTTATACCCAAAGAGTACAGTAGACAGCAAATAAAGAAGCTGATCACGGATGCAAAGTATTATCTTTGGGATGAGCCATATCTCTTTAAGAGATGTGCAGACGGAGTAATCCGTAGATGTGTGCCTAAGGAAGAAGCACAGAAGATCCTATGGCACTGCCATGGATCACAGTATGGAGGACATTTTGGAAGTGAGCGAACAGCCACAAGAGTCCTCCAAAGTGGCTTCTACTGGCCTACTCTCTATAAAGACTCCCGAGTGTATGTACTTAATTGTGACAGTTGCCAAAGATCTGGCAATCTACCTCACAGTTACGCCATGCCTCAGCAAGGGATCTTGGAGATTGAGTTGTTTGATGTATGGGGCATTGACTTCATGGGATCCTTCCCACCATCATACTCAAACACTTATATTCTGGTGGCAGTGGATTATGTATCCAAATGGGTGGAGGCTATTGCAACACCCACCAATGACACTAAAACAGTGTTAAAATTACTCCAGAAACACATCTTCAGCAGATTTGGTATCCCTAGAGTGTTAATTAGTGATGGGGGCACTCATTTCTGCAATAAACAGCTTTATGCTGCTCTGGTTCGTTATGGAGTTAGTCACAGGGTAGCTACTCCATATCATCCACAAACTAATGGGCAAGCTGAAGTCTCAAATAGAGAACTCAAAAGAATCCTGGAACGGACTGTAATTAACCGTAGAAGGGATTGGGCAAGAAGCTTGGATGATGCTCTGTGGGCATACAGAACAGCATTCAAGACCCCTATAGGGACCTATCCATACCAACTTGTGTATGGAAAGGCATGTCACTTGCCAGTGGAACTGGAACACAAGGCCTATTGGGCAACCAGATTCTTAAACCTTGATGCTAAGTTAGCCGGAGAAAAATGATTGCTCCAGCTAAATGAGCTAGAGGAATTTAGACTCAATGCTTTTGAAAATGCAAAGATTTACAAAGAGAAAGCAAAAAGATGGCATGATAAGAAATTGTCATCCAGAGTCTTTGAACCGGGGCAGAAAGTTCTGCTATTTAATTCTAGGCTCAAATTATTCCCCGGGAAATTAAAATCCCGGTGGAGAGGTCCATATGTCATTACAAACGTATCACCATTTGGATACATAGAGCTTCAGGATAATGACTCTAACAAAAAGTTCATTGTTAATGGACAAAGAGTCAAACATTATCTTGAAGGCAATTTTGAGCAAGATTGCTCAAAGCTGAGACTCGAGTAAAAACTCAGTGATAGTCCAGCTAATGACAATAAAGAAGCGCTTGCTGGGAGGCAACCCAGCCATTTACAAAGTTTATTTACTAATTAAATAAATTTTCTTTTTTACAGGTTTGTGTCCAAGTATCTCCAAGGTAAAATAGCAATTGGTTGGATTCACAGAGTTATAAAGGAAATTGGAAGCTCACTGGCGTGAAAAAGCCAGTAAGAAGCATTTTGGGCGTTGAACGCCCAAAAGAAGCACCCACTGGGCGTTTAACGCCAGTAAGGGTAGCCTTCTGGGCGTTAAACGCCAGAAAGGAGCATCTTCTGGGCGTTAAACGCCAGAAAGAAGCACCTTCTGGGCGTTTAACGCCAGTTTGGCAGCATCCTGGGCGTTTATAAAAACGCCCAGTAACAAAGGACTTCCTGGCGTTCAACGCCAGAAAGATGCATCAACTGGGCGTTGAACACCCAGGAGAAGCAACATTTGGGCGTTAAACGCCCAAACCATGCAGCAGTTGGGCGTTTAACGCCAGGATGGTGGGGAAGAGGTAAATTTCATTTCTCTTTACAAATTTTCTAATTTTTTATGTTCCAATTCATAATTTCTTGCATAAACATATTTTAAATTATCATCCCTCAATTCAAATTAGTGTTCTAAAAATCCTAATTTCTAAAATCCATTTTTCAATAATATCAAATGTATCTTAATCCATAAAGACAAATTATTTTCAATCCAATCAAACTCTTTAAATTTTGTTTTCAAAAATCAATCATCTCTTTAGAAATATCTTTTTCAAAATTAAAAATTCAAATCTATCTTTTTTTTTTTAAATATGATTCACATCTTTTTCTTTTAAAATTATATCTTTTTCTGATCATATCTTTTAAAATCATATCTTCTATCTTATCTCTTTCTTATTTTTCGAAAATTTCCCACCCCCCCTCCCTATATGTTGTATTCGGCGCCCTCCTCATCATCACCATTCCACAATTGCTCTCCTCTTATCCCTCTTCTTTCTTCTCTTTTGCTTGAGGACAAGCAAAGCTCTAAGTTTGGTGTGGTTATCCGTGATCACAAAAACATACTCATCAAATTCATGGCCCCCAGAGGAAAGCAACCCACCCAAAGGGGCAAGAAAGAAAGTGCTCCAAAGCCCCTTTGGAATCAAGGGAAGTTCTTAACTAAAGAACATTCAGATCATTACTACAAGATAATGAGTCGCAGATCAGTGATCCCGGATGTCAGATTTGATCTGAAAGAAGATGAATATCAAGAGATTCAAGAGCAAATTCGAATCAGGAATTGGGAAATTCTGACCAATCCTGAAACGAAAGTGGGAAGAAACATGGTTCAGGAGTTCTATGCTAATCTATGGCAGACAGACAGGCAAAGACTAATTGGAGCTGCTCTCTTTGACCATCAGACCTTAGTCAGAGGAAAGATCATTCATACCAATTCTGACAAGATCAGGGAGATATTCAAGCTTCCTCAACTGAAGGATGACCCAGACTCCTTTAACAGGAGAATGATGAGGGTCAATAAAGGGCTGGACAAAGTTCTGGAGGATATATGCATCCCTGGAGCCAAGTGGACCACCAGCACGACTGGCGTCCCAGTTCAACTCAAAAGGGAAGATCTAAAACCAGTAGCCAGAGGCTGGCTGGATTTCATTGGGCGTTCCATATTGCCCACCAGCAACCGTTCTGAAGTAACCATCAAAAGAGCTGTCATGATTCACTGCATCATGTTGGGAAAAGAGGTAGAAGTCCATCAGCTGATCTCATGTGAACTATATAAAATAGCAAACAGGAATTCTAAGGACGCCAGATTTGCCTACCCGAGCTTAATTTCTATGCTCTGCAAAAATGCTGGAGTAAAGATGGGAGTAACTGAATATATCCTAATTGAAAAGCCCATTACTGGAATATCAATGGTCAGACAACAGCAACAAGATGATCCAACCAAGAAAAGAGCACAAGAAGCTCTCCCAGAACTGCCTCAATTCGAATATTGGGAACATCTTGAAGCTTCTATTTCCAGATTGCAAGAAGCTATGGACCAAATAAAGGAAGAACAGAATAATCAAAGTAGCATGCTGTGCAAACTGCTTAAGGAACAGGAAGAGCAAGGGCGTGATCTAAGGGAGCTGAAGCGTCAAAAATTAATCCTTGAACAACACCCCAAGGATTAGAGGGACATCTACTCCTCAAAACAACAGGTTGCTGAGTTCCAATTTTTCTGCTTTAACTTAGTGATAGTAGTATTATAGAAATTTACCTTAGGAGATATTTAGTAGTAGTAATTAGTATGTCTATTTTGATTTTATTTCCAATTAAGCTATAATTTATTTTTCTCATCATCATCAGGCATAAATAAAGTAGTAGAATTTTTTTTTTAGAATAAAGAAGTAATTTATATTTTTGAGTTCTTAGTAATAAAGACTATAATTAATTATATGTGGTGGCAATACTTTTTGTTCTCTGAATGAATGCTTGAACAGTGCATAAATTATACTTTGAATTTGATGAATATTGGCTCCTGAAAGGATGAGGAACACGAAAAATATTATTGATGATCTGAAAAATCATGAAATTGATTCTTGAAGCAAGAAAAAGCAGTCAAAAAAAAAAAACAAGCCATGAGCCCTAGGCAAGAGTAAAAAGGATCCAAGGCTTTGAGCATCACTGGATAGGAGGGCCCAAGGAAATAAAATCCAGGCCTAAGCGGCTAAACCAAGCTGTCCCTAACCATGTGCTTGTGGCATGCAGGTCCAAGTTACAAACTTGAGACTGAGTGGTTAAAGTCGTGATCCAAGGCAAACAGAGTGTGCTTAAGAGCTCTGGACACCTCTGACTGGGGACTTTAGCAAAGCTAAGTCACAATCTGAAAAGGTTCACCTAGTCATGTGTCTGTGGCATTTATGTATCTGGTGGTAATACTGGAAAACAAAGTGCTTAGGGCCACGGCCAAGACTCATAAAATAACTGTGTTCAAGAATCAACATACTACACTAGGAGAGTCAATAATACTATCTGAATTCTGAGTTCCTAAGGATGCCAATCATTCTGAAATTCAAAAGATACAGGGAGATGCCAAAACTGTTCAGAAACAAAAAGCTACAAGCCCCGCTCATCTAATAAGAATCGGAGCTTCATTTAAAACTCTAAAATATTATTACTTCTTAATTTCTGTTAAAACCTATTTTATTTATCTAGTTGCTTGAGGACAAGCAACAGTTTAAGTTTGGTGTTGTGATGAGCGGATATTTTATATGCTTTTTGGGGGTAATTTCATGTAGATTTTAGCATGTTTTAATTAGTTTTTAGTTAAATATTATTAGTTTTTAGGCAAAAATCATATTTCTGGACTTTACTATGAGTGTGTGTATTTTTCTGTGATTTCAGGTATTTTCTGGCTGAAATTGAGGAAGCTGAGCAAAAAATCTGACTTAGGCTGAAAAAAGACTGCTGATGCTGTTGGATCCTGACCTCCCTGCACTCGAAATGGATTTTCTGGAGCTACAGGAGTCCAATTGACGCGCTCTTAACGGCGTTGGAAAGTAGACATCCAGGGCTTTCCAGCAATATATAATAGTCCATACTTTGCGCGAAGATAGACGACGTAACTTGGCGTTGAACGCCAAGTTCATGCTGCTGTCTGGAGTTAAACGCCAGAAAAACGTCATGATCCGGAGTTGAACGCCCAAAACACGTCATAACCTGGAGTTTAACGCCAAGAAAGGCCTCTACTCGTGGATAGCATTAGTCTCAGCCCCAGCACACATCAAGTGGGCCCGAGAAGTGGATTTCTGCACCAATTATCTTAGTTTACTCATTTTCTGTAAACCTAGGTTACTAAGTTTACTATTTAAACAACTTTTATAGACATTTCTTGTACCTCATGACATTTTCAGATCTGAATTACATACTTTTGACGGCATGAGTCTCTAAACTCCATTGTTGGGGGTGAGGAGCTCTGCAGCGTCTCGATGATTTAATACAATTCCTTTGTTTTCCATTCAAACACGCGTGTTCTTATCTAAGATGTTTATTTGCGCTTAATTGTGAAGACGGTGATGATCCGTGATACTCATCACCTTCCTCAATTCATGAACGTGTGTCTGACAACCACCTCCGTTCTACATCAGATTGAATGAATATCTCTTAGATTCCTTAATCAGAATCTTCGTGGTATAAGCCGGATTGATGGCAGCATTCATGAGAATCCGAAAAGTCTAAACCTTTTCTGTGGTATTCCGAGTAGGATTCTGGGATTGAATGACTGTGACGTGCTTCAAACTCCTGAGTGCTGGGCGTTAGTGACAGACACAAAAGAATCAATGGATTCTATTCCAACCTAATTGAGAACCGACAGATGATTAGCCGTGCTGTGACAGAGCATAGGAACGTTTTCACTGAGAGGATGGGAAGTAGCCATTGACAACGGCGACACCCTACATAGAGCTTGCCATGGAAAGGAGCCTTGCGTGTATTGAGGGATTTCAAGGAAGAGTTGAAGTCAAAGGACAAAGCATCTCCAAAACTCCAACATATTTCTCATTACTGCACAACAAGTAACACTGTTATTCTCTTTTATTTTTATAATCAAATCTAATAATTCCAACTTACAATTTTAAACACTTTGACTTCTTACAATTAAATCCAAATAACCTTGTTGATATCCTAACTAAGATTAATAAAATAAATATTGATTGCTTCAAACCAATAATCTCTGTGGGATCGACCCTTACTCACGTAAGGTATTACTTGGACGACCCAGTGCACTTGCTGGTTAGTTGTGCGAATCATAAATTCGTGCACCACAGTTAAATCAACCTTACCGAGTACCTCACCTGAGGCAAAACCAAGGACCACCGAACAATCAGCAGCAAAGCCCCCAAATTACTCATTCTTCTGTATCTTCTAATGAAGAATTATTATAAGCTTTTGAGAAAAGACAACTGGCCATGGAAAATACCATTGTAAATAGTATTAACGCCAGTCTGAATGGTTTCACCTCTACTCTGCAAGCTTTAATGACACAACTTGGTTCAGCACAAAATTCCAATAACCAACCTTCAAGCACCATTGGAATCCCCTCTCAACCATTACCCAATCCAAAGGGAGGCATTAATGCCATCACCCTGAGGTCCGGAACCACACTGCAGGAGAGGAATCAGGAGGAACCAAGCTCACCAGAATACGCCTCAGCTGAAGAGGTGGTAGAAACCGAAGATGTTGGAGTGGAAGAGGATATACAGGACATAATTAAAGAAGAAATAGCTCAACCACAGGAAGAAGCACAAAAAAGTGCAGGTACCACAGAAAACACTACTCCCATTCCATTCCCACAACTTGCAAGGAAGCCTAGGAAGCAGTTGGAACCTGATCCTAAAATGGTAGAAATATTCAAAAAGGTTGAGGTAACTGTTCCCCTTTTTGATGTTATTCAGTAAGTACCTAAATATGCAAAGTTTCTAAAAGACTTATGTATCCATAAAGATAAAATTAATGAATTAGAAACTATTCCTTTAGGTAGTTCTATATCTGCTTTAATGGGAGGATTACCTGAGAAATGTAGTGATCCAGGTCCTTGCATAGTTAGTTGTACTATTCGTGGTGTAGTAATTTATGATTGCATGTGTGATTTAGGAGCATGAGTCAGTATAATGCCTTTGTCTATATATGATGTTTTAAGGCTCCCTCCTTTAAAAAGGCCGGCAGCTCATTTTGTGTTAGCAGATAAAAGCATTATTACAGTTGCTGGAGTTGCTGAAGATGTTTTGGTGAACATTAAAGGGCTCACATTTCCCACTGATTTTTATATCTTGGAGATGCCCCATAATGACTCAGATAAGCCATCATCAATCCTACTTGGAAGACCATTCCTGAAGACATCAAAATTCAAATTGGATGCTTTTTCAGGGACATACTCCTTTGAAATAGATGGCCGCATAGTAATCTTCAGTCTGAATGGAGTCATTGACAACCCCCCAGAAGATCGTTCTATCTTCCAGTGTGATGTCATAGACGAAAGTGTGGCTGAAGTTCAAAAGGAAGAGTTTGAAGAGAGGTATACTGGACAAGGTCCAAGTGTGGGGACCCTCTTAACTGACAATGAGGACACTTCGCCATTTTCACAAGCCCCAGATAACCCAGAGCCTGTCAACGATCAAAAGTTAGAATTGAAACCTCTCCCTCCACATCTCAAATATGCTTACCTTGAGGATGAGCAGAAGTTTCCGGTTATTATTGCAAGAGAACTGACTTCTCAACAAGAAGAACAGCTACTTGATGTGTTGAGGAAGCATAAGAAGGTAATAGGGTGGAGTTTGGCAGACATAGTGGGAATCAACCCTCAAATATGCGAGCACAGAATATTTTTAGAAGAAGGAGCAAGACCTGTCCATCAACCACAAAGAAGATTGAATCCTACCATCTTGGAAGTTGTCAAAAAGGAAGTGACCAGACTATCGGAGGCCGGTATCATATATCCCATTTCAGACAGTGAATGGGTGAGCCCAGTGCAAGTGGTGCCCAAGAAGTCCAGAGTTACTACAGTGAAAAATGAGCATGGAGAGTTCATAGCAACTAGAGTTCAGAATGCTTGGAGAGTCTGCATTGATTACAGGCGTCTCAACCAAGCTACTCGTAAGGATCACTATCCACTTCCATTCATTGATCAAATGCTGGATCTCCTGTCAGGTAAATCGCATTATTGCTTTTTAGATGGTTATGCAGGTTATTTCCAGATTCATATAGCTCCTGAGGATCAAGAAAAGACTACTTTTACATGTCCTTTTGGGACCTATGCTTATAAGAGAATGCCCTTTGGCTTGTGCAATGCACCAGCTACTTTCCAAAGGTGCATGATGAGTCTTTTCTCTGATCTTATTGAGGACTGTATGGAAGTTTTTATGGACGATTTTAGCGTTTATGGTGATTCTTTTAACCTTTGCTTAGATGGATTATCTAGAGTATTAGATAGATGTATTAATACAAACCTTGTGTTGAATTTCGAAAAATGCCACTTTATGGTAAAGCAAGGGATTGTATTAGGACATGTGGTATCTAATAATGGCATTTCTGTTGACCCAGCAAAGGTGAATGTTATTTCTAGTCTACCTTACCCCTCTTCTGTGAGGGAAGTCCGTTCGTTCCTTGGCCATGCAGGTTTCTACAGGAGATTTATTAAGGACTTTAGTAAGGTGGCACTTCCCTTATCCAGATTACTACAAAAGGATATTGAGTTCGAGTTCAGTGAGGAGTGCAAACAAGCATTTGATAAGCTAAAGACTGCTCTTACTCAAGCTCCAATTGTGAGAGGACCCGATTGGAACCAGCCATTTGAAATCATGTGCGATGCTTCCATCCATGCAGTAGGAGCAGCACTGGCTTAGCGTGAAGGTAAGAACCCTTTTGTTATTCCCTATGCGTCTAAGACTTTAGACACTGCCCAGTCTAATTATACTACTACTGAGAAAGAACTACTTGCTATTGTTTTTGCTCTGGATAAATTCCGGGCTTATTTACTTGGTACTAGAGTAGTAGTGTATTCGGACCATGCAGCTCTAAAGTATCTATTGGCTAAAAAGGAATCCAAACCAAGACTTATACGTTAGATACTGCTGTTACAAGAATTTGATTTAGAAATCAAGGATAGGAGTGGTAATCAAAATTTAGTTGCAGACCACTTGAGTCGCCATGAACATATTAAGGGTGATTCTACTCCTATAGATGATAATTTTCCTTTTGACAACGTGCAAGCAGTATCTGAGGTAGTCCCTTGGTATGCACCTGTTGCTAATTATTTAGTTAGCCGCACATTTCCTCCACATTTTTCTAAACATCAAAGAGACAAGCTGAAAAGTGAGTCTAAATATTATATATGGGATGACCCATAGTTATGGAGATGTGGCGCAGACCAGATAATTAGACGTTGTGTACCTCAATCAGAATTCCAGTCCATTTTAGAGGCCTGTCACTCATCTGAAAGTGGAGGACATTTTGGCCCTCAACGAACAGCTAGAAAGATCTTAGACTGTGGATTATGGTGGCCTACTCTTTTTAGAGATGCTGCTGAGTTTTGTAAATCTTGTCACCCATGCCAAAAATTTGGTAACATATCCAAGAGGGATGAGATGCCTCAACAATATATGCTCTTCTATGAAATTTTTGATGTTTGGGGCATTGACTTCATGGGTCCATTTCCAAATTCTAGTGGATATTTTTATATATTGTTAGCTGTAGATTATGTTTCCAAATGGGTGGAAGCAATTCCTACCTGCACTGATGATGCTAACACTATTGTTTCCTTTGTGAGAAACCATATTATATGCCGCTTTGGATCACCACGAGCGATTGTGAGCGATCAAGGCACCCATTTTTGTAACAGGAGACTAACAGGATTGATGAAGAAGCATGGGATAATCCATAAAGTTGCAACAGCTTACCATCCCCAAACTAATGGGCAAGCCGAGGTGTCAAACAGAGAAATTAAACGTATCTTGCAAAAGATAGTAAATCCTCACAGAAAAGACTAGAGCACCAGACTACAAGATGCACTGTGGGCATATAGAACAGCATACAAGACACCCATTGGGATGAGTCCCTTCCGCTTAGTTTATGGAAAAGCTTGTCATCTCCCAGTTGAAATCGAACACAGAGCCTTCTGGGCAGTTAAAGAGTGCAACATGGGGATTGAGGATGCTGGAGCTGAAAGAAAGTTACAACTGCAGGAACTGGAGAACCTTCGCCTAGAAGCTTATGAGAACTCTAGAATATACAAGGAAAAGATAAAAGCTGTGCATGATCAAAACATCAAGAAGAGAGAGTTCCAACCTGGAGATTTTGTTCTCCTTTACAAATCTCGACTGAGGCTCATGCCCGGTAAGTTGAGATCAAAATGGGATGGTCCATACAGAATAGAGAAGGCTGAACCGTATGGAGTTTATCACCTAAGCCATCCTTCCAGTTCTGAACTTATTAAGGTTAATGGACACCGCCTGAAGCTATACCATGGTGAGAAGGTGCAGAAGAGCAAGGAGCTTGAGATCTTCCGCCTGGAAGATCCCTACATAGCAACAGATTGAGCTAGTGGAGCGTCCAACTTACGGACGTTAAAGCAAAGTGCTTGGTGGGAGATAACCCACCGCGGTATGATCGTTCTTTTCTTCACTTTTAGTTTTCCTTCTTTAAATAACTCTTCTCTTTATTAATGCTTTCGTGTTCTTTCAATTACATGTCTTTATTTCTTTTTTTAAAAAAAAATATTTTTCGCCACGCGACGCGATTGCACAAGCGACGCGCCCGCGTGGCAGGGGGAGTGAAGAAAAATAAAATGAACAGAAAGTTACGCAGGAGCAGCGCTGGAATCGTGCCAAAGGCACAATTTACTCCACGCGATCGCGTCGCCGACTGGTGGACGAAATTGTGATCTATTGTCTTTGTACTTGTATGAAATTTAATAATTGGCTCTATTTGAATTCACAACTCCGTTCAACTAACCAGCAAGTGTACTGGGTCGTCCAAGTAATAAACCTTACGCGAGTAAGGGTCGATCCCACAGAGATTGTTGGTATGAAGCAAGCTATGGTCACCTTGTAAATCTTAGTTAGGCAGATTAAATTGGTTTATGGTTTCGAAAATTAATAATAAAATAGAAAATAAAAAAGGGATAGAAATACTTATGTAAATCAATAGTGGGAATTTCAGATAGGTGTATGGAGATGCTGTGTTCCTCTTGAAACTCTACTTCACTACTCGTTCTTCCTTCAATCCTTCTTACTCCTTTCCATGGCAAGCTGTATGTAGGGCATCACTATCATCAATGGCTACTTTTAATCCTCTCGGGAAAATGGTCCTATGCGCTGTCACTGCACGGCTAATCGTCTGGAGGCATCACCCTTGGTTGATAGCTACATCCCATCCTCTCAGTGAAAATGGTCCAAATGCTCTGTCACAGCACGGCTAATCATCTGTCGGTTCTCAATCAGGTTGGAATAGAATCCATTGATTCTTTTGCGTTTGTCACTAATGCCCAGCCTTCAGGAGTTTGAAGCTCGTCACAGTCATTCAATACCGGAATCCTACTCGGAATACCACAGACAAGGTTAGACTTTCCGGATTCCCAGGATCCTACTCGGAATACCACAGACAAGGTTAGACTTTCCGGATCCCCATGAATGCCGCCATCTATCTAGCTTATACCACAAAGATTCTGTTGGAAAATCTTAGAGATATGCGCCCGGCCTAAGGTAGAACGGAAGTGGTTGTCAATTACGCGCGTTCATAAGTGAGAATGATGATGAGTGTCACGGATCATCACATTCATCAAAGTGTTGTGCAACGTATATCTTGGAATAAGAATAAGAGAGAATTGAATGAAAAGTAATAATAATTGTATTGAAACTTGAGGTACAGCAGAGCTCCACACCCTTAATCTATGGTGTGCAGAAACTCCACCGTTGAAAATACATAAGTAAAAGGTTCAGGCATGGCCGAATGGCCAGCCCCCTGAGTGATCAAGAGACCAAATAATCAAAGGCTAAACAGTCAAGAGATTAAACTGTCAAAAGATGTCTAATACAATAGTTAAATGTTCTATTTATAATAAACTAGCTCCTAGGGTTTACATGAGTAAGTAATTGATGCATAAATCCACTTCCGGGGCCCACTTGGTGTATGCTTGGGCTGAGCTTGATCAATCCACGAGCTGAGGCTTTTCTTGGAGTTGAACTCCGAGTTATGACGTGTTTTGGGCGTTCAACTCCGGATCATGACGTTTTTCTGGCGTTTAACTCCAGACAGCAGCATGTACTTGGCGTTCAACGCCAAGTTACGTCATCAATTTCCGAATAAAGTATGGACTATTATATATTGCTGAAAAGCTCTGGATGTCTACTTTCCAACGCCGTTGCGAGCGCGGCATTTGGAGTTCTGTAGCTCCAGAAAATCCATTTTGAGTGCAGGGAGGTCAGATTCCAACAGCATCAGCAGTCCTTTTGTCAGCCTTTTTCAGAGTTTTGCTCAAGTCCCTCAATTTCAGCCAGAAATTACCTGAAATCACAGAAAAACACACAAACTCATAGTAAAGTCCAGAAATATGAATTTAACATAAAAACTAATGAAAACATCCCTAAAAGTAGCTTGAACTTACTAAAAACTACCTAAAAACAATGCCAAAAAGCGTATAAATTATCCGCTCATCACAACACCAAACTTAAATTGTTGCTTGTCCCCAAGCAACTGAAAATCAAATAGGATAAAAAGAAGAGAATATACTATAAATTCCAAAATATCAATGAATATTAATTATAATTAGATGAGCGGGACTTGTAGCTTTTTGCTTCTGAACAGTTTTGGCATCTCACTTTTTCCTTTGAAGTTTAGAATGATTGGCTTCTCTAGGAACTTAGAATTTCGGATAGTGTTATTGACTTTCCTAGTTAAGCATGTTGATTCTTGAACACAGCTACTTATGAGTCTTGGCCGTGGCCCTAAGCACTTTGTTTTCCAGTATTACCACCGGATACATAAATGCCACTGACACATAACTAGGTGAACCTTTTCAGATTGTGACTCAGCTTTACTAGAGTCCCCAGTTAGAGGTCTCCAGAGCTCTTAAGCACACTCTTTTTGCTTTGGATCACGACTTTAACCACTCAGTCTCAAGCTTTTCACTTGAACCTTCATGACACAAGCACATGGTTAGGGACAGCTTGATTTAGCCGCTTAGGCCTGGATTTAATTTCCTTGGGCCCTCCTATCCATTGATGCTCAAAGCCTTGGATCCTTTTTACCCTTGCCTTTTGATTTTAAGGGCTATTGGCTTTTTCTGCTTGCTTTTTTTTTCGCAAGCTTTTGCTATTCACTGCTTTTTCTTGCTTCAAGAATCAATTTCATGATTTTTCAGATCCTCAATAACATTTCTCTTTGTTCGTCATTCTTTCAAGAGCCAACAATTTTAACATTCATAAACAACAAGATCAAAAGACATATGCACTGTTCAAGCATTCATTCAGAAAACAAAAGTATTGTCACCACATCAATATAATTAAATTAAATTCAAGGATAAATTCGAAATTCATGTACTTCTTGTTCTTTTGAATTAAAACATTTTTCTTTTAAGAGAGGTGAAGGATTCATGGATTTTATTCATAGCTTTAAGGCATGGTTACATACTAATGATCATGAAGTAAAGACATAAAACATAGATAAACACAACATTAAAAACCAAAAACAGAAAAAAATAAGGAACAAGGAATGAATCCACCTTTAGTGGCGTCTTCTTCTTGAAGGTCCAACAATGTCCTTAAGCTCTTCTATGTCCCTTCCTTGCCTTTGTTGCTCCTCCCTCATTGCTCTTTGGTCTTCTCTTATTTCTTGGAGAATGATGGAGTGCTCATGATGTTCCACCCTTAATTGTTCAACATTGTGGCTCAAAATCTTCTAAGGAAGTGTTGAGTTGGTCCCAATAGTTGTTTGGAGGAAA
Source organism: Arachis stenosperma (assembly GCF_014773155.1). NCBI lineage: Eukaryota > Viridiplantae > Streptophyta > Magnoliopsida > Fabales > Fabaceae > Arachis > Arachis stenosperma. Next base: position 135,037,888 of record NC_080379.1, read on the forward strand.
GTGCATCCCTTGAGGCATCTCAGGGATTTCTTGATGATGAGCTTCCTCATGCATCTCTTGAGAACCGTGAGGGGTCTCTCTTGCTTGCTCCATTCTCTTCTTGGTGATGGGCTTATCCTCTTCAATGAGGATGTCTCCTTCTATGATAACTCCAGCTGAGTAACATAGATGGCAAATAAGGTGAGGAAAAGCTAGCCGTGCCATGAGTGAGGGCTTGTCGGCTATTTTGTAGATTTCATTGGAGATGACCTCATGAACTTCTACTTCCTCTCCAATCATGATGCCATGAATCATGATGGCCCGATCCACAGTAACTTCAGATCGGTTGCTAGTAGGAATGATGGAGCGTTGAATAAACTCCAACCATCCTCTAGCTATAGGCTTGAGGTCCAGTCTTCTTAGTTGGACTGACTTGCCTTTGGAGTCTCTCTTCCATTGAGCTCCTTCCACACAAATGTCCATAAGGACTTGGTCCAACCTTTGATCAATGTTGACCCTTCTAGTGTAGGGGCGTTCATCTCCTTGCATCATGGGCAAGTGAAACGCCAACCTCACATTTTCCGGACTAAAATCTAAGTATTTCCCCCGAACCATTGTAAGATAGTTCTTTGGACTCGGGTTCATACTTTGATCATGGTTTCTAGTGATCCATGCATTGGCATAGAACTCTTGAACCATTAAGATTCCGACTTGTTGCATGGGGTTGGTTAGGACTTCCCAACCTCTTCTTCGAACTTCATGTCGGATCTCCGGATACTCATTTTTCTTGAGCTTGAAAGGGACCTCAGGGATCACCTTCTTCTTTGCCACAACATCATAGAAGTGGTCTTGATGGCTCTTGGAGATGAATCTTTCCATCTCCCATGACTCGGAGGTGGAAGCTTTTGTCTTTCCTTTTCCTTTTCTAGAGGATACTCCGGCCTTAGGTGCCATTGATGGTAATGGAAAAACAAAAAGCTTATGCTTTTACCACACCAAACTTAAAATATTGCTCGCCCTCGAGCAAGAGAAGAAAGAAGAGAAGAAGAAGAAGAAGAAAATATGGTAGAGAGGGAGAGAGCTGGGTTCGGCTAAGTGGGAGAAGAGGGGTTTGTGTTGTGTAAAAATGAAGTAGAATTGAAGGGTATTTATAGGGAGAGGGGGGTTTGTATTCGGCCATTTAGGGTGGGAATGGGTGGGAAATTGGTTTTGAATTTTTGAAGGTAGGTGGGGTTTATGGGGAAGAGTGGATGGATGTGAATGGTGAAGCGAGTAATTGGGAAGAGGAATTGAGGTGATTGGTGAAGGGTTTTGGGAAAGAGTGTTTATTGGGAAGAGAGATTCAGAGATTGAAGTTGTTGGGAAGTGTGACATGGGGAAGAGTAAAATAGGATTAGGAGGTAAGGTGGGAATATGGTAGGTGGGGATCCTGTGGGGTCCACAGATCCTGAAGTGATCCTGTGGGGTCCACAGGTCTTGAGGTGTCAAGGAAATCCATCCCTGCACCAAATAGGCATGTAAAATGCCTTTGCACACCATTCTGGCGTTTAAACGCCCATTGGTGCATATTTTGGGCGTTCAACGCCCATGTAAAGCATGTTTCTGGCGTTGAACGCCAGTTTCATGCTTGTTACTGGCGTTCAGCGCCAGTTTTTCCTCTCTAGGCACATTCCTGGTGTTCAGCGCCAGAATGTTGCTTGTTTCTGGCGTTCAGCGCCAGAATGATGCTCTGTTCTGGCGTTGAACGCCAGCCAGATGCATCTTACTGGCGTTGAACGCCAGCCTGTGTGTCCTCCAGGGTGTGAATTTTTTCTTCTGCTGTTTTTGATTCTGTTTTTAATTTTTATGATTTTTTTTTCGTGACTCCTCATGATCATGTACCTAATAAAACACAAAATAACAATAAAATAGAATAAAATAAAATTAGATAAATAAAATTGGGTTGCCTCCCAACAAGCGCTTCTTTAATGTCAATAGCTTGACAGTGGCTCTCATGGAGCCACAAGGTGATCAGGTCAATGTTGTATAGTTGCCAACACCAAACTTAGAGTTTGGATATGGGGTCTTAACACCAAACTTAGAGTTTGGTTGTGGCCTCACAACACCAAACTTAGAGTTTGATTGTGTGGGCTCTTCTTGACTCTGAACTGAGAGAAGCTCTTCATGCTTACTCTCTTTTGTCACAGAGGGATGGCCATGTGCCTTAAACACAAGGTAGTCCCCATTCAATTGAAGGACTAATTCACCTCTGTTGACACCTATCACAGCTCCTGCTGTGGCTAGGAAAGGTCTTCCAAGGATGATGCAATCATCCTCTTCCTTCCTAGTGTCTAAGATTATGAAATCAGCAGGGATGTAAAGGCCTTCAACCTTTACTAACACGTCCTCTACTATTCCATAAGCTTGTCTCAATGACTTGTCTGCCAGTTGTAATGAGAACAAGGCAGGTTGTACCTCAATGATCCCCAGCTTCTCCATTATAGAGAGTGGCATAAGATTTATCCCTGACCCCAGATCACACAGAGCTTTTTCAAAGGTCATGGTGCCTATGGTACAAGGTATTAAGAATTTGCCAGGATCTTGTTTCTTTTGAGGTAGAATTTTCTGAATCCAAGTATCCAATTCATTGATGAGCAAGGGAGGTTCACTTGCCCAAGTCTCATTACCAAATAACTTGGCATTCAGCTTCATGATAGCTCCTAAATATTGAGCAACTTGCTCTCCAATTACATCTTCATCCTCTTCTGAGGAAGAATAGTCTTCAGAGCTCATGAATGGCAGAAGGAGATTTAATGGAATCTCTATGGTCTCTATATGAGCCTCAGATTCCTTTGGATCCTTAATAGAAAACTCCTTCTTGCTTGAGGGACGTCCCAGGAGGTCTTTCTCACTAGGATTTTCGTCCTCCTCCTCCCTTGTGCATTCGGCCACATTGATTATATCAATGGCCTTGCACTCTCCTTTTGGATTCTCTTCTGTATTGCTTGGGAGAATACTGGGAGGAGTTTCAATGACTTTCTTACTCAGCTGGCCCCACTTGTGCCTCCAGATTTCTAATGGAGGATCTTGTTTCACTCATGAAACTGAAAGTGGCCTTTGACAGATCAGAGACTACATTGGCTAAATTAGAGGTGTTTTGTTCAGAATTCTCTGTCTGTTGCTGAGAAGATGATGGATATGGCTTGCTATTGTTCAGCCTGTTGCGTCCACCATTGTTAAAGCCTTGTTGAGGCTTTTGTTGATCCTTCCATGAGAAATTTGGATGATTTCTCCATGATGAGTTACAAGTGTTTCCATAAGGTTCATCCATGTAATTAACCTCTGCCATGGCAGGGTTCTCAGGATCATAAGCTTTTTCAGAAGCTGCCTCTCTAGTACTGTTGGATGCATGTTGCCATCCATTCAGATTTTGAGAGATCATGTTGACCTGTTGAGTCAACACTTTGTTCTGAGCCAATATGGCATTCAGAGCATCAATTTCAAGAACTCCTTTCTTCTGAGGTATCCCATTGTTCACGGAATTCCTCTCAGAAGTGTACATGAATTGGTTGTTTGCAACCATGTCAATAAGTTCTTGAGCCTCTTCAGGCGTTTTCTTCAGGTGAATAGATCCACCTGCAGAATGGTCCAATGACATTTTCGAAAATTCAGATAGACCATAATAGAATATATCTAATATGGTCCATTCTGAAAACATGTCAGCTGGACATCTTTTGGTCAGCTGCTTGTATCTTTCCCAAGCTTCATAGAGGGATTCACCATCTTTTTGTTTGAAGGTTTGAACATCCACTCTCAGCTTGCTCAGCTTTTGAGGAGGAAAGAATTCATCCAAGAAGGCTGTAACCAGCTTATCCCAGGAGTCCAGGCTATCCTTGGGTTGTGAATCCAACCATATTCTAGCTCTATCTCTTACAGCAAAAGGGAAAAGCATGAGTCTGTAGACTTCAGGATCAACTCCATTCGTCTTTACAGTCTTACAGATCTGCAAGAACTCAGTTAAAAACTGATAAGGATCTTCAGATGGAAGTCCATAAAACTTACAGTTTTGTTGCATTAAAGCAACTACTGAGGTTTCAGCTCAAAATTATTGGCTCCAATGGCAGGAATAGAGATGCTTCCTCCATCAAATTTGGACGTTGGCTTTGTGAAGTCACCAAGCATTCTCCTTGCATTATTATTATTTTCAGCTGCCATCTCCTTCTCTTGTTCGAAAATTTTTGAAAGGTTATTTCTGGATTGTTGTAACTTAGCTTCTCTTAATTTTCTCTTTAGAGTCCTTTCAGGTTCTGGATCAATTTCAACAAGAGTGCCTTTTTCCCTGGATCAATTAAATAGAAGAAGAAAAGAGAAGGGATATTTCGAAAATAATTTTTGAAAAAGGGGTTAGTAATTTTCGAAATTTAGAGATAAAATGTAATTAAAATTAAAATATGAAACATTTAGTTAATTAAAAAGAATTTTTGAAAAGAGAGAGAGATATTTTTGAAAATTGAAGAGGGAAAAGTAGTTAGGTGGTTTTGAAAAAGATAAGAGACAAACAAAAAGTTAGTTAGTTGATTGAAAAAGATATTGAAATTAAATTTTAAAAAGATAAGAAGAAAAGAAGTTAGATAAGATATTTTGAAATCAAATTTTGAAAAATATAAAATTTTGAAAAGGATAAGATAAAAAGATAAGACAAAAGTTTTAAGAAAAAGATATTTTGAAAAAGATTTAATTTTTAAAATGACTTAACTAACAAGAAACTACAAGATAAGATTCTAGAATTTAAAGATTGAACCTTTCTTAACAAGAAAGTAACAAACTTCAAATTTTTGAACCAATCACATCAATTGTTAGCTAATTTTCGAAAATATGATATAAAGATAAGAAAAAGATTTTGAAAAAGATTTTTGAAATTTTTGAAAAATAGACAAAAAATGAAAAAGATATGATTTTTGAAAAAGATTTTGAAAAGATAAGATTTTTAAAATTTGAAATTTTGACTTGACTTGTAAGAAACAACTAATTTTAAAAATTTTTGACCAAGTCAACCCAAAATTTCGAAAATTTGGAGGGAAATAAGGAAAAGATATTTTTTTTTATTTTTGAATTTTTAATTATGAGAGAGAAAAACAACAAAAATACTCAATGCATGAAATTTTTAGATCAAAACAATGAATGCATGCAAGAATGCTATGAATGTCAAGATGAACACCAAGAACACTTTGAAGATCATGATGAACATCAAGAACATAATTTTAAGAAATTTTTGATGCAAGGAAAACATGCATGACACCAAACTTAAAAATCTTTAATGCATGGACTCTAACAAACAAAAAATGCATATGAAAAACAACAAACAACACAAAACAAGAAATCATCAAGATCAAACAAGAGGACTTATCAAGAACAACTTGAAGATCATGAAGAACACTATGAATGCATGAGATTTTCGAAAAATGCAAGAAAAATTTTTAAAAGCATGCAATTGACACCAAACTTAAAGATTGACTCAAGACTCAAACAAGAACACAAAATATTTTTGATTTTTATGATTTTCTAATTTTTTTGTATTTTTATTAATTTTTTCGAAAATAAAGGTTGGAAAAAAAACGAAAAATAAAAGAAAAATTTTGAAAAAGATTTTTGAAAAGAAAATTACCTAATATGAGCAACAAGATGAACCGTCAGTTGTCCATACTCGAACAATCCCCGGCAACGGCGCCAAAAACTTGGTGGACGAAATTGTGATCTATTGTCTTTGTACTTGTATGAAATTTAATAATTGGCTCTATTTGAATTCACAACTCCGTTCAACTAACCAGCAAGTGTACTGGGTCGTCCAAGTAATAAACCTTACGCGAGTAAGGGTCGATCCCATAGAGATTGTTGGTATGAAGCAAGCTATGGTCACCTTGTAAATCTCAGTTAGGCAGATTAAATTGGTTTATGGTTTTGAAAATTAATAATAAAATAGAAAATAAAAAAGGGATAGAAATACTTATGTAAATCAATAGTGCGAATTTCAGATAGGTGTATGGAGATGCTGTGTTCCTCTTGAAACTCTACTTCACTACTCGCTCTTCCTTCAATCCTTCTTACTCCTTTCCATGGCAAGCTGTATGTAGGGCATCACTATCATCAATGGCTACTTTTAATCCTCTCGGGAAAATGGTCCTATGCGCTGTCACTGCACGACTAATCGTCTGGAGGCATCACCCTTGGTTGATAGCTACATCCCATCCTCTTAGTGAAAATGGTCCAAATGCTCTGTCACAGCACGGCTAATCATCTGTCGGTTCTCAATCAGGTTGGAATAGAATCCATTGATTCTTTTGCGTTTGTCACTAACGCCCAGCCTTCAGGAGTTTGAAGCTCGTCATAGTCATTCAATACCGGAATCCTACTCGGAATACCACAGACAAGGTTAGCCTTTCTGTATTCCCAGGATCCTACTCTGAATACCACAGACAAGGTTAGACTTTCCGGATCCCCATGAATGCCGCCATCTATCTAGCTTATACCACGAAGATTCTGTTGGGGAATCTTAGAGATATGCGCCCGGCCTAAGGTAGAACGGAAGTGGTTGTCAATCACGCGCGTTCATAAGTGAGAATGATGATGAGTGTCACGGATCATCACATTCATCAAAGTGTTGTGCAACGTATATCTTAGAATAAGAATAAGAGAGAATTGAATGAAAAGTAATAATAATTGTATTGAAACTTGAGGTACAGCAGAGCTCCACACCCTTAATCTATGGTGTGCAGAAACTCCACCGTTGAAAATACATAAGTAAAAGGTTCAGGCATGGCCGAATGGCCAGCCCCCTGAGTGATCAAGAGACTGAATAATCAAAGGCTAAACAGTCAAGAGATTAAACTGTCAAAAGATGTCTAATACAATAGTTAAATGTTCTATTTATAATAAACTAGCTCCTAGGGTTTACATGAGTAAGTAATTGATGCATAAATCCACTTCCGGGGCCCACTTGGTGTATGCTTGGGCTGAGCTTGATCAATCCACGAGCTGAGGCTTTTCTTGGAGTTGAACTCCGAGTTATGACGTGTTTTGGGCGTTCAACTCCGGATCATGACGTTTTTCTGGCGTTTAACTCCAGACAGCAGCATGTACTTGGCGTTCAACGCCATGTTACGTCATCAATTTCCGAATAAAGTATGGACTATTATATATTGCTGAAAAGCTCTGGATGTCTACTTTCCAACGCCGTTGTGAGCGCGGCATTTGGAGTTCTGTAGCTCCAGAAAATCCATTTTGAGTGCAGGGAGGTCAGATTCCAACAACATCAGCAGTCCTTTTGTCAGCCTTTTTCAGAGTTTTGCTCAAGTCCCTCAATTTCAGCCAGAAATTACCTGAAATCACAGAAAAACACACAAACTCATAGTAAAGTCCAGAAATGTGAATTTAACATAAAAGCTAATGAAAACATCCCTAAAAGTAGCTTGAACTTACTAAAAACTACCTAAAAACAATGCCAAAAAGCGTATAAATTATCCGCTCATCACCGACGCGACCGCGTCGCTTGGAAATCGTGGCCGCCCACGCGACCACGTGCTCCACGCGGCCGCGTGCCCTGCATTTTCGACGTAAAAGGGTGCACAATGCTATATTGTGCGAGAGTGGTGCTGGATTGGTGCTGGAAGCACAATCCTTGTCACGCGACCGCGTCGCCGACGCGGCCGCGTCACATACTTTCTGATGCACAGTCACGCGATCGCTTGACCCACGCGATCGCGTCACCTTAATTAAGCAATTGAATTATATTGAAAGAGAGTTGTGCTGGAGCGAGGGTGCACTCGCGCCAGCAGCACAACGTAGGTCACGCGACCGCGTGACCGACGCGATCGCATCCCCCTTCCTGGCGCGCATCTACGCGAACGCGTGCCGTCCGCGGCAGCGTCGTATGCGCCGCACAGCTCAACCCAGTAGGCCACATTATCTTATCTTTTTCTCCTCCAAACCCTACTTTTTCTTTTCCCCCTTCTTCCTTCTTTCTCCCTTTCCCCTTCTACCTCACCTTTCACTCTCTCTCTCTCTCTCACCATCATTAACAAGGTTTTACCTTCTTCTTCCTTTTTCTCTTTTCTATCATTCTTATTATATTATTGATCAGGGTAAAACTTGTCTCTCAACAAATTCCCATTCGGCAAGTGTACCGAATTTGTCGTCAAGTAAAAACTCACAATAGAGTGAGGTCAAATCCCACAGGGATTGATTGATCAAGCAACTTTAATTAGAGGAATGATCTAGTTGAGCGAATCCATGAATAGAGTTGATAATTGCAGAAATTAAAATGGCTAGAAAGTAAATGACTGAAAGTAAATAGCAGAATTGTAAATGGGAATGGGGGAATTGCTTATAAAAGTAAATTGCAGAAAATAAAGAAAATGGGTAAGATCAGAAATGGGGTGTTCATTGGGCTTAGGAGATGTTGCATTCTCCGGATCAATTTCATTTTCATCTCTTCCTCAATCAATGCACTCATTGATCTCCTTGGCAATCTTAAGTGATTGAATCACAATCTCTTGCAATTCAATCTCTCAAATCATGATCAATAGCCAATTCCTTGGTCAATTGCTCATGAGAAGAGATGAAGTGTGGTCACTGATTATACCACATGCACCTCCCAAATCAAATGCTTAGAGGGTTATGGTCACATACCCATCCATACTCAATTTGGTCCAGCATGAGAAAGCATTTCTAGCTAATCTCTTCATTCCTCTTTCAAGGATTCGAAGAGATCCATGTTTGAATAGCTTCTTTTCCAAGATAACTATCCAATTGGATGAAGATCGAAAGCTTTCAAGTAAAATCAAAAGGAAAGATAGAAGAAGAATAAGAAAATTAGTATTGATCCATCAAATTACAATAGAGCTCCCTAACCCAATGAAAGGGTTTTAGTTGTTCATAGCTCTAGAAATCAAAATCAAAGATGGAGAATACATGATAAAGCTAGAAGTACAAAGAAAGTAAATACAAAGAGTAGTTCTCTGTCCTAGCTCCTTCCAAAAAGCTCCTCTCTCTTTCAAAACTACTCCTATATATACTACTCTTCTCAGCTTCTAGTTAGCTCTTCAAGTCTTGGGCCTCTGGATCTTTGAGCTTAAAGCAGTTCCTTTCTTCAATTGGGCTTGGCTTACTTGCAGAGAGATAGTGTGAAGTGGGCATCAACTTTAGCTCAAGACGTTAGGGGTTTTTATCATTTAGTGAAAATACAAGTTCGAGAACGTTAGTGACACTTAACATTGTCACTAACGTTGCCATGCACCCCTTTGCCTCACGTTAAAGCCCACGTTAACTGGGTTAACGTGGCTTTTAACGTTGCCTTGTTAGCCTTCGAGAACGTTAGTGACACTCAACATTGTCACTAACGTTCAAGTGTGCCCCTTCTTGCTTCACGTTAAAGCTCACGTTAACTAGGTTAACGTGGCTTCTAACGTGGCTTTTGCCAACCTTCGAGAACGTTAGTGACACTCAACATTGTCACTAACGTTTGAGTGTGCCCCTAGGTCTCACGTTAGAGTCCACGTTAACTAGGTTAACGTGGCTTCTAACGTGGCCATTCTTAGCCATCCCAACGTTAGTGACAATGTTGAGTGTCACTAACGTTGGCTCATTCTTCATTCCTCATCGTTAGCTTCCACGTTAACCAAGTTAACGTGGAAGTTAACGTGGCTCTTTGGGGTTGTGTGGTTGCTCCAACGTTAGTGACAATGTTGAGTGTCACTAACGTTGTCGACAACTCTCCATCTCTTATGTTGGTTAACGTGGGAGTTAACGTGGCTCTTTGCACCTTAGGCCAACGTTAGTGACAGTGTTGAGTGTCACTAACGTTGGCTTCTCTTCCCCCTTTAACGTTAGAGGCCACGTTAACTAGGTTAACGTGGCTTCTAACGTGGCCATTTGTGAGCAATTGCCAACGTTAGTGACAATGTTAAGTGTCACTAACGTTGGCTCAACTTCTCTTCTCCACGTTAGAGTTCACGTTAACTTAGTTAACGTGACTCTTTAACGTGGGCATTGATGGCTTTTGAGAGTGTTTTTGGCAATTACTTTTCTCCTTAACTTTGCAAGTTACCTCCCATTCCTTGCTTCCTTTGGTCCTGAAATCAAGCAATAGAGTGCATCAAAGTTCTAGTCCAAGTCATGGGTAATGCAATATACAATTTTGTCATTAAAATCATGCAAAATCCTCATGAAACAATGTAAAATGCACAATGTATGCTTGAATCAAGGTCTGAGTGAATATCTGCCCAAAACTAACTTATTTCCTAAGAAAATGCATGAAATTACCTAAAAACAGTAAAGAAAAGGTCAGTGAAACTGGCCAAAATGCCATGGCATCACAACACCAAACTTAAAGCTTGCTTGTCCCTAAGCAAGTACTGGAACAAGAGAATGATGAATGGAATCTCCAGAGAAATGAGTCATTCTTGTGGAAGTCATATTACTGATTTTATGGTGATTTCATGCATAGCAACTTAGGTTCATTCCACTACTGGCTTTCAGACCTTTATCACCTCCTAAAATACTCACTTTGTTATATCCCATGAGACCTTTATTTATTGATCCTTTTATTGTTATTTCCAGGGCTGTTTGTGTTATTTAGGCTAAGTGTTTTGTAAGGGGGCAACTCTTTAGGATAAGCTTTCAACCAACACTCCCGAACCAGTTGGTTCAAGGTACTAGGTGTTGAAGCACCCCTAAGGACTTACTTGCTCAAGTCTCTCCCCTATACATACACACCACAGGCATATAGTTTATTTATTTTCTTTCCTTCAGACCTTGGTGTCCAGCACCTCTTTGGGTTACTAAATGCTCTGTGGTGAGGGTTACTCTTGATAGTAGATTTTCAGCTGATAATCCCGAGTTAGTTAACCTAAGTTACCAGGTGATAAAGCACCCCAATGAGCTTATTCATCCAAGTAGATCCCCCACACAGGAGCACCACAGACACATGTCTTAAGGTAAACCATTGGTGCCTAGCCTTATTGCTTACTCTTTTTCTTTTGTTTTTCACTTCCATTGTTCTTTCCCTTTTCTCTTATTAGGATCTTGTTGTTATCTTAGTCTCATGGGTATATCAAAAGTAAAGCATTCAGGATAGATAGTTGTCATCCTAACCTTGTGGTTGAACCAACTTAGCTAACTTATGACTACCCCCAAAGATTCATGAATGCACTTCCACATTATGAACTCTACTCTGGTCTTTCAAAACATAAACATTCTCTCTTCATTTGATTCTAAGGACAAACATACAATAAGTAAAGATACGAATGCAGTAACATAAAGGCTAGCAAGCATTGACTTCTTAATCATAAAATTCAGAATGCATAATTGAAAGTTGTCTAGCTAATATGGAGGCATGTCCTATTTCATACAAGATCCTCCTTATTGATAATATAAACTAAAAAAAAACAAGAAAGGAGCTCCACCACCTTTTACTCATATGGTTGCTCATGCTCCCCTCCATGCTTGTCCTCTTGGTGCTTTTCTTGAGTTCTTGTGCTCCCACTCCCTTTGCTTTTTCCAAGTAGTTTCTTCCAGAAGCCAGCATCTTCCATTTTTTTCTTCAGAGTTTCCTTCTTCTGTTTCACCTTCCCTTCTTCTCGTTCAACAAACTCTTTTTGGACCTCCTCATATGTGGGAATGGCATAATGTAGGTGGTGCATATTATCAGACATATAGCTCAATCTGGCTTGAGTGTTTACACTGAATTCCTCTCTATGCAACTGCCTTCCTTCATTCAGCATGCTAAACTCATTAAATGATTTCATCTGAGCTAATTGCCGCTGGTTGAGCTCTTGAAGGCGTTTGTCTTGACGCTCTTGCCTCTCTGTTGCTTGGTGTAGGGCTTGAGTGAGTTGTGAATATTGCTCCTGTTGCTGCTCCATGTGTTGTTTCTGCCACTCTTCTTGTTGCTTCATCCATTTGGACTGCATGGCGAGTATTTTCTCTTGTCCCTCCATATGTTTCATCTCCAAATCCTCAATGGCATGTAAGATATGACTCATATTGAGGTTGGCTGGGTTGTGTTGCTCTTCTTGTTGGTAATCTTCCTGATGATACTCCTCTTGATGAATTTCTTCCTGGGCTCTGTGCCTTCCTATATGTGGTCTTCTTAGTTGTTGAGCAAGTGAGGTGTGGACCATGCGCTCACGTGTGACCGGCTTCCCTGGGTTCACCCAGTCTGGACTGCTGTCCTCAAATACTACCTTAGCCTTGTTGCACAAGCGGAGAATTGTGTTGGGGTACCAAAGCCTGGCACCCGAATCAACTTTCTCAGCCGACTCTTGAATCCCTTCGGCAATAAGCTCATGAACATTGATTTCCCCACCTAGTACTAAGCATTGCACCATAGTGGCTCGGTTGATGTTAACTTCTGAATTATTAGCAGCCGGTAGGATGGACCTTCTTACAAGCTCGAACCACCCCTTGGCCTCAGGATGAAGGTCTCCCCTTTTTATGAATTTTGGTCTCCCATCTGAGTACCTCTCCCAATCAGCTGCTATCACACAGATATCTGACGCTATCTCTGAGAGCTTGGTGCGCGAAATTGTGAACAATACTTTTTCACAACTCAAATAATCCCCGGTAATGGCTCCAAGAACTTGGTGGCTCAATACCATGGCATTACACAACTTCGCACAACTAACCAGCAAGTGCACTGGGTCGTCCAAGTAATAAACCTTACGTGAGTAAGGGTCGATCCCACGGAGATTGTTAGTATTGAAGCAAGCTATGGTCATCTTGTAAATCTTAGTCAGGCAAACTCAGATGTATATGGTGATGAACGAAAATAACATAAAAGATAAGGATAGAGATACTTATGTATATCATTGGTGTAAGAGCTTCAGACAAGTGTATGAAGATGCCTTCCCTTCCGTCTCTCTGCTTTCCTAATGCCTTCATCCAGTCCTTTCTTACTCCTTTCCATGGCAAGCTCGTGTAAGGTTTCACTGTTGTCAGCAGCTACCTCCCATCCGCGCAGTGAAAGCTAATGCACACACTCTGTCACAGTGCTGCCAATCACCGGTTTGGTTCCCTCCCCTACCGGAATAGAATAACTCTTTTGCGTCTGTCACTAACGCCCAGTAGGTTACAGGTTTGAAGCACGTCACAGTCATTCAATCATTGAATCCTACTCAGAATACCACAGACAAGGTTAGACCTTCCGGATTCTCTTGAATGCTGCCATCAGTTCTTGCCTATACCACGAAGACTCTGATCTCACGGAATGGTTGGCTCGTTTGTCAGGCGAGCACTCGGTTGTCAGGCGATCAACCATGCATCGTGCAATCAGGAATCCAAGAGATATTCACTAAGCCTCAGATGCTTGTAGAACAAGAATGGTTGTCAGTCACCTTGTTCATGGGTGAGAATGGTGATGGGCGTCAATCATCACCTTCATCATGTTGAAGAACAAGTGATATCTTGGATAAAGAACAAGGGGAATTGAATGGAAGAACAATAGTAATTGCATTAATACTCGAGGTACAGCAGAGCTCCACACCTTAATCTATGGTGTGTAGAAACTCCACCGTTGAAAATACATAAGCATAAGGTCTAGGCATGGCCGAATGGCCAGCCTCCCAATGATCTAAGATAGCATAAAACTCAAAGATAGCTACCAAGATGTGATCTAAGAACTAGATGTCCGAAGATGATAAATACAATAGTAAAAGGTCCTACTTATAGAAAACTAGTACATAGATGAGTAAATGACATAAAAATCCACTTCCGGGCCCACTTGGTGTGTGCTTGGGCTGAGCAATGAAGAAATTTCGTGTAGAGACTCTCCTTGGAGTTAAACGCCAGCTTTAGTGCCAGTTTGGGCGTTTAACTCCCAATTAGGTGCCAGTTCCGGCGTTTAACGCTGGAATTTCTTGATGTGACTTTGAACGCCGGTTTGGGCCATCAAATATTGGGCAAAGTATGGACTATTATATATTGCTGGAAAGCCCAGGATGTCTACTTTCCAACGCCGTTGAGAGCGCGCCAATTGGGCTTCTGTAGCTCCAGAAAATCCACTTCGAGTGCAGGGAGGTCAGAATCCAACAGCATCTGCAGTCCTTTTGAGTCTCTGGATCAGATTTTTGCTCAGGTCCCTCAATTTCAGCCAGAAAATACCTGAAATCACAGAAAAACACACAAACTCATAGTAAAGTCCAGAAAAGTGAATTTTAACTAAAACTAATAAAATATACTAAAAACTAACTAGATCATATCAAAAACATACTAAAAACAATGCCAAAAAGTATACAAATCATCCGCTCATCACAACACCAAACTTAAATTGTTGCTTGTCCCCAAGCAACTGAAAATCAAATAAGATAAAGGAAGAGAATATGCAATGAATTCCAAAAACATCTGTGAAGATTAGCATTAATTAGATGAGCGGGGCTTTTAACTTTTTGCCTCTGAACAGTTTTGGCATCTCAATCTATCCTTTGAAATTCAGAATGGTTGGCTTCTTTAGGAACTTAGAATCCAGATAGTGTTAATGATTCTCCTAGTAAAGTATGATGATTCTTGAACATAGCTATTTATTGAGTCTTGGCTGTGGCCCAAAGCACTCTGTCTTTCTAGTATTACCACCGGATACATACATGCCACAGACACATAATTGGGTGAACCTTTTCAGATTGTGACTTAGCTTTGCTAAAGTCCCCAATTAGAGGTGTCCAGGGTTCTTAAGCACACTCTTATTTGCCTTGGATCACAACTCTTATTATTATTTTTTTCGTTTTCTTTTTTCTCTTTTTTTTTTCGGTTTTTTTTTTTTTTTTTTTTTTTTGAATAGCAATGCTTTTTCTTGCTTCAAGAATCATTTTATTGATTTTTCAGATCCTCAATAACATGTCTCCTTTTTCATCATTCTTTCAAGAGCCAACATTCATGAACCACAAATTCAAGATACATATGCACTGTTTAAGCATACATTCAGAGAACAAAAATATTGCCACCACATCAAAATAATTAAACTATTATAAAATTCAAAATTCATGCAATTCTTCCTTTTTCAATTAAGCACATTTTTATTCAAGAAGGGTGATGGATTCATAGGACATTCATAACTTTAAGGCATAGACACTAAGACACTAATGATCATAAGACACAAGCATGGATAACATAAAGCACTAAAATTCGAAAAACAAAGGAATAAAGAACAAGGAAATCAAGGAATGGGTCCACCTCAGTGATGGCGGCTCTTCCTTGCTTTTGAAGGTCGTATGGAGTGCTTGAGCTCCTCAATGTCTCTTCCTTGCCTTTGTTGCTCCTCTCTCATGATTCTTTGTTCTTCTCTAATTTCATGGAGGAGAATGGAGTGTTCTTGATGCTCCACCCTTAGTTGTCCCATGTTGGAACTCAATTCTCCTAGGGAGGTGTTTACTTGCTCCCAATAGTTTTGTGGAGGAAAGTGCATCCCTTGAGGCATCTCAGGGATCTCATGATGAGAGGGGTCTCTTGTGTGCTCCATCCTTTTCTTGGTAATGGGCTTATCCTCATCAATGGTGATGTCTCCCTCTATGTCAACTCCAACTGAATAACAGAGGTGACAAATGAGGTGAGGAAAGGCTAACCTTGCCAAAGTGGAGGTCTTGTCCGCCACCTTGTAGAGTTCTTGGGCTATAACCTCATGAACTTCTATTTCTTCTCCAATCATGATGCTATGGATCATGATAGCCCGGTCTATGGTAACTTCGGACCGGTTGCTAGTGGGAATGATTGAGCGTTGTATGAACTCTAACCATCCTCTAGCCACGGGCTTGAGGTCATGCCTTCTCAATTGAACCGGCTTGCCTCTTGAATCTTGCTTCCATTGTGCGCCCTCTTCACATATGGTTGTGAGGACTTGGTCCAACCTTTGATCAAAGTTGACCCTTCTAGTGTAAGGATGCTCATCTCCTTGCATCATAGGCAAGTTGAACGCCACCCTCACACTCTCCGGACTAAAATCCAAGTATTTCCCCCGAACCATAGTAAGATAATTCTTTGGATTCGGGTTCACACTTTGGTCATGGTTCTTGGTGATCCATGCATTGGCATAGAACTCTTGAACCATCAAGATTCCGACTTGTTGAATGGGGTTGGTAAGTACTTCCCAACCTCTTCTTCGGATCTCATGGCGGATCTCCGGATATTCACCCTTTTTGAGTGAAAAGGGGACTTCGGGGATCACCTTCTTCAAGGCCACAACTTCATAGAAGTGGTCTTGATGCACCCTTGAGAGGAATCTATCCATCTCCCATGACTCGGAGGTGGAAGCCTTTGCCTTCCCTTTCCTCTTTCTAGAGGTTTCTCCGGCCTTGGATGCCATAAATGGTTATGGAAAAACGAAAAAGCAACGCTTTCACCACACCAAACTTAAAAAGTTTGCTCGTCCTCGAGCAAAAGAAGAAAGAAGAGAGTAGAAGAAGAAGAAATGAGGAAGAGGGAGATGGTGGTGTATTCGGCCAAGGAGGGGGAGAAGTGGTGTTTAGGTAGTGGGAAAATGAAGGGGTAAAGAGGGGTTTATATAGGAAAGAGGGGATGAGGGTTCGGCCATTTGAGGGTGGGTTTGGGAGGGAAAGTGGTTTGAATTTGAAGGGTGAGGTTGGTGGGGTTTTATGAAGGATGGATGTGAGTGGTGAAGAGAAAGATGGGATTTAATAGGTGAGGGGTTTTTTTTGGGGAAGAGGTGTTGAGGTGATTGGTGAATGGGGGAAGAAGAGAGAGAGTGATGGTAGGGTCCTGTGGGGTCCACAGATCCTGTAGTGTCAAGGAAAAGGCATCCTTGCACCAAATGGCATCAAAATCCACGTTTTGAGCCTTTTCTGGCGTTAAACGCCGGGCTGGTGCCCATTCCTGGCGTTTAACGCCAGGTTTTTGCCCTTTACTGGCGTTTAACGCCAGTCTGGTGCCCCTTTCTGGCGTTAAACGCCCAGAAGGGTGCCAGACTGGGCGTTAAACGCCCAACTGCTAGGCTGACTGGCGTTTGAACGCCAGCAGCATCTTCCTCCAGGGTGTGCTGTTTTTCTTCCTGTTTTTTTGTTTTGTTTTTGCTTTTTTCATTGTTTTTGTGACTTCTTATGATCATCAACCTACAAAAAAAGATAAAATAACAAAAGAAAATAGTTAATTATAAAACATTGGGTTGCCTCCCAACAAGCGCTTCTTTACTGTCATTAGCTTGACAGAGGACTCTCATGGAGCCTCAGAGATGCTCAGAACCGTGTTGGAACTTCCCAACACCAAACTTAGAGTTTGATTGTGGCCTCCCAACACCAAACTTAGAGTCTGACTGTGGGGGCTCTGTTTGGCTCTGTTTTGAGAGAAGCTCTTCATGCTTCTTCTCCATGATGACAGAGGGATATCCTTGGGCCTTAAACACCAAGGATTCTTCATTCACTTGAATGATCAACTCTCCTCTATCAACATCAATCACAGCCTTTGCTGTGGCTAGGAAGGGTCTGCCAAGGATGATTGATTCATCCATGCACTTCCCAGTCTCTAGGACTATGAAATCAGTAGGAATGTAATGGTCTTCAACCTTAACCAGAACATCCTCTACAAGTCCATGGGCCTGTTTTCTTGAGTTGTCTGCCATCTCTAGTGAGATTTTTGCAGCTTGCACCTCAAAGATCCCTAATTTCTCCATTACAGAGAGGGGCATGAGGTTTACACTTGACCCCAAGTCACACAAGGCCTTCTTGAAGGTCATGGTGCCTATGGTACAAGGTATAGAAAACTTCCCAGGATCCTGCCTCTTTTGAGGCAATTGCTGCCTAGACAAGTTATCCAGTTCTTTGGTGAGCAAAGGGGGTTCATCCTCCCAAGTCTCATTTCCAAATAACTTGTCATTCAGCTTCATGATTGCTCCAAGGTATTTAGCAACTTGCTCTTCAGTGACATACTCATCCTCTTCAGAGGAAGAATACTCATCAGAGCTCATAAAAGGCAGTAGTAAGTCCAAGGGAATCTCTATGGTCTCAGTTTGAGCCTCAGATTCCCAAGGTTCCTCATTGGGGAACTCATTGGAGGCCAGTGGACGTCCAGTGAGGCCTTCCTCAGTGGCGTTCACTGCCTCTTCTTCCTCCCAGAATTCGGCCATATTTATGGCTTTGCACTCTCCTTTTGGATTTTCTTCAGTGTTACTTGGGAGAGTGCTTGGGGGAAGTTCTGTAATTTTCTTGCTCAGCTAACCCACTTGTCCTTCCAAATTCCTAATGGAGGATCTAGTTTCAGTCATGAAACTTTGAGTGGTTTTGATTAGATCAGAGACCATGGTTGCTAAGTCAGAGGTATTCTGCTTAGAGCTCTCTGTCTGTTGCTGAGAAGATGATGGAAAAGGTTTACCATTGTTAAACCTGTTTCTTCCACCATTATTATTGAAACCTTGTTGAGGTCTCTCTTGATTCTTCCATGAGAGATTTGGGTGATTTCTCCATGAAGAATTATAGGTGTTACCATAGGGTTCTCCCAGGTAATTTACCTCTTCCATTGAAGGGTTCTCAGGATCATAAGCTTCTTCCTCAGATGAAGCATCCTTAGTACTGTTTGGTGCATTTTGCATTCCAGACAGACTTTGAGAAATTAGATTGACTTATTGAGTCAATATTTTATTCTGAGCCAAAATGGCATTCAGAGTGTCAATTTCAAGAACTCCTTTCTTCTGACTAGTCCCATTGTTCACAGGATTCCTTTCAGAAGTGTACATGAATTGGTTATTTGCAACCATTTCAATCAGTTCTTGAGCTTCAGTAGGCGTCTTCTTCAGATGAAGAGATCCTCCAGCAGAGCTATCCAAAGACATCTTGGATAGTTCAGAGAGACCATCATAGAAGATACCTATGATGCTCCACTCAGAAAGCATGTCTGAAGGACATCTTCTGATTAATTGTTTGTATCTTTCCCAAGCTTCACAGAGGGATTCTCCATCCTTCTGTCTGAAGGTTTGGACTTCCACTCTAAGCTTACTCCATCTTTGTGGTGGAAAGAACTTTGCCAAGAAGGCATTGACTAGCTTTTCCCAAGAGTCCAGGCTTTCTTTAGGTTGGGAATCCAACCATATTCTAGCTCTGTCTCTCACAGCAAAAGGGAATAGCATCAGTCTATAGACCTCAGGGTCTACCCCATTAGTCTTGACTGTGTCACAGATTTGCAAGAATTCAGCTAAGAACTGATGAGGATCTTCCATTGGAAGTCCATGGAACTTGCAATTCTGTTGTATTAGAGAAACTAATTGAGGCTTAAGCTCAAAGTTGTTTGCTCCAATGGCAGGGATAGAGATGCTTCTCCCATAAAAATCAGGAGTAGGTGCAGTAAAGTCACCCAGCACCTTCCTTGCATTGTTGGCATTGTTGTTGTTTTCGGCTGCCATGTGTTCTTCTTCCTTGAAGAATTCGGTCAGGTCCTCTAGAGAGAGTTGTGCTTTAGCTTCTCTTAGCTTTCGCTTCAAGGTTCTCTCAGGTTCAGGGTCAGCTTCAACAAAAATGCCTTTGTCTCTGCTCCTGCTCATATGAAAGAGAAGAGAAAAAGAAAATGTGGAATCCTCTATGTCACAGTATAGAGATTCCTTGAAATGTCAGAGGAAAAGAGAAATAGAAAGAAGAAGGAGAAGAAGGATTCGAACTTTAGTTAGATAAGGTTCGAATTGTGCATTCAGAAGGAGTGGTACTCCATAAATAGAAGGATGTGGGAAGGAGGGAAGAGAATTTTCGAAAATTCATTTAAAAGATTTTGAAAACATTTTGAAAATTTGATTGATAATTTTCGAAAATTAAAAGTGAAAAAGAAATCAAGTGATTTTTGAAAAAGATTTTGAAATTAGAAATTAAAAAGATTTGATTAAAAACTATTTTGAAAAAGATGTGGTTAAAAAGATTTAATTGAAAAGTTATGGTTTTAAAAAGATGTGATTGAGAAGATATGATTTGAAAACAATTTTAAAAGATATGATTTAAAAACAATTTGAAAAGCTATGATTTTAAAAATTAATGACTTGCCTAACAAGAAAAGATATGATTCAAACATAAAACCTTCCTCAACAGAAAAGGCAACAATTTTGAGATGTTCAATCAAATCATTAATTGTTAGTAAGTATCTTTTAAAAAGGAAAGAAATTGATTTTGAAAACATTTGATTGAAAAGATTTGATTTGAAAAAGATTTGATTTTGAAAAACTAAAAAAAAATTGATTTGAAAACAAAATCTTCCCCCTAGCACCATCCTGGCGTTAAACGCCTAGAATGGTATACATTCTGGCGTTTAACGCCCAAAATGCTACCTCTTTGGGCGTTAAACGCCCAACCAGGTGCCCTGGCTGGCGTTTAAACGCCAGTCTGCCTTCTTCACTGGGCATTTTTGAATGCTCAGCTTTTTCTGTGTAATTCCTCTGCAGTATGTTCTGAATCTTCAATTCTTTGTATCATTGACTTGAAAAGACACAAATTAAAAATATTTTTGGGTTTTTAATAATCAAAATGCAAAAGGAATCAATTAACAATGCATGCAAGACACCAAACTTAGCAGTTTGTATACTACTGACACTATATGAGACACACAAAATACTTCAAGTCAATAGAATTCAAAGATCAAAACAAAGAAATATATGCATGGATTCGAAAATTATAACAAAAACATGCATTTGACACCAAACTTAGGATGAGACACTAAACTTAAGCAAGAAACATCAAATATTTTTGGTCTTTTTATGATTTTGTAAATTTTTTTGTGTTTTTCGAAAATTAAGTAGGAAAAGGTATCAAAATTCTTAATGAGAATTCCAGGAATCAGTGCAATGCTAGTCTAAGACTCCGGTCCAGGAATTAGACAAGGCTTCGCAGCCAGCCAAGCTTTCAAAGAAAGCTTCGGTCCAAAACACTAGACATGGCCAGAGGCCAGCCAAGCCTTAGCAGATCACTGCTCCAAAAGCAAAATTGATGAGAATCAACAAGCTCTTGTGGTGATAAGTTGAAACCTCGGTCCAATGAGATTAGACATGGCTTCTCAGCCAGCCAGATTTCAACAAATCATCATGAAACTCTAGAATTCATCTTCAAGAATTTCGAAAAAAAATAATACCTAATCTAAGCAACAAGATGAACCGTCAGTTGTCCAGCCTAAACAATCCCGGGCAATAACACCAAAAACTTGATGTTGTTGCCGGATCTTGGCACTGATGTTACCAAAAGCTTGCTCAAAACTTGAACAATCCCCGGCAACGGCGCCAAAAACTTGGTGCGCGAAATTGTGAACAATACTTTTTCACAACTCAAATAATCCCCGGTAATGGCTCCAAGAACTTGGTGGCTCAATACCATGGCATTACACAACTTCGCACAACTAACCAGCAAGTGCACTGGGTCGTCCAAGTAATAAACCTTACGTGAGTAAGGGTCGATCCCACGGAGATTGTTAGTATTGAAGCAAGCTATGGTCATCTTGTAAATCTTAGTCAGGCAAACTCAGATGTATATGGTGATGAACGAAAATAACATAAAAGATAAGGATAGAGATACTTATGTATATCATTGGTGTAAGAGCTTCAGACAAGTGTATGAAGATGCCTTCCCTTCCGTCTCTCTGCTTTCCTAATGCCTTCATCCAGTCCTTTCTTACTCCTTTCCATGGCAAGCTCGTGTAAGGTTTCACTGTTGTCAGCAGCTACCTCCCATCCGCGCAGTGAAAGCTAATGCACACACTCTGTCACAGTGCTGCCAATCACCGGTTTGGTTCCCTCCCCTACCGGAATAGAATAACTCTTTTGCGTCTGTCACTAACGCCCAGTAGGTTACAGGTTTGAAGCACGTCACAGTCATTCAATCATTGAATCCTACTCAGAATACCACAGACAAGGTTAGACCTTCCGGATTCTCTTGAATGCTGCCATCAGTTCTTGCCTATACCACGAAGACTCTGATCTCACGGAATGGTTGGCTCGTTTGTCAGGCGAGCACTCGGTTGTCAGGCGATCAACCATGCATCGTGCAATCAGGAATCCAAGAGATATTCACTAAGCCTCAGATGCTTGTAGAACAAGAATGGTTGTCAGTCACCTTGTTCATGGGTGAGAATGGTGATGGGCGTCAATCATCACCTTCATCATGTTGAAGAACAAGTGATATCTTGGATAAAGAACAAGCGGAATTGAATGGAAGAACAATAGTAATTGCATTAATACTCGAGGTACAGCAGAGCTCCACACCTTAATCTATGGTGTGTAGAAACTCCACCGTTGAAAATACATAAGCATAAGGTCTAGGCATGGCCGAATGGCCAGCCTCCCAATGATCTAAGATAGCATAAAACTCAAAGATAGCTACCAAGATGTGATCTAAGAACTAGATGTCCGAAGATGATAAATACAATAGTAAAAGGTCCTACTTATAGAAAACTAGTACATAGATGAGTAAATGACATAAAAATCCACTTCCGGGCCCACTTGGTGTGTGCTTGGGCTGAGCAATGAAGAAATTTCGTGTAGAGACTCTCCTTGGAGTTAAACGCCAGCTTTAGTGCCAGTTTGGGCGTTTAACTCCCAATTAGGTGCCAGTTCCGGCGTTTAACGCTGGAATTTCTTGAGGTGACTTTGAACGCCGGTTTGGGCCATCAAATCTTGGGCAAAGTATGGACTATTATATATTGCTGGAAAGCCCAGGATGTCTACTTTCCAACGCCGTTGAGAGCGCGCCAATTGGGCTTCTGTAGCTCCAGAAAATCCACTTCGAGTGCAGGGAGGTCAGAATCCAACAGCATCTGCAGTCCTTTTGAGTCTCTGGATCAGATTTTTGCTCAGGTCCCTCAATTTCAGCCAGAAAATACCTGAAATCACAGAAAAACACACAAACTCATAGTAAAGTCCAGAAAAGTGAATTTTAACTAAAAACTAATAAAAATATACTAAAAACTAACTAGATCATATCAAAAACATACTAAAAACAATGCCAAAAAGTATACAAATCATCCGCTCATCAGAGCTCATCCTTATCAGGGCTTCTACTTATCCTTGACTGATAACTCTCCTCGTCAAAATGAGGGAATTTCAATTGAAGAGCTCTTATTATGGCACTTGGGCTGAAGTCGACCTCCCTTCCTCTCACATAGCTTTTGTAAGTTGGGGCTTTGGTCTTCTCCTCTCTAACTACATTTGCATAAAACTCTTTGATGAGGTTGCCATTGATCTTACCCTCTGGACTGGTGAGCAATTGCCACCCTCTCTGTTCAATTTTCCTCAAAATCTGTGGTGATTCATTGGCATTGATTTGGAAGATTAACTCTGGCAATATCTTTCTGGCCCTTATCCGCTCGAATTCTCGTTCATGAAAGGCAGTTTTGAATCTCTTCTCGTCAAAGGGAACACTCTCCATGGGTTCCTTTCTCTTTTGCCTCTTTGAGCTTGATGATGCCATGACTTGAGTAGTTGTTTTGAGGTGGGTTGAGGCTTCGGATAGATAAAGAGTGGGTTGGTTAAAACAATGCGTGATGAAGGGTTTAGTGTGCCAACAGAAGTGTAGAGAGTGGGGGTTTGAATGTAAGGAGTGAGCGTGAACTAAAGTTCACTTATATAGGAGAAATCATGAGTGCATGAAGGGTGTGGATTGCACGAATGTTTCCTTGATGGACGGATGGGGTTGTATACGAAGAGAGGACAAGGATCATCACTTGATGGGGAATGTTGGTTCGGTCTTCAAGATTCTTCTTCTTTCAATGTTGCATGGCAACATTTCCCATGCCTTCCTTGTTGGGACAAGTGTAAAGTTCTCTTCGCGAAGTGGCCGAGCCTCCCCCATTAAATTGTCTAATCAATCCTCATCAATGCTCCTGTTCCTTCCCTATAAAGATAAAATGAGAAAAGTAACAAAAGATATTAAAATAACATAAGAACCTTACGGCTAACATTAATGAAAGGGGAGAAAGATTTGATTGTTTATTTATGAATTCCAACTAACTAACTAGCTGTGTATCTTTATATGCACATTGGTGGCACCATAGGGTGACACCAAACTTAGTTTGGAGCACTGTGATGAAAGGTTGTGTTCAAAGCTTTAAGAAGAATGCTTTGAATACCAAACTTGTTCTTCACTATATTCTGCATATAAAAATTTCACACGTGTTCGTCAAGTTTTGGTTGGAATTCATGAATATTGATTTATTCACTAACTTCTGAAAGCATGTAAAATATGGGTTGCCTCCCATGAAGCGCTTCTTTAGCGTCACTAGCTTGACGTTACCCCCTTATTATGGTGGTTGGTAATGCTTGAAGTCTTCTCCTCTGGCAGTGGACTTGTATCCATTAGTTGTATCAATGATCTCTACATGCTCCAAGGAGAGAACTCTATTGATGGTGAAGACCTTAGGTAGCTGAGATGGTACAGTGGGGAGATTAGGGGGGATATCTGTGAAGTAGGCTGAGATTACTTTATCCCCTGGAGAGAAATCTTCCGTAGGAATCTTCTTGTTCCGCCACCCCCTTGGTACCTTCTTCTTTGCCCCTGGTGCTGTTTTCTTACTCCTGGTGGTCACCTTCTTTGATGAGCTTTTGTTAATGTCCTCACAAACTTCTGGTGGCTTAGGTTCCTCCAATTTTTCCTTGACCTGTGGCACTTGCTGCTGGCCTTGTCCATCAACCCAGTGAATCTCAGGATGAGCTGGTTGTGCTTCAGTGCTTGCTTCTTCCTTTATATCTCATGATGCCCTTTGCTCGGTTCTTTATCCTCTTCATCTTTTTCCAGTGAGAGTTCGAAAACACTGAAGCTCAGTTGTTCATCATGGATCCTTAATATTAGCTCTCCTTTCTCCACATCTATGAGTGCTCTAGCAGTAGCTAGAAATGGTCTCTCCAATATGATTGGGTGCAGGTGACTCTCTTCCATGTCCAAGATGACAAAGTCTGTTGGGAGAAAGTATTTTCCAACTTTGAGCAACACGTTTTCCACCATTCCTACTGCTTGCTTTTGAGTCTTGTCAGCCAGCCTTATGACTACATCTGTAGGTAGTATCTCATTGATCTGCAGCCTTTTTACCAGGGATAGGGGTATTAAGTTGATGCTTGCTCCCAAATCTCAAAGTGCTCTATCAAAATTTGTTTCCCCTATAGCACAAGGGACATGAAAACTCCCTGGGTCTTTTCTTTTCGCAGGCAATTGTGTTTGAATGAGGGTGCTGCAATCCTTGTTCATCACTATAGTCTGGCCCCCCTTGAGTGAGCTCTTCTTGGGAAGTAGTTCCTTCATATACTTGATGAATGCTGGCATTTACTGAATGACCTTGATGAATGGTATGTTCACATTCAAAGATGCAAACGAGTCTAAGAACCTTGAGTACATTCTCTTTCCCACAACACCCTTTAGCAGTTGAGGAAATGGTGCATATAGTCTCAGCAGCTCCTGTTGTGAGATTTCTGGTTCTTGTTGGTCTTTCTTCTCCTTCTCTACTAAGGTATTTTCAGGTTGTTCTGACAGCTTGCTTGGCTTGTCTTCAGTCTCCTTGTCATTTGTAGTGACCATATTGCAGTCTTCCCATCTTACTTTCTTCGCTTCACCTCTCGGATTCTTCTCCGTGTCACTTGGGAAGCTATCAGTGGTTCTGGGCATCTTCTCAGACAAATATCCCACCTGGAATTCCAGCTTCTTGATTGCTTCCCCCCGATTCTTCATACTGGCTCTCACCTCCTCTTTGAACACTGATAAGCGGATAATTTGTACGCTTTTTGGCATTGTTTTTAGTATGTTTTTAGTAGTTTGAGTTGAGTTTTTAGTATATTTTTATTAGTTTTTAGTTAAAATTCACTTTTCTGGACTTTACTATGAGTTTGTGTGTTTTTCTGTGATTTCAGGTATTTTCTGGCTGAAATTGAGGGACCTGAGCAAAAATCTGATCCAGAGACTGAAAAGGACTGCAGATGCTGTTGGATTCTGACCTCCCTGCACTCGAAGTGGAGTTTCTGGAGCTACAAAAGCCCAATTGGCGCGCTCTCAACGGCGTTGGAAAGTAGACATCCTGGGCTTTCCAGCAATATATGATAGTCCATACTTTGCCCAAGATTTGATGGCCCAAACCGGCGTTCAAAGTCACCCTCAGATTTCCCAGCGTTAAACGCCGGAACTGGCACCAAAATGGGAGTTAAACGCCCAAACTGGCATAAAAGCTGGCGTTTAACTCCAAGAAGAGTCTCTACACGAAAATGCTTCAATGCTCAGCCCAAGCACACACCAAGTGGGCCCGGAAGTGGATTTTTATGTCATTTACTCATCTTTGTAATTCTTAAGCTACTAGTTTCCTATAAATAGGACCTTTTACTATTGTATCTTCATCTTTTGATCACTTTAGATCTCTAGATCATCTTTGGACATCTAGTTCTTAGATCATTTTGGGGGCTGGCCTCACGGCCATGCCTAGACTTTGTTCTTATGTATTTTCAACGGTGGAGTTTCTACACACCATAGATTAAGGTGTGGAGCTCTGCTGTACCTCGAGTATTGATGCAATTACTATTGTTCTTCTATTCAATTCCGCTTGTTCTTATTCTAAGATATTCATTCGCACTCAAGAACTTGATGAATGTGATGATTATGTGACGCTCATCATCATTCTCACTCATGAACAAGTGATTGACAACCACTTCTGTTCTACAAGCAAACGAGGCTCTAATGTTTATCTCTTGGATTCCTGATACACGATGCATGGTTGATCGCCTGACAACCGAGTGCTCGCCTGACAAACGAGCCAGCCATTCCGTGAGATCAGAGTCTTCGTGGTATAGGCAAGAACTGATGGCGGCATTCAAGAGAATCCGGAAGGTCTAACCTTGTCTGTGGTATTCTGAGTAGGATTCAATGATTGAATGACTGTGACGTGCTTCAAACTTCTGAGGGCGGGGCGTTAGTGACAGACGCAAAAGAATCACTGGATTCTATTCCAGCCTAATTGAGAACCGACAGATGGATAGCCGTGCCGTGACAGGGTGCGTTGAACATTTCCAATGAGAGGATGGGAGGTAGCCACTGACAACGGTGAAACCCTTGCATAAGCTTGCCATGGAAAGGAGTAAGAAGGATTGGATGAAGACAGTAGGAAAGCAGAGAGACGGAAGGGACAGCATCTTCATACGCTTATCTGAAGCTCTCACCAATGATATACATAAGTATCTCTATCTTTATCTTTATGTTTTATTCATCATCTATACCCATTTGAGTCTGCCTGACTAAGATTTACAAGGTGACCATAGCTTGCTTCATACCAACAATCTCCGTGGGATCGACCCTTACTCGCGTAAGGTTTATTACTTGGACGACCCAGTGCACTTGCTGGTTAGTTGTGCGGAGTTGTAGTGATCACGATTTCGCGCACCAAGTTTTTGGCGCCGTTGCCGGGGATTGTTTTGAGTATGGACAACTGACGGTTCATCTTGTTGCTTAGATTAGGTATTTTTCTTCAGAGTTCTTGAGAATAAATTCTAGTGTTTCATGATGATCTGTTGAAGTCTGGCTGGCTGAGAAGCCATGTCTAATCTTATTGGACCGAGGTTTCAACCTATCATCACAAGAGCTTGTTGATTTCTATCAATCTTGCTATTGGAGCAATGATCTGCTAAGGCTTGGCTGGCCATTGGCCATGTCTAGTGTTTTGGACCGAAGCTTTCTTTGAAAGCTTGGCTGGCTGTGAAGCCATGTCCAATTCCTGGACCGAAGTCTTAGACTAGCATTGCAATGATTCCTGGAATCCAAATTAAGAATTCTGAAACCTTTATTTTCTATTTTCATATAATTTTCGAAAAAGCACAAAAAAATTATAAAAATCATAAAAACCAAAAACATTTTATGTTTCTTGTTTGAGTCTAGTGTCTAATTTTAAGTTTGGTGTCTTGCATGCATTGTTTATTTGATCTTGGTTCTATTTTCAAGTCAATAGTACAGGGAACTGATGATTCAGAACATGCAGCAAAGGAATTACACAGAAAAAGCTGGGCGTTCAAAACGCCCAGTGAAGAAGGACAGACTGGCGTTTAAACGCCAGCCAGGGTGCCTGGTTGGGCGTTTAACGCCCAAAAAGGTAGTGCATTGGGCGTTAAACGCCAGAATGTGCACCATTCTGGGCGTTAAACGCCAGAATGTGCACCATTCTGGGCGTTTAACGCCATGATGGCACAAGGGGGAGGATTTTGTTTTCAAAATCAATTTTTTTTAAGTTTTCAAAGTTTTTCAAAATCAAATCTTTTTCAAATCATATCTTTTCAATCAAATAATTTCAAAATCAATTTCTTTCCTTTTTCAAAGATACTTACTAACAATTAATGATTTGATTCAACAATTTAAGTATGTTGCCTTTTCTGTTGAGAAAGGTTTAATGTTTGAATCATATCTTTTCTTGTTAGGCAAGTCATTAATTTTTAAAATCATATCTTTTTAAAATTGTTTTCAAATCATATCTTTTCAATCATATCTTTTTAAAAAGCATAATTTTTTTATCATATCTTTTTAATCACATCTTTTTCAAAACAGTTTTTAATCATATCTTTTTGATTTCTAAATTCAAAAATCTTTTTCAAAAATTACTTGATTTCTTTCCCACTCTTGATTTTCGAAAATTAATTAAATTTTTTTAAAAAAAAAATGTTTTCAAAATATTTCACTTGATTTTCGAAAATTTCTTCCTCTCTTCCCACATCCTTCTATTTATGGAGTACCACTCCTTCTCAATGCACAATTCGAACTCTATCTAATTAAGTTCGAATTCTTCTACCTCTTCTTTCTATTTTTCTGTTCCTCTGACACCTCAAGGAATCTCTATACTGTGACATAGAGGATTCCATATTTTCTTGTTCTCTTCTCTTTGATATGAGCAGGAACAAAGACAAAGGCATTCTTGTTGAAGCTGACCCTGAACCTGAAAGGACCTTGAAGCGAAAGCTAAGAGAAGCTAAGGCACAACTCTCTGTAGAGGACCTAACAGAAATCTTCAAAGAAGAAGAGCCCATGGCAGCCGAAAATAACAACAACAACAATGCAAGGAAGGTGCTGGGTGACTTTACTGCACCTACTCCCGACTTCTATGGGAGAAGCATCTCTATCCCTGCCATTGGAGCAAACAACTTTGAGCTTAAGCCTCAATTAGTTTCTCTAATGCAACAGAATTGCAAGTTCCATGGACTTCCATTGGAAGATCCTCATCAGTTTTTAGCTGAATTCTTGCAAATCTGTGACACTGTCAAGACTAATGGGGTTGACCCTGAGGTCTACAGACTTATGCTATTCCCTTTTGCTGTAAGAGACAGAGCTAGGACATGGTTGGACTCACAACCTAAAGAAAGCCTGGACTCATGGGAAAAGCTAGTCAACGCCTTCTTGGCAAAGTTCTTTCCACCTCAAAAATTGAGTAAGCTTAGAGTGGAAGTCCAAACCTTCAGACAGAAGGATGGAGAATCCCTCTATGAAGCTTGGGAAAGATACAAACAATTAATCAGAAAGTGTCCCTCTGACATGCTTTCTGAATGGAGCATCATAGGTATTTTCTATGATGGTCTGTCTGAACTGTCCAAGATGTCTTTGGATAGCTCTGCTGGAGGATCTCTTCATCTGAAGAAGACGCCTACAGAAGCTCAAGAGCTAATTGAAATGGTTGCAAATAACCAATTCATGTACACTTCTGAAAGGAATCCTGTGAACAATGGGACAAGTCAAAAGAAAGGAGTTCTTGAGATTGATACTCTGAATGCCATATTGGCTCTGAACAAAATATTGACTCAGCAAGTCAATTTGATTTCTCAAAGTCTGTCTGGAATGCAAAATGCACCAAACAGTACTAAGGATGCTTCATCTGAAGAAGAAGCTTATGATCCTGAGAACCCTTCAATGGAAGAGGTGAATTACCTAGGAGAACCCTATGGAAACACCTATAATTCTTCATGGAGAAATCACCCAAATTTCTCATGGAAGAATCAAGAGAGACCTCAACAAGGTTTCAACAATAATGGTGGAAGAAACAGGTTTAGCAATGGCAAGCCTTTTCCATCATCTTCTCAGCAACAGACAGAGAATTCTAAGCAGAACCCCTCTGACTTAGCAACCATGGTCTCTGATCTAATCAAAACCACTCAAAGTTTCATGACTGAAACAAGGTCCTCCATTAGGAACTTGGAGGCACAAGTGGGACAGCTGAGCAAGAAAGTTACTGAACTCCCTCCTAGTACTCTTCCAAGCAATATAGAAGAAAATCCAAAAGGAGAGTGCAAGGCCATCAACATGGCCGAATTTGGAGAGGAAGGAGAAGCAGTGAACGCCACTGAGGAAGACCTCAATGGGCGTGCACTGACCTCCAATGAGTTCCCTAATGAGGAACCATGGGAATCTGAGGCTCAAAATGAGACCATAGAGATTCCATTGGACTTACTTATGCCTTTCATGAGCTCTGATGAGTATTCTTCCTCTGAAGAGGATGAGTATGTCACTGAAGAGCAAGTTGCTAAATACCTTGGAGCAATCATGAAGCTAAATGACAAGTTATTTGGAAATGAGACTTGGGAGGATGAACCTCCTTTGCTCACCAAAGAACTGGATGACTTGTCTAGGCAGAAATTACCTCAAAAGACACAAGATCCTGGGAAGTTTTCAATACCTTGTACCATAGGCACCATGACCTTCAAGAAGGCTCTGTGTGACTTAGGGTCAAGTGTAAACCTCATGCCTCTCTCTGTAATGGAGAAGCTAGGGATCTTTGAGGTGCAAGCTGCAAGAATCTCACTAGAGATGCCAGACAATTCAAGAAAACAAGCTTATGGACTTGTAGAGGACGTTTTGGTGAAGATTGAAGACCATTACATCCCTGCTGATTTCATAGTCCTAGAGACTGAGAAGTGCATGGATGAATCTATCATCCTTGGCAGACCCTTCCTAGCCACAGCAAAGGCTGTGATTGATGTTGATGGAGGTGAACTGATCATTCAAGTGAATGAAGAATCCTTTGTGTTTAAGGCTCAAGGATATCCCTCTGTTACCATGGAGAGGAAGCATGAAGAGCTTCTCTCAAATCAGAGTCAAGCAGAGCCCCCACAGTCAAACTCTAAGTTTGGTGTTGGGAGGCCACAACCAAACTCTAAGTTTGGTGTTGAACCCCCACATTCAAACTCTAAGTTTGGTGTTGGGAGGTTCCAACATTGCTCTGAGAAAATATGAGGCTCCATGAGAGCCATCTGTCAAGCTACTGACATTAAAGAAGCGCTTGTTAGGAGGCAACCCAATGTTATATTTTATCTACTTTCTTTTGTTATTTTATGTTTTTTGTAGGTTGATGATCATAAGAAGTCACAAAATCAATTGAAAAAGCAAAAACAGAATGAAAAACAGGAAGAAAAACAGCACACCCTGGAGGAAGAACCTACTGGCGTTTAAACGCCAGTAAGGCTAGCAGTTGGGCGTTTAACGCCCAGTCTGGCACCATTCTGGGCGTTTAACGCCAGAAAGGGGCACCAGACTGGCGTTAAACGCCAGAAAAGGGCAAGAACCTGGCGTTAAACGCCAGAAATGGGCACCAGCCCGGCGTTTAACGCCAGATTTGGCACAAAACATGTTTTTGCATGCCATTTCGTTCAGGGATGACTTTTCCTTAACACCTCAGGATCTGTGGACCCCACAGGATCCCCACCAACCCCACCACTCTCTCTCTTCTTCACCCATTCACCAATCACCTCAACACCTCTTCCCCAAAAAACCCTTCACCTATCAAATCCCATCTTTCTCTTCACCACTCACATCCATCCTTCATAAAACCCTACCTACCTCACCCTTCAAATTCAAACCACTTTCCCTCCCAAACCCACCCATACATGACCGAACCATGAGCCCTCCTCTCCTATATAAACCCTTCTTCACCCCTTCATTTTTACACAACCTAAACACCACTTCTCCCCCTCTTTGGCCGAACACAAAGCCATTCCCTTCTTCCTCATTTCTTCTTCTTCTACTCTCTTCTTTCTTCTTTTGCTCGAGGACGAGCAAACCTTTTAAGTTTGGTGTGGTAAAAGCATTGCTTTTTGTTTTTCCATAACCATTTATGGCATCCAAGGCCGGAGAAACCTCTAGAAAGAGGAAAGGGAAGGCAAAAGCTTCCACCTCCGAGTCATGGGAGATGGAGAGATTCATCTCAAGGGTGCATCAAGACCACTTCTATGAAGTTGTGGCATTGAAGAAGGTGATCCCCGAGGTCCATTTTTCACTCAAAAAGAGTGAATATCTGGAGATCCGACATGAGATTCGAAGAAGAGGTTGGGAAGTTCTCACCAACCCCATTCAACAAGTCAGAATCTTAATGGTTCAAGAGTTCTATGCCAATGCATGAATCACCAAGAGCCATGATCAAAGTGTGAACCCGAACCCAAAGAATTGGCTTACTATGGTTCGGGGGAAATACTTGGATTTTAGTCCGGAAAATGTAAGGTTGGCATTCAACTTGCCTATGATGCAAGGAGATGAACATCCTTACACAAGAAGGATCAACTTTGATCAAAGGTTGGACCAAGTCCTCACTGACATTTGTGAAGAGGGCGCCCAATGGAAGAAATATTCAAGAGGGAAGCCGGTTCAATTAAGAAGGCATGACCTCAAGCCCGTGGCTAGAGGATGGTTGGAGTTTATCCAATGCTCAATCATTCCCACTAGCAACCGGTCCGAAGTTACTCTAGACCGGGCCATCATGATTCATAGCATCATGATTGGAGAAGAAGTGGAAGTTCATGAGGTTATAGCCCAAGAACTTTATAAGGTGGCGGACAAGTCCTCTACCTTGGCAAGGTTAGCCTTTCCTCACCTCATTTGTCACCTCTGTTATTCAGTTGGAGTTGACATAGAGGGAGACATCCCCATTGATGAGGACGAGCCCATTACTAAGAAGAGGATGGAGCAAACAAGAGACCCCTCTTATCATGAGATCCCTGAGATGCCTCAAGGGATGCACTTTCCTCCACAAGATTATTGGGAGCAACTGAACACCTCCCTAGGAGAATTGAGTTCCAACATGGAACAACTAAGGGTGGAGCACCAAGAACACTCCATTCTCCTCCATGAAATTAGAGAAGATCAAAGAATCATGAGAGAGGAGCAACAAAGACAAGGAAGAGACATTGAGGAGCTCAAGCACTCCATAAGACCTTCAAGAGGAAGAACAAGCCGCCATCACTAAGGTGGACCCATTCTTTAATCTCCTTGTTCTTTATTTTCCTGTTTTTTTTCGAAATTTTCATGCTTATGTTGTCTATGTTTGTGTCTTATGATCATTAGTGTCTTAGTGTCTATGCCTTAAAGTTATGAATGTCCTATGAATCCATCACCTTTCTTAAATAAACAATGTTCTTAATTGAAAAAGAGAAGAATTGCATGAATTTTGAATTTTATAACAGATTGATTATTTTGATGTGGTGGCAACACTTTTGTTTTCTGAATGTATGCTTAAACAGTGCATATATCTTTTGAATTTGTGGTTCATGAATGTTGGCTCTTGAAAGAATGATGAAAAAGGAGACATGTTACTGAGGATCTGAAAAATCATAAAAATGATTCTTGAAGCAAGAAAAAGCAGTGAATACAAAAAAAAAAAGAAAAAACGAAAAAAAAGAAGGAAAAAGAGAAAAAGAGAGAAAAAGAAAGAAAAAGAAAGAAATAAAGTGTGATCCAAGGCAAAAAGAGTGTGCTTAAGAACCCTGGACACCTCTAATTGGGGACTCTAGCAAAGCTGAGTCACAATCTGAAAAGGTTCACCCAATTATGTGTCTGTGGCATGTATGTATCCGGTGGTAATACTGGAAGACAGAGTGCTTTGGGCCACGGCCAAGACTCAATAAGTAGCTGTGTTCAAGAATCATCATACTTAACTAGGAGAATCAATAACACTAATCTGGATTTTGAGTTCCTAAAGAAGCCAATCATTCTGAATTTCAAAGGATAGAGTGAGATGCCAAAACTATTCAGAGGCAAAAAGCTAAAAGCCCCGCTCATCTAATTGATACTGATCTTCATAGATGTTTTTGGAATTCATTGCATATTCTCTTCTTTTTATCTTATTTGATTTTCAGTTGCTTGAGGACAAGCAACAATTTAAGTTTGGTGTTGTGATGAGCGGATAATTTGTACGCTTTTTGGCATTGTTTTTAGTATGTTTTTAGTAGTTTGAGT
Source organism: Arachis stenosperma (assembly GCF_014773155.1). Classification (NCBI taxonomy): domain Eukaryota; kingdom Viridiplantae; phylum Streptophyta; class Magnoliopsida; order Fabales; family Fabaceae; genus Arachis; species Arachis stenosperma. Next base: position 135,072,015 of record NC_080379.1, read on the forward strand.
TGAGGTTTTAGTATATTTTTATTAGTTTTTAGTTAAAATTCACTTTTCTGGACTTTACTATGAGTTTGTGTGTTTTTCTGTGATTTCAGGTATTTTCTGGCTGAAATTGAGGGACCTGAGCAAAAATCTGATCCAGAGACTGAAAAGGACTGCAGATGCTGTTGGATTCTGACCTCCCTGCACTCGAAGTGGATTTTCTGGAGCTGCAAAAGCCCAATTGGCGCGCTCTCAACGGCGTTGGAAAGTAGACATCCTGGGCTGTCCAGCAATATTTAATAGTCCATACTTTGCACAAGATTTGATGGCCCAAACCGGCGTTCAAAGTCACCCTCAGATTTCCCAGCGTTAAACGCCGGAATTGGCACCAAAATGGGAGTTAAACGCCCAAACTGGCATAAAAGCTGGCGTTTAACTCCAAGAAGAGTCTCTACACGAAAATGCTTCAATGCTCAGCCCAAGCACATACCAAGTGGGCCCGGAAGTGGATTTTTATGTCATTTACTCATCTTTGTAATTCTTAAGCTACTAGTTTCCTATAAATAGGACCTTTTACTATTGTATCTTCATCTTTTGATCACTTTAGATCTCTAGATCATCTTTGGACATCTAGTTCTTAGATCATTTTGGGGGCTGGCCTCACGGCCATGCCTAGACCTTGTTCTTATGTATTTTCAACGGTGGAGTTTCTACACACCATAGGTTAAGGTGTGGAGCTCTGCTGTACCTCGAGTATTGATGCAATTACTATTGTTCTTCTATTCAATTCCACTTGTTCTTATTCTAAGATATTCATTCGCACTCAAGAACTTGATGAATGTGATGATTATGTGACGCTCATCATCATTCTCACTCATGAACAAGTGATTGACAACCACTTCTGTTCTACAAGCAAACGAGGCTCTAATGTTTATCTCTTGGATTCCTGATACACGATGCATGGTTGATCGCCTGACAACCGAGTGCTCGCCTGACAAACGAGCCAGCCATTCCGTGAGATCAGAGTCTTCGTGGTATAGGCAAGAACTGATGGCGGCATTCAAGAGAATCCGGAAGGTCTAACCTTGTCTGTGGTATTCTGAGTAGGATTCAATGATTGAATGACTGTGACGTGCTTCAAACTCCTGAAGGCGGGGCGTTAGTGACAGACGCAAAAGAATCACTGGATTCTATTCCGGCCTGATTGAGAACCGACAGATGGATAGCCGTGCCGTGACAGGGTGCGTTGAACATTTCCAATGAGAGGATGGAAGGTAGCCACTGACAACGGTGAAACCCTTGCATAAGCTTGCCATGGAAAGGAGTAAGAAGGATTGGATGAAGACAGTAGGAAAGCAGAGAGACGGAAGGGACAGCATCTTCATACGCTTATCTGAAGCTCTCATCAATGATATACATAAGTATCTCTATCTTTATCTTTATGTTTTATTCATCATCTATACCCATTTGAGTCTGCCTGACTAAGATTTACAAGGTGACCATAGCTTGCTTCATACCAACAATCTCCGTGGGATCGACCCTTACTCGCGTAAGGTTTATTACTTGGACGACCCAGTGCACTTGCTGGTTAGTTGTGCGGAGTTGTAGTGATCACGATTTCGCGCACCAAACACCTTATTGTCTTGAATGTCTTTGCATATGCTTTCAAGTAAGGTTTCAATCTTAGAGATTCTGTCATCAAATGATGGTATGTTGGGGGTAGAGGTAGAAGAGTGAGATGTATTGCTGTGGTTTTGTTGGTATGTCCTCTGTGTGAATTGTTGGGGAGCTGTGTTGTTGGGGTTGTGACGTCTCTGATCTTGGCCTTGGTCTTGTTGATTCCCCCACCCAAAGTTTGGGTGATTCCTCCATCCAGGGTTGTAGGTCTTGGAGTATGGATCATGGTTGTATCTAGGTGAATTCCCAATGTAGTTGGCTTGCTCCTGAGTGCCTTCTTCCTCTTCACTTGCTTCCTCTTGAGTTGAAGTGGTGATTGCTGCCACTTGACTTCTCTCCATCTTCTTGGTGAGGTCAGCTAGCTGCTTGGTGATGAGCTTGTTTTGAGCAAGCAGAGCATCTACATTGTTCAGCTCCATTACTCCTCTAGTGTTCCCTCTTTCGGAAGCATAGAAGTAGTCATTCTCAGCTACAGTTTCAATGACATCTATGGCTTCCTCAATGGTCTTCTTCTTGTTCAAAGAACCTCCGGATGAATGGTCTACGACCTTCTTAGATTCATATGACAGTCCTTCATAGAAGATATGTAGCTGCACCCATTCATTGAACATATCAGATGGACATCTCCTTGTTAGGTCTTTAAACCTCTCCCATGCTTCATATAGAGTCTCACCATCTTGTTGCCTAAAAGTTTGGACCTCAGCTCTCAGCCGATTGACTCGTTGAGGGGGGTAAAATCTTGCTAAGAACTTGTTCATAACATCATCCCAAGTTGTCAAGCTCTCCTTTGGAAAAGACTCCAACCACTTGGTTGCCTTGTCTCTGAGAGAGAATGGGAACAACAACAGTCTATAGACGTCTGGTTGAATGCCATTGGACTTCACTGTGTCACATATTCTCAGGAAGGTGTTTAAGTGTTGGTTGGGGTCTTCTTGGACACCTCCTCTGAACGAGCAATTGTTCTGAACAAGGGTGATGAGCTGTGGCTTTAGTTCAAAGTTGTTGGCATGGATGGTTGGTTTTTGGATGCTACTTCCGCAATTCCCTGGGTTTGGGTTGATGTAAGAGCCCAAGACTCTTCTATCTTCCCCACCAGGATTTGCTCTACCTCCTCCACCATGGTTGTGAACCTCTTCCTCACGATGGTCTTCCATGGTTGTTTCAAAGTATTCTTCACAGTGTTCCTCCTCTTCTTCAACACCCACTACACGTTTTTCTTTTGCCTCCCTTCTTAATCTTAAGAAGGTTCTCTCAGGTTCAGAATCAAAGGAAGTTGAAGCTCCGCTTCTTCTCCCTGTCATACAACCAACAGATTACAAGCAAGAAAAGCAATGCAGAAAGTATCTTGTTAGAATAACTTGTTAGTGTCAGTGATGCAATATATCAAACAGTTAGTGGGTTAGTGAACTGAATTGTAAATAGCAAAGAAAAACTCAGAAACTGGGGATGGGAAGAATTAAACTAAGACGGAAAGCAAATTAACCAAACAGAAAATTAAATCAAACAAAATACAAATGCTCAATCTAGTGATCCTCTAATGTAATCATTGTCGATGCACAATCAATCCCCGGCAACGGCGCCATAAACTTGATCGGGGTAAAACTTATCTCTCAACAAATTCCCATTCGGCAAGTGTACCGAATTTGTCGTCAAGTAAAAACTCACAATAGAGTGAGGTCGAATCCCACAGGGATTGATTGATCAAGCAACTTTAATTAGAGGAATGATCTAGTTGAGCGAATCCATGAATAGAGTTGATAATTGCAGAAATTAAAATGGCGAGAAAGTAAATGACTGAAAGTAAATAGCAGAATTGTAAATGGGAATGGGGGAATTGCTCATAAAAGTAAATTGCAAAAAATAAAGAGAATGGGTAAGATCAGAAATGGGGTGTTCATTGGGCTTAGGAGATGTTGCATTCTCCGGATCAATTTCATTTTCATCTCTTCCTCAATCAATGCACTCATTGATCTCCTTGGCAATCTTAAGTGATTGAATCACAATCTCTTGCAATTCAATCTCTCAAATCTTGACGAATAGCCAATTCCTTGATCAATTGCTCATGAGAAGAGATGAAGTGTGGTCACTGATTATACCACATGCACTTCCCAAATCAAATGCTTAGAGGGTTATAGTCACATACCCATCCACACTCAATTTGGTCCAGCATGAGAAAGCATTTCTAGCTAATCTCTTCATTCCTCTTTCAAGGATCCGAAGAGATCCATGTTTGAATAGCTTCTTTTCCAAGATAACTATCCAATTGGATGATGATCGAAAGCTTTCAAGTAAAATCAAAAGGAAAGATAGAAGAAGAATAAGAAAATTAGTATTGATCCATCAAATTACAACAGAGCTCCCTAACCCAATGAAAGGGTTTTAGTTGTTTATAGCTCTAGAAATCAAAATCAAAGATGGAGAATACATGATAAAGCTAGAAGTACAAAGAAAGTAATTACAAAGAGTAGTTCTCTGTCCTAGCTCCTTCCAAAAAGCTCCTCTCTCTTTCAAAACTACTCCTATATATACTACTCTTCTCAGCTTCTAGTTAGCTCTTCAAGTCTTGGGCCTCTAGATCTTTGAGCTTAAAGCAGTTCCTTTCTTCAATTGGGCTTGGCTTACTTGCAGAGAGATAGTGTGAAGTGGGCATCAACTTTAGCTCAAGACGTTAGGGGTTTTTATCATTTAGTGAAAATACAAGTTCGAGAACGTTAGTGACACTTAACATTGTCACTAACGTTGCCATGCACCCCTTTGCCTCACATTAAAGCCCACGTTAACTGGGTTAACATGGCTTTTAACGTTGCCTTGTTAGCCTTTGAGAACGTTAGTGACACTCAACATTGTCACTAACGTTCGAGTGTGCCCCTAGGTCTCACGTTAGAGTCCACGTTAACTAGGTTAACGTGGCTTCTAACGTGGCCATTCTTAGCCATCCCAACGTTAGTGACAATGTTGAGTGTCACTAACGTTGGCTCATTCTTCATTCCTCATCGTTAGCTTCCACGTTAACCAAGTTAACGTGGAAGTTAACGTGGCTCTTGGGGGTTGTGTGGTTGCTCCAACGTTAGTGACAATGTTGAGTGTCACTAACGTTGTCGACAACTCTCCATCTCTTACGTTGGTTAACGTGGGAGTTAACGTGGCTCTTTGCACCTTAGGCCAACGTTAGTGACAGTGTTGAGTGTCACTAACGTTGGCTTCTCTTCCCCCTTTAACGTTAGAGGCCACGTTAACTAGGTTAACGTGGCTTCTAACGTGGCCATTTGTGAGCAATTGCCAACGTTAGTGACAATGTTAAGTGTCACTAACGTTGGCTCAACTTCTCTTCTCCACGTTAGAGTTCACGTTAACTTAGTTAACGTGACTCTTTAACGTGGGCATTGATGGCTTTTGAGAGTGTTTTTGGCAATTACTTTTCTCCTTAACTTTGCAAGTTACCTCCCATTCCTTGCTTCCTTTGGTCCTGAAATCAAGCAATAGAGTGCATCAAAGTTCTAGTCCAAGTCATGGGTAATGCAATATACAATTTTGTCATTAAAATCATGCAAAATCCTCATGAAACAATGTAAAATGCACAATGTATGCTTGAATCAAGGTCTGAGTGAATATCTGCCCAAAACTAACTTATTTCCTAAGAAAATGCATGAAATTACCTAAAAACAGTAAAGAAAAGGTCAGTGAAACTGGCCAAAATGCCCTGGCATCAATTATTTATATATATTATTATTTTTTTTTCTTTTCAAATCTTTATTTTTCTTTCTTCTTCTTTTTCCTTTTACATGGTGTTAGAAACCTTTTGAGTCATCATTCCTCATTATATGCTTGTGGATTATTGCAAATTATTTGACAATTATATTTTTTCTCCTATTTAAGGGATTGCATGCATGTTCAATTTCACACTTTTTATATCTTGTTTACCATGCATGCCATGTGTTTGTGAAAAAGCCCATATAGCACCATGCACTTTTCTACATTACTTTACTCTACTCTGCAAAGCTTGCTTTTCACAAACTCCCTTTCATATTTTATTAATTCAATTTAATTGTCAATACAAACGTGATAGTTGGTTTGTTACAAATGGTAACCTAACTTGGACATTGAATGTTTGATATATGCTACTCATGCCTTTACCTGCATGCCAATAAACCTCTTGCATTCCATTGTCCTACATGCACTTGCTATACTTCCATTGATGAGCTTTCCACATGTAATCCAGACCATGTGTTAATGCCATTTATCTTTATTGTGCATTGACTATCACTTACACTACCCTCTTCCTTGCTCTCTCTCTTTGAATTTAATTTTCTTTTTCTTCCCTTTTTTCAGGATGGCCACCAAGAAAGGAAAAGAGAAAGCTACTTCCAAACCACCAGCAAGAAGAGGAACTAAAAGAGCATTAATGGCAGAGCCTTCTTCAACCGCAGTCAAACCCTCAACAAAAAGAGTTAAGAGGATAATAAAGGTTGACGACAAAGAGAAAGCCTTTCCAGCAAAGGACACTGCGCGATTTCCCAATCGCTACTGTGAGCAGATGTTCCCTATCCTAGCAGAAAGGAACTATAACAATGAATACCTTCTCATCCTCCCGCCTAATATTGCCACCTTTGTTGAGCCGCAAATTGAGCGAAGACAATGGGGTTTCCTACGGAGACAGCCAAGGCAGGTCAATCTTTCTTGGGTAGTTAAGTTCTACTCCAACTTCTACATACCGACCCTGCAGTCTGTTTATGTCCGGCAGAAGCAAGTCCCCATTACAGAAAAGGCCATTCAGCAAGTTCTAAGTCTTCCCCCTATTCCAACAGGAATGGACGCTTTTCAAGAAGCCACCCTTCAGCGCCAGCGATACCAATTTGACTGGGACTCCGTTCTCAGAGTCATTGCTTTACCTGGATTCTGAGTTCCTAAAGAAGCCAATCATTCTGAGTTCCAAGGGATAAAGTGAGATGCCAAAACTGTTCAAAGGCAAAAAGCTAAAAGCCCCGCTCATCTAATTAATACTGATCTTCATAGATGTTTTTGGAGTTCATTGCATATTCTCTTCTTTTTATCTTATTTGATCTTTAGTTGCTTGGGGACAAGCAACAATTTAAGTTTGGTGTTGTGATGAGCGATTAATTTGTACGCTTTTTGGCATTGTTTTTAGTATGTTTTTAGTAGTTTTAGTTGAGTTCTTAGTATATTTTTATTAGTTTTTAGTTAAAATTCACTTTTCTGGACTTTACTATGAGTTTGTGTGTTTTTCTGTGATTTCAGGTATTTTCTGGCTGAAATTGAGGGACCTGAACAAAAATCTGATTCAGAGACTGAAAAGGACTGCAGATGCTGTTGGATTCTGACCTCCCTGCACTCGAAGTGGATTTTCTGGAGCTACAGAAGCCCAATTGGCGCGCTCGCAACGGCGTTGGAAAGTAGACATCCTGGGCTTTCCAGCAATATATGATAGTCCATACTTTGCCCAAGATTTGATGGCCCAAACCGGCGTTCAAAGTCACCTACAGAAATTCCAGCGTTAAACGCCGGAACTGGCACCTAATTGGGAGTTAAACGCCCAAACTGGCATAAAAGCTGGCGTTTAACTCCAAGAAGAGTCTCTACACGAAAATGCTTCATTGCTCAGCCCAAGCACACACCAAGTGGGCCCGGAAGTGGATTTTTATGTCATTTACTCATCTTTGTACACCTTAGGCTACTAGTTTTCTATAAGTAGGACCTTTTACTATTGTAATAAGAAGAGTCTTTTGATCATGTTTTGATGATTGAACTCACCTTGGGAGGCTGGCCATTCGGCCATGCCTAGACCTTGTTCTTATGTATTTTCAACGGTGGAGTTTCTACACACCATAGATTAAGGTGTGGAGCTCTGCTGTACCTCGAGTATTAATGCAATTACTATTGTTCTTCTATTCAATTCCGCTTGTTCTTTGTCCAAGATATCACTTGTTCTTCAACTTGATGAAGGTGATGATTGACACTCATCATCATTCTCACCTATGAACAAGGTGACTGACAACCATTCTTGTTCTACAAGCATCTGAGGCTTAGTGAATATCTCTTGGATTTCTGATTGCATGATGCATGGTTGATCGCCTGACAACCGAGTGCTCGCCTGACAAACGAGCCAGCCATTCCGTGAGATCAGAGTCTTCGTGGTATAGGCAAGAACTGATGGCGGCATTCAAGAGAATCCGGAAGGTCTAACCTTGTCTGTGGTATTCTGAGTAGGATTCAATGATTGAATGACTGTGACGTGCTTCAAACTCCTGAGGGCGGGGCGTTAGTGACAGACGCAAAAGAATCACTGGATTCTATTCCGGCCTGATTGAGAACCGACAGATGGATAGCCGATGCTGTGACAGAGCATCAGGAACGTATTTCCAATGAGAGGATGGGAGGTAGCCATTGACAACGGTGAAACCCTACACAAGCTTGCCATGGAAAGGAGTAAGAAGGATTGGATGAAGACATTAGGAAAGCAGAGAGACGGAAGGGAAGGCATCTTCATTCGCTTATCTGAAGCTCTCACCAATGATATGCATAAGTATCTCTATCTTTATCTTATTACTTTATTCATCATCTATACCCATTTGAGTCTGCCTGACTGAGATTTACAAGGTGACCATAGCTTGCTTCATACCACCAATCTCCGTGGGATCGACCCTTACTCGCGTAAGGTTTATTACTTGGACGACCCAGTGCACTTGCTGGTTAGTTGTGCGAAGTTGTGTTTATGCCATGGTAGTGAGCACCAAGTCTTTGGAGCCATTACTAGGGATTGTTTATGTTTTGAAAAGTATTGATCACAATTTCGTGCACCAAGTTTTTGGCGCCGTTGCCGGGGATTGTTCTTGTGTATGGACAACTGACGGTTCATCTTGTTGCTTAGATTAGGCATTTATTTTTTTTCGAAATTCTTGAAGATGAATTCTAGAGTTTCATGATGATTTGTTGAAATCTGGCTGGCTGAGAAGCCATGTCTAATCTCATTGGACCGAGGTTTCAACTTATCATCACAGAAGCTTGTTGATTTTTTTTTTTATCAATCTTGCTTTTGGAGCAGTGATCTGCTAAGGCTTGGCTGGCCTTTGGCCATGTCTAGTGTTTTGGACCGAAGCTTTCTTTGAAAGCTTGGCTGGCTGTGAAGCCATGTCTAATTCCTGGACCGGAGTCTTAGACTAGCATTGCACTGATTCCTGAAATTCTCATTAAGAATTTTGATGTTTCCACTTAATTTTCGAAAATCACAAAAAAAATTCACAAAAACCATAAAAACCAAAAATATTTGATGTTTCTTGCTTGAGTCTAGTGTCTCATCTTAAGTTTGGTGTCAATTGCATGCATTCATGTGTCTTAAGGATCTTCAAGTAATTCTTGATGATTTCTTACTCTGATCTTTGAATTCTTTTGACTTGAGTGTTTATGTGTCTCATATAGTGTCAATAGTATACAAACTGCTAAGTTTGGTGTCTTGCATGCATTGTTATTTGATTCTTGTTGCATTTTGATTATTAAAAATCCAAAAATATTTTTTATTTTGTGTCTTTTCAAGTCAATAATACAGAGAATTGAAGTTTCAGAACATACTGCAGAGGAATTATACAGAAAAAGCTGGGCATTCAAAAATGCCCAGTGAAGAAGGCAGACTGGCGTTTAAACGCCAGCCAGGGTACCTGGTTGGGCGTTTAACGCCCAAAAAGGGTGCATTTTGGGCGTTAAACGCCAGAATGGATACCATTCTGGGCGTTTAACGCCAGGATGGTGCTAGGGGAAAGATTTTGTTTTCAAATCAATTTTTTTTCAAGTTTTCAAAGTTTTTCAAAATCAAATCTTTTTCAAATCATATATTTTCAATCAAATGTTTTCAAAATTAATTTCTTTTCTTTTTCAAAGATACTTACTAACAATTAATGATTTGATTGAACATTTTTTGCCTTTTCTGTTGAGGAAGGTTTTATGTTTGAATCATATCTTTTCTTGTTAGGCAAGTTATTTATTTTCAAATCAAATCTTTTTTAAAATTGTTTTCAAATCATATCTTTTCAATCACATCTTTTTAAAACCAATCATATCTTCTTAACTACATCTTTGTCAAAATAGTTTACAATCAAATCTTTTTGATTTCTAATTTAAAAATCTTTTTCAAAAATCACTTGATTTCTTTTTCACTTTTATTTTCGAAAATCAATTAGTGTTTTTCAAAAATGTTTTCAAAATATTTTAATTAATTTTCGAAAAATTACTCCCCTCCTCCTCACATCCTTCTATTTGTGGAGTACCACTCCTTCTTAATGCACAATTCGAACCTTATCTAAGTAAAGTTCGAATTCTTCTTCTCCTTCTTCTTTCTATTTCTCTTTTCCTCTGACACCTCAAGGAATCTCTATACTGTGACATAGAGGACTCCACATTTTCTTGTTCTCTTCTCTTTCATATGAGCAGGAGCAGAGACAAAGGCATTCTTGTTGAAGCTGACCCTGAACCCGAAAGGACCTTGAAGAGAAAACTAAGAGAAGCCAAAGCACAACTCTCTTTAGAGGACCTGACCGAATTCTTCAAAGAAGAAGAAGACATGGCAGCCGAAAACAACAACAATGCAAACAATGCAAGGAAGGTGCTGGGTGACTTTACTGCACCTACTCCTGATTTTTATGGGAGAAGCATCTCTATCCCTGCCATTGGAGCAAACAACTTTGAGCTTAAACCTCAATTAGTTTCTCTAATGCAACAGAATTGCAAGTTCCATGGACTTCCAATGGAAGATCCTCATCAGTTCTTAGCTGAATTCTTGCAAATCTGTGACACAGTCAAGACTAATGGGGTAGACCCTGAGGTCTATAGACTGATGCTATTCCCTTTTGCTGTAAGAGACAGAGCTAGGATATGGTTGGACTCTCAACCTAAAGAAAGCCTGGACTCTTGGGAAAAGCTAGTCAATGCCTTCTTGGCAAAGTTCTTTCCACCTCAAAGATGGAGCAAGCTTAGAGTGGAAGTCCAAACTTTCAGACAGAATGATGGAGAATCCCTCTATGAAGCTTGGGAAAGATACAAACAATTAATCAGAAAATGTCCCTCAGACATGCTTTCTGAATGGAGCATCATAGGTATTTTCTATGATGGTCTCTCTGAACTATCCAAGATGTCTTTGGATAGCTCTGCTGGAGGATCTATTCATCTGAAGAAGACGCCTACAGAGGCTCAGGAACTAATTGAGATGGTTGCAAATAACCAATTCATGTACACTTCTGAAAGGAATCCTGTGAACAATGGGACAAGTCAGAAGAAAGGAGTTCTTGAGATTGATGCTCTGAATGCCATATTGGCTCAGAACAAGATATTGACTCAACAAGTCAATTTGATTTCTCAAAGTCTGTCTGGAATGCAAAATGCACCAAGCAATACTAAGGAGGCTTCATCTGAGGAAGAAGCTTATGATCCTGAGACCCCTTCAATGGAAGAGGTGAATTACCTAGGAGAACCCTATGGAAACACCTATAACTCTTCATGGAGAAATCACCCAAATCTCTCATGGAAGAATCAAGAGAGACCTCAACAAGGTTTCAATAATAATGGTGGAAGAAACAGGTTTAACAATGGCAAACCTTTTCCATCATCTTCTCAGCAACAGACAGAGAATTCTAAGCAGAACCCCTCTGACTTAGCAACCATGGTCTCTGATCTAATCAAAACCACTCAAAGTTTCATGACTGAAACAAGGTCTTCCATTAGGAATTTGGAAGGACAAGTGGGACAGCTGAGCAAGAAAGTTACTGAACTCCCTCCAAGTACTCTTCCAAGCAACACAGAAGAAAATTCAAAAGGAGAGTGCAAAGCCATCAATATGGCCGAATTTGGAGAGGAAAGGGAGGAAGTGAACGCCACTGAGGAAGACCTCAATGGGCGTGCACTAGCCTCCAATGAGTTCCCCAATGAGGAACCATGGGAATCTGAGACTCAACATGAGACCATAGAGATTCCATTGGACTTACTTCTGCCTTTCATGAGCTCTGATGAGTATTCTTCCTCTGAAGAGGATGAGTATGTCACTGAAGAGCAAGTTGCTAAATACCTTGGAGCAATCATGAAGCTAAATGACAAGTTATTTGGAAATGAGACTTGGGAGGATGAACCCCCTTTGCTCACCAAAGAACTGGATGACTTGTCTAGGCAGAAACTACCTCAAAAGAGACAAGACCCTGGGAAGTTTTCCATACCTTGTACCATAGGCACCATGACCTTCAAGAAGGCTCTGTGTGACTTAGGGTCAAGTGTAAACCTCATGCCTCTCTCAGTAATGGAGAAGCTAAGGATCTTTGAGGTACAAGCTGCAAAAATCTCACTAGAGATGGCAGACAACTCAAGAAAACAAGCTTATGGACTTGTAGAGAATGTTTTGGTTAAGATTGAAGACCATTACATCCCTACTGATTTCATAGTCCTAGAGACTGGGAAGTGCATGGATGAAACCATCATCCTTGGCAGACCCTTCCTAGCCACAGCAAAGGCTGTGATTGATGTTGATGGAGGTGAACTGATCATTCAAGTGAATGGAGAATCCTTTGTGTTTAATGCTCAAGGATATCCCTCTGTCACCATAGAGATGAAGCATGAAGAGCTTCTCTCAAATCAGAGTCAAGAAGAGCCCCCACAGTCAAACTCTAAGTTTGGTGTTGGGAGGCCACAACCAAACTCTAAGTTTGGTGTTGAACCCCCACATTCAAACTCTAAGTTTGGTGTTGGGAGGTTCCAACATTGCTCTGAGTATCTGTGAGGCTCCATGAGAGCTCTCTGTCAAGCTACTGACATTAAAGAAGCACTTGTTGGGAGGCAACCCAATGATTATAATTTATATAGTTTCTTTTGTTATTTTATGTTTTTTGTAGGTTGATGATCATAAGAAGTCACAAAATCCATTAAAAAAGCAAAAACAAAATGAAAAACAGGAAGAAAAACAGCACACCCTAGAGGAAGATGTTGCTGGCGTTCAAACGCCAGTAAACCTAGCAGTTGGGCGTTTAACGCCCAGTCTGGCACCATTCTGGGCGTTTAACGCCAGAAAGGGGCACCAGACTGGCGTTAAATGCCAGAAAAGGGTAAGAACCTGGCGTTAAACGCCAGGAATGGGCATCAGCCCGGCGTTTAACGCCAGAAATGCCTCAAAACGTGATTTTGAGCAACATTTGGTGCAGGAATGACTTTTCCTTGACACCACAGGATCTGTGGACCCCACAGGACCCCACCACCACTCTCTCTCTTCTTCCCCCATTCACCAATCACCTCAACACCTCTTCCCCAAAACCCTTCCCCTATCAAATCCCATCTTTCTCTTCACCACTCACATCCATCCTTCATAAAACCCCACCAACCTCACCCTTCAAATTCAAACCACTTTCCCTCCCAAACCCACCCATAATGGCCGAACCTCATCTCCCCTCTCTCCTATATAAACCCTTCTTAACCCCTTCATTTTCACACAACCAAAACACCACTTCTCCCCCTCCTTGGCCGAATACACCACCATCTCCCTCTTCCTCATTTCTTCTTCATCTACTCTCTTCTTTCTTCTTTTGCTCGAGGACGAGCAAACATTTTAAGTTTGGTGTGGTAAAAGCGTTGCTTTTTCGTTTTTCCATAACCATTATGGCATCCAAGGCCGGAGAAACCTCTAGAAAGAGGAAAGGGAAGGCAAAAGCTTCCACCTCCGAGTCATGGGAGATGGATAGGTTCATCTCAAGGGTGCATCAAGGCCACTTTTATGAAGTTGTGGCCTTGAAGAAGGTGATTCCCGAGGTCCCCTTTTCACTCAAAAAGGGTGAATATCCGGAGATCCGCCATGAGATCCAAAGAAGAGGTTGGGAAGTACTTACCAACCCCATTCAACAAGTTGGAATCTTGATGGTTCAAGAGTTCTATGCCAATGCATGGATCACCAAGAGCCATGATCAAAGTATGAACCCGGATCCAAAGAATTATCTTACTATGGTTCGGGGGAAATACTTGGATTTTAGTCCGGAAAGTGTGAGGGTGGCGTTCAACTTGCCTATGATGCAAGGAGATGAACATCCTTACACAAGAAGGGTCAACTTTGATCAAAGGTTGGACCAAGTCCTCACAATCATATGTGAAGAGGGCGCACAATGGAAGAGAGATTCAAGAGGCAAGCCGGTTCAATTGAGAAGGCATGACCTCAAACCCGTGGCTAGAGGATGGTTGGAGTTTATCCAACGCTCAATCATTCCCACTAGCAACCGGTCCGAAGTTACTTTAGACCGGGCCATCATGATCCATAGCATCATGATTGGAGAAGAAGTGGAAGTTCATGAGGTTATAGCCCAAGAACTCTACAAGGTGGCGGATAAGTCCTCTACCTTAGCAAGGTTAGCCTTCCCTCACCTCATTTGTCACCTCTGTTATTCAGTTGGAGTTGACATAGAGGGAGACATCACCATTGATGAGGATAAACCCATTACCAAGAAAAGGATGGAGCACACAAGAGACCCCTCTCATCATGAGATCCCTGAGATGCCTCAAGGGATGCACTTTCCTCCACAAAACTATTGGGAGCAACTAAACCTCCCTAGGAGAATTGAGTTCCAACATGGGACAACTAAGGGTGGAGCACCAAGAACACTCCATTCTCCTCCATGAAATAAGAGAAGATCAAAGAATCATGAGAGAGGAGCAACAAAGGCAAGGAAGAGACATTGAGGAGCTCAAGCACTCCATAGGACCTTCAAGAGGAAGGAAGAGCCGCCATCACTAAGGTGGACCCGTTCCTTGATTTCCTTGTTCTTTATTCTTCTGTTTTTCGAATTTTAGTGCTTATGTTTATCCATGTTTGTGTCTTATGATCATTAGTGTCTTAGTGTCTATGCCTTAAAGTTATGAATGTCCTATGAATCCATCACCTTTCTTAAATAAAAACGTGCTTAATTGAAAAGGAAAAGAATTGCATGAATTTTGAATTTTATAACAGTTTAATCATTTTGATGTGGTGGCAACACTTTTGTTCTCTGAATGTATGCTTGAACAGTGCATATGTCTTTTGAATTTGTGGTTCATGAATGTTGGCTCTTGAAAGAATGATGAAAAAGGAGACATGTTACTGAGGATCTGAAAAATCATAAAAATGATTCTTGAAGCAAGAAAAAGCAGTGAAAACAAAAAAAAAGGAGAAGCAAACAAAAAAAAAAACCGAAAAAAAAATATAGAAAAAGAAAGAAAAAGAAAGAAAAAGAGTTGTGATCCAAGGCAATAAGAGTGCGCTTAAGAACCCTGGACACCTCTAGTTGGGGACTTTAGCAAAGCTGAGTCACAATCTGAAAAGGTTCACCCAATTATGTGTCTGTGGCATGTATGTATCCGGTGGTAATACTGGAAGACAGAGTGCTTTGGGCCACGGCCAAGACTCAATAAGTAGCTGTGTTAAAGAATCATCATACTTAACTAAGAGAATCAATAACACTATCTGGATTCTGAGTTCCTAAAGAAGCCAATCATTCTGAGTTCCAAGGGATAAAGTGAGATGCCAAAACTGTTCAGAGGCAAAAAGCTAAAAGCCCCGCTCATCTAATTAATACTGATCTTCATAGATGTTTTTGGAGTTCATTGCATATTCTCTTCTTTTTATCTTATTTGATCTTTAGTTGCTTGGGGACAAGCAACAATTTAAGTTTGGTGTTGTGATGAGCGATTAATTTGTACGCTTTTTGGCATTGTTTTTAGTATGTTTTTAGTAGTTTTAGTTGAGTTCTTAGTATATTTTTATTAGTTTTTAGTTAAAATTCACTTTTCTGGACTTTACTATGAGTTTGTGTGTTTTTCTATGATTTCAGGTATTTTCTGGCTGAAATTGAGGGACCTGAGCAAAAATCTGATTCAGAGACTGAAAAGGACTGCAGATGCTGTTGGATTCTGACCTCCCTGCACTCGAAGTGGATTTTCTGGACTTACAGAAGCCCAATTGGCGCGCTCTCAACGGCGTTGGAAAGTAGACATCCTGGGCTTTCCAGCAATATATGATAGTCCATACTTTGCCCAAGATTTGATGGCCCAAACCGGCGTTCAAAGTCACCTACAGAAATTCCAGCGTTAAACGCCGGAACTGGCACCTAATTGGGAGTTAAACGCCCAAACTGGCATAAAAGCTGGCGTTTAACTCCAAGAAGAGTCTCTACACGAAAATGCTTCATTGCTCAGCCCAAGCACACACCAAGTGGGCCCGGAAGTGGATTTTTATGTCATTTACTCATCTTTGTACACCTTAGGCTACTAGTTTTCTATAAGTAGGACCTTTTACTATTGTAATAAGAAGAGTCTTTTGATCATGTTTTGATGATTGAACTCACCTTGGGAGGCTGGCCATTCGGCCATGCCTAGACCTTGTTCTTATGTATTTTCAACGGTGGAGTTTCTACACACCATAGATTAAGGTGTGGAGCTCTGCTGTACCTCGAGTATTAATGCAATTACTATTGTTCTTCTATTCAATTCCGCTTGTTCTTTGTCCAAGATATCACTTGTTCTTCAACTTGATGAAGGTGATGATTGACACTCATCATCATTCTCACCTATGAACAAGGTGACTGACAACCATTCTTGTTCTACAAGCATCTGAGGCTTAGTGAATATCTCTTGGATTTCTGATTGCATGATGCATGGTTGATCGCCTGACAACCGAGTGCTCGCCTGACAAACGAGCCAGCCATTCCGTGAGATCAGAGTCTTCGTGGTATAGGCAAGAACTGATGGCGGCATTCAAGAGAATCCGGAAGGTCTAACCTTGTCTGTGGTATTCTGAGTAGGATTCAATGATTGAATGACTGTGACGTGCTTCAAACTCCTGAGGGCGGGGCGTTAGTGACAGACGCAAAAGAATCACTGGATTCTATTCTGGCCTGATTGAGAACCGACAGATGGATAGCCGATGCTGTGACAGAGCATCAGGAACGTATTTCCAATGAGAGGATGGGAGGTAGCCATTGACAACGGTGAAACCCTACACAAGCTTGCCATGGAAAGGAGTAAGAAGGATTGGATGAAGACATTAGGAAAGCAGAGAGACGGAAGGGAAGGCATCTTCATTCGCTTATCTGAAGCTCTCACCAATGATATGCATAAGTATCTCTATCTTTATCTTATTACTTTATTCATCATCTATACCCATTTGAGTCTGCCTGACTGAGATTTACAAGGTGACCATAGCTTGCTTCATACCACCAATCTCCGTGGGATCGACCCTTACTCGCGTAAGGTTTATTACTTGGACGACCCAGTGCACTTGCTGGTTAGTTGTGCGAAGTTGTGTTTATGCCATGGTAGTGAGCACCAAGTCTTTGGAGCCATTACTAGGGATTGTTTATGTTTTGAAAAGTATTGATCACAATTTCGTGCACCATGGAGCATGTACAAATCGCGGGCAACTTACCTTTCCCCGCCTTGGTCTCAACTCTTGTCTCAGCAGCCGGAGTCTCCTGCAGAGCTGGGGACACCAAAGCCATGCTTCCATGGGATGATCAATATGTTCCTAACGGGAAATACCTCAGACTTTCAGCAGCCACTACAAGCCAGCCTCTTGAGCCGGTTGAAGTTATTCCTTCTTCAACACCACAAGCATCTACCACTGAGAAATTGCTCCAGCAGATACTTGAAAAGTTGGATCAGCATGAATAGAAAGCAAAGATGAGAGAGCGCCGTAACGAGCGCCGATTCAAACACCTCAAGGAGCTACTCAAGGGACGCTACAGAGACTCCGACACCCCGGACTCCACTTCTTTTACCAGCACCGGGAGCCATGATGATCCCGACTGTGGAGATACTGCTACCAGCCCACCCCTGTTCCTGACAAACGGCACCGAGGACGGTGCAAAGCCTTAAGTGTGGGGAGGTCGGTCAGTACCTGACTTTCGGAGGTAAATTCTCTTCTCTGACACCAATAATTAGGATATTTTAGTTAGATTTTTCTTTCTTTTATAGAATAAAATAAATTGCATAGGTTAGGATAGTTGCATGCATGTTCTACTTGATTGAAAAGACAATAAGTTTCTTTTAAAAATCTATCTTTGGAACAAAATTTCACTAATTTTTCAAAATTTTCATGATAAATCTGCTTGAGTTGTATTTGGAACATGATGTTTGAGCTAAAGAACACACAACCTGTGAAAGATTTGAGCCTTTATGTATGGTTACATTATTTAACCATAATTATTTTATTCTTGTGTGTTTACTTCTCTATGATTGTAATCTATATTTTGTTTTATCTTATATGTCCAATATTTATTATATTTACATGCTTGCACATGATTGAGGCCATTATTTGTTTAAACTCACTTATCCAAATCAAGCCTAC
Organism: Arachis stenosperma; assembly: GCF_014773155.1. Classification (NCBI taxonomy): domain Eukaryota; kingdom Viridiplantae; phylum Streptophyta; class Magnoliopsida; order Fabales; family Fabaceae; genus Arachis; species Arachis stenosperma. Next base: position 135,090,013 of record NC_080379.1, read on the forward strand.
CCTTTTCAATTACCCTTGTTAACCACTTTGAGCTTTTAAAACCCCAATTGTTCTATATTGTACCACATTACTAACCTTAAACTGAAAAACAATTGCATATCCCAAATTGAATCTTTGGTTAGCTTAAGATAGAATTGTGTGTGCTAGTTAAGTATGGGAAATTGTGGGAACAAAAGTTGTTAAGGGAATGTGTCATGAAAATTTAAAGAAAATTTGGATACCCACTCATGTAAAAATATAAGAATGAAAAATCTACGTGCATTGATAAGCTTTATTGAAAAAAAATTCAATCAATAAATAAGGGGACAAAATTACCCCAATGTTAAATTCATAATTCAAAGATCAATGCACATATGATAGAATTAAAATACAAGGTTGAAACATGAGTATGGGTTGAAAAAGGGAATTATAGGTAGCTAGGCATGAATTTAAAAGTATATAGAATATATGTATATTAGGTGAGAGCTTAGGTTAATTAAAGATTCAATTTATAAAGCTCACTTAGCCATATATATATATCCTTACCTGCACCTTGGCCCCATTACAACCTGGAAAGACCTCATGATGTTTGCATTGGTATATTAACTGTTGTTGATTGGTTAGGAGAAAAACAAAAGTTAGAAAGCATGACTAGAGAAGAATAGAGTGATTACCTTATACACTAGAGATTAGAGCATACATACTTTATCAGTGAGGGTTCAATGCTTGAATTTTCATGTTTCCGGCCTTCATAAGCTATCTTCTTGCACTTTTATCGGTTTTATTATATGATGATAGAATTAGTGGAATCTGATTTGTAATTGTTTTGAAGAGCTTATTTACTTTTGATCAAGTGGACAATAATCATATAGTTGCATTTATTTATATATGTAGGATTGCATTGCATTTCATGAGTTTCTGCATGTTCATACTTATTTCCTTGTCTCCTTCAATTTAGCATGAGGACATGCTAATGTTTAAGTGTGGGGAGGTTGATAAACCACTATTTTATAGTTTATATTGTGTTTAATTGTGTGGTTTTGTCATGATCCTTACCCACTTATTCATCAATTTAGCATGCATCTAGATTTCCTTCCTGATTTTATTACATGTTTGAAAATTGCTTCCTAGAGACTTTAATTATTTAATTTCAATTCTCCTTTATTCCATTCGATGCCGTAATCTATGTGTCGAGTGTTTCAGGCTTCATAGGGCATGAATGAGACGGAGATTAGAGAGGAAGCTAGCAAAAATGGAAGGAACACAAGAATTTGAGGAGATAACCAGCGAAAAGTGACGCGGTCGCATGGCTCACGCGACCGCGCGAAGGAGCGCAAATCGCAGTGACGCGGCCGCATGGCTTGCGCGGCCGCGCGGATTGAAAAGCACAAGCAACGCGATAGCGTGGACGACGCGAACGCGTGAAGAGGAAAAGCGCCAGCGACGCGTCCGCATGGACGACGTGATCGCGTGACATGCGCGATCTGCATAAACTGCAGAATCTGAAACCAGCGACTTTAGCCCAGTTTTCGGCCCAGTTTTTGGCCCGGAACAGCATACTAGAGTCAGAGAATATGCAGAAACAAGAGACAATTCATTAAGTTTTTTTTCAGATCTAGTTTTTTACTCTCTTAGGTTTTTCTCTCTAGTTTTTAGAATTTTAATTTTCAATTGGTCTTAGCATTGGAACATTAAGAAGAGTCATTTCCTTATCAAGACTTCATCATTCTAGTTTGTTCTGTTAACTTGGTTTTATTCTTCCATGTTCTTTGTTATGTTCAATTTTGTCATTCAGATATTTTTATGATTAATTAATGCAAGGGTTATTTCTTTTTAATTTAATTTCCATTCCAATAATTGGTGCACAAAATTGTGATCACTACTTTTCACAACTCAAATAATCCCCGGTAATGAATCCAAAAACTTGGTGCTCAATACCATGGTATAAACACAACTTCGCACAACTAACCAGCAAGTGCACTGGGTCGTCCAAGTAATAAACCTTACGCGAGTAAGGGTCGATCCCACGGAGATTGTTGGTATGAAGCAAGCTATGGTCACCTTGTAAATCTTAGTCAGGCAGATTCAAATGGTTATAGATGATATATGAATAAAGCATAAAACAAGGATAGAGATACTTATGTAATTCATTGGTGAGAACTTCAGATAAGCGAATGGAGATGCTTTGTCCCTTCCGTCTCTCTGCTTTCCTACTGTCTTCATCCAATTCTTCTTACTCCTTTCCATGGCAAGCTGTATGTTGGGCATCACTGTTGTCAGTGGCTACAGTCCCGTCCTCTCAGTGAAAATGTTCAACGCACCCTGTCACGGCACGGCTAATCATCTGTCGGTTCTCAATCAGGTTGGAATAGAATCCATTGATTCTTTTGCGTTTGTCACTAACGCCCAGCCTTCAGGAGTTTGAAGCTCGTCACAGTCATTCAATCATTGAATCCTACTCAGAATACCACAGACAAGGTTTAGACCTTCCGGATTCTCTTGAATGCCGCCATCAATTCTAGCTTATACCACGAAGATTCCGATTAAGGAATCCAAGAGATAAACATTCAAGCCTTGTTTGCTTGTAGAACGGGAGTGGTTGTCAGGCACGCGTTCATAAGTGAGAATGATGATGAGCGTCACATAATCATCACATTCATCAAGTTCTTGAGTGCGAATGAATATCTTGGAATAAGAACAAGCTGAATTGAATAGAAGAACAATAGTAATTGCATTAATACTCGAGGTACAGCAGAGCTCCACACCTTAATCTATGGTGTGTAGAAACTCCACCGTTGAAAATACATAAGAACAAGGTCTAGGCATGGCCGTGAGGCCAGCCCCCAAAACGTGATCAAAAGATTCAAAGATCTAAAGATGATCTAAGATCCCAAGATGAAAATACAATAGCAAAAGGTCCTACTTATAGAGAACTAGTAGCTTAAGGTTTACAAAGATGAGCAAATGACATAAAAATCCACTTCCGGGCCAACTTGGTGTGTGCTTGGGCTGAGCATTGAAGCATTTTCGTGTAGAGACTCTTCTTGGAGTTAAATGCCAGCTTTTGTGCCAGTTTGGGCGTTTAACTCCCATTCTTGTGCCAGTTCCGGCGTTTAACGCCGGGCATTCTTAAGCTGATTTGGAACGCCGGTTTGGGCCATCAAATCTCGGGCAAAGTATGGACTATTATACATTTCTGGAAAGCCCAGGATGTCTACTTTCCAACGCCGTTGAGAGCACGCCAATTGGGCTTCTGTGGCTCCAGAAAATCCACTTCGAGTGCAGGGAGGTCAGAATCCAACAGCATCTGCAGTCCTTTTCAGTCTCTGAATCAGATTTTTGCTCAAGTCCCTCAATTTCAGCCAGAAAATATCTGAAATCACAGAAAAACATACAAACTCATAGTAAAGTCCAGAAAAGTGAATTTTAACTAAAAACTAATAAAAATATACTAAAAACTAACTAAATCATACTTAAAACATACTAAAAACAATGCCAAAAAGCGTATAAATTATCCGCTCATCACAACACCAAACTTAAATTGTTGCTTGTCCCCAAGCAACTGAAAATCAAATAAGATAAAAAGAAGAGAATATGCAATGAATTCCAAAGACATCTATGAAGATCAGAATTAATTAGATGAGCGGAGCTTTTCGCTTTTTGCCTCTGAATAGTTTTGGCATCTCACTCTATCCTTTGAAATTCATAATGATTGGCTTCTATAGGAACTCAGAATCCAGATAGTGTTATTGATTCTCCTAGTTAAGTATGATGATTCTTGAACACAGCTACTTTATGAGTCTTGGCCGTGGCCCAAAGTACTCTGTCTTCCAGTATTACCACTGGATACATACATGCCACAGACATATAATTGGGTGAACCTTTTCAGATTGTGACTCAGCTTTGCTAGAGTCCCCAATTAGAGGTGTCCAGGGTTCTTAAGCACACTCTTGGATCACAACTTTATTTCTTTCTTTTTCTTTCTTTTTCTCTTTCTCCTCTTTTTTTTCCGTTTTTTTTCTCTTTTTTTTTGTATTCACTGCTTTTTCTTGCTTCAAGAATCATTTTTATGATTTTTCAGATCCTCAGTAACATGTCTCCTTTTTCATCATTCTTTCAAGAGCCAACATTCATGAACCACAAATTCAAAAGACATATGCACTGTTTAAGCATACATTCAGAAAACAAAAGTATTGCCACCACATCAAAATAATTAATCTGTTATAAAATTTAAAATTCATGTAATTCTTCTCTTTTTCAATTAAGAACATTTTTCATTTAAGAAAGGTGATGGATTCATAGGACATTCATAACTTTAAGGCATAGATACTAAGACACTAATGATCATGTAATAAGACACAAACATGGATAAACATAAGCATAAAATTCGAAAAACAAGAAAATAAAGAACAAGGAGATTAAAGAACGGGTCCACCTTAGTGATGGCGGCTCGTTCTTCCTCTTGAAGATCTTATGGAGTGCTTGAGCTCCTCAATGTCTCTTCCTTGCCTTTGTTGTTCCTCTCTCATGATTCTTTGATCTTCTCTAATTTCATGGAGGAGGATGGAATGTTCTTGGTGCTCCACCCTTAGTTGTCCCATGTTGGAACTTAATTCTCCTATGGAGGTGTTGATTTGATCCCAATAGTTTTCTGGAGGAAAGTGCATCCCTTGAGGCATCTCAGGGATTTCATGATGAGTGGGATCTCTTGTTTGCTCCATCCTTTTCTTGGTGATGGGCTTGTCCTCATCAATGGGGATGTCTCCCTCTATGTCAACTCCAACTGAATAATAGAGGTGACAAATGAGATGAGGAAAGGCTAACCTTGCCAAGGTAGAGGACTTGTCCGCCACCTTATAAAGTTCTTGGGCTATAACCTCATGAACTTCTACTTCTTCTCCAATCATGATGCTATGAATCATGATGGCCCGGTCTAGAGTAGCTTCAGACCGGTTGCTAGTGGGAATGATTGAGCGTTGGATAAACTCCAACCATCCCCTAGCTATGGGCTTGAGGTCATGCCTTCTCAATTGAACCGGCTTCCCTCTTGAATCTCTCTTCCATTGGGCGCCCTCTTCACAAATGACTGTGAGGACTTGGTCCAACCTTTGATCAAAGTTGACCCTTCTAGTGTAAGGGTGTTCATCTCCTTGCATCATGGGCAAGTTGAATGCCAACCTTACATTTTCCGGACTAAAATCTAAGTATTTCCCCCGAACCATTGTAAGCCAATTCTTTGGGTCCGGGTTCACACTTTGATCATGGTTCTTGGTGATCCATGCATTGGCATAGAACTCTTGAACCATTAAGATTCTGACTTGTTTGAATGGGGTTGGTAAGAACTTCCCAACCTCTTCTTCGGATCTCATGTCGGATCTCCGGATATTCACTCTTTTTGAGTTTGAAAGGGACCTCGGGGATCACCTTCTTCAAGGCCACAACTTCATAGAAGTGGTCTTGATGCACCCTTGAGATGAATCTCTCCATCTCCCATGACTCGGAGGTGGAAGCTTTTGCCTTCCCTTTCCTCTTTCTAGAGGTTTCTCTGGCCTTGGATGCCATAAATGGTTATGGAAAAACAAAAAACAATGCTTTTACCACACCAAACTTAAAAGGTTTGCTCGTCCTCGAGCAAAAGAAGAAAGAAGAGAGTAGAAGAAGAAGAAATAGAGGAGATGGAGATGGCTTTATGGTTCGGCCAAAGTGGGAGAAGTAGTGTTTAGGGTGTGTGAAAATGAAGGAGTGAAGATGGGTTTATATAGGGGTGGAGGGAGGGATAGGGTTCAGTTATGGGAGGGTGGGTTTGGGAGGGAAAGTGGTTTAAATTTGAATGGTGAGGTAGGTGGGGTTTTATAGGTGAAGGGTTTTTTGGGGAAGAGGTGTTGAGGTGATTGGTGAATGGGTGAAGAAGAGAGAGTGGTGGGGTAGGTGGGGATCCTGTGGGGTCCACAAATCCTGAGGTGTTAAGGAAAAGTCATCCCTGCACCAAATGGCGAGCAAAATTGCTCTTCATGCCAATTCTGGCGTTAAACGCCGGGCTGGTGCCCATTTCTGGCGTTTAACGCCAACCTCTTGCCCTTTCCTGGTGTTTAACACCAGTCTGGTGCCCCTTTCTGGCGTTAAACGCCCAGAATGGTGCCAGACTGGGCGTTAAACGCCCATTTGCTGCCCTTACTGGCGTTTAAATGCCAGCAAGGTCTTCCTCCAGGGTGTGCTGTTTTTCTTTCTATTTTTCATTCTATTTTTGCTTTTTCAATTGATTTTGTGACTTCTCATGATCATCAACCTACAGAAAACATAAAATAACAAAGGAAAATAGATAAATATAACATTGGGTTGCCTCCCAACAAGCGCTTCTTTTAACGTCAGTAGCTTGACAGTGGGCTCTCATGGAGCCTCACAAATGCTCAGAGCAATGTTGGAACCTCCCAACACCAAACTTAGAGTTTGAATGTGGGGGTTCAACACCAAACTTAGAAGTTGGTTGTGGCCTCCCAACACCAAACTTAGAGTTTGACTGTGGGGGCTCTGTTTGACTCTGTTTTGAGAGAAGCTCTTCATGCTTCCTCTCCATGGTGACAGAGGGATATCCTTGAGCCTTAAACACAAAGGATTCTTCATTCACTTGAATGATCAATTCTCCTCTGTCAACATCAATCACAGCCCTTGCTGTGGCTAGGAAGGGTCTGCCAAGGATGATAGATTCATCCATGCACTTCCCAGTCTCTAGCACTATGAAATCAGCAGGGATGTAGTGGTCTTCAGATTTTACCAGAACATCCTCTACAAGTCCATAAGCTTGTTTTCTTGAATTGTCTGCCATCTCTAGTGAGATTCTTGCAGCTTGCACCTCAAAGATCCCTAGCTTCTCCATTACAGAGAGAGGCATGAGGTTTATACTTGACCCTAAGTCACACAGAGCCTTCTTAAAGGTCATGGTGCCTATGGTACAAGGTATGGAAAACTTTCCAGGATCCTGTCTCTTTTGAGGTAATTTCTGCCTAGACAAGTCATCCAGTTCTTTGGTGAGCAAAAGAGGTTCGTTCTCCCAAGTCTCATTACCAAATAACTTGTCATTTAGCTTCATGATTGCTCCAAGGTATTTAGCAACTTGCTCTTCAGTGACATATTCATCCTCTTCAGAGGAAGAATACTCATCAGAGCTCATAAATGGCAGAAGTAAATTCATTGGAATCTCTATGGTCTCAATGTGAGCCTCCGATTCCCATGGTTCCTCATTAGGGAACTCATTGGAGGCCAGTGGACGTCCATTGAGGTCTTCCTCAGTGGCGTTCACTGCCTCTTCTTCCTCTCCTAGTTCGGCCATGTTGATGGCCTTGCACTCTCCTTTTGGATTTTCTTCTGTATTGCTTGGAAGAGTACTAGGAGGGAGTTCAGTAATTTTCTTGCTCAGCTGTCCCACTTGTGCCTCCAAGTTTCTAATGGAGGACCTTGTTTCAGTCATGAAACTTTGAGTGGTTTTGATTAGATCAGAGACCATGGTTACTAAGTTAGAGTGGCTCTGCTTAGAATTCTCTGTCTGTTGCTGAGAAGATGATGGAAAAGGCTTGCCATTGTTAAACCTGTTTCTTCCACCATTATTGTTGTTGAAACCTTGTTGAGGTCTCTGTTGATCCTTCCATGAGAAATTTGGATGATTTCTCCATGAAGAATTATAGGTGTTTCCATAGGGTTCTCCCATATAATTCACCTCTTCCATTGAAGGGTTCTCAGGATCATAAGCTTCTTCTTCAGATGAAGCATCCTTAGTACTGCCTGGTGCAGCTTGCATTCCAGACAGACTTTGAGAAATCAAATTGACTTGCTGAGTCAATATTTTATTCTGAGCCAATATGGCATTCAGAGTATCAATCTCAAGAACTCCTTTCTTCTGATTTGTCCCATTGTTCACAGGATTCCTTTCAGAAGTGTACATGAATTGGTTATTTGCAACCATTTCAATTAGTTCTTGAGCTTCTGTAGGCGTCTTCTTCAGATGAAGAGATCCTCCAGCAGAGCTATCCAATGACATCATGGATAGTTCAGACAGACCATCATAGAAAATACCTATGATGCTCCATTCAGAAAGCATATCAGAGGGACACTTTCTGATCAATTGTTTGTATCTTTCCCAAGCTTCATAGAAGGATTCTCCTTCCTTCTGTCTGAAGGTTTGGATTTCCACTCTAAGCTTACTCAATTTTTGAGGTGGAAAGAACTTTGCCAAGAAGGCATTGACTAGCTTTTCCCAAGAGTTCAGGGTTTCTTTAGGTTGTGAGTCCAACCATATCCTAGCTCTGTCTCTTACAGCATAAGGAAATAGCATAAGTCTGTAGACCTCAGGGTCAACCCCATTAGTCTTGACAGTGTCACAGATTTGCAAGAATTCAGCTAAAAACTGATGAGGATCTTCCAATGGAAGTCCATGGAACTTGCAATTCTGTTGCATTAGAGAAACTAATTGAGGCTTAAGCTCAAAGTTATTTGCTCCATTGGCAGGGATAGAGATGCTTCTCCCATAGAAGTCGGGAGTAGGTGCAGTAAAGTCACCCAGCACCTTCCTTGTATTGTTGGCATTGTTGTTGTTTACGGCTGCCATGGGTTCTTCTTCTTTGAAGATTTCTGTTAGGTCCTCTTCAGAGAGTTGTGCCTTAGCTTCTCTTAGTTTTCGCTTCAAGGTCCTTTCAGGTTCAGGGTCAGCCTCAACAAGAATGCTTTTGTCTTTGCTCCTACTCATATGAAAGAGAAGAGAACAAGAAAATATGGAATTCTCTATGTCACAGTATAGAGATTCCTTGAGGTGTCAGAGGAAATGAAAAATAGAAGGAAGAAGCAGAAGAATTCGAACTTATCAAGAGAGATGGAGTTCGAATTCTTCCTTGAGGAATAGTGTTAGTCCATAAATAGAAGGATGTGAGAAGAGGGGAAGAAATTTTCGAAAATTAATTAAAAACATTTTAAAAACATTTTGAAAAATTGATTGATAATTTTCGAAAACTAAAAGTGGGAAAGAAATCAAGTGATTTTTGAAAAAGATTTTGAAATTAGAAATCAAAAAGATATGATTGAAAAGTTATGGTTTTAAAAAGATGTGATTGAGAAGATATGATTTGAAAAACAATTTAAAAAGATTTGATTTTAAAAATTAATGACTTGGCTAACAAGGAAAGATATGATTCAAACATTAAACCTTTCTCAACAGAAAAGGCAACAGACTTGAAATGTTGAATCAAATCATTAATTGTTAGCAAGTAACTTTGAAAATGGAAAGAAATTGATTTTGAAAAAGATTTGATCGAAAAGATTTGATTTGAAAAATATTTGATTTTGAAAAGATTTTGAAAACTTGAAAAAAATTTGCATTAAAAACAAAATCTTCCCTCTTGTGCCATCCTGGCGTTAAACGCCCAGAATGGTGCACATTCTGGCGTTTAACGCCCAAAGCACTACCCTTTTGGGCGTTAAACGCCCAGCCAGGCACCCTGGCTGGCGTTTAAACGCTAGTTTGCCTTCCTCACTGGGCGTTTTGAACGCCCAGCTTTTTCTGTATAATTCCTCTGCTGTATGTTCAGAATCTTCAATTCCCTGTATTATTGACTTGAAAAGACACAAATTAAAAATATTTTTGGATTTTTTTATAATGAGGAATAATCAAAATACAACTAAAATCAAATAACAATGCATGCAAGACACCAAACTTAGTAGTTTGTATACTATTGACACTAACAAAATGAGAATGCATATGAGAAACAACAAAACACTCAAGTCAAGAGAATTTAAAGATCAGAGCAAAGAAATCATCAAGAACAACTTGAAGATTAATGAAGACACATGAATGAATGCAAGAAGAACATAAACATGCAATTGACACCAAACTTAACATGAGACACTAGACTCAAACAAGAAATATTTTTGGTTTTTATGATTTTGTAAATTTTTTTTTTTGGATTTTTCGAAAATAAGGTGGAAAAAAAAATAAAGATATCAAAATTCTTAATGAGAATTCCAGGAATTATGCAATGTTAGTCTAAAGCTTCAGTCTAAAGAAATTAGACATGGCTAGCCAAGCTTCAGCAGGACATTGCATTCAAGAGCTAAATTGATGAGAATCAATCAGCTTTGGTGATGATAAGAACATCACCTTGAAACACTAGAATTCATTCTTAAGAACTCTGAAGATAAATACCTAATCTGAGCAACAAGATGAACCGTCAGTAGTCCATACTCGAAACAATCCCCGGCAACGGCGCCAAAAACTTGGTGCACGAAATTGTGATCACTACTTTTCACAACTCAAATAATCCCCGGTAATGAATCTAAAAACTTGGTGCTCAATACCATGGTATAAACACAACTTCGCACAACTAACCAGCAAGTGCACTGGGTCGTCCAAGTAATAAACCTTACGCGAGTAAGGGTCGATCCCACGGAGATTGTTGGTATGAAGCAAGCTATGCTCACCTTGTAAATCTTAGTCAGGCAGATTCAAATGGTTATGGATGATATATGAATAAAGCATAAAACAAGGATAGAGATACTTATGTAATTCATTGGTGAGAACTTCAGATAAGCGAATGGAGATGCTTTGTCCCTTCCGTCTCTCTGCTTTCCTACTGTCTTCATCCAATCCTTCTTACTCCTTTCCATGGCAAGCTGTATGTTGGGCATCACCGTTGTCAGTGGCTACAGTCCCGTCCTCTCAGTGAAAATGTTCAACGCACCCTGTCACGGCACGGCTAATCATCTGTCGGTTCTCAATCAGGTTGGAATAGAATCCATTGATTTTTTGCGTCTGTCACTAACGCCCAGCCTTCAGGAGTTTGAAGCTCGTCACAGTCATTCAATCATTGAATCCTACTCAGAATACCACAGACAAGGTTTAGACCTTCCGGATTCTCTTGAATGCCGCCATCAATTCTAGCTTATACCACGAAGATTCCGATTAAGGAATCCAAGAGATAAACATTCAAGCCTTGTTTGCTTGTAGAACGGGAGTAGTTGTCAGGCACGCGTTCATAAGTGAGAATGATGATGAGCGTCACATAATCATCACATTCATCAAGTTCTTGAGTGCGAATGAATATCTTGGAATAAGAACAAGCTGAATTGAATAGAAGAACAATAGTAATTGCATTAATACTCGAGGTACAGCAGAGCTCCACACCTTAATCTATGGTGTGTAGAAACTCCACCCGTTGAAAATACATAAGAACAAGGTCTAGGCATGGCCGTGAGGCCAGCTCCCAAAACGTGATCAAAAGATTCAAAGATCTAAAGATGATCTAAGATCCCAAGATGAAAATACAATAGCAAAAGGTCCTACTTATAGAGAACTAGTAGCTTAAGGTTTACAAAGATGAGTAAATGACATAAAAATCCACTTCCGGGCCCACTTGGTGTGTGCTTGGGCTGAGCATTGAAGCATTTTCGTGTAGAGACTCTTCTTGGAGTTAAACGCCAGCTTTTGTGCCAGTTTTGGGCGTTTAACTCCCATTCTTGTGCCAGTTCCGGCGTTTAACGCTGGGCATTCTTAAGCTGATTTGAAACGCCGGTTTGGGCCATCAAATCTCGGGCAAAGTATGGACTATTATACATTGCTGGAAAGCCCAGGATGTCTACTTTCCAACTTTTTTGAGAGCGCGCCAATTGGGCTTCTGTAGCTCCAGAAAATCCACTTCGAGTGCAGGGAGGTCAGAATCCAACAGCATCTGCAGTCCTTTTCAGTCTCTGAATCAGATTTTTGCTCAAGTCCCTCAATTTCCGCCAGAAAATACCTGAAATCACAGAAAAACACACAAACTCATAGTAAAGTCCAGAAAAGTGAATTTTAACTAAAAACTAATAAAAATATACAAAAAACTAACTAAATCATACTTAAAACATACTAAAAATAATGCCAAAAAGCGTATAAATTATCCGCTCATCAATAATCATGTCTTTAATTAGAATGCGTGAGTAGTTTCATTACTTGATGGGGAGTTGATTAAAAGGAACTCTTGAGTTGGAAGGATTGAAAGAAAAATTTGTAATTGGGTTAGATGTTGGATTGCTATCCTGTCACCGACGCCAATCCCTTTAAACTAAGTGGGTTGCAACTTGTGAACAGATCTGGCATTTCCACTTGTTTGACTTTCTCTTACCTAGTAAGGGATAACCAAACAGAACAACTATTAATTATAAATTAATCTTACAATCACACCATCAATGATAGAGATTCTAACCAATCAATTCCCAGTCAAGGCCTTTTATTTTTATTATTTAAATTTCCTCAAATTAAATCCCAATTTACTTAGCTCAACTCTTTTTGGAATATCTGATTAATAAAATAGCACACTTTTCTACAACTCGTTGGGAGACGACCTGGGACTTAAAACTCCCAGTAATTTTAATTTAAACTTTCAGTGACATATTTCTAAATTGATAGGCAGATTTTCGGTGAGTTAAGAACTATACTTGCAACGTAAACATTTTAATAAATTTTTAATTCACCAGCTTCTGCATCTCCATCAGCAGGTTGTACCTCAATGATCCCTAGCTTCTCCATTACAGAGAGTGGCATAAGATTTATGCCTGACCCTAGGTCACACAGAGCTTTTTCAAAGGTCATGGTGCCTATGGTACAGGGTATTAAGAATTTCCCAGGATCTTGTTTCTTTTGAGGTAGAGTTTTCTGAACCCATGTATCAAGTTCACTAATGAGCAAGGGAGGTTCACCTTCCCAAGTCTCATTACCAAATAACTTGGCATTCAGCTTCATGATGGCTCCTAGATATTGAGCAACTTGCTCTCCAGTCACATCTTCATCCTCTTCTGAGGAAGAATAGTCTTCAGAGCTCATGAATGGCAGAAGGAGATTTAGTGGAATCTCTATGGTCTCTATATGAGCCTCAGATTCCTTTAGGTCCTCTATAGGGAACTCCTTCTTGTTTGAGAGACGTCCCAGGAGGTCTTCCTCACTAGGATTTTCGTCCTTCTCCTCCCTTGTGCATTTGGCCATATTGATTACATCAATGGCCTTGCATTCTTCTTTTGGATTCTCTTCTGTATTGCTGGGGAGAATACTGGGAGGAGTTTTAATGACTTTCTTACTCAGCTGGCCCACTTGTGCCTCCAAATTTCTAATGGAGGATCTTGTCTCACTCATGAAACTTAAAGTGGCATTTGACAGATCAGAGACTAAGTTTGCTAAATTATAGGGGCTCTGCTTAGAATTCTTTGTCTGTTGCTGAGAAGATGATGGAAAAGGCTTGTTATTGCTTAGCCTGTTTCTTCCACCATTATTAAAGCCTTGTTGAGGCTTTTGTTGATCCTTTCATGAGAAATTTGGATGATTTCTCCATGATGAATTATAGGTGTTCCCATAAGGTTCACCCATGTAATTTACCTCTACTATTGCAGGGTTCTCAGGATCATAAGCTTCTTCAGAAGCTGCCTCTTTAGTACTGTTGGATGCATTTCGCCATCCATTCAGACTTTGAGAAATCATGTTGACTTGTTGAGTCAACACTTTGTTCTGAGCCAATATGGCATTCAGAGCATCAATTTCAAGAACTCCCTTCCTTTGAGGCGTCCCATTATTCACAGAATTCCTCTCAGAAGTGTACATGAACTGGTTATTTGCAACCATGTCAATAAGTTCTTGAGCTTCTGCAGGCGTTTTCTTTAGGTGAATGGATCCACCTGCAGAATGGTCCAATGACATTTTGGAAAACTCAGATAGACCATAATAGAATATATCTAATATGGTCCATTTTGAAAACATGTCAGAAGGACACTTTTTTAGTCATCTGCTTGTATCTTTCCCAAGCTTCATAGAGGGATTCACCATCTTTTTGTTTGAAGGTCTGAACATCCACTCTAAGCTTGCTCAGCTTTTGAGGAAGAAAGAATTTATCCAAAAAGCCCGTGACCAGCTTATCCCAGGAGTCCAGGCTATCTTTAGGTTGTGAGTCCAACCATGTTCTAGCTCTGTCTATTACAGCAAAAGGGGAAAAGCATGAGCCTGTAGACTTCAGGATCTACTCCATTTGTCTTAACAGTCTCACAAATCTGCAAGAACTCAGTTAAAAACTGATAAGGATCTTCAGATGGAAGTCCATGAAACTTGCAGTTATGTTGCATCAAAGCAACTAATTGAGATTTTAGCTCAAAATTGTTTGCTCCAATGGCATGAATTGAGATGCTTCTTCCATCAAACTTGGATGTTAGTTTAGTGAAATCACCAAGCATCCTCCTTGCATTATTGTTGTTGGGTTTGGCTGCCATCTCTTTCTCTTGTTCGAAAATTTCAGAAAGGTTACCTCTGGATTGTTGTAATTTAGCTTCTCTTAGTTTCCTCTTCAGAGTCCTTTCAGGTTCAGGATCAGCTTCAATAAGAGTGCCTTTTTCCTCATTCCTGCTCATATGAAAGAGAAGAGAAAAAGAAAAGGAAGAGGAATCCTCTATATCACAGTAAAGAGGATCCTTATTATTAGTAGAAGAAAAAAGGGAAGAAGAGGGAAGAAGAATGGGTAAGGATAGAGGTAGTGATTTGAGATGAAGAGAGGTGAAGAGAAGTGTTAGTAAATAAATAAATAAATAGAAGAAGAGGAGAGATAGAGAATTTCAAAAATAATTTTGAAAAAGTAGTTAGTGATTTTCGAAAATTAAAGATAAGATATAATTAAAATTAAAATTTAAAATAATTAATTAATTAAAAAGAATTTTTGAAAAAGGATGAGATATTTTCGAAAATTAGAGAGAGAGAAGTAGTTAGGTGGTTTTGAAAAAGATAAGAAATAAACAAAAAGTCAAATAGTTAGTTGAAAAAGATATTAAAGTCAAACTTGAAAAGATAAGAAGATATGAAGTTAGGTAAGATATTTTGAAATCAAATTTTTTTTTTGAAAAAGATAAAATTTTGAAAAATATATGATAAAAGATAAGATAAAAATATATGATAAAAAGATAAGATTTTTTAAGAAAAAGATATTTTGAAAAAGATTTAATTTTTAAAATTAAAATTGATTACTTGACTAACAAGAAACTAAAAGATAAGATTCTAGAGTTTAAAGATTGAACCTTTCTTAACAAGAAAGTAACAAACTTCAAATTTTTGAATCAATCACATTAATTGTTAGTGTAATTTCGAAATTTTGAAATAAAATTAAGAAAAAGATTTTTGAAAAAATATTTTGAAATTTTTGAAATTAATAAGATAAAAATGAAAAAGATTTTGATTTGAAAAAGTTTTGAAAAGATAAGATTTTTAAAATTGAAAATTTGACTTGACTTGTAAGAAACAACTAATTTTTAAAATTTTTTTTGACCAAGTCAACCCAAAATTTCGAAAATTTGGAGAGAAATAAGGAAAAGATATTTTTTTATTTTTGAATTTTTGATGATGAGAAAGAAAAACATAAAAATGACTCACAACATGAAAATTATGAATCAAAACTCATGATGCATGCAAGAACACTATGAATGTCAAGATGAACACCAAGAACACTTTGAAGATCATGATGAACATCAAGAACATAATTTTGAAAAATTTTTGATGCAAAGAAAACATGCAAGACACCAAACACAGAAATCTTTAATGCATGGACTCTAACATACGAAAAATGCATATGAAAAACAACAAACAACACAAAACAAGAAAATATCAAGATCAAACAAGAAGACTTGTCAAGAACAACTTGAAGATCATGAAGAACACCATGAATGCATGAATTTTCGAAAAATGCAAGAAAATTTTTTAAAGCATGCAATTGACACCAAACTTAAAAGTTGACTCAAGACTCAAATAAGAAACACAAAATATTTTTTATTTTTATGATTTTATGATTTTTTTTATATTTTTATTATTTTTTTCGAAAATATTCTTTAGAAAAACAGAAATAAAGAAAAAATTTTTTGAAAATTTTTTTTTGGAAACTTTTTGAAAAGAAAATTACCTAATCTGAGCAACAAGACGAACCATTAGTTGTCCATACTCGAACAATCCCCGGCAACGGCACCAAAAACCTGGTGCACGGAATTGTGATCATCAACAATGGCTCCAATAGTTTGGTAGCTCTCACACGTGAATTACACTTAGTCACAACTCCGCACAACTAACGAGCAAGTGCACTGGGTCGTCCAAGTAATACCTTACGTGAGTAAGGGTCGATCCCACGGAGATTGTTGGTATGAAGCAAGCTATGGTCATCTTATAGATCTCAGTCAGGCTGATTCAAATGTGATTGGATTAGATAATTAAAAGATAAATAAAATAAACAGGAAATAAAGATAAAGTTACTCATGTAATCCAATGGTGGAAATTTCAGATAGGTGCATGGAGGTGTTGTGTTCCTTCCGAATCTCTACTTTCTTATTACATTCATCCAATCCTTCTTACTCCTTTCCATGGCAAGCTGTATGTAGGGCATCACCGTTGTTAATGGCTACATCCCATCCTCTCAGTGAAAATGGTCCAAATGCTCTGTCACAGCACGGCTAATAATCTGTCGGTTCTCAATCAGGTTGGAATAGAATCTCGTGATTCTTTTGCATCTGTCACTAACGCCCAGCCTTCAGGAGTTTGAAGCTCATCGCAGTCATTCAATCCCAAAATCCTACTCGAAATACCACAGACAAGGTTAGACTTTTTGGATTCCCATGAATGCCGCCATTAATTCTAACTTATACCATGAAGATTCTGATCAAGGAATCCAAGAGATATGCGCCCGGCCTAAGGTAGAACGGAAGTGGTTGTCAGTCACGCGCGTTCATAGGTGAGAATGATGATGAGTGTCACGGATCATCACATTCGTCAAGTTGAAGTGCAATGAATATCTTAGAACAGGAATAAATCGAATTAGGTAGAAAATAATAGTAATTGCATTAAAACTTGAGGTACAGCAGAGCTCCACACCCTTAATCTATGGTGTGTAGAAATTCCACCGTTGAAAATACATAAGTGAAAGGTCCAGGCATGGCCGAATGGCTAGCCCCCCCACCCCCCCCCAAATATCTAAGAAGTAATCGTCCAAAGATGTCTAATACACTAGTAAAAAGTTCTATTTATACTAAACTAGCTACTAGGGTTTATAGAGGTAAGTAATTTATGCATAAATCCACTTCTGGGGCCCACTTGGTGTGTGCTTGGGCTGAGCTTGATCTATCCACGAGATGAGGCTTCTCTTGGAGTTGAACGCCAAGTTGTAACGTGTTTTGGGCGTTCAACTCTGGTTCGTGACGTGTTTCTGGCGTTTGACTCCAGAATGCAGCATGGAACTGGTGTTGAGCACCAGTTTACGTCGTCAAAATTCCGAATAAAGTATAGACTATTATATATTGCTGGAAAGCTCTGGATGTCTACTTTTCAACGACGTTGAGAGCGCGCCATTTAGAGTTTAGTAGCTCCAGAAAATTCATTTTGAGTGCAGGGAGGTCAGATTCCAACAGCATCAGCAGTCCTTTGTCAGCCTCTTATCAGAGTTTTGCTCAGGTCCCTCAATTTCAGCTAGAAAATACCTGAAATTATAGAAAAACACACAAACTCATAGTAAATTCCAGAAATGTGAATTTAGCATAAAAACTAATGAAAACATCCCTAAAAGTAACTAGATCATACTAAAAACTACCTAAAAACAATGCCAAAAAGCGTATAAATTATCCGCTCATCATGCCCAAAACATGCAGCGTTTGGGCGTTTAACGCCAGAATGGTAGGGAGGAGGTAAAATTCGTTTTTCTTCATAAATTTTCAAATTTTTATGTTTCAATTCATGATTTCTTGCATAAACATGTTTCAAAATATCATCCTTCAATTCCAAAAAAAAATTTTAATCCTAATTTCTAAAAACTCTTCTTCCCTTTCTTCTTCTACTAATAATAAGGATCCTCTTTACTGTGACATAGAGGATTCCTCTTCCTTTTCTTTTTCTCTTCTCTTTTATATGAGCAGGAATAAGGAAAAGGCACTCTTGTTGAAGCTGATCCTGAACCTAAAAGGACTCTGAAGAGGAAACTAAAAGAAGCTAAATTACAACAATCCAGAGGTAACCTTTTTGAAATTTTCGAACAAGAGAAAGAGATGGCAGTCGAACCCAACAACAATAATGCAAGGAGGATGCTTGGTGATTTCACTAAACCAACGTCCAAGTTTGATGGAAGAAGCATCTCAATTCTTGCCATTGGAGCAAACAATTTTGAGCTAAAACCTCAATTAGTTGCTTTGATGCAACATAACTGCAAGTTTCATGGACTTCCATCTGAAGATCCTTATCAGTTTTTAACTGAGTTACCCATTTTTATTTACTCTCTGGCTTTTGTTATTTAGGTGGTATCCCGAGATTGAAGAGATCAAATCCCTCCCGGGAACACACGAAACAAAGATATGAACTACGTAAATAAAAATGGAAAAGAGATGTTTCCAATTCATCCAAATCAGAAGCTTTTTCTATATCCATATGATCTACTTGCAGATTTGTGAGACTGTTAAGACAAATGGAGTAGATCCTGAAATCTACAGGCTCATGCTTTTCCCCTTTTGCTGTAATAGACAGAGCTAGAACATGGTTGGACTCACAACCTAAAGATAGCCTGGACTCCTGGGAAAAGCTGGTCACGGGCTTCTTGGATAAATTCTTTCCTCCTCAAAAGCTGAGCAAGCTTAGAGTGGATGTTCAGACCTTCAAACAAAAAGATGGTGAATCCCTCTATGAAGCTTGGGAAAGATACAAGCAGATGACCAAAAAGTGTCCTTCTGACATGTTTTTAGAATGGACCATATTAGATATATTCTATTATGGTCTATCTGAGTTTTCCAAAATGTCATTGGACCATTCTACAAGTGGATCCATTCACCTAAAGAAAACGCCTACAGAAGCTCAAGAACTTATTGACATGGTTGCAAATAACCAGTTTATATACACTTCTGAGAGGAATTCTGTGAATAATGGGACACCTCAAAGGAAGGGAGTTCTTGAAATTGATGCTCTGAATGCCATATTGGCTTAGAACAAAGTGTTGACTCAACAAGTCAACATGATTTCTCAAAGTCTGAATGGATGGCGAAATGCATCCAACAGTACTAAAGAGGCAGCTTCTGAAGAAGCTTATGATCCTGAGAACCCTGCAATAGCAGAGGTAAATTACATGGGTGAACCTTATGGGAACACCTATAATTCATCATGGAGAAATCATCCAAATTTCTCATGGAAGGATCAACAAAAGCCTCAACAAGGCTTTAATAATGGTGGAAGAAACAGGCTAAGCAATAATAAGCCTTTTCCATCATCTTCTCAGCAACAGACAGAGAATTCTGAGCAGAGCCCCTCTAATTTAGCAAACTTAGTCTCTGATCTGTCAAAGGCCACTTTAAGTTTCATGAGTGAGATAAGATCCTCCATTAGAAATTTGGAGGCACAAGTGGGCCAGCTGAGTAAGAAAGTCATTGAAACTCCTCCCAGTATTCTCCCCAGCAATACAGAAGCGAATCCAAAAGGAGAATGCAAGGCCATTGATGTAATCAATATGGCCGAATGCACAAGGAAGGAGAAGGACGAAAATCCTAGTGAGGAAGACCTCCTGGGACGTCTCTCAAACAAGAAGGAGTTCCCTATAAAGGACCTAAAGGAATCTGAGGCTCATATAAAGACCAAAGAGATTCCACTAAATCTCCTTCTGCCATTCATGAGCTCTGAAGACTATTCTTCCTCAGAAGAGGATGAAGATGTGACTGGAGAGCAAGTTGCTCAATATCTAGGAGCCATCATGAAGCTGAATGCCAAGTTATTTGGTATTGAGACTTGGAAAGGTGAACCTCCCTTGCTCATTAGTGAACTTGATACATGGGTTCAGCAAACTCTACCTCAAAAGAAACAAGATCCTGGGAAATTCTTAATACCCTGTACCATAGGCACCATGACCTTTGAAAAAGCTCTGTGTGACCTAGGGTCAGGCATAAATCTTATGCCACTCTCTGTAATGGAGAAGTTGGGGATCATTGAGGTGCAGCCTGCCTTATTCTCATTACAATTGGTAGACAAGTCAGTAAGACAAGCTTATGGATCAGTAGAGGACGTGTTGGTAAAGGTTAAAGGCCTTTACATTCCTGCTGATTTTATAATCTTAGACACTAGGAAGGAGGAGGATGAATGCATCATCCTTGGAAGACCTTTCCTAGCCACAGCAAAAGCTGTGATAGATGTTAACAGAGGAGAATTAGTCCTTCAATTGAATGGGGACTACCTTGTGTTTAAGGTACACGGCTATCCTTCTGTAACAAGGGAGAGTAAGCATGCAGAGCTTCTCTCAATACAGAGTCAAACAGAGCCCCCACAATCAAACTCTAAGTTTGGTGTTGAACCCCCATATCCAAACTCTAAGTTTGGTGTTGGGAGTCCACAACATTGACCTGATCACCTGTGAGGCTCCATGAGAGCCCACTATCAAGCTATTGACATTAAAAAAGCGCTTGTTGGGAGGCAAACCCAATTTTTATTTATCTAATTTTATTTTATTTAATTGTTATTTTGTGTTTTAGTAGGTTCATGATCATGTGGAGTCACGAAAAAAATATTAAAATTAAAAACAGAATCAAAAACAGCAGAAGAAAAATCACACCCTAGAGGAAGGACTTACTGGCGTTTAAACGCCAGTAAGGAGCATCTGGCTGGCATTCAACG
Organism: Arachis stenosperma; assembly: GCF_014773155.1. Lineage (NCBI taxonomy): Eukaryota > Viridiplantae > Streptophyta > Magnoliopsida > Fabales > Fabaceae > Arachis > Arachis stenosperma. The sequence continues at coordinate 135,110,645 of NC_080379.1, forward strand.
CCAGAACAGAGCATGGATCTGGCGCTGAACGCCAGAAACAAGTAACATCCTGGCGTTTGAACGCCAGGAATATGCCCTGAGGAAAGCTAGCGCTGAACGCCAGTAACAAGCATGGAACTGGCGTTCAACGCCAGAAACTGCTACACAGGGCGTGAACGCCCAGAACGTGCACCACTTCGGCGTTTAAAACGCCAGAATGGTATGCTAAGGCATTTTACATGCCTAATTGGTGCAGGGATGTAAATCCTTGACACCTCAGTATCGGGACCCCACAGGATCATCTCAGGATCTGTGGACCCACAGGATCCCCACCACATATTCCCACCTTACTCCTAATTAATACTATAACACACTTTCCCAAAAAACCATTCACCAATCACCTCAATCTCTCTCCCATTACCCCTTTCACCATCACATCCATCCACTTCCCCATAAACCCCACCTACCTTCAAAATTCAAAATCTTTCCACCAAAACCCACCCTAAAGGCCCAACCTACCCCTCTCACTTCCCTATATAAACCCCTCCATTCTCCTTAATTTTCACACAACACAAACCCTCTCTCCTTCTGGCCGAATACACCTTTCCCCCTCTCCTCTATATTTTCTTCTTCTTCTTCTTCTTTTCTTTCTTTTCTTGCTCAAGGGCGAGCAATATTTTAAGTTTGGTGTGGTAAAAGAATAAGCTTTTTATTTTTCCATTACCATTGATGGCACCTAAGGCCGGAGAATCCTCTAGAAAAGGGAAAGGGAAGACAAAAGCTTCCACCTCCGAGTCATGGGAGATGGAAAGATTCATCTCCAAAGCCCATCAAGACCACTTCTATGATGTTGTGGCCAAGAAGAAGGTGATCCCTGAGGTCCCTTTCAAGCTCAAGAAAAATGAGTATCCGGAGATCCGACATGAGATCCAAAGAAGAGGTCGGGAAGTTTTAACCAACCCCATTCAACAAGTCGGAATCTTAATGGTTCAAGAGTTCTATGCTAATGCATGGATCACTAGGAACCATGATCAAAGTGTGAACCCGAGTCCAAAGAATTATCTTACAATGGTTCAGGGGAAATACTTAGATTTTAGTCTGGAAAATGTGAGGTTGGCATTCAACTTACCCATGATGCAAGGAGATGCACGCCCCTACACTAGAAGGGTCAACTTTAATCAAAGGTAGGACTAAGTCCTTATGGACATATGTGTGGAAGGAGCTCAATGGAAAAGAGACTCCAAAGGCAAGCCGGTTCAACTGAGAAGACTGGACCTCAAGCCTGTTGGTGCGCGAAATTGTGATCACTACAACTTCGCACAACTAACCAGCAAGTGCACTGGGTCGTCCAAGTAATACCTTACGTGAGTAAGGGTCGATCCCACGGAGATTGTTGGTATGAAGCAAGCTATGGTCACCTTGTAAATCTTAGTCAGGCAGACTCAAATGGGTATAGGTGATGAATGAATAAAACATAGAGATAAAGATAGAGAGATACTTATGCATATCATTGGGTAAGAGCTTCAGATAAGCGTATGAAGATGCCTTCCCTTCCGTCTCTCTGCTTTCCTACTGTCTTCATCCAATCCTTCTTACTCCTTTCCATGGCAAGCTTATGCAAGGGTTTCACCGTTGTCAGTGGCTACCTCCATCCTCTCAGTGAAAATGTTCCTATGCTCTGTCACAGCATATGGATAATCAGCTGTCGGTTCTCGGTCAGGCCGGAATAGAATCCAGTGATTCTTTTGCGTCTGTCACTAACGCCCCGCCTGCTAGGAGTTTGAAGCACGTCACAGTCATTCAATCATTGAATCCTACTCAGAATACCACAGACAAGGTTAGACCTTCCGGATTCTCTTGAATGCCGCCATCAGTTCTCGCCTATACCACGAAGACTCTGATCTCACGGAATGGCTGGCTTGTTGTCAGGCGAGCACTCGGTTGTCAGGCGATCAACCATGCATCGTGTATCAGGAATAAGAGATAACACTAGAGCCTCGTATGCTTGTAGAACAAGAGTGGTTGTCAGTCACTTTGTTCATAAGTGAGAATGATGATGAGTGTCACGGATCATCACATTCATCAAGTTGAAGAACAAGTGATATCTTGGACAAAGAACAAGCGGAATTGAATAGAAGAACAATAGTAATTGCATTAATACTCGAGGTACAGCAGAGCTCCACACCTTAATCTATGGTGTGTAGAAACTCCACCGTTGAAAATACATAAGAACAAGGTCTAGGCATGGCCGAATGGCCAGCCTCCCAAATGATCTAAGATAGCATGAAACTCAAAGATAGCTACCAAGATGTCTAATACAATAGTAAAAGGTCCTACTTATAGAAAACTAGTAGCCTAAGGTGTACAAAGATGAGTAAATGACATAAAAATCCACTTCCGGGCCCACTTGGTGTATGCTTGGGCTGAGAAATGAAGCATTTTCGTGTAGAGACTCTTCTTGGAGTTAAACGCCAGCTTTTATGCCAGTTTGGGCGTTTAACTCCCATTTTGGTGCCAGTTCCGGCGTTTAACGCTGGAATTCCTGAGGGTGACTTTGAACGCCGGTTTGGGCCATCAAATCTTGGGAAAAGTATGAACTATCATATATTGCTGGAAAGCCCAGGATGTCTACTTTCCAACGCCTTTGAGAGCGCGCCAATTGGGCTTCTGTAAGTCCAGAAAATCCACTTCGAGTGCAGGGAGGTCAGAATCCAACAGCATCTGCAGTCCTTTTCAGTCTCTGAATCAGATTTTTGCTCAGATCCCTCAATTTCAGCCAGAAAATACCTGAAATCACAGAAAAACACACAAACTCATAGTAAAGTCCAGAAAAGTAAATTTTAACTAAAAACTAATAAAAATATAATAAAAACTAACTCAAAGATACTAAAAACATACTAAAAACAATGCCAAAAAGGGTACAAATTGTCCGCTCATCACAACACCAAACTTTAAATTGTTGCTTGTCCCCAAGCAACTGAAGATCAAATAGGATAAAAAGAAGAGAATATGCAATGAACTCCAAAAACATCTATGAAGATCAGTATTAATTAGATGAGCGGGGCTTTTAGCTTTTTGCCTCTGAACAGTTTTGGCATCTCACTCTATCCTTTGGAACTCAGAATGATTGGCTTCTTTAGGAACTCAGAATCCAGATAGTGTTATTGATTCTCCTAGTTAAGTATGATGATTCTTGAACACAGCTACTTATTGAGTCTTGGCTGTGGCCCAAAGCACTCTGTCTTCCAGTATTACCACCGGATACATACATGCCACAGACACATAATTGGGTGAACCTTTTCAGATTGTGACTCAACTTTGCTAAAGTCCCCAATTAGAGGTGTCCAGGGTTCTTAAGCACACTCTTATTGCCTTGGATCACAACTTTATTTCTTTCTTTTTCTCTTTCTTTTTCGTTTTTTTTTTTCGCCTCTCTTTTTTTTTTATATTCACTGCTTTTTCTTGCTTCAAGAATCATTTTTATGATTTTTCAGATCCTTAGTAACATGTCTCCTTTTTCATCATTCTTTTAAGAGCCAACATTCATGAACCACAAATTCAAAAGACATATGCACTGTTCAAGCATACATTTAGAGAACAAAAGTGTTGCCACCACATCATGATAATTAAACTGTTATAAAATTCAAAATTCATGCAATTCTTATCTTTTTCGATTAAGAACAATGTTTATTCAAGAAAGGTGATGGATTCATAGGACATTCATAACTTTAAGGCATAGACACTAAGATACTAATGATCATAAGACACAAACATGGACAAACATAAAGCACAATTTTCGAAAAACAGAAAATTAAAGAACAAGGAGATTAAAGAACGGGTCCACCTTAGTGATGGCGGCTTGTTCTTCCTCTTGAAGGTCTTATGGAGTGCTTGAGCTCCTCAATGTCTCTTCCTTGTCTTTGTTGCTCCTCTCTCATGATTCTTTGATCTTCTCTAATTTCATGGAGGAGAATGGAGTGTTCTTGGTGCTCCACCCTTAGTTGTCCCATGTTGGAACTCAATTATCCTAGGGAGGTGTTTAGTTGCTCCCAATAGTCTTGTGGAGGAAAGTGCATCCCTTGAGGTATCTCAGGGATCTCATGATGAGAGGGGTCTCTTGTTTGCTCCATCCTTTTCTTAGTGATGGGCTTGTCCTCATCAATGGGGATGTCTCCCTCTATGTCAACTCCAACTGAATAACAGAGGTGACAAATGAGGTGAGGAAAGGCTAACCTTGCTAAGGTAGAGGACTTGTTCGCCACCCTATAGAGTTCTTGGGCTATAACCTCATGAACTTCCACTTCTTCTCCAATCATGATGTTATGAATCATGATGGCCCGGTCTAGAGTAACTTCGGACCGGTTGCTAGTGGGAATGATTGAGCGTTGGATAAACTCCAACCATCCTCTAGCCACGGGTGTGAGGTCATGCCTTTTCAATTGAACCGGCTTCCCTCTTGAATCTCTCTTCCATTGTGCGCCCTCTTCACATATAACTGTGAGGACTTGGTCCAACCTTTGATCAAAGTTGACCCTTCTAGTGTAAGGATGTTCATCCCCTTGCATCATGGGCAAATTGAACGCCAACCTTACACTTTCCGGACTAAAATCCAAGTATTTCCCCCGAACCATAGTAAGATAGTTCTTTGGATCCGGGTTCACACTTTGATCATGGTTCTTGGTGATCCATGCGTTGGCATAGAACTCCTGAACCATCAAGATTCTGACTTGTTGAATGGGGTTGGTAAGGACTTCCCAACCTCTTCTTCGGATCTCATGTCGGATCTCCGGATATTCACCCTTTTTGAGTGAAAAAGGGACCTCGGGGATCACCTTCTTCAAGGCCACAACTTCATAGAAGTGGTCTTGATGCACCCTTGAGATGAATCTATCCATCTCCCATGACTCAGAGGTGGAAGCTTTTGCCTTCCCTTTCCTCTTTCTAGAGGTTTCTCCGGCCTTGGATGCCATAAATGGTTATGGAAAAACAAAAAGCAATGCTTTTACCACACCAAACTTAAAAGGTTTGCTCGTCCTCGAGCAAAAGAAGAAAGAAGAGAGTAGAAGAAGAAGAAATGGGGAAAAAGGGAATGGCTTTGTGTTCGGCCAAAGATGGGGAGAAGTGGTGTTTAGGTTGTGTGAAAATGAAGGGGTGAAGAAGGGTTAATATAGGAGAGGGGGGCACATGGTTCGGTCATGTGTGGGTGGGTTTGGGAGGGAAAGTGGTTTGAATTTGAATGGTGAGGTAGGTGGGGTTTTATGAAGGATGGATGTGAGTGGTGAGGAGAAAGATGGGATTTGATAGGTGAATGGTTTTTGGGGAAGAGGAGTTGAGGTGATTGGTGAATGGGTGAAGAAGAGAGATAGAGTGGTGGGGTTGGTGGGGATCCTGTGGGGTCCACAGATCCTGTGGTGTCAAGGAAAAGTCATCCCTGCACCAAATGGCATTCAAAATCACGTTTTGAGCCATTTCTGGCGTTAAACGCCGGGCTGATGCCCATTCCTGGCGTTTAACGCCAGGTTCTTGCCCTTTTCTGGCGTTTAACGCCAGTCTGGTGCCCCTTTCTGGCGTTAAACGCCCAGAATGGTGCCAGACTGGGCGTTAAACGCCCAACTGCTAGCCTCACTGGCGTTTAAACGCCAGTGGGTTCTTCGTCCAGGGTGTGCTATTTTTCTTCCTGTTTTTCATTCTGTTTTTGTTTTTTTCAATTGATTTTGTGTCTTCTTATGATCATCAACCTACAAAATAACAAAAAATAACAAAAGAAAATAGATAAAACATAACATTGGGTTGCCTCCCAACAAGCGCTTCTTTAATGTTAGTAGCTTGACAGAGGGCTCTCATGGAGCCTCACAGATATTCAGAGCAATGTTGGAACCTCCCAACACCAAACTTAGAGTTTGAATGTGGGAGTTCAACACCAAACTTAGAGTTTGGTTGTGGCCTCCCAACACCAAACTTAGAGTTTGACTGTGGGGGCTCTGCTTGACTCTGATTTGAGAGAAGCTCTTCATGCTTCCTCTCCATGGTGACAGAGGGATATCCTTGAGCCTTAAACACAAAGGATTCTTCATTCACTTGAATGATCAGTTCACCTCCATCAACATCAATCACAGCCTTTGCTGTGGCTAGGAAGGGTCTGCCAAGGATGATAGATTCATCCATGCACTTCCCAGTCTCTAGGACTATGAAATCAGTAGGGATGTAATGGTCCTCAATCTTCACCAGAACATCCTCTACAAGTCCATGAGCTTGTTTTCTTGAGTTGTCTGCCATCTCTAGTGAGATTCTTGCAGCTTGTACCTCAAAGATCCTTAGCTTCTCCATTACAGAGAGAGGCATGAGGTTTACACTTGACCTTAAGTCACACAAAGCCTTCTTGAAGGTCATGGTGCCTATGGTACAAGGTACTGAAATCTTCCCAGGATCTTGTCTCTTTTGAGGTAATTTCTGCCTAGACAAGTCATCCAGTTCTTTGGTGAGCAAAGGAGGTTCATCCTCCCAAGTCTCATTTCCAAATAACTTGTCATTTAGCTTCATGATTGCTCCAAGGTATTTAGCAACTTGCTCTTCAGTGACATACTCATCCTCTTCAGAGGAGGAATACTCATCAGAGCTCATGAAAGGCAGAAGTAAGTCCAATGGAATCTCTATGGTCTCATTTTGAGCCTCAGATTCCCATGGTTCCTCATTAGGGAACTCATTGGAGGTTGGTGCACGGCCATTGAGGTCTTCCTCAGTGGCGTTCACTTCCTCTCCTTCCTCTCCAAATTCGGCCATGTTGATGGCCTTGCACTCTCCTTTTGGATTTTCTTCTGTGTTGCTTGGAAGAGTGCTTGGAGGGAGTTCAGTAACTTTCTTGCTCAGCTGTCCCACTTGTGCCTCCAAATTTCTAATGGAGGACCTTGTTTCAGTCATGAAACTTTGAGTGGTTTTGATTAGATCAGAGACCATGGTTGCTAAGTCAGAGGGGTTCTGCTTAGAATTCTCTGTCTGTTGCTGAGAAGATGATGGAAAAGGCTTGCCATTGCTAAACCTGTTTCTTCCACCATTGTTGTTGTTGAAACCTTGTTGAGGTTTCTCTTGATTCTTCCATGAGAAATTTGGGTGATTTCTCCATGAAGAATTATAGGTGTTTCCATAGGGTTCTCCTAGGTAATTCACCTCTTCCATTGAAGGGTTCTCAGGATCATAAGCTTCTTCTTCAGATGAAGCATCCTTAGTACTGCTTGGTGCATTTTGCATTCCAGACAGACTTTGAGAAATTAAATTGACTTGTTGAGTCAATATCTTATTCTGAGCCAATATGGCATTCAGAGTATCAATCTCAAGAACTCCTTTCTTCTGACTTGTCCCATTGTTCACAGGATTCCTTTCAGAAGTGTACATGAATTGGTTATTTGCAACCATTTCAATGAGTTCTTGAGCCTCTGTAGGTGTCTTCTTCAGATGAAGAGATCCTCCAGCAGAGCTATCCAAAGACATCTTGGATAGTTCAGAGAGACCATCATAGAAAATACATATGATGCTCCATTCAGAAAGCATGTCTGAAGGACATTTTCTGATTAATTGTTTGTATCTTTCCCAAGCTTCATAGAGGGATTCTCCATCCTTCTGTCTGAAGGTTTGGACTTCCACTCTAAGCTTACTCAATTTTTGAGGTGGAAAGAACTTTGCCAAGAAGGCATTGACTAGCTTTTCCCAAGAGTCCAGGCTTTCTTTAGGTTAAGAGTCCAATCATATTCTAGCTCTGTCTCTTACAGCAAAAGGGAATAGCATCAGTCTGTAGACCTCAGGGTCAACCCCATTAGTCTTGACTGTGTCACAGATTTGCAAGAACTCAGCTAAAAACTGATGAGGATCTTCCAATGGAAGTCCATGGAACTTGCAATTCTGTTGCATTAGAGAAACTAATTGAGGCTTAAGCTCAAAGTTGTTTGCTCCAATGGCAGGGATAGAGATGCTTCTCCCATAGAAGTCGGGAGTAGGTGCAGTAAAGTCACCCAGCACCTTCCTTGCATTGTTGGCATTGTTGTTGTTTTCGGCTGCCATATCTTCTTCTCCTTTGAAGAATTTGGTTAGGTCCCCTACAGAGAGTTGTGCCTTAGCTTCTCTTAGCTTTCGCTTCAAGGTCCTCTCAGGTTCAGGGTCAGCTTCAACAAGAATGCCTTTGTCTTTGTTCCTGCTCATATGAAAGAGAAAAGAACAAGAGAATGTGGAATCCTCTATGTCACAGTATAGAGATTCCTTGAGGTGTCAGAGGAAACGAAAAACAGAAGAAAGAGGTAGAAGAATTCGAACTTGATCAGATAGAGTTCGAATTGTGCATTAGAAGGAGTGATACTCCATAAATAGAAGGATGTGAGAAGAGGGGAAGGAAATTTTCGAAAATTAAGTGAAAAAGTTTGAAAATATTTTGAAAAACTTTAATTGATTTTCGAAAATCAAGAGTGAAAGAAAAAATATCAAGTAATTTTTGAAAAGATTTTGAGATTAGAAGTTAAAAAGATATAGTTGAAAACTATTTGAAAAAGATGTGCTCGAAAAGATATGATTGAAAAGATATGATTTGAAAACAATTTTAAAAGATATGATTTGAAAACAATTTTTAAAAGATATGATTTTGAAAAACTTTGAAAACTTTGAAAAAAAATTTGATTTGAAAACAAAATCTTCCCCCTTTTGCCATCCTGGCGTTAAACGCCCAGAATGGTATCCATTCTGGCGTTTAACGCCCAAAATGCTACCTTTTTGGGCGTTAAACGCCCAACCAGGTACCCTGGCTGGCGTTTAAACGCCAGTCTGTCCTTCTTCACTGGGCGTTTTGAACGCCCAGCTTTTTCTGTGTAATTCCTCTGCTGCATGTTCTGAATCTTCAGTTCCCTGTACTATTGACTTGAAAATAGAACCATGATCAAATAAACAAGGCATGCAAGACACCAAACTTAAGATTAGACACTAGACTCAAACAAGAAACATAAAATCTTTTTTTGGTTTTTATGGTTTTGTAATTTTTTTGTGCTTTTTCGAAAAATATATGAAAATAGAAAATGAAGGTTTCAGAATTCTCAATTTGAATTCCAGGAATCATTGCAATGCTAGTCTAAGACTTCGGTCCAGGAATTAGACATGGCTTCACAGCCAGCCAAGCTTTCAAAGAAAGCTTCGGTCCAAAACACTAGACATGGCCAATGGCCAGCCAAGCCTTAGCAGATCATTGCTCCAATGGCAAGATTGATGGAAATCAACAAGCTATTGTGATGATCAGTTGAAACCTCGGTCCAATAAGATTAGACATAGCTTCTCAGCCAGCCAGATTTCAGCAGATCATCATGAAACTCTAGAATTCATTCTTAAGAACTCTGAAGAAAAATACCTAATCTAAGCAACAAGATGAACCGTCAGTTGTCCATACACAAGAACAATCCCCGGCAACGGCGCCAAAAACTTGGTGCGCGAAATTGTGATCACTACAACTTCGCACAACTAACCAGCAAGTGCACTGGGTCGTCCAAGTAATACCTTACGTGAGTAAAGGTTGATCCCACGGAGATTGTTGGTATGAAGCAAGCTATGGTCACCTTGTAAATCTTAGTCAGGCAGACTCAAATGGGTATAGGTGATGAATGAATAAAACATAGAGATAAAGATAGAGATACTTATGCATACCATTGGTAAGAGCTTCAGATAAGCGTATGAAGATGCCTTCCCTTCCGTCTCTCTGCTTTCCTACTGTCTTCATCCAATCCTTCTTACTCCTTTCCATGGCAAGCTTATGCAAGGGTTTCACCGTTGTCAGTGGCTACCTCCCATCCTCTCAGTGAAAATGTTCCTATGCTCTGTCACAGCATATGGCTAATCAGCTGTCGGTTCTCGGTCAGGCCGGAATAGAATCCAGTGATTCTTTTGCGTCTGTCACTAACGCCCCGCCTGCTAGGAGTTTGAAGCACGTCACAGTCATTCAATCATTGAATCCTACTCAGAATACCACAGACAAGGTTAGACCTTCCGGATTCTCTTGAATGCCGCCATCAGTTCTCGCCTATACCACGAAGACTCTGATCTCACGGAATGGCTGGCTCGTTTGTCAGGCGAGCACTCGGTTGTCAGGCGATCAACCATGCATCGTGTATCAGGAATCCAAGAGATAAACACTAGAGCCTCATATGCTTGTAGAACAAGAGTGGCTGTCAGTCACTTTGTTCATAAGTGAGAATGATGATGAGTGTCACGGATCATCACATTCATCAAGTTGAAGAACAAGTGATATCTTGGACAAAGAACAAGCGGAATTGAATAGAAGAACAATAGTAATTGCATTAATACTCGAGGTACAGCAGAGCTCCATCATCCCCACTAGCAACCGATCTGAAGTTACTGTGGATCGGGCCATCATGATTCATAGCATCATGATTGGAGAGGAAGTAGAAGTTTATGAAGTCATCTCCCATGAATTCTACAAAATAGCCGATAAGTCCTCTACTTTGGCAAGGCTAGCTTTTCCTCATCTTATTTGCCATCTATGTTACTCAGCTGGAGTTATCATAGAAGGAGACATACTCATTGAGGAGGACAAGCCCATCACTAAGAAAAGGATGGAGCAAACAAGAGAGCCCACTCATGTAACCCAAGAGAGGCATGAGGAAGCTCTTCACCAAGAAATCCCGGAGATGCCTCAAGGGATGCACTTTCCTCCCAACAACTATTGGGAACAACTCAACACTTCCTTAGAAGATTTGAGTTACAATGTGGATCAATTAAGGGTGGAACATCAAGAGCACTCCATCATTCTCCATGAAATTAGAGAAGATCAAAGAGCAATGAGGGAGGAGCTACAAATGCAAGGAAGGGACATAGAAGAGCTTAAGGACATTATTGGTCCTTCAAGAAGAAGACGCCACTAAGGTGGACTCATTCTTTGCTCTTATTTTCTGTTGTTCGGTTTTTATGTTATATGATCATCTATGTTTTGTGTCTCTACTTCATGATCATTAGTATGTAGTAACTATGTCTTAAAGCTATGAATAAATTCCATAAATCCTTCACCTTTCTTAAATAAAACATGTTTTTTCAATACAAACAAACAAGAAGTACATGAATTTCGAAAATTGTCCTTGAAATTAGTTTAATTATATTGATATGGTGAAAATACTTTTTGTTTTCTGAATGAATGCTTGAACAGTGCATATTTTTTATCTTGTTGTTTATGAATGTTAAAATTGTTGGCTCTTGAAAGAATGATGAACAAAGAGAAATGTTATTGATGATCTGAAAAATCATGAAAATTGATTCTTGAAGCAAGAAAAAGCAGTGAAAAAGCAAAAGCTTGTGAAAAATAAAATTTGGCGAAAAAAATCAGAAAGAAAGAGAAAAAGCAAGCAGAAAAAGCCAATAGCCCTTAAAACCAAAAGGCAAGGGTAAAAAAGGATCCAAGGCTTTGAGCATCAATGGATAGGAGGGCCCAAGGAAATAAAATCCAAGCCTAAGCGGCTAAATCAAGCTGTCCCTAACCATGTGCTTGTCGCATGCAGGTCCAAGTGAAAAGCTTGAGACTGAGTGGTTAAAGTCATGATCCAAAGCAAAAAAAGTGTGCTTAAGAGCTCTGGACACCTCTAACTGGGGACTCTAGCAAAGCTGAGTCACAATCTAAAAAGGTTCACCCAGTCATGTGTCTGTGGCATTTATGTATCCAGTGGTAATACTGGAAAACAAAGTGCTTAAGGCCACGGCCAAGACTCATAAAAGTAGCTGTGTTCAAGAATCAACATACTTAACTAGGAGAAACAATAACACTATCCGAAATTCTAAGTTCCTAGAGAAGCCAATCATTATAAACTTCAAAAAAAAAGTAAGATGCCAAAATTGTTCAGAAGCAAAAAGCTACAAGTCCCGCTCATCTAATTAGAATTAATATTCATTGATATTTTTGGATTTATAGTATATTATCTTCTTTTTATCCTAATTTATCTTCAGTTGCTTGGGGACAAGCAACAATTTAAGTTTGGTGTTGTGATGAGCGGATAATTTATACGCTTTTTGGCATTATTTTTAGGTAGTTTTTAGTATGATTTAGTTACTTTTAGGGATGTTTTCATTAGTTTTTATGATAAATTCACATTTCTGAACTTTACTATGAGTTTGTGTGTTTTTCTGTGATTTCAGGTATTTTCTGGCTGAAATTTAGGGACTTGAGCAAAACTCTGATAGGAGGCTGACAAAGGACTGCTGATGCTGTTGGAATCTGACCTCCCTGCACTCGAAATACATTTTTTGGAGCTACAGAACTCTAAATGGCGCGCTCTCAACGGCGTTGGAAAGTAGACATCCAGAGCTTTCCATCAATATATAATAATTCATACTTTATTCGGAATTTGACGACGTAAACTGGCGCTCAACTTCAGTTCCATGCTGCATTCTAGAGTCAAACGCCAAAAACACGTCACGAACCAGAGTTGAACGCCCAAAACACGTTACAACTTGGCTTTCAACTCCAAGAGAAGCCTCAGCTCGTGGATAGATCAAGCTCAGCCCAAGCACACACCAAGTGGGCCCCGGAAGTGGATTTATGCATCAATTACTTACTTCTGTAAACCCTAGTAGCTAGTTTAGTATAAATAGAACTTTTTACTAGTGTATTAGACATCTTTGGACGATTAGTTCTTAGATCTTGGGGGGCTGGCCATTCGGCCATGCCTGGACCTTTCACTTATGTATTTTCAACGGTGGAGTTTCTACACACCATAGATTAAGGGTGTGGAGCTCTACTGTACCTCAAGTTTTAATGCAATTACTATTATTTTCTACCCAATTCGATTTATTCCTGTTCTAAGATATTTGTTGCACTTCAACTTGACGAATGTGATGATCCGTGACACTCATCATCATTCTCACCTATGAACGCACGTGACTGACAACCACTTCCGTTCTACCTTAGACCGGGCGCATATCTCTTAGATTCCTTGATCAGAATCTTTGTGGTATAAGCTAGAATTAATGGCGGCATTCATGGGAATCTAGAAAGTCTAACCTTGTCTGTGGTATTCTGAGTAGGATTCCGGGATTGAATGACTGCGATGAGCTTCAAACTCCTGAAGGCTGGGCGTTAGTGACAGACGCAAAAGAATCACGGGATTCTATTCCAACCTGATTGAGAACCGAAAGATGATTAGCCGTGCTGTGACAGAGCATTTGGACCATTTTCACTGAGAGGATGGGATGTAGCCATTGACAACGGTGATGCCCTACATACAGCTTGCCATGGAAAGGAGTAAGAAGGATTGGATGAATGTAATAAGAAAGTAGAGATTCGGAAGGAACACAGCACCTCCATGCACCTATCTGAAATTTCCACCATTGGATTACATTAGTAACTTTATCTTTATTTCCTGTTTATTTTATTTATCTTTTAATTATCTAATCCAATCACATTTGAATCAGCCTGACTGAGATCTACAAGATGACCATAGCTTGCTTCATACCAACAATCTCCGTGGGATCGACCCTTACTCACGTAAGGTGTTACTTGGATGACCCAATGCACTTGCTGGTTAGTTGTGCGGAGTTGTGACTAAGTGTAATTCACATGTGAGAGCTACCAAACTATTGGAGCCATTGTTGATGATCACAATTCCGTGCACCAAGTTTTTGTTGACCAAACCTTTATCAGTAGCAACTTTTGATAAGCTCAACTACAAACTTAGAGTGGTCCCAAGACCAATCATAAGTTTGAGGGGGGGATATAAATGATATAGTGTACACTAAGAAAATTTTGGGTAATAATGCTAGTGTAGGTCAAGATAGAAAAGTAAAGCTCTATTAGTATGAGTCTTGTATAAATAGGAAGTCCTTGTTTTTAAAATAGAGAGGTGTGTAATACATATTTTTCATAATCCCAATTTTCCTTTTCTTCTTTACTCAGATACCCTAAGTCCTTTCTTAGTTTTTATCTCTTTGTTTCTATTCATCTTTCTCTGGAAATTATATGCTTCAATTCTTCTCAGATCTTCCCTGCTCTGTTATGTTTTCTGATATTCATGAGACAAAAATAAATTGTCTCATAAATTTGTTGCTGTTGAGTTCAAATAGAATCAGAATTAAAAGTTTGTTTTAAAGGGTTATTTCAGTAACATAAAAAAACCATAAATTTAACCTCCCATTCTCTAAGCCTTCTACAACCTTCAGTAAATAATTTTTAACTAGCCAACTTTAAAAAAATGTAATTAATAATTATTGATTTTATATTTTTTAATGAGTGTTAGTGCATAATAAATATTTTGAATTAAGAATTTTGTGTCAGTCATGTTTAGTGTGATTAGGCCTATCTAGTCATGAAAACAAGAATTTTACAAAAAAAATATCCCAACTATCATAAAAAGTAAAAAATTTAACGGTGAAAATTTTTTTATTTGTAGCCAATAAACTTAATTAAATAAAATTAGTAGTTAAAGTTCAATAAAATTATTCTCATGTGAGTTACAATCAGCAAGACAGCAATGACTAGGAGGCTAGGAGCAAACTAGCACAGCAATGGCGATACTATACATACCTATCCATGGAAAATTAATTACGGATAAGTAATACAGCAATAATCTTTTATTGATATATCCAATTAAGATTTGGTATAATTTTAGACAGATTGTTGTATTAAAGAAATATTTTTTTATTCTTTATCAATATTCAACTTGTTATAAAAATAACTAAATAAATAAATAAGGAAAATATAACAAATATAAAATAAAGAAATATAAAGAGAGAAAGAGAGAGAGAATGGTGTTTTATTGCTTTTTGTTTATTATTGCTATGTGTTTTTATTCAGAGGCTTAAGCCTCTATTTATAGGTGCACATGATGACATTTTTCAAATTACAATAAATGAAGTCATCCTTGATAAACCAAACTACATTGGAAATGGGCATTGAAGAACTGAAGATTGATGGTTTAGAAGTTATAATAAATTCTCGTTGCAAATATAATTTCTAAACCAAGCAATCAACCTTTCATACAAACATTTTGGTTGTCACAAGTAACAAACCCCTAAATAAATTAATAACCGAAATATTCAAACCTCGGGTCGTCTTTTCAAGGAATTGTAGGGAGGTGTTCTTATTATTGGTTATGGAAAACAGTGTTTTTGGGGTTTGAAAAGGTTTTAAACAAGAGAGATGGATTGCAGAAATTAATAAATTAATAATGAAGAAATCTCTTAGCAAGGTATGAAAACCGGAAGTCCTATCCTAGTTATCCTTATCAATGGTGATGAGAATTATATTTCTGCTACCACTAAGTCAACCTCTAACTATGAAGGTCAGTTAAGTGGATAAATTAATTTAACACCTAAAGTCCTAGTCAACTCCTTAAGGAAAGACTAGAGTTATAGGAATCTAAATTAATCAGCAAGAATAACAATTATCAATCACGATGAGTTTGATAACTCAAGAGTCACCAATTAATCAACCAGAACCAAGAATATAGAAAACTAAATTAAAATCATAAATATTTGGAATACATCAGATTATATTGAATGGAGATGTCAATTCTAACATGGAAAAGTTCATAAGCCAATTGGGCAACATAAATCAAATACAAATAAAAGCTTCAGAGTAAACAAAAATATAAGAGAAACATAAATTATTGAACCTGGTATGAAGAAACAATCCTAATGACTAAAAGAAATCCTAATCCTAAAACCTAAGAGAGAGGAGAGAACCTCTCTCTCTAAAAAGCTACATCTAAAATATGAAAAGTGAATTATCAGTCGTCTCTGAAGTATGAATAATGAATGAATGGATTTTCCCACTTTATAGCTTCTAATCTGTGCTTTCTGGGGTAAAAACTGGGTCAGAAACAGCCCAGAAATTGCTGATTTCAAAATCTGGTACGTACAGGTTGCGGAAAAGTGACGCGGAAGCGTCGTCCACGCGTTTGCGTGGATTGAAATTCACAGATGCGATGCGGGCGCGTCATCCATGCGTTCGTGTCACCTAAAGTTGGGGCAACTTTGACAAATTATATATTGTTGCGAATCCCCGAATGTTAGCTTTCCAACGCAACTGAAACCGCGTCATTTGGACCTCTGTAGCTCAAGTTATGGTCGATTTAGTACCAAGAGGTCAGGCTGGACAGCTTTAGCAATTCCTTTAGTTCCTTGTATTCCTTCCAGTTTTGCATGCTTCCTTTCCATCCTCTAAGCCATTCCCTCCCTGTAATCTCTGAAATCACTTAACACACATATCAAGGCATCTAATGGTAATAAGAGAGGATTAATATTAGCAATATAAGGCCAAAGAAGCATGTTTTCAATCATAGCACAAAATTCGGAAGGAAAACGTAAACTCATGCAATTAGTATGAATAAGTGTATGAAAGATTGATAAAATCCACTCAATTGAGCACAAGATAAACCATAAAATAGTGATTTATCAGGCATTCACATAAGATCTTATCACAACACTCCCCTTTGGATGACCATTTAGGATTATTGCCTCGTTAAAACCTTACTAAAGAAAAACCCAGTGGAAGAAAACTTTAATGAAAAAAAAAGAGTACAATATCCTTTAGTGATAGGGACTGCCTCATTTAAAACCTTGTCAAGAAAAACCTAATTGGAAAAAACCTGACCAAGGAAAAAAGAGTACAGTCTCCCCCTCTTGTCGATATCATTTAATGTCTTGAAATCGGCGCATCCCAATCTCATGTACCAATCTTTCAAAGGAGGATTTTGGGAGTGACTTTGTAAATAAATCTGCCAAATTGTCACTTGAGCGGATCAATTGGACATCAATTGTCCCTTGATTTTGAAGATCATGAGTGAAGAAGAATTTGGGAGAAATATGCTTTGTTTTATCACCTTTGATGTATCCGCCTTTAAGTTGAGTAATGCATGCTGTATTATCTTCAAACAGGACAGTTGGAGCTATCTTATGATCAATCAGTCCACATGATGATAGAATATATTGGATCAGACTTCTGAGCCAAAAATACTCGCGACTAGCTAGCTTTATGAATCGCTAGTATTTCGGCATGATTAGAAGATATTGCAGCAATTGTCTGTTTCGTGGACCTCCATGATATAGCTGTACCCCCATATATGAACAGACATCCTGTTTGAGATCTCCCTTTATATGGATCAGACAAGTATCCAACATCTGCATAGCCAACTAATTGCGACTTGGATCCATAGGGATAAAACAATCCCATATCAACTGTCCCATGAAGATATCGAAAGATTTGCTTGATTCCACTCCAATGTCTTCTGGTTGGAGAGGAACTATACCTTGCTAGTAAATTCACAGCAAATGATATATCGGGTCGTATATTATTAGCAAGATACATTAGCGCTCCAATGGTACTAAGATATGGTACTTCAGGACCAAGGATATCTTCATTCTTTTCTTTAGGACGGAATTGATCCTTCTCCACATCCAAAGATCTTACGATCATTGGGGTACTCAAGGGATGTGACTTATCCATATAAAATTTTTTTAAGATCTTCTCTGTGTATGTTGTTTGATGAATAAAGATTTCATTTTTTATATGCTCGATCTGCAGGCCAAGACAAAATTTAGTCCTTCCAAGATCTTTCATTTCAAACTCTTCTTTTAGAGTTTTTATAATTGTTGGAATCTCTTCATGAGTCCCAATGATATTTAAATCATCAACATACACAGCAATTATAATGAATCCATATGTGGATTTTTTTATGAAAACACATGGACAGATATCATCATTCTTGAATCCATTTCGGGCCAGATACTCAGTAAGACGATTGTACCATATTCGTCCAAATTGCTTTAGACCATATAAAGATCTTTGCAATTTGACTGAGTATAACCCTTGCGAATATTCATTGGATGGTTTAGATATCTTTAGTCCTTCAGGAACTTTCATATAGATATCCCGATCTAATGAGCCGTATAAATAGGCTGTTACCACATCCATTAAATGCATATGTAGTTTATGATATGCAGATAAACTGACCAAATAACGCAATGTTTTCGTATCCACTACAGGGGAATACGTTTCTTCATAATCTATACCGGGCCTTTGTGAAAAACCTTGTGCTACAAGTCGAGCTTTGTAGCGCACAACTTCATTTTACTCATTTCATTTTCTCACAAATACCCATTGGTATCCAACAGGTTTTACATGTTCAAGTGTACGGACTACAGGTCCAAAGACTTCACGTTTTGCAAGTGAGTCTAATTCAGCCTTCATGGCTTCTTTCCATTTTGGCCAATCATTTTTTGGCTCAAGAACCTTTCTTTCATGCATGATATTTAATGCCACATTATATGCAAATATTTCATTGATAATTGTCTTATTTTGGTCCCATTTCTCTCCTGTAAAGACATAATTTATCGAGATCTCGTCATTTTCATAATTTTCAGGTACCTGAACATCTTCTGGCGTTAAAATCATATCAGAATTTTGGACAACTGCGGGTGTCTCTACTATGTCTTTTTCAACAGGAATCGTATTTACCTCATTTCTCCTTCGAGGATTTTTGTCTTTGAAACCGACAGGCCTGCCACGCTTCTGCCGTGAATTTGCTTCAGTGGCTACTTGTCCTACTGGGACGTCAATTCGAATTGGAACATTTTCCACGGGTATATAATATTTAGTTATCCTCTTTGTATCGAAAAATGCATCAGGCAATTCATTTGCTACTCTTTGCAAATGTATAATCTTTTGAACTTCTAGTTCACATTGCCCTGACCGAGGATCTAAATGCATCAACGATGATGCATTCCAATTAAGTTCCTTTTTAGAAAGCTTATTCTCTTCCTCTAATGTTGGAAATTTTGATTCATCAAAATGACAATTCGCAAATCGGGCTTTAAATACATCCCCCGTTTATATCTCAAGATACCTCACTATAGAGGAAGAATCATATCCAACATATATCCCCAATTTTCTTTGGGTCCCATTTTGGTGTGATTAGGTTGTGCAATGGGAACATATATCACACACCCAAATATTCTTAAATGGAAAACATTTGGCTGCTGGCCAAAAGCTAATTGCATATGAGAAAACTGATGATAACTCGTTGGCCTCAAACGAATAAGTGCTGCGGCATATAAAATAGCCTGCCCCCAAACTGAGGTTGGGAGATTTATTCTCATAAGTAAGGGTCTAGCAATCAATTAGAGACGTTTAATAAGTGATTATGCTAACCCATTTTGTGTGTGAACATAAGCTACTGGATGTTCAACACTTATTCCATTAGCCATACAATAAGCGTCAAATGCTTGGGAAGTAAATTCACCAGCATTATCAAGACGAATTGCTTTGATTGGATTTTCTAGAAATTGTGCTTTTAATCGAATAATTTGAGCCAGTAATCTCGCAAACGCCAAGTTGCGAGAAGATAATAAGCACACATGTGACCATCTCAAAGATGTGTCAATTAGAACCATAAAATATCTAAAAGATCCACATGGTAGATGAATAGGCCCACATATATCACCTTGAATCCTTTCTAGGAATTCAGGGGACTCAAATCCAATCTTTACTAGTGATGACCTTAAAATTAACTTTTCCTGAGAACATGCAGCACAACAAAATTCACTAGTTTTAAGAATCTTCTGGTTCTTTAGTGAATGTCCATGGAAGTTTTCAATAATTCTCTACATCATGGTTGTTCTCGGATGACCCAATCGGTCGTGCCAAGTTATGAATTCATTTGGGCTAGTAAACTTCTGGTTTATAATGGCACGTGATTCAATTGCACTAATCTTGGTATAATACAACCCAGATGAAAGTGAGGGTAACTTTTCTAATATAACCTTTTTATTTAAATCATGAGTTGTGATACATAAGTACTCATGATTTTCCTCATTCATTATTTCAATATGATATCAATTTCGGTGAATATCTTTGAAACTCAACAAGTTCCTCATAGACTTGGTAGATAATAGTGCATTATTTATTACAAATTTTGTTCCTCTAGAAAACAAAATTATAGCTCTTCCGGAGCCTTCTATCACATTACTCGAGCCAATAATAGTATTAACATACTCTTCTTTTGGCACAAGATGGGTAAAACATATATCACTTTTAAGAATAGTGTGCGAACTTGCACTATCCGCAAGGCAAATATTTTCAGAATATGTCCTTGCCATTTTTCTTCAAAGACAAATAATAATAATGATAAAATGAGTAGAAGTACATACACAGTAAAATTATTCACATGAATACTTAACAAACACACATATTAAATTATTCCATCATTGATCAAATAGCCAATATTTCCTTCAGGATCCTCAAAGAAATTAGATACATCATAATGAGTGGTGAAATTTTCATAATTTGAAACAAAATTTGTTTCCTTTCTTTTGTCATCCTTTTCAAGGATGCTTGATAAAGATCAACTAGGTGCCTTGGGGTACGATAGGTACGTGACCAATGGCCCTTTCCACCACAACGGAAGCATTTATCCTCAATTGATTTACTTTGCCCATTGTTTCTTTTTTTATCCCACTTCTGGTGAGATCCTTTGTGAACATAATTCTTTTTTCTTCTATAATTCTTCTCACTACTAAAACTTTACCATTTACCTCTTCTGAGGTAATGATTTGCTGCATTTACTTCAGGAAATGGGGCGGCACCAGTTGGGCGTGCTTCATGATTTCTCAAAAGTAACTCATTGTTGCGTTCAGCAACAAAAAGGCAAGAAATTAACTCAAAATATTTTTAAATTCTTTTTCTCGATACTGCTGCTACAGGAGCACATTCGAGACATGGAAGGTCAAGAAAATTTTCTCTAACATATCGGGTTTGAGAAAGTATCACGTCTTTTCATGATTATACTTTTTTCAAGGTCTTTCCACAGATCTGCAAGATCTTTTAATGTGAGATATTCATTTTTCAATTATACGTCAAGATGACGACGAAGGAAAATTATGCTTTGACTATATCCTTCTGGGATGTATTATTTTCAGCCTTAATGGTATCTTCAAGATTGACGTTAGGATTTTTGCTTGTAAAGAATTTTATAAAAATAGTTGCATTGTAGATATAGTTTCTAAACCAACAAAAATCTCTTCGTGCAAACGTTTTGGTTGTCACAAGTAACAAACCCCTAAATAAATTGATAACCGAAGTATTTAAACCTCAGGTCGTCTTCTCAAGGAATTGTAGGGAAGTATGTTCTTATTATTGGTTATGGAGATTGTAAATTTGGGGTTTCAAGAATGAGGAGTGAATATGGCAATTAATTTAAATAGCAATTAGAATAAATAAATACTGTAAAGCAAACTTTTGGCAAGGTATGAGAAATTGGAAGTCCAGACTTTGTTATTCTTTGCAATAATAATGAAAGTTGAATCTTAATTCCACTTAATTGACCTTTGCTAGAGCAAAGGAAAGTCAAGGGACTAATTAGTTAGACCTTCGAATCCTATTTATTTTCTAAGAAAAGGTTGGAATTATTGAAGTTCAGTTCAATTAGCAAAGATAACAGTTATCAATTATCTTGAGCTAAGATAACTCCTGAGTTACTGATTTCTTAACCAAGACCAAAAGGAAGGAAATTAAATCTACTGGAATAAAAGCGTCTTCAGATTAGGAAGAATCAATGGCATAAGTAAATAAAGCAATATTAAAACTAAAATACCTCAAATATCATTAAATAAGAAAATCATCATGAAAGTGGCATAGGCCAAATAGGCAACATAACTAATACAAGCAAGCATTCAAATGTCTGAAAATAAGAAATAACATAGAGTAAAAGAACATTGAACCTGAGATTGAGAGTCACTCCTAAAACTAAGAGAAGTCCTAAATCCTAAATCCTAAGAGAGAGGAGAGAGCCTCTCTCTCTCTCTAAAAACTACATCTAAAACTAAAATTATGAATTGTGAGAGCATCCTCATGAATGGATGTATTCCCCCACTTTATAGCCTCTAATCTGTATTCTCTGGACCGAAAACTGGGTCAGAAACAGCCCAGAAGTCATTTCCAGCGCTTTCTGGTCCGTAC
This sequence comes from Arachis stenosperma, assembly GCF_014773155.1. NCBI lineage: Eukaryota > Viridiplantae > Streptophyta > Magnoliopsida > Fabales > Fabaceae > Arachis > Arachis stenosperma. The sequence goes on from NC_080379.1 coordinate 135,132,600, forward strand.
AGGTCGTGGCCAAGTGATGCGGAGGCGTCGCCCACGCGGCCGCGTGGGTTGAGGTTCGCGTCGCCTAGCGTCAGGGCAAATATGGCATATTATATATCAAATCGAAGCCCCGGGCGTTAGCTTTCCAACGCAACTAGAACCATCTCATTTGGACCTCTGTAGCTAAAGTTATAGCCGTTTGAGTGCGGAGAGGTCAGGTTGGACAGCTTAACAGTTTCTCCAACTTCTTGTATTCCTTCCACTTTTGCATGCTTCCTTGAGTAGTCTAAGATCTCACCTAGCATACATACTTTGTAAAGCAAAACTTCTTTACCTATTCTCCCATATTTTTCCCACTTTTGATGTTACATGCTCATGCATTAGTTTTAATTTTGTCCCATGTGCATTGCTTTATTTTGCATTTGGGAAATTCTTTTGTATCCCTTTATTCAAATACTGAATTATATTTTTTTTAATGCACATGGTAATTCAATTATTTTGATTTCACATGAGCATGCTTCCCAAAAAATTTTCTTTTGAATTATTTCATTCTTTTCAACTTTCCACCCTTTGTTTTTATCATCCATGTTCCCAATAGGTTTCCCACACTTAAACAATTACACAATTTTTATCTTAAGCTAACCAAGGATTCAACTTGGGATTTTAAATTTGTTTTTCTGCTTAAGGCTAGTGTTGTGGTTTATAGAATAAGAGGGAATTAAAGGCTCAAGGGGGCTAACAAGGGTGATGTAAAGGGTAGGCTAATTTTGGGATAAGTGAGCTAGAATCAAACAATGGCCTCAATCATATGCAAGCATGTAAATATATTAAATATTGGACATATAGAATGGAACAAAGCAAAGATTATAATTATAGAGAAGAAAACACACAAGAATAGAAATTTATGGTTAAATAATGTAACCATGTAAATAAGCTCAAAATCTAACAGGTTGTGTGTTCTTTGGCTCAAAAATCATGTTCCAAATACAACTTCAAACAAATTTAACACAAAAATTTTCAATTTAAATTAGTGAAAATTTTCAAAAATAGGATCTTAAAAAGAAACTTATTATTTTAACCAAGCAGTAGCTAAATGCATAAAATCAAACAAACATGTAATTAAACATGCAAATGCAATAATGAACAAACAAAGAAAATAAAACAATGGTGTTGAAAAGAAGAAAATAGCTAACCCATGGAGATCGGTATCGACCTCCCCACACTTAAAGATTGCACCGTCCTCGATGCATGCTAAGATGTGCAGGTAGACGGGTTGTTCCAACTGATGCTTCTCTCCAAAGATTGTGCAGATGGACTAGTCTTGTCTCCCCATGTAAACGTCTTCCGGTTCTTCTCCGGGTGGCCATCCTGAAAGAAAAAGGGAAGAAAAGTAACCCAGAAATAAAGATAAGAAAATAAATGAAGTATGGATGGGTTAATGCCAAATGATAAAGGTCTCATTAACATGGAAGCTTCAACATGTGCGTGAGAAAATAATAGAAGCCATGGCATGCCAGTGGTACAAAATGTACAACAATGGGGAAGAGAGTGGGTAATGAAAGACAATGTAAGTTCATGTCAATAAATTATACTAGAAAAAATGCAACAGTTAAATAAGAAAATTAACACCAAAGGAAAAATAATAAATTTAGAAAAGAAAAGAAAAATATGTACTAAATTAAAGTACAATGAATGAAATATGCAAATAAATAAAATGAAAGATAAGAAGAATGAGAAGGGAAAGAAGTGAGTAAGAAAGGGGGGAAGGAAAAATTAGGATTGGGGAAGAAAAGATAAGATATTTGGCAAATTAGGATAAGCTGTGCGGCGCAAATGACGCGGACGCGTGGGGGACGCGGTCGCGCAACTTGCGCTTAAATTAATCGACGCGGTCGCGTCGGTCACGCGGACGCGTGACTCAGGTTATGCTACTGGCGCGAGGGCAGCCTCGCGCTCGCACAACTCTCTGTTCAAAATCTTATTTTGCCAAATTTTGGGTGACGCGATCGCGTGGGACATGCGATCGCGTGAGTGTGCTCCAGAAAGGAATGACGCAGACGCGTCGGCGACGCGGTCGCGTGATAGAGATTGTGCGTCCAGCACCAATCCAGCACCACTCTCGCACAATAATTCGTTGTGCACCCTTTTTACGTCGAAAATTAGGGCACGCGGCCGCGTGGAAGGCCATTATGTCCATGTGACGCGGACGCGTCAGCGACGCGGTCACGTGAGACGATTTGTGTCGTTGGCACGCCTCCAGCCACGCTCTCGTGTGACTCTCTGTTCAATTCTTTTCTACCCAACGCACTGGTGACGCGGACGCGTCAGCGACGCTGCCGCGTCGCGTGCGTGTGTGTATATATATATATATATATATATATATATATATATATATTTATGCAAAATGCAGAAGGCAATGCTTAATGTGAATGCTATGTATGATTCCAGGTTCAATGAAGAATAAAATAAAACTTGAAAACAAATAAAACTAAATAAAAATGAAAAAGGAAAGATCATACCATGGTGGGTTGTCTCCCACCCAGCACTTTTAGTTAAAGTCCTTAAGTTGGACATTGGATGAACTTCCTGTTATGGCGGCTTATGTTTAAATTCATCCAAAAATTTCCACCAATGCTTGGAATGCCAATAGCCTCCGAGGTCCCAAACTAGGCATGTAAAGCTTCTGAGCAGCTTTAAACAGATTCTCAGGCTCCCGGAGTGACGAATGTCAGCATAGAATCCATGATCCCAAGCTTTGCTTTTAAATCCGCCTCCGTCTTGATCTGCATGTTTCCATCCGGGCGGTTTAAAAAGTAGATTCTCACCACGGCGACCAAATGTTCTCCGTAATCCATTCAATTGAGCATGATACCAATCCTTGCACTTCGAGTTGAAGCGTGGAACCTTATTGAACCTTGTGCACCCGCTCTGAGTACGAGCCATTTCCCTCTTACTCTTAAAGCCGCAGAGAGCTCTAAGCTGGCCATCTATTTCAAGCAAACCATATTCAAGTGGAAGATTGAAGATAAAAGGTAAGGATTTTACCCACTTGTAGTTTGTGTTGGGCGGTAATGGCCTTGGGATAGGTGTTTCCAGTGGTTCTGTAAGTTCTACTCCCTTATAATCTTCTGTGAATTCTTCCACTTCAACCATATCTTGATCAGAGTCTTCAATTTCTCCCTCATCATCGCTCAAGTCATATATTGGAGGTTGAGAAAGATCTACCTCAGCATCATCTTCATATTCACTCGGGGAAGATTCTTCTGTCTCAAAGAAATCACTTGCGGATGCAAGTTTGTCACTAAGAGAACAGGACTCGTGATTATCATCATCAAGAAAACCTGCGTCCTGGGTTATTCCGTCCAGTTCTTCATAAGATATTTGTATTGGAGGCGGTGTAAAATCCTCTTGAGCATCAATTGTAACCTCCTTGACGAAATTCTCCACAACTCTGGATTCAGGTGGTGGTTCGGCATCTCCTAAATCTTCAACCAACTCTTCTTCTTCTACCATGACAGCTTCTTCTAATTGTTCCAGTACGAAGTTATGCTCTATGCTGTCCACTGGAGTTTCTTGTGTCTTCTTCACAATACATTTTTCATTAGATTCTCCCCATGAAGCCATGGGAGTCTGTTGAGTGTCTGAACGTCTGGAAGATAATTGATTTATTGCTCGCTCCAGTTGATGAAGGGTTGCATTGAACTGGTTTACTGATTCCTCGAAGCGAACCTGTGATTCTTGGTTTGGTGGATATGGACATGGTGCATAAGGGAGTGGTGGTTCGTGGGAGTAATTGGATTGGCGTTGGGGTGGATAAGGATCATGTGGTAGTGAATGGTGAAAAGAAGCTTGTGAGTGTGGTGGTTCGAAGTTATGTCGAGAGGATGGTCTCTGAGCACAGGGTGGGGCATGTTGGTAGCTACTAGGCGGCCCACCAAATCTTTCAGCTGGGTATGCATTGTAGAATGGTCGTTGTCCATGATATCTTGGAGGGTGTTGTTGCCTAAAGGATTGATTAGATCCTCTTGGCTCCATCCATCCTTGATTGGTCTGACCTTGATGCATATTCCTGCAGTGGTTTCTATTTCCTTCAACAAAGTTAGAACCAAACTCAAAGCGAGAGGGGTGAGAATTCATAGTAGTTATCAGAAATAAGGGAAAAAAAAGGAGAAACAAATAAACAAGTATAAGAAAAATATTTTTTTTTTGAAAAATATTTATAATAACCAATAATAAGGCACACGTTTGCAATTCCTCGGCAACAGCACCATTTTGACGTTAGAATTTTTGCTAGTAAAGAATTTTATAAAAATAGTTGCGTTGTAGATATAGTTTCTAAACCAACAAAAATCCCTTCGTGCAAACGTTTTGGTTGTCACAAGTACCAAACCCCTAAATAAATTGATAACCGAAGTATTTAAACCTCGGGTCGTCTTCTCAAGGAATTGTAGGGAAGTATGTTCTTATTATTGGTTATGGAGATTGTAAATTTGGGGTTTCAAGAATGAGGAGTGAATATGGCAATTAATTTAAATAGCAATTAGAATAAATAAATACTGTAAAGCAAACTTTTGGCAAGGTATGAGAAATTGGAAGTCCAGACTTTGTTATTCTTTGCAATAATAATGAAAGTTGAATCTTAATTCCACTTAATTGACCTTTGCTAGAGCAAAGGAAAGTCAAGGGACTAATTAGTTAGACCTTCGAATCCTATTTATTTTCTAAGAAAAGGTTGGGATTATTGAAGTTCAGTTCAATTAGCAAAGATAACAGTTATCAATTATCTTGAGCTAAGATAACTCCTGAGTTACTGATTTCTTAACCAAGACCAAAAGGAAGGAAATTAAATCTACTGGAATAAAAGCGTCTTCAGATTAGGAAGAATCAATGGCATAAGTAAATAAAGCAATATTAAAATTAAAATACCTTAAATATCATTAAATAAGAAAATCATCATGAAAGTGGCATAGGCCAAATAGGCAACATAACTAATACAAGCAAGCATTCAAATGTCTGAAAATAAGAAATAACATAGAGTAAAAAAATATTGAACCTAGGATTGAGAGTCACTCCTAAAACTAAGAGAAGTCCTAAATCCTAAATCCTAAAAAAGAGGAGAGAGCCTCTCTCTCTAAAAACTACATCTAAAACTAAAATTATGAATTGTGAGAGCATCCTCATGAATGGATGCATTTCCCCACTTTATAGCCTCTAATCTGTATTCTCTAGGCCGAAAACTGGGTCAGAAACAGCCCAGAAGTCACTTCCAGCACTTTCTGGTCCGTACAGGTCGCGGCCAAGTGACGCGGAGGCGTCGCCCACGCGGCCACGCGGGTTGAGGTTCGCAGATGCAACGCGTCCACGTGAATCACGCGTTCGCGTCGCCTAGCGTCAGAGCAACTATGGCATATTATATATCAAATCGAAGCCCCGGACGTTAGCTTTCCAACGCAACTGGACCATCTCATTTGGACCTCTGTAGCTAAAGTTATAGCCGTTTTAGTGCGAAGAGTTCAGGCTGAACAGCTTAGCAGTTTCTCCAACTTCTTGTATTCCTTCCACTTTTGCATGCTTCCTTTCCATCCTCCAAGCCATTCATGCCCTATAATATCTGAAAACACTTAACACACATATCAAGGCATCTAATGGTAATAAGAGAGGATTAAAGATAGGAAACTTAAGGACAAAGAAGCATGTTTTCAATCAAAGCACATAATTAAGAAGGCAAATGTAAAACCATGCAAATAGTATGAATAACTGGGTGATGAGTTGATAAAATCCACTCAATTAAGCACAAGATAAACTATAAAATAGTAGTTTATCAAAGATTCATTGAATCAAAATGGATTTTAGCATCTAGTATCCATGGTAAATAATTATTTTCAGATATATCAAGAGCATTGAATTCAAGATGAGAGAATTTCAACATAATGAAGATTTGTTACCTGGAATCTTCCTAAAATTTCATTAGAATTTCGTACCGATAACGTGTTATAAAAATAACTAAATAAGTAAATAAGAAAGATGTAACTAATATAAAATAAAAAAATATAAAAAAAAAAAGAGAAAAAGGTATTTTATTACTTTTTATTTATTGTTGCTGCGTATTTTTATTAAAAAACTTAAACCTCTATTTATAGATGCACATGATGACATTTTTCAAACTACAATAAATTAAACCAAACTACATTGAAAATAGACATCCACCTTAGATCTTATCACAACATATTCATCACTACTAAATTAAAACTAAGTTTTTCGAGAGGTAATCAACGGCCAAAAACAACTACTCATCTTGCTTATCTCTTGCCGTATATTGCACCACAGCCACGTGGCTGTTGACAGCGGCTTCTCTGCCAACACACAGCCACTTCTCTGCCAACAACCGTGGCCACCAGAATGCGTATGGGGAAGGCATTGCCTTCAATCCTTCATCCTGCTGTCATGCAATGGGACAATAGATGCAAAGAAGGAATTTGAGATGGATTGAGAGACCAACATGGCATGATAGAATCAAGCAACAAGTACATAGGATTTGGTGTGTAATTTAGAGGAACAGAATACCATGGTCCTCCTGCCAATTCTTACAACCGTGGTTGCAGTAGCCATAATCGCTGCAGGGGCCGCGCCGACGGTTCCACCGATAGTTAAATTAGTCATAATCTTCTTTTTCGTATTTATAGTGTCATTATTAGAACATACAGCTTTGTGTCAACTGGATTATTGGAGCCATGAACAGCTCTAGGTATATAGTTATAGCAGGCAGCACTGTGATTATTTCGCTTATTTCTCTTTTTCCTTGTGTCTTATTGATATCCCTCTGTTTTTGAACCCAGCAATTGTTTACTTTGTGCATTCCAATTTCCAGCAATTAATCTAATAAGTAGAATTGTAGAAACATAAAACCAAGACAGAATAGCATCATATTTAACCAGGAACAAAAGGATACTGTTTTAACAACCAAATTCACTTAAACGGTAGAAGCAAGTACACAATTTTATGATGCTGAGCTAAGCAATACATCTGCAGTAGATTTTGTTATTCACGTTTTACATATTCTAATGATTATTCATTTGATGGTTTTTCTCCAAGCTATAATCTTGGCTTCACGCATCCAACAGCTTCTTTATGTCCTTCTGCATTAACACCAACAACAACAGATCAGAAGAGAAATGAATCCGATAGTGTTATAGATTTTGAACTATGTAAAAGCTAATGTAGCCATCATACAAACTGTGTTTACCTCGATGCTTAGAGGAGAAGTAGTGGGTGCATAACGATCCACAACATTGCCCTCTTTGTCAACAAGGAATTTGGAGAAGTTCCATTTTATGTTGTCCCCAAAGAGTCCACCTTTGCTTGATTTAAGATACTTATACAGTGGAGCAGCATCGTTACCATTCACATCCACCTATGATAAAATGCAACAAGATTTGTGTATAAGTTGAAATTGTTTCAACCAAGAAACTAACACCATCATTTTTAGAAAGAAAATGTCTTCCATGTAAAATACACGGAGGAAAGATTTAATATTTCTTTAACGAGCATAAGAATGAAACCAGAGTTCGTACCTTGTCAAAAATGGGATACTCAGCTTTGAAGCGAGTGCAAGCAAATTCTACTATCTGCTCATTAGTTCCAGGCTCCTGTGCCCCAAACTGATTGCAAGGAAATGCCAGGATTTCAAGACCTGAATAAACAAGAACATGGATTTTATAAAGGTTGATGGACCCCAAGCAAGTAAGTTTGATTCTTATGTGGTTATATGTACCTAAGTTTCACAAATTACTCCCTAATCTAATTAGCGACTGTTTATAAAGGTTGTGGAAGCATAATATAAGCCTATGAATTTAAGGGTTTATACAAACCTTTCGCCCTGTATTTTTCGTACAATTGACTCAGCTCTGTATAATTAGAATTGGTCAAGCCACTGCATCATCAAACATGATAGTATCAAGCTGAATAGATTAATCCAAAGGTGAAAGTACATCAAGATAAATTAAACATGTATGATATACACAAGGGCTGTCTACTCTACTGCAATTCAGTCATTAGCCAAGGTTTTTTGACAAAGAAATTGAAAATCGGAGAGGCGTTTTAGTGTTTTACCATTGTGAGGCAACGTTGACAATGAGAAGAACCTTCCCTTTGTAGTTTCCAAGATTAACATCATTTCCCCTCGCATCCTAAGTCAGAACAACACATCAAATCCCTGGATCTTAAATTTTGTAAATTATGGAAATAAGCAACACAACATGCATTTTCCTTTCTTCATGTATTTCTACTAACAAATTAATTATTATATCTATTACTAATTAAAAATAATCTAGATAAGACATACCTTAACGGTGAAATCGTGGACTGATTTGGGAGGAGATGATTGGCTGGCCATGGTGTGATCTGTTTTCAAACTAAATCGCAACGGAGTTGGAGTTGGAGTTAGAGTTGGGATTGATTTGAAGAACGAGATATGATGATGCCGCTGATAAGGCCGAGAGAGTGAAAGGGTTTTGGCTTTAGGATTGATCAAATAGTTAATAGAAGAAGAAAGGGGTGGAACCACTCTCCTTATGCCTCTGCCGAACAAGATACGAGTTGAACTACAAAGCATTGAAGATCCAACTAATTTATATAGCGTCTTTTCTCCGCATACTGCACTCTTCTTCTGTATATTGTTCCTTTCCCACTATGATATACTCTGTGAAATGTGAACTATTGAACAATAATGCTTACACGTGGATGCTTGGCGTGTCCACACGTGGGAATTAGTTGTCCAAGTGCCGCCTTAGCATTTAGCAACTCATGTTTTATACAAGAACAAGAATCATCAATTACGTCATCATTTATCTTTAAGAAAACGGGTCAAATATTATTAACTTATTGTTAACCAAGTACTCTAAGTTAATTATTACAAAGTAAAAACACATTGGTAATTCCACAACACTAATAAAACTAAAATTTAGCTGATATAGAATAAGGACCAAAGCTAAAGTTATCGATTAAACTTTTATAAAAATGACAAAATTAAATTTGAAGTTTAATATATATTGATATTTATATTCATTAAAAATTATTAAGAATTCCTCCTAATAATAATTTTAATATATATTCTTAAAAAATATATTTGCTAAATCCATAATATTATATAAAAAAAGTTCAATAAAAAACGCATCACCTTAATTAATTTCATTTAGTATGTTTTGAAATTTGTATGATGATAGTGTAACCTTTACAACTCTCATTGTTCTTTATTTTTTTGATGATCTTGTATGTTCTTTCACAGTATAAAAGATGGAACCTGGCTTCTTTACAAGCCAAATCAAAAGAAAAGGAAGAAGGAGATATTAATACGGGATTGAAGATAAAAACATGTCTAGACAAACTTGAATGAAGAAAACAGGACCAAAAGAAAAGAAATAAGTTACAACTTAGAACATGCATTATTCTTTACAACATACTATCTGTTCTTGCGGGCAACCGTCGGAAGAAGTTGATAGGCGCCGACGGAAGCCTATGCCGGAACCTGGGATGCCTCATAACATAGAAGCCAGCCAAAGCAGCCACCACCTGAAACGGAGTAACATACAAAACCACCGCAGCAAGAAAACAAAACACAACGAATATAACCGTCGCACGTGGGTCCCTCCAATTCAACAGCGCCTGAATCCTCTCACCCTGGCTGGCCAAATCACCAACCACCGTCTGAATCCTCCCACCCACACTCCTCAACCTATCATACCTCATTCTCACAAGATCAGGGTTCCGGCTCGTAGGAAACGTATCGAACTCTTCATCCAACTCATCCGGTTGCACCGTGTGCGCCTGCGAAATGATCGTGTTCATGTGTGGCGGGTACCTTGGCCTATACCTATAGTTCCACACACCGATCAAGAACATATACAGAAAAACCGTTGGTAAAATCAGTTCCGGGAAGCACACCAGCATCAAGAAGAGGACATGAACTAACACAGTGGTTATAACGTTCTTCCACATGCAGATATCAGAGAACCATTTTCCAACGGCGAATAAACCTGAGAATACCGTCATGAGCCTGAAGAAATTCGCCTTGCTTCTCCTCATGCTCCATAGGTGAGAGTCCACGTCAGACATATACTCAACCACCTCCTTCCGGAGCGGTGGCTCTGCTCGACCCAGCCGAGCCGCGACTATGGTTACGGCTTGGTGTCGGAGCATGTCGAGCTGCATGAGGGAGAAGGGTCTAACGTAGTGCATTTTTGGGAGGAGAGGTTTGGAGTATAGATACATCATGTTCGTGAAAGAGGTGCATGAGAATCTTATGGCCAAGTGCAATTCACCCATTTTCTTAACCCCTGTAGGGTGAAGAACTAGAAGCGGATATGAATGTGTGTAGATTCTACCTGTTTCTAAAGTCGAAATTCGGATTCTGACTTTTCCAATTTTCAAGTCTTTTGAAGAACCTTTTTCCCCAATCTGGCTATTGTCAAATACACCTACAGTTAGAACTGTTGCCGGATCGAAAACCTCCCATGTGTATTGCTCGTTGTATTTAGGGCACAAATTATCAACAATTGTTCTTGTTCTGACCCATTTGTGTCCATATTTTGCAACGCAGTAAGTGTCAGAAGTGCCTCTTCCATCTCTTGTTTTCATAGGGTGGAGTCCAACAGCATTCAACACTCCAAGTTCAAGAACTCCGATCGGTGGCCTCCATAATTGCTTTGCAGTTGGACGGAGATCGCTGCTGTAATGTGTTGATTCATCAAGAACATGGTAGCCTCCATCGAGGCACACACGGAGGTGAATCCTGCTAGAGAATTTCTCTTTCTTTATCTGATCAATGTCAACAGCAATTGGTTTTTCCAAGTTGAACCATCTTGAATGAATGATTCTGTCATCTGCACGCCTCTCTATAGAGTTCAGTGGAATGATCACCCTGCCAATAATCTCATCTTTTCCTGGCTCCATTCGATCTTCCACCGTGAGGACTAGATGATCATCGAAAGGCTCGGCCGCAACAAACACAAGATCCTCATTCCAGAGTGAACTCAGAGTCCTCGCTGGAACTCTCTTTGTTTTCAATACTTGGTGTCCTATTTGTGCCTTGACGCACACGTCAGGGAATCTGTTTTTCTCCGTAGGAACTAGATCTTGCGCCTCAACAATGTTGACGCGCACGTACCATAGCCTTGGCGCATGGTAAACCTTCGACCGCAGCACTGCGGTCGAAGAAGGTGTGGTGTCAACAGAGCTAGCAGCTGCATCTAAATGCCATGCATCACAGAAAGCCTCATCTGCTTGTGTTCCAATCCACACAGCAAGCATCAACTCCCCTTTCACCTTATCCCCTTTCTTGTCCTCTAATCTGTACCATTGCGGCGCCAGAGGGCTATCCGGTGGAACTCTCAATGGAACTTCATTGATATCAAACCTCAAAATCCCTACAAAGTCATCTTTCATCACAAGATTCTTGTCTTTGATCACAACTTCCATTACAGATGCCTGCATCCTCTCCTTTGAGAATGCAAATACCTGATTCCATTCTGGATTCTGACTCTTGTCATAGTGTTTTGTAATTCCTCTGTAGTTTCCAATTCTGACCTCAACAAATGGATCAAGGCTACCAGTGACATCCATGGAAGGAAGCTCGCGGGCCTTGACTACCCTTACATAGAGAAAATACATCCTTTCCACAAGATCATAAGTGCTTGATGTCTTGTCCTTGTGAATAACACGGCCTCCAACAACTCTTCCCCCACCAAGATATGGACTTGTTTCTTTGAGGGCGTAATCAACTGGTTGAACCGACGAAGCGCGCATTAGGACTAGTTTTGGTGGTTGTGCTTCAGATTTTATTGCATCAGCTTCATGCTTTGGTACATAATGTTTATCTGCATAGGCAGAGGAATGATGTTGATGTTCGTTTTGGTGCTGATGTTGGTGTTGGTTATGGTTTGGATTAGGTAGATGATGAAATGTGTGCACCTTTTCTCTAGATGATACATTGTTCAACACCACAGAATCTGCATGTCCATGAACTTGTGCTGCATGATTATTTGTTGTTACAGACTCGGCCGGAGCAGCAACTGGAATTGAGGATTTTATGGCTTGATCGTTGGTGATGTAAACTTTGAGGCCAAGTTCTCCTCTAACACGAGAAAAAATGCCGCGCTTTTCCAGTGGATAGTGCAGTACAACAGCATCGGAGTAAGGGACAAACGAAGTGCCAGTGAGGCTAACCTTGCCAAGAAATGAAGTGGAGTTTGTGGCTCTGACTTGGTTGTAGACATAGGCATCAAGGGTCAGGTGGTGAAGAATGGAAGGTTCGGATATGTTGAAGTAGAAGCTCTCATTCCAAACAGGATTCAGATCTTTCTCTTTGATGGTTGTACGGAATCTCTGGCCATCAAAACATAGTTCCACATAGGCACTGGATGAACCTTCTCCATCTTTAGAGAGTAGATTGTGGGCACTAACCACATCTATCCCTAACTTGAGGTTGTTCATCATAATCAAAGGTTTCTGGTTTGAAGGAGATTTGAGGTAGTGACAACTGCAAGATAGAAATAAATAATCACTTTATGACATCTACAAGTTTCTATTTGTCAAATCTTCTACTTGATAATACGCATATAACTTTATCTAAGGTGTATTCTTTTAAGAATATGTCAATGAATTTTCAAATGAAATAGGAAAATAGCCATTTGTCATTCATTTGATATCCTGGAGCATACTCTGTCCAAAGTCTTACACCACTTTGTTCTCAATACTAAAATGCTATCCTCTATATTAAGTAGCATGTACTAGTACACATCAACACATGAACAAACAGAATAGTATGAAGTATATTGTATTTTGGGGGGAGGGCTAGGCACTAGCAGTAGTGTTTATAGTATAGTGCACTTAGAAAAGAAAATGAAAAAGAATCAGTCGGTGACATCAGTTCCAGTTGAAACAGAAAATGAAGTAATAAAATTTGACACTCTTAAATCACTCACCTTTAAGAGCAGAACTGCAGATGCTATAGAATAGTGACCCTGTTAAAATCTTTGTTCATCGTCCCTTAAAGTTTTTCTATATCTGCATAATGGTATATTGATTTGAAGTTGTAAACTATAAACATTAAAAAAAGCAGAATGGTTGAGTGCTAATAAATCAAACAAAACTATGGATTTCTTTATAGGAAATAGCAGATGGGTTCTCAAGGTAAATATTTTTTTCGATTTGAAGCAGAGGCATGTGCAAAAACTCCCTTGAAGGAAGATCTAGTTACACTTACACGCATTTAAAGAATGAGCATGTGACAGTGACACTTTTTTCAGCTAAAAGTTAGCGATCCATTAAACACGGTATACACGAGCTTCGTGCAGGTGAATGGAATCATTTTAAAATTGTGATTAAAAAGTAAAACAATACCGTCAAGCACAACACAACAAATAAAAGTACACGTTCATGGTGCTACTTGCAATTCAATGTTTCCATGTAAAAGGGACAAGTAAAATATATACAACTCATGGTATATACTATATAGTATACAAAGGAGGGATAAAAAAAAAAAAAAAAAAATCAAATCAATGAGGAAGAAAACCTATATATTCCCTTGAGTTTCTCACAAACACATGTAGCTCCTATCAAGGCTATATATCCAAACATAACAAAAACAAAAAGCGTGAAGCAATGATATTGTACTTTATTATTTCTTGTTTTAGTCTCAGGTGGTTACAGAACAATATAAATGTATGGGGGAAAAAAAAAGAGATAAGATTTCACTTCACAATTGGAGTTTGAAATGATGATGATTCTTGAAGCAAAAGAGCATCTGAATACCTCATTTTCAGAAGTGCCAAGACTATGCAAATGCAAGCAAGAATACTTTGAAAGAGAACAAGGTGGAAGCAACAAAGACACGTGAATGAATATCCCTATGGTAAGTGCAAAAGGAAAACATAGGCTCAATTGTTATATATAGAGGCCGTGATGTCTTACCTCAACAAGGTGTTTAGGTTTGGAAGATAAGCGTTTTTACCATTGAGGATCAGGGGTTGTATTATACTAACTAAATTGCTGTATAGCATTCATTTGAGATTACATGGAAAGCCCCTTATGAGCCTAATGTTAATATGATCAAGTCACTAAAGACTCAAGTAAGTCAAGTCAACTTGTTGGAGCATGAAATACAGCCAGAGTATGGGTAAAGCGTGGTGTACTGCAACCAAGGAATTAAATGCTTGCATTATCTTACTGCTAAACTTGTCAGCTAGAAATTTAATGTACATATTATTTTATTGTTCTTCCCCTCAGGTCCATTATTTTTTGATTTCATATTAATTAAGTTTTTAAGAAAAAAGTATTAATTTATGTTTTTATAATAATAAATGATGGATATATTATATTTTTTATTAATTTATTATGTAAAATTTAATGGTGATGTTTATATATATTGTTAACTATTGTGATGTGTCTATTTATAAAAAATTATTACTTAGATAATAAATTTAAAGCGAAATTTTATCTAATTTAATAAGATTTATAATAAATAAAAAATAATTGATAAATATTATATAAAAATTCAAAAAATAATAAATATTTTAACATCTTAAACTAAATTATTTTTATGTTTATATAACGATAATAAAAAATGTAGATAAAATACATATTTATCTTTTATTATTATAAAAAACCTAATTAATATTTTTTAAAAAAATTAATTAATCCAACATCGAAATTCTCAAAAATTTAATTGTTACTTAACTCTCTATTTAATAATCATTAGATAATGGTATTATATTACTAGTATATTATCAGAACATGTCTCAAATATCCATCTATTTAATAATAATAATAATAATAATAATAATAATAATAATATAAGATTAGATAAATGATCGTTTTTTTTTGTAACACTAAGCAGTAGCAACAAAATAATTGCATGATTAAGTAGGAATCAATAGCAGCAAAATTAAATTATGAATTATATTTATACACTGAATTATTATTATTATTATTATTATTATTATTATTATTATTATTATTATTATTATTATTATTATTTTGCATTGAGCAACTTAATTAAACAAACCCACAATACGCTAAATCCTTTATATCTCCCAACTTTTTCAAAAAGAGAAAGTATGATATAGCTCTATATTCTTATACAGACTGCAACTGAATAGAAAATACAGAATGAGAGTAAAAATGAATGATTAAGCATATTGATCTCATCACTTCTTTTTTTAAATAAAATATAATTCTATTATTAAATAAATAAACACTTTTTTTACTATTAGTATATAGGTAAAGTATTTTTTTTATTTTAATATTTGTGATTTTTTTAAAATATTTTTATATTTAATTTTATTTAATTTTATTCTTAACATTTTTTATTCCTTTAATTTTATCCTTAACATTTTTAATTTGTGTCAATTTATTGTTACGAATTTTTAATTTTGTCCATAATATTTTACATGGAATTAACATATAGGAACAATTTTGACACCAATCAAAAACATTAGTAAAAAATTAAATACAACTAAACATTAAAAATATTTTTGAAAAAAAAAACACAAATATTAAGGACAAAAGTTGAGTTAAAACCTATTTTAGCCCCTAAAATTTATAGTCAGACTCAATTTCGACCCCCAAATTTTAATTTATCCAATTGACTTCTTCAAATATTGAATCGTGACTCACGTTTGTCCCTGAAGTTATTTCTTTTAACGGAGAGCTGATTTAGCACGTTAACTTGTTAAAATGTGTATTCACGCAGGACCCAAATTATCATGGTGGAAGTGTATCGTTTATATGATGTGACAAAAATTATTGATACTCAATTTAACCCCTCTAAAAATGTTAAAATCCTAAGTTACAGCTCTATTTGTCCAAAACGCTCGAAACTTTGCTGGAAGTTATGATAAGTTCAGAGAGCGCTGTGAGATCACGTTCCTGTAGCGCTTCTGTGAGAAATCCCAATCTTGGTAGATTTAGAAGGATTTTTTATTAGGCCATGGAATGCGGTGATTTGGGACAGATATCAATCCTAACATATCTTTTTATGGGTGCCCAAATTATAATATAAGTGGGACCCTTTTTTCAATGTGTTGTTACTATTACTTTTGTTGATAGGTATTCTAAAACTTTTTATTTTTCTTCATTGTTGAGGGATTGACAAAGTTCTGAGAAGATGTAATAGTTTTTGTATCTGGGTAGATAGTGAAGAAGAACAGAAAATAGTGGGGAGAGCACAACCTGCAAATAATGATGTTAATTAAAAGATGAGTTTAGCATCGAAAATTAACACTATAAAAGTTGAAATTAGGTGTTTAAAACTATGATTTGGTATTTTAAGTTTGTGAATGCTATAGTGTAAAAGAAAAATTCCTTCTACATCTGTAAGAAACATGTGTCATGTTGCTGTAAAAGAATGTTTGAGGGTAAATCACATCCAACTATGAAGACTTGGGATAGTCGCTGCAACATTGCAGGAGTTCTGCAAGTGGGTAGGTGGAAAACACTAAAAGAGTAGGTGTTTGTTACGTAGAATTAAGCATGATTTAGTTAAATCTGATAACATGCGGTTAATTTACTCGGTCAGATCCTACTTAGCATGATATTTGAGTTATTTTTGGGCCTTATAAATTATTTGTATCATATAGTATATCTGAAATATTTCTTTAGACCATAAAGAACAGTTTTAGATGGGTTTAACGATTATAGTGTGGGTTTTTGATGCGCGAAATTGAACTCGCACAATTTTACTGGGAAGTGCACCGAGTCGCCCAAGTAATACCATGATGTTGTCTGGTGCTCCTCTCCCCAAGATAAACCCTCCTTGAAGGGGCCCAACAATCTCTTTGAGACGGGGACGAAGTCTATTGAGAAGGACCTTTGTTATAACTTTGTAAACTATATTACAGAGACTAATAGGTCAAAAATCCTTCATAAAAATTGGGTTTTCTGATGCGTGAGTATCGTGAGCATCTTTCTTATCTTTTCCTAGTAAATTTGCATTTAATTTGTTAAGTTTAATCAGGAATTAATTGTCTTTTAGCCACTATGGATGCTACCTTGAGTCTTGTGCAATTTTGTTTATTTTAGGTAGCATTCGGCTTGATTTGATGGAGTTTTTGCAGCACAAGAATTAAAGGAGATGACAGCGAGGAGCGACGCGTGCGTGTGCCTGACGCGTACGCGTGAAAAGCGAAGTTGCACAGCGACGCGTATGCATGACATGCGCCACGTGCAGAAAACGCAGAAAATGTTGGGGGCAATTTCTGAGCTGTTTTTGACCCAGTTTTCAGCCCAGGAAACACAGATTAGAAGCTACAGAATGGAGGACTCAGGGGAACACTTCTTGTTACTTACCAACTTAAGCGTGGACCCTACAAAGCAAGTGGTCTCCATCCATCAATTGAAGACATGCTGATTATTTAGTTAATTCTTATTTAAAACTTTATTTTTTATCTTTAAATTATGAAAAGATATTATTTTAGTTTTTGAAAAACTAGATTTTAAATTTATTATGATTAGATATAAAAGAAAAAAGAAACTTCCTTCTTAGAGGGACCATTAGTTAACTTTTCATTCCACCTCAACCCAATCTACAATCCTAGTTTTCTCTCTGAACCATGAGCAACTAAACCTCTACTGTTAAGGTTAGGAGCTCTGTCTGTTGTATAGATTGATACTATTATTTTTTTATTTTAATTCATATTTTGATTTATATTTCAAGAATTGTTTTCGTTCTTTATTTTATGAATTTGGGTGGAACGAAAGTACGACCCATGTTCTAATTGAGTTCTTGTATAACTTGGAAAAGCTCTTTACTTGAACAACTACTTGAAAACATATTCTCCTAAATTTCTAATTATCTGGACTTAACGGGATACGTGACATATAATCCTCCTATATTTAGGTAATTAGGATTTTTGTGGCATATAAACTGGAATTTGATCTTCACCCTTTAATTGGAATTAATTGACCAAGGAATTGGCAGTTAATAAATTTTAGAGGAGACTAAAAAGGTCTAAGGAATTAGGGTCTAGTCATATATAGTTTGCCATGAATTAAATCTCACATGATTAAAATAGTTAGTAAGAAAAGTCAATCTGAAAAATAGATATCTCTGAAACTTTAACTGTTTTCTCCCATATTTTATTCCCAACTTATTCACCTGTCTGTCTTCAAACTCTGAATTTACTGTTTAATGATTTTGAACACTCAAACACTATTTTCTGTTTACCTAACTAAGTAGTTTAACCAACCATTGTTGCTTGATCCATCAATCCTCGTGGGATCGACCCTCACTCACCTGAGGTATTACTTGGTACGACCCGGTGCCCTTGCCGGTTAGTTTGTGGTTATCAATTTCGCACCAAGTTTTTGTTACCGTTGCTGGGGATTGATAGTGATTAACAACTATTAGTTGTTTGATTGCTTAGATTAGGCATTTTAGTTTTAATTTTTTTAAAATTTTGCTTTCAATTTTCGGGAAAAAAAATTTTTAGCACTAATATTTTTCTTAATTTCTGAAATTAAGTTTGGTGTTTCCTAGTTCAGGTTACCTCACTGAAAATTCTCTGCACTCTGACATAGAGAGTTCCATGTTTTCTTGTCTTCTGTTTGTTTATGCGCAGGAACAGAGACAAAGAATATCTCTTAGACTTTGATCCTGAACCTGAAAGGACTTTCAGGCGGCATTTGCAACAAGCAATACTTTACAAGGCTGCAGAATCTATTATGGATCCTAATGATGCTACTAATGCCAATGTGGCAAATCCGAATGGGAATGAGCAACAAAAGAGAGTGCTTGGCTCTTACTCCGCTCCTACTACAGATCTGTATGGAAAAAACATTGTGGTCTCTCCTATAGCTGCGAACAACTTTGAGTTGAAGCCACAATTGGTCACCCTGGTGCAACAAAACTGCCAGTATCATGGTCTTCCCCACAAAGACTCGAATCAACTTATTTCCAATTTTCTGCAGATTTGTGATACTGTGAAGACAAATGGAGTGAACCCAGAGGTGTATAAACTCATGCTCTTCCCGTTTGCTTTGAGGAATGGAGCAAAGCTATGACTAGATTCCCAATCCAAGGAGAGTTTGGATACTTGGAACAAGGTTGTGACTGAGTTTCTCACGAAATTTTTCCCACCAAAGAAGCTGACTAAGCTTAGGGTGGAGGTTCAGACCTTCAGGCAGAAGGATGGTGAAACTCTGTATGAAGCTTGAGAGAGATACAAGCTACTAACTAGGCAATGCCCTCCGTACATGTTCTTCAAATGAACCCAACTAGATATCTTTTATGAAGGCTTAGGTGAAATGTCCAAGATGTGCTTAGATAATTCTGCTGGTGGTTCACTGCACAAGAAGAAGACACCGGAGGAGACTATTGAGCTTATTGAATTGGTTACTAGCAACCAAGATTTATACTCATCTAACAGAAATTCAGTGAACTCTGAGGCTCCTCAGAAGAAAGGTGTTATGGAAGTAGAAACTCTTAATGCTATTCTTGCTCAGAACATGCTTATATCTCAGCAAATAAGTCTACTCTCTCAACAGATGGGTGGCATGCAAGTCTCAGCTATCAACACCCAAAATCCACCTCAAGAGTTCCCTTATGACATGACAGGTAATTTTGTGCAAAATGATAATTATGATTATGCTCAATCCTCTTCTGAACAGGTCAATTACATGGGGAGTGGTCCTAGAAATCCCAATAATGATCCGTACTCTAAGACATACAATCAGGAATGGAGAAATTACCCAAATTTTGGGTGGAGAGAGCAACCTCAGAGGCCACAAAATTTTAATCATAATTCTCAAGGTGGTTTTCAACAGAATAATTTTAATAACCACCAGTTTCAGTCATCTCAGCAAGCAACTTCTCAGCCCCAGTAGAACAATGATTTGGAAGCAATATTGACAAGTTTTAGACAGAAAACCAAAGCATCAATCAAGAACTTGGAGATGCAGATGGGTCAATTAGCCATAAAAGTTAATGAAATTGATCAGAAGACCACTAATAGCCTTCCTGGTAACACAATTCTAAATTCAAGAGAGGAATGCAAGGCTATCACCTTGATAAGTGGACAAGTGGCAAGAATGGAAGCACAAGTTGATGAGGAGCCAGTTGAAAAAGATTGCAAGGTTATTCAACTGAGAAGTGGTAAAGTAGCTGGCTCTGAGACCAAGGCCAATAAAGAGTTAGTTGAAAAAGAAGCTCCAGAGGAGAAGAAGGAAGGAGTAGAGCACGCCCCTTCAAAGTGTGCGGACAACCCATTCCCAGACTCTCTTGATACTTATCCTACATTGCCAAAGGCTCTCGAGTACAAGCCTAAGATGCCATATCCTCAGAGACTTCAAAAAGAGACCAAGGACAAGCAGTTTTCAAAGTTCCTGGAAGTCTTCAGAAAGTTACAAATCAATATTCCTTTTGCTGAGGTTTTGAAGAAAATGCCTATCTATGTCAAGTTCATGAAGGAGCTATTGTCAAAGAAGAAGCGTTTAAAGGGAGATGAAACAGTAGTACTGACTAAGAAATGTAGTGCCGTAATTCAGAATAACTTGCCAAGGAAGATGCCAGATCCAGGGAGCTTTCAAATTCCATGCACCATTGGAAGTACAACCTTTCAAATTCCATGCACCTAGGAGAAAGCATTAATTTAATGCCCTTGTCTATGATGAAGAAGCTGCAAATCCAAGAGGCACAACCCACAAGGATAGCATTACAAATGGCAGACAAATCTATGAAGCCTGCATACGGATTAATGGAGAATATCTTGGTCAAAGTGGGTAAGTTCTTCCTCCTAGCAGATTTTGTGATTCTCGACACAGGGGAGGATGAGAATGCCTCTGTAATTCTAGGAAGACCATTTCTAGCCACTGGAAGAGCTCTAATTGATGTAGAAGTGAGTGAATTAGTGCTTAGAGTGCATAATGAGCAACTAGTCTTTCATGTTTTCAAAGATGCACATTCAGCAGGTTAAGAAGAGAGATGCATGCAGACTGAGCTTATTGATCCAACCCTTCAAAAACCCCCTGATGATGCACAACAGAATCTGTAGCTCAAACCTCCTTTGGTAACAATCAATAAAATTCCTCCTGACATCAAACCTAAGTTTGGTGTCGGGAATGCATCATCCACCAAGGGAGAGGATCCTAAAAAGAAAGTACCCAGAGGATGGAGAAACAAAAAGATCCCCCACTGAAGGTTTATCCCCTAGAATGAAAGTGGTGTTGACTAGAAATCTAGCATGGATTTATACAATAAACATAATCCTCTCTTTGGAGCATATTGAGCTACTTTATGGAGACACAGGAAAGAAGTTCAAAGTAAGGGATGAAGAGCTGAGCCCCTATGATCCTCCTCCTTAGAGGAGCTGACCGTCAAGCTAGTGACAGTAAAGAAGCGCTTGTCGGGAGGCAACCCGATAATTTCGTATCCTTAAGTATTTTTCAAGTAGTGGTTTTCCTATTTATTTGAGTTTTATTGAGTTTTTACTGTTTTTCTTTCGTTTTACGTGTACTGATCATGCAGTTATTTTAGAACAGAAACCGAATATTTCAAAAAAAAAAGAAGACAATTTACCCGAGAGATGAGCAGGAGTGGCGCTAGAACTATGCTTTGCGCACCGACAAGACCACGCGTACGCGCACCATACACGTGCGCGTCGTTTGTGCTTTTAGCCATCCACGCGTGCGCGTCCCTAACGCGTACACGTGACCCTGAAAATCGGCATAAATCAGTGTTTGGGCATAGAGTTGTGATGGTTTGGGCCTGGAAGTGTGCTAGAAGCACAAACTTGATCACGCGAACGCATCTCTGACGCGTGCGCGTCCTTTGCACAAATGTTCATCCACGTGTGCGCGTGCATGACGCGCACGCGTCGTATGAAAATTTTGGTTCCCAAGCCACTCGAACAGAGAGTTATGCGTGCGCGCGGCCACCTTCGCGCGATTCACACAAACCAAGGGCACGCGTACGCGTGCCAGACGCTTACGCTTCATTATCAAAATCGAGCCACCCACGCGTACGCGTGATGTACGCGTATGCGTCGCCTGCGCCGCACACCTCCACTAGTTCGCCGTCCAGTTTTTAATCTTCATTCTCTCTCTTCCAAATCCTAATTCTCTCTTGATTCTTTTATCCTTTCCTTCTTCTTTAATCATACTATTTGTTTTTATTTTCAGTCTTATTTGCTTGAGGACAAGCAAACCTTTAAGTTTGGTGTTGACGCTTCGCTTATGGGTTTTCTGTTTATTTTTATGGCACCAAAGGGAGGCGAATCATCTTCATGGAGGAGCACAACCTAAAGAATAAAACGACTGCTAGAATTACTGAGGTGGTTGAGTTCCTTTCATTTTTATTCCTTCCCGCTCTTACTATGTTATGTTCCGGTTTTCTGCTATTCTGCTTTGTTTATTGCATGATCCTTTATTAGTTAGAATCCTAGGTTCTAGGTTAGTTTTCTCTTAATTGCTTTAATTCTGAAAGATGTCTCATGTATTGCCCACTGAGCTTGAAATCAAAAAGAAAGAAGAAAAGGGGATGTATTCCATGAGGAATTGAGTTTATATTTAAGAGTAGTCTTATTTACTTAAATGTGGTGGTATTATTTGTAATTCTGAATGCATGATATGAACAGTGCATAGTTGAATTTGAATTAAAGGATGTTGATGTATAAGGAACAGGAATTTAGAGAATTATTATAACTTCTCTGAAATAAACAAAAATTAAATCCTTGAAGCAAAAAAAAAACAGCAAAAAAAAAAACTATAAAAGCAAGGTCCAAGGCTCTAAGCATCAATAACTAGGGAGGTCAGACATGATTAAAAGCTCAAAGAGTTATTTTCCTAGTCATATGCTTGTGGTGTTCTTGTGTCAAGTAATCCTTGAGACAAAACATTTAGAGTCGAGATCAATTGCAATTAATAGAGTACGCCAAAGGCTTTAAGCACTACTGTCTGGGAGTAACTGAAAGAAAAATCAAAACTTAAAGAGAGTTCTCCAGTTAAGAGCTTGTGCTGTTTCTGTGTCAAGTAACCCTTGAGACAAAACATTTAAAGTCACGGCTAGGCTCAAGGTCCAAAGCACCAAAGAAAAATAATTTAAAGTAAATTTTGTTGTGTTCAAGGATTAACTGGAGTATAAAGATCAGAGAATTCATAATATGATCCGGATTCTAATTCCGAATGACACTGACATCCTTCTAATTCAAAGGAGAGTGAGATGCCAAAACTGTTCAAAATTACAATGAATAAATCCCATTTTAAGAATAGACTTGAGCATGACTAAACTCTCACTTCTCATGCAAATTCACATCTTAATCATGCACTTATTTTGGTTGCTTGAGGACAAGCAACAATTCAAGTTTGGTGTTGTGATGCATGAGCAACTTTCTTATCTTTTCCTAGTGAATTTGCATTTAATTTGTTAAGTTTAATCAGGAATTAATTGTCTTTTAGCCACTATGGATGCTACCTTAAGTCTTGTGCAATTCTGTTTATTTTAGGTAGCATTTAGCTCGATTTGATGGAGTTTCTGCAGTACAAGAATTAAAGGAGATGACAGCGAGGAGCGACGCGTGCGCGTGCCTGACGCATACCCGTGAAAAGCAAAGTTGCACAGGGACACGTGCGCGTACTTGACGCATACGCGTGACACGCGAAGAAGACCATCGATGCGTACGCGTGACTGATGCGTACGCGTGACATGCGCCTGACGTTAGGATTTTTGCTAGTAAAGAATTTTATAAAAATAGTCGCGTTGTAAGTATAGCTTCTAAACCAACAGAAAATTCTTTCGTACAAACGTTTGGTTGTCACAAGTAACAAACCCAATAAAATTTATAAATCAAAGTATTCAAACCTCGGGTCATCTTCTCAAGGAATTGCAGGAAGGTGTGTTTTATTATTGATTATGGAAAACAGTGTTTTGGGTTTTGAAAAGGGTTTCGAACAAGAGAAATGGGTTGCAGAAATTAATAAATTAATAACGAAGAAATCTCTTGGCAAGGTATGAAAACTGGAAGTCCTATCCTAGTTATCCTTATCAATAGTGATGAGAATTATACTTTCGCTCCCACTAAGTCAACCTCTAACTATGAAGGTCAGTTAAGTGGACAAATTAATTTAACACCTAAAGTCCTAGTCAACTCCTTAAGGAAAGACTAGAGTTATAGGAATCTAAATTAATCAGCAAAGATAATAATTATCAATCACGATGAGTTTGACAACTCAAGAGTTACCAATTAATCAACCAAGGCCAATAGTAAATAGTCTAAATTATAAATAAGGAAAAGCAATCATGAGTCTGAAATACCTCAAGTGTATTAATTAAGAAAATCATAACATGAATCGTTCATAAGCCAATTTGGCAACATAAATAATTATCAAATAAGAGAAGTCAAAATAAAAGAATATTGAACCTGATATGAAGATGAGATAATCCTAAGGTTAAAAGAAATTCTAAGTCCTAAATCCTAATCCTAAGAGAGAGGAGAGAACCTCTCTCTTTAAAAGCTACATCTAACTATGTATGAATGTATGTTGTACGCTGTATCCAGTATATCCAGTCTATCTATGAATGGATGGATCCCTCCATTTATAATCCTTTAATCTGTGTTTTTTGGGCTTGGATCTGGGCTAAAAAGGGCCTAGAAGTCGCTGGGGCCGACTTCTGCAAATTCTGCAGATCGCGCACGTCACGCGTCCGTCATTTGGAGTTTTGTTCCTCCACACGGTCGCGTCAGTCATGCGTCCACGTCAGTTGTGTTTTGCACGTCATGCATTCGCGTCGTCCACGCGGACGCGTCGATGCCAGTTTCTCCAAAACTCCGATTTGTGCTTTCCTTCCCTTTTTGTATGTTTCCTTTCCATCCTTTAAGTCATTCCTGCCCTATAAAACCTGAAAGTACTCAACACACAAATCACGGCATCGAATGGTAATAAAGGATAATTAAATTTGATTATTTTAAAGCATAGGAAACATGTTTTCTCACATGTCATATCATAAGGAAGGAATTGCAAAACCATGCAAATTCATGTGAATAAGTAGGTGAAGAGTTGATAAAATCATTCAATTTAAGCACAAGATTTATCATAAAATAGTAGTTTATCAACCTCCCCACACTTACACAATAGCATGTCCTCATGCTAAATCTAAGAGAAAAGAATAAAGGTAAAATGGTGGGATCATATGCAATTCAATCTACTCTAAATACAACTACCTAAATGAGTCATGCAAATCTAGCTATTGAATCCTCACCGGATTTTTGTGTTTACTCTTTAGTCACTCAGTGTTTATTTGGGTTAATTGCTCTATTCTTCTTTCTATCCTTACTTTCTATAACTTTGTTCTTTATCTGACCAATCAACAAATATGGAATATAGACATACAAAAATTATGAGGTCTTTTCAAGGTTGTAATAGGGCCAGGGTAAAGGTAAGGGTATATGTATAAGGTTAAGTGAGCTAATAAGTGAATCCTTGATTAGTCTAAGATCTCACCTAACATATAATTTCATAATTCTTCACCTAGCTTCCCAAATCTTTCCACTTTTGTGTTACATGCTTATGCATTTTATTTTGACTTTTGTCCCATGTGCATTGATAATTGTGTATTAGTATTCGGGATATTTTTTTATTTTGTATCCCCTTATTTAAATAAAATATTTTTTTTAAATGCACATGGTAACTTAATTGTTTTGATTTCACATGAGCATGCTTCCCAAATTTTTAAATAACTTATTCAATTTAATTCCCTACTTTTTCTATCATTCCATGTTCCCATAAAATTTTTCACACTTAAATTATACACAATATCTATCTTAAGTAACCAAGGATTCAACTTGGGATTTTTATTTTGTTTTTCGGCTTAAGGCTAGTAATGTGGTTATAAAATGATGGGGGACTTAAAAAACTCAAGGGGGGCTAATAAGGATGGCATAAAAGGTAGGTTTATTTGGGACAAGTGGGTATAAATACAAATAATGGCCTCAATCATCTATTGGTATGTATCTATATTCTATAATTGGACATATAGATTAAAACAAAGTAAAGAACACCAGAATAAAAAAGAAGGGCAAAACACACAGAAATGAAATTTATGGTTTGAATGCAACCATACAATTAAGCTAAAAACTCACAGGCTGTGTGTTCTCAAGCTCATAAATCATATATCAGTTATGTATGTCATGCAAGTAGAAATTAAGAGTTTCCATTCAACTGGTGCACGAAATTGTGATCACTACTTTTACACAAAACAATCCCCGGTAATGACTCCAAAGACTTGGTGCACAATACCATGGCATAAGCACAACTTCGCACAACTAACCAGCAAGTGCACTGAGTCGTCCAAGTAATACCTTACGCGAGTAAGGGTCGATCCCACGGAGATTGTTGGTATGAAGCAAGCTATGGTCACCTTGTAAATCTCAGTCAGGCAGACTCAAATGGGTATAGTGATAAACGAATAAAGCATAAAGATAAAGATAGAGATACTTATGTATATCATTGATGAGAGCTTCAGATAAGCGTATGAAGATGCCTTCCCTTCCGTCTCTCTGCTTTCCTACAGTCTTCATCCAATCCTTCTTACTCCTTTCCATGGCAAGCTCATGTAGGGTTTCACCGTTGTCAGTGGCTACCTCCCATCCTCTCAGTGAAAACGTTGCCTATGCTCTGTCACAACATGCGTAATCAGCTGTCGGTTCTCGGTCAAGCCGGAATAAAATCCATCGATTCTTTTGCGTCTGTCACTAACGCCCCGCCTGCTAGGAGTTTGAAGCACGTCACAGTCATTCAATCATTGAATCCTACTCAGAATACCACAGACAAGGTTAGACCTTCCGGATTCTCTTGAATGCTGCCATCAGTTCTCGCCTATACCACGAAGACTCTGATCTCACGGAATGGCTGGCTCGTTTGTCAGGCGAGCACTCGGTTGTCAGGCGATCAACCATGCATCGTGTATCAGGAATCCAAGAGATATTCACTAAGCCTCGTATGCTTGTAGAACAAGAGTGGTTGTCAGTCACTTTGTTCATAAGTGAGAATGATGATGAGTGTCACGGATCATCACATTCATCAGGTTGAAGAACAGGTGATATCTTGGAACAAGAACAAGCGAAATTGAATAGAAGAACAATAGTAATTGCATTAATACTCGAGGTACAGCAGAGCTCCACACCTTAATCTATGGTGTGTAGAAACTCCACCGTTGAAAATACATAAGAACAAGGTCTAGGCATGGCCGTGAGGCCAGCCTCCCAGTGATCAAAAGATTCAAAGATCTCCAGATGAAAATACAATAGTAAAAGGTCCTACTTATAGAAAACTAGTAGCCTAAGGTGTACAGAGATGAGTAAATGACATAAAAATCCACTTCCGGGCCCACTTGGTGTGTGCTTGGGCTGAGAAATGAAGCATTTTCGTGTAGAGACTCTCCTTGGAGTTAAACGCCAGCTTTTATGCCAGTTTGGGCGTTTAACTCCCATTTAGGTGCCAGTTCCGGCGTTTAACGCTGGAATTCCTGAGGGTGACTTTGAACGCCGGTTTGGGCCATCAAATCTTGGGCAAAGCATGAACTATCATATATTGCGGAAAGCCCAGGATGTCTACTTTCCAACGCCGTTGAGAGCGCGCCAATTGGGCTTCTGTAGCTCCAGAAAATCCACTTCGAGTGCAGGGAGGTCAGAATCCAACAGCATCTGCAGTCCTTTTGAGTCTCTGGATCAGATTTTTGCTCAGATCCCTCAATTTCAGCCAGAAAATACCTGAAATCACAGAAAAACACACAAACTCATAGTAAAGTCCAGAAAAGTGAATTTTAACTAAAAACTAATAAAAATATAATAAAAACTAACTAGATCATACTAAAAAACATACTAAAAACAATGCCAAAAAGCGTACAAATTATCCGCTCATCACAACACCAAACTTAAATTGTTGCTTGTCCCCAAGCAACTGAAGATCAAATAGGATAAAAAGAAGAGAATATGCAATGAACTCCAAAAACATCTATGAAGATCAGTATTAATTAGATGAGCGGGGCTTTTAGCTTTTTGCCTCTGAATAGTTTTGGCATCTCACTTTATCCTTTGGAATTCAGAATGATTGGCTTCTTTAGGAACTTAGAATCCAGATAGTGTTATTGATTCTCCTAGTTATGTATGATGATTCTTGAACACAGCTACTTCATGAGTCTTGGCCGTGGCCCAAACCACTCTGTCTTTCAGTATTACCACCGGATACATACATGCCACAGACACATAATTGGGTGAACCTTTTCAGATTGTGACTCAGCTTTGCTAAAGTCCCCAATTAGAGGTGTCCAGGGTTCTTAAGCACACTCTTATTGCCTTGGATCACAACTTTATTTCTTTCTTTTTCTTCCTTTTTCTCTTTTTTTTTCGCTTGCCCCTTTTTTTTTTGTATTCACTGCTTTTTCTTGCTTCAAGAATCATTTTTATGATTTTTCAGATCCTCAGTAACATGTCTCCTTTTTCATCATTCTTTCAAGAGCCAACATTCATGAACCACAAATTCAAAAGACATATGCACTGTTCAAGCATACATTCAGAGAACAAAAGTGTTGCCACCACATCAATATAATTAAACTGTTATAAAATTCAAAATTCATTCAATTCTTTTCTTTTTCAATTAAGAACAATCTCTAAGAAAGGTGATGGATTCATAGGACATTCATAACTTTAAGGCATAGACACTAAGACACTAATGATCACAAGACACAAACATGGACAAACATAAAGCACTAAAATTCGAAAAACAGAAAATTAAAGAATAAGGAGATTAAAGAACGGGTCCACCTTAGTGATGGCGGCTTGTTCTTCCTCTTGAAGGTCTTATGGAGTGCTTTAGCTCCTCAATGTCTCTTCCTTGTCTTTGTTGCTCCTCTCTCATGATTCTTTGATCTTCTCTAATTTCATGGAGGAGGATGGAATGCTCTTGGTGCTCCACCCTTAGTTGTCCCATGTTGGAACTCAATTCTCCTAGGGAGGTATTCAGTTGCTCCCAATAGTCTTGTGGAGGAAAGTGCATCCCTTGAGGTATCTCAGGGATTTCATGATGAGTGGGGTCTCTTGTGTGCTCCATCCTCTTCTTAGTGATGGGCTTGTCCTCATCAATAAGAGTGTCTCCCTCTATGTCAACTCCAACTGAATAACAGAGGTGACAAATGAGATGAGGGAAGGCTAACCTTGCCAAGGTGGAAGACTTGTCCGCCACCTTGTAGAGTTCTTGAGCTATGACCTCATGAACTTCTACTTCTTCTCTAATCATGATGCTATGAATCATGATGGCTCGGTCTAGAGTAACTTCAGACCGGTTGCTAGTGGGAATGATTGAGCGTTGAATAAACTCCAACCATCCTCTAGCCATGGGCTTGAGGTCATGCCTTCTCAATTGAACCGGCTTCCCTCTTGAATCTCTCTTCCATTGTGCGCCCTCTTCACATATGACTGTGAGGACTTGGTCCAACCTTTGATCAAAGTTGACCCTTCTAGTGTAAGGATGTTCATCTCCTTGCATCATGGGCAAGTTGAATGCTAACCTTACACTTTTCGGACTAAAATCCAAGTATTTCCCCCGAACCATAGTAAGATAATTCTTTGGATCCGGGTTCACACTTTGATCATGGTTCTTGGTGATCCATGCATTGGCATAGAACTCTTGAACCATCAAGATTCCGACTTGTTGAATGGGGTTGGTAAGGACTTCCCAACCTCTTCTTCGGATCTCATGGCGGATCTCCGGATATTCACCCTTTTTGAGTGAAAAGGGGACCTCGGGGATCACCTTCTTCAAGGCCACAACTTCATAGAAGTGGTCTTGATGCACCCTTGAGATGAATCTATCTATCTCCCATGACTCGGAGGTGCAAGCTTTTGCCTTCCCTTTCCTCTTTCTAGAGGTTTCTCCGGCCTTGGATGCCATAAATGGTTATGGAAAACGAAAAAGCAACGCTTTTACCACACCAAACTTAAAAGGTTTGCTCGTCCTCGAGCAAAAGAAGAAAGAAGAGAGTAGAAGAAGAAGAAATGAGGAAGAAGGTAGTGGCTTATGTATTCGGCCAAGGAGGGGGAGAAGTGATGTTTAGGTTGTGTGAAAATGAAGGAGTAAAGAAGGGTATTTATAGGAGAGAGGGGGGATAGGGTTCGGCCATTATGGGTGGGTTTGGGAGGGAAAGTGGTTTGAATTTGAAGGGTGAGGTAGGTGGGGTTTTATGAAGGATGGATGTGAGTGGTGAAGAGAAAGATGGGAGTTGATAGGTGAAGGGTTTTTGGGGAAGAGGTATTGAGGTGATTGGTGAATGGGTGAAGAAGAAGAGAGAGAGTGGTGGGTTGGTGGGGATCCTGTGGGGTCCACAGATCCTATGGTGTCAAGGAAAAGTCATCCCTGCACCAAATGGCATTCAAAATCACGTTTTGAGCCATTTCTGGCGTTAAACGCCAGGCTGATGCCCATTCCTGGCGTTTAACGCCAGGTTCTTGCCCTTTTCTGGCGTTTAACGCCAGTCTGGTGCCCCTTTCTGGCGTTAAACGCCCAGAATGGTGCCAGACTGGGCGTTAAACGCCCAACTGCTAACCTTACTGGCGTTTAAACGCCAGCAAGTTCTCCTCCAGGGTGTGCTGTTTTTCTTCCTGTTTTTCATTCTGTTTTTGCTTTTTCAATTGATTTTGTGACTTCTCATGATCATTGGTGCCCGAATTTGTGATTCGCACAACTAACCAGCAAGTGCACTGGGTCGTCCAAGTAATACCTTACGTGAGTAAGGGTCGATCCCACGGAGATTATTGGCTTGAAGCAATCAATGTTTATTTTATTTGTCTTAGTCAGGATGTCAATAAAATTGTTTGGATTACTTGAACAATAGAGTTACTTGTTTATAAAGGATGTAGTACTGGGGAATATGTTGGAGTTTTGGAGATGCTTTGTCCTTTGACTTCAACTCTTCCTTGAAATCCTCTTCTCACACGCAGATTCCTTCCATGGCAAGCTCTATGTAGGGTGTCACCGTTGTCAGTGGCTACTTCCCATCCTCTCAGTGAAAACGTTCCTATGCTCTGTCACAGCACGGCTAATCATCTGTCGGTTCTCAATCAGGTTGGAATAGAATCCATTGATTCTTTTGCGTCTGTCACTAACGCCCAGCCCTCAGGAGTTTGAAGCATGTCACAGTCATTCAATCCCAGAATCCTACTCGGAATACCACAGACAAGGTTTAGACTTTCCGGATTCTCATGAATGCCGCCATCAATCCGGCCTATACCACGAAGATTCTGTTGGGGAATCTAAGAGATATTCATTCAGTCTGATGTAGAACGGAGGTGGTTGTCAGGCACACGTTCATAGATTGAGGAAGGTGATGAGTGTCACGGATCATCACCTTCTTCACAATTAAGCACGAATAAACATCTTAGATAAGAACAAGCGTGTTTGAATGGAAAACAAAGGAATTGTATTAAATCATCGAGACGCTGCAGAGCTCCTCACCCCCAACAATGGAGTTTAGAGACTCATGCCGTCAAAAGTATATAATTCAGATCTGAAAAATGTCATGAGGTACAAGGAATGTCTGTAAAAGTTGTTTAAATAGTAAACTAGTAACCTAGGTTTACAGAAAATGAATAAACTAAGATAATTGGTGCAGAAATCCACTTCTGGGGCCCACTTGGTGTGTGCTGGGGCTGAGACTAAAGCTTTCCGCGTGTAAAGGCCTTTCTTGGCGTCAAACTTCAGATTATGACGTGTTTTGGGCGTTCAACTCCGGATCATGACGTTTTTCTGGCGTTTAACTCCAGACAGCAGCATGAACTTGGCGTTTAACGCCAAGTTACGTCGTCTATCCTTGCGCAAAGTATGGACTATTATATATTGCTGGAAAGCCCTGGATGTCTACTTTCCAACGCCGTTGAGAGCGCGCCAATTGGACTCCTGTAGCTCCAGAAAATCCATTTCGAGTGCAGGGAGGTCAGGATCCAACAGCATCAGCAGTCCTTTTTCAGCCTAAGTCAGATTTTTGCTCAGCTCCCTCAATTTCAGCCAGAAAATACCTGAAATCACAGAAAAATACACACACTCATAGTAAAGTCCAGAAATATGATTTTTGCTTAAAAACTAATAATATTTAACTAAAAACTAATTAAAACATGCTAAAATCTACATGAAATTACCCCCAAAAAGCGTATAAAATATCCGCTCATCAATCATCAACCTACAAAATAAGATAAAATAACAAAGGAAAATATATAAAATATAACATTGGGTTGCCTCCCAACAAGCGCTTCTTTAATGTCAGTAGCTTGACAGAGGGCTCTCATGGAGCCTCACAGATAATCAGAGCAATGTTGGAACCTCCCAATACCAAACTTAGAGTTTGAATGTGGGGGTTCAACACCAAACTTAGAGTTTGGTTGTGGCCTCCCAACACCAAACTTAGAGTTTGACTGTGGGGGCTCTGTTTGACTCTGATTTGAGAGAAGCTCTTCATGCTTCTTCTCCATGGTGACAGAGGGATATCCTTGAGCCTTAAACACAAAGGATTCTTCATTCACTTGAATGATCAGTTCACCTCCATCAACATCAATCACAGCCTTTGCTGTGGCTAGGAAGGGTCTGCCAAGGATGATAGATTCATCCATGCACTTCCCAGTCTCTAGGACTATGAAATCAGTAGGGATGTAATGGTCTTCAATCTTCACCAATACATCCTCTACAAGTCCATGAGCTTGTTTTCTTGAGTTGTCTGCCATCTCTAGTGAGATTCTTGCAGCTTGTACCTCAAAGATCCCTAGCTTCTCCATTACAGAGAGAGGCATGAGGTTTACACTTGACCCTAAGTCACACAGCGCCTTCTTGAAGGTCATGGTGCCTATGGTACAAGGTACTGAAAACTTCCCAGGATCCTGTCTCTTTTGAGGTAATTTCTGCCTAGACAAGTCATCTAGTTCTTTGGTGAGCAAAGGAGGTTCATCCTCCCAAGTCTCATTTCCAAATAACTTGTCATTTAGCTTCATGATTGCTCCAAGGTATTTAGCAACTTGCTCTTCAGTGACATACTCATCCTCTTCAGAGGAAGAATACTCATCAGAGCTCATGAAAGGCAGAAGTGAGTCCAATGGAATCTCTATGGTCTCATTTTGAGCCTCGGATTCCCATGGTTCCTCATTAGGGAACTCATTGGAGGTCAGTGCACGCCCATTGAGGTCTTCCTCAGTGGCGTCCACTTCCTCTCTTTCCTCTCCAGATTCGGCCATGTTTATGGCTTTGTACTCTCCTTTTGGATTTTCTTCTGTATTGCTTGGAAGAGTACTTGGAGGGAGTTCAGTAATTTTCTTGCTCAGCTGTCCCACTTGTGCCTCCAAATTCCTAATGGAGGACCTTGTTTCAGTCATGAAACTTTGAGTGGTTTTGATTAGATCAGAGACCATGGTTGCTAAGTCAGAGGGGTTCTGTTTAGAATTCTCTGTCTGTTGCTGAGAAGATGATGGAAAAGGCTTGCCATTGCTAAACCTGTTTCTTCCACCATTATTGTTGAAACCTTGTTGAGGTCTCTCTTGATTCTTCCATGAGAAATTTGGGTGATTTCTCCATGAAGAATTATAGGTGTTTCCATAGGGTTCTCCTAGGTAATTCACCTCTTCCATTGAAGGGTTCTCAGGATCATAAGCTTCTTCTTCAGATGAAGCATCCTTAGTACTGCTTGGTGCATTTTGCATTCCAGACAGACTTTGAGAAATCAAATTGACTTGTTGAGTCAATATCTTGTTCTGAGCCAAAATGGCATTCAGAGTATCAATCTCAAGAACTTCTTTCTTCTGACTTGTCCCATTGTTCACAGGATTTCTTTCAGAAGTGTACATGAATTGGTTATTTGCAACCATTTCAATGAGCTCTTGAGCCTCTGTAGGCGTCTTCTTCAGATGAAGAGATCCTCCAGCAGAGCTATCCAAAGACATCTTGGATAGTTCAGAGAGACCATCATAGAAAATACCTATGATGCTCCATTCAGAAAGCATGTCAGATGGACATTTTCTGATCAATTGTTTGTATCTTTCCCAAGCTTCATAGAGGGATTCACCATCCTTCTGTCTGAAGGTTTGGACTTCCACTCTAAGCTTACTCAATTTTTGAGGTGGAAAGAACTTTGCCAAGAAGGCATTGACTAGCTTTTCCCAAGAGTCCAGGCTTTCTTTAGGTTGAGAGTCCAACCATATTCTAGCTCTGTCTCTTACAGCAAAAGGGAATAGCATCAGTCTGTAGACCTCAGGGTCAACCCCATTAGTCTTGACTGTGTCACAGATTTGCAAGAACTCAGCTAAAAACTGATGAGGATCTTCTAATGGAAGTCCATGGAACTTGCAATTCTGTTGTATTAGAGAAACTAACTGAGGCTTAAGCTCAAAGTTGTTTGCTCCAATGGCAGGGATAGAGATGCTTCTCCCATAGAAGTCGGGAGTAGGTGCAGTAAAGTCACCCAGCACCTTCCTTGCATTGTTGGCATTGTTGTTGTTTTCGGCTGCCATAGGTTCTTCTTCCTTGAAGAATTCGGTCAGGTCCTCAACAGAGAGTTGTGCCTTAGCTTCTCTTAGCTTTCGCTTCAAGGTCCTTTCAGGTTCAGGGTCAGCTTCAACAAGAATGTCTTTGTCTCTGCTCCTGCTCATATGAAAGAGAAGAGAACAAGAGAATGTGGAATCCTCTATGTCACAGTATAGAGATTCCTTGAGGTGTCAGAGGAAACGAAAAACAGAAAAAAGAGGTAGAAGAATTCGAACTTGATCAGATAGAGTTCGAATTGTGCATTAAGAAGGAGTAATACTCCATAAATAGAAGGATGTGGGAAGAGAGGAAGAAATTTTCGAAAATTAAGTAAAAAAATTTTGAAAACATTTTTGAAAAACACTACTTGATTTTCGAAAATAAGAGTGGGAAAGAAATCAAATGATTTTTGAAAAAGATTTTGAAATTAGAAGTTAAAAAGATTTGATTGAAAACTATTTTGAAAAAGATGTGATTAAAAAGATATGATTAGTTTTAAAAAAGATGTGATTGAGAAGATATGAATTGAAAAACATTTAAAAAAAAGATTTGATTTTAAAATTAATGACTTGCTTGACAAGAAAAGATATGATTCAAAAATTAAACCTTCCTCAACAGAAAAGGCAACATACTTGAAATTTTGAATCAAATCATTAATTGTTAGCAAGTCTCTTTGAAAAAGGAAAGAAATTGATTTTGAAAACATTTGATTGAAAAGATATGATTTGAAAAAGATTTGATTTTGAAAAACTTTGAAAACTTGAAAAAAATTGATTTTGAAAACAAAATCTTCCTCCTTGTGCCATCCTGGCGTTAAACGCCCAGAATGGTATCCATTCTGGCGTTTAACGCCCAAAATGCTACCTTTTTGGGCGTTAAACGCCCAACCAGGTACCCTGGCTGGCGTTTAAACGCCAGTCTGTCCTTCTTCACTGGGCGTTTTGAACGCCCAGCTTTTTCTGTGTAATTCCTCTGCTGCATGTTCTGAATCTTCAGTCCCCTGTACTATTGACTTGAAAATAGAACCAAGATCAAATAAACAAGGCATGCAAGACACCAAACTTAAGATTAGACACTAGACTCAAACAAGAAACATAAAGTATTTTTGGTTTTTATGATTTTAAAAATTTTTTTTTGTGCTTTTTTTCGAAAATTATATGGAAATAGAAAATAAAGGTTTCAGAATTTTCAATTTGGATTCCAGGAATCATTGCAATGCTAGTCTAAGACTCCGGTCCAGGAATTAGACATGGCTTCACAGCCAGCCAAGCTTTCAAAGAAAGCTTCGGTCTAAAACACTAGACATGGCCAATGGCCAGCCAAGCCTTAACAGATCATTGCTCCAATAGCAAGATTGATAGAGATCAACAAGCTATTGTGATGATCAGTTGAAACCTCGGTCCAATAAGATTAGACATGGCTTCACAGCCAGCCAGATTTCAGCAGATCACCATGAAACACTAGAATTCATTCTTAAGAACTCTGAAGAAAAAAAATACCTAATCTAAGCAACAAGATGAACCGTCAGTTGTCCATACTCAAGAACAATCCTTGGCAACGGCGCCAAAAACTTGGTGCACGAAATTGTGATCACTACTTTTACACAAAACAATCCCCGGTAATGACTCCAAAGACTTGGTGCACAATACCATGGCATAAGCACAACTTCGCACAACTAACCAGCAAGTGCACTGAGTCGTCCAAGTAATACCTTACGCGAGTAAGGGTCGATCCCACGGAGATTGTTGGTATGAAGCAAGCTATGGTCACCTTGTAAATCTCAGTCAGGCAGACTCAAATGGGTATAGTGATAAACGAATAAAGCATAAAGATAAAGATAGAGATACTTATGTATATCATTGATGAGAGCTTCAGATAAGCGTATGAAGATGCCTTCCCTTCCGTCTCTCTGCTTTCCTACAGTCTTCATCCAATCCTTCTTACTCCTTTCCATGGCAAACTCATGTAGGGTTTCACCGTTGTCAGTGGCTACCTCCCATCCTTTCAGTGAAAACGTTGCCTATGCTCTGTCACAGCATGGGTAATCAGCTGTCGGTTCTCGGTCAGGCCAGAATAAAATCCATCGATTCTTTTGCGTCTGTCACTAACGCCCCGCCTGCTAGGAGTTTGAAGCACGTCACAGTCATTCAATCATTGAATCCTACTAAGAATACCACAGACAAGGTTAGACCTTCCGAATTCTCTTGAATGCTGCCATCAGTTTTCACCTATACCACGAAGACTCTGATCTCACGGAATGGCTGGCTCGTTTGTCAGGCGAGCACTCGGTTGTCAGGCGATCAACCATGCATCGTGTATCAGGAATCCAAGAGATATTCACTAAGCCTCGTATGCTTGTAGAACAAGAGTGGTTGTCAGTCACTTTGTTCATAAGTGAGAATGATGATGAGTGTCACGGATCATCACATTCATCAGGTTGAAGAACAGGTGATATCTTGGAACAAGAACAAGCGGAATTGAATAGAAGAACAATAGTAATTGCATTAATACTCGAGGTACAGCAGAGCTCCACACCTTAATCTATGGTGTGTAGAAACTCCACCGTTGAAAATACATAAGAACAAGGTCTAGGCATGGCCGTGAGGCCAGCCTCCCAGTAATCAAAAGATTCAAAGATCTCCAGATGAAAATACAATAGTAAAAGGTCCTACTTATAGAAAACTAGTAGCCTAAGGTGTACAGAGATGAGTAAATGACATAAAAATCCACTTCCGGGCCCACTTGGTGTGTGCTTGGGCTGAGCAATGAAGCATTTTCGTGTAGAGACTCTTCTTGGAGTTAAACGCCAGCTTTTATGCCAGTTTGGGCGTTTAACTCCCATTTAGGTGCCAGTTCCGGCGTTTAACGCTGGAATTCCTGAGGGTGACTTTGAACGCCGGTTTGGGCCATCAAATCTTGGGCAAAGCATGGACTATCATATATTGCTGGAAAGCCCAGGATATCTACTTTCCAACGCCATTGAGAGCGCGCCAATTGGGCTTCTGTAGCTCCAGAAAATCTACTTCGAGTGCAGGGAGGTCAGAATCCAACAGCATCTGCAGTCCTTTTGAGTCTCTGGATCAGATTTTTGCTCAGATCCCTCAATTTCAGCCAGAAAATACCTGAAATCATAGAAAAACACACAAACTCATAGTAAAGTCCAGAAAAGTGAATTTTAACTAAAAACTAATAAAAATATAATAAAAACTAACTAGATCATACTAAAAAACATACTAAAAACAATGCCAAAAAGCGTACAAATTATCCGCTCATCATCAACTCAATGTAAATCTTTAAGGTGCCCCTTAAAATCTTAGTGTTTCTCCTTGAAGAAATGTTGTTAACTAACTAACATGTAATGCTATATATACAAGGTGTGTGGATTGTTTTACTATACTATGGTTCCTAGCTTACTCTTTTTATTTTTCAATCAAATCAACTATCATATGCTAAAAAGGGTAAACTATGCTAATTAATCCACTTAATATATAACTAGTAAACTAAGGTGCATATTAAGCTAAAATATCCAAGATATATACAGCCCAAAGTGCGGAATGCGAAAGTGCAACAAAAGCAAAAGAGAAAAATGTGTAAAAATACAGAAAATGGACAAAATAAGATAAGAGTCTGTAGTGGTTCACCAAAAGAAATATATGCCAGAGATGGTGACCTCCACATACTTAAATAATAGCATCGTCCTCGATGCTCACTCAAACTGGATGTGAGGAAGTGTCATCTCCGGAAGGATGGGCTGTCGGTGTCTCAGTGGTAGGCTGAGGGTCTGCAGTCTCTGTGAGTGTAGGAGGAGCGATCTGCTGAAGTGGAGGCTCTGTCTGTAGAGGAATGTCCAGATCAGCGGCCTGTAGCTGGTGGTGCTCCTCATGATGTAGTGCAGTGTGCTCGGGTCCTCCCTGCTCAGCCTGGGGAGGTGCTTCCTCCTCATGATCGCTCACCTCCTCCTCAGATGTGTCGGAGGGCGTGTCGGGCTCGGAGGGTACGTCGCCACCAGATCGGATCATCAGCTTGAGGTGCTCATAGCGCCGCTTGTGGTGACGCTCAGACCTCTCATAATGTTGCCTGTTACGACGTTCAGACCTCTCAAAGTACTGCTGGTGACGGCGCTCCATCTGGTCTAAGCGGTCAAAGAGTCGGTGCACTAGAAGATAGACGGGCTCAGAAGCAGGTGGGGTGCAGTGGGTGGTGCTGGGCCAGTGAAAGCAGAAGGAGCAGCTGAAGAAGTAGTTGCCTCAGCAGAGTCAGTGAGAAATGGAGGTCGCTAGCCGAAAGCCTGAAACTTCCGACTGTGAGGGATGATCTTTCGGCATTCTGCGGTGGGTGGCTTTTCATCAGCAACCTCCCAAGGTACCTCGGCTCGGTGACCCAACTGAGTAATCAGGAATGGAAAGGGGATGGTGCCTCTAACATGGACTCTGGTGATGTAATGCCGGATGAAGCGGGGTAGATATAAGTCCTTACCCGTCATCACACACCAGATGAGGGTAATTGATGAGCGGATAATTTATACGCTTTTTGGCATTGTTTTTAGTATGTTTTTAGTATGTTTTAGTTAGTTTTTATTATATTTTTATTAGTTTTTAGTTAAAATTCACTTTTCTGGACTTTACTATGAGTTTGTGTGTTTTTCTATGATTTCAGGTATTTTCTGGCTGAAATTGAGGGAGCTGAGCAAAAATCTGATTCAGAGGCTGAAAAGGACTGCAGATGCTGTTGGATTCTGACCTCCCTGCACTCGAAGTGGATTTTCTGGAGCTACAGAGGCCCAATTGGCGCGCTCTCAATTGCGTTGGAAAGTAGACATCCTGGGCTTTCCAGAAATGTATAATAGTCCATACTTTGCCCGAGATTTCATGGCCCTAACAGGCGTTCCAATTCAGCTCAAGAATTCTGGCGTTAAACGCCGGAATTGGCACAAGAATGGGAGTTAAACGCCCAAACTGGCACAAAAGCTGGCGTTTAACTCCAAGAAAAGTCTCTACACATGAAAGCTTCAATGCTCAGCCCAAGCACACACCAAGTGGGCCCGGAAGTGGATTTTTATGTCATTTACTCATCTTTGTAAACCCTAAGCTACTAGTTCTCTACAAATAGGACCTTTTTGCTATTGTAATGGGAGAGCTTTTGATCATGTTTTATGATTGAACCCTCTTTGGGAGGCTGGCCATTCGGCCATGCCTAGACCTTGTTCTTATGTATTTTCAACGGTGGAGTTTCTACACACCATAGATTAAGGTGTGGAGCTCTGCTGTACCTCGAGTGTTAATGCAATTACTATTGTTCTTCTATTCAATTCAGCTTATTCTTGTTCTAAGATATTCATTCGTACCCAAGAACATGATGAATGTGATGATTATGTGACGCTCATCATCATTCTCACTTATGAACGTGTGCCTGACAACCACTTTCGTTCTACAAGCAAACAAGGCTTGAATGTTTATCTCTTGGATTCCTTAATCAGAATCTTCGTGGTATAAGCTAGAATTGATGGTGGCATTCTTGAGAATCCGGAAAGTATAAACCTTGTCTGTGGTATTCCGAGTAGGATTCAAGGATTGAATGACTGTGACGAGCTTCAAACTCGCGATTGTGGGGCGTTAGTGACAGACGCAAAAGAATCACTGGATTCTATTCCGACATGATCGAGAACCGACAGATGAATAGCCGTGCTGTGACAGAGCGCGTTGAACATTTTCACTGAGAGGACGGGACTGTAGCTATTGACAATGGTGATGCCCAACATACAGCTTGCCATGGAAAGGAGTAAGAAGGATTGGATGAAGACAGTAGGAAAGCAGAGAGACGGAAGGGACAAAGCATCTCCATACGCTTATTTGAAATTCTTACCAATGAATTACATAAGTATCTCTATCTTTATTTTATGTTTTATTTATCTTTTAATCATTAATCCTCCATAACCATTTGAATCCGCCTAACTGAGATTTACAAGATGACCATAGCTTGCTTCATACCAACAATCTCCGTGGGATCGACCCTTACTCGCGTAAGGTTTATTACTTGGACGACCCAGTGCACTTGCTGGTTAGTTGTGCGAAGTTGTGATAAAGAGTTGAGATTGCAATTGAGCGTACCATGTTGATAACGCCATTGATGGTCACAATTTCGTGCACCAAGTTTTTGGCACCGTTGCCGGGGATTGTTCGAGTTTGGACAACTGACGGTTCATCTTGTTGCTTAGATTAGGTATTTTTCTTCAGAATTTTTAAGAATGAATTCTAGAGTTTCAAGGTGATGTTTTTATCATCACCAAAGCTGATTGATTCTCATCAATTTAGCTCTTGAATGTAATGTCCTGCTGAAGCTTGGCTAGCCATGTCTAATTTCTTTAGACTAAAGCTCTAGACTAACATTGCATGATTCCTAGAATTCTTATTAAAAATTTTGAATCTCTTTATCATCTTTTGCATATAATTTTTGAAAAAGCACAAAAAATTTATAAAATCTTAAAACCAAAAATATTTTTATGTTTCTTGTTTGAGTCTAGTGTCTAATTTCAAGTTTGGTGTCAATTGCATGTCTTTATTCTTCTAATTTTCGAAAATTACATGCATTATGTTCTTCATTGATCTTCAAGTTTTTCTTGATGATTTCCTTGCTCTGATCTTTAAATTCTCTTGTCTTGAGTGTTTTGTTGTTTCTCATATGCAATCTCAATTTGTTAGTGTCAATAGTATACAAACTTCTAAGTTTGGTGTCTTGCATGCATTGTTTATTTGATCTTAGTTTCATTTTGATTATTCCTCATCATTAAAAATTCAAAAAAATTTTTAATTTGTGTCTTTTCAAGTCAATAATTGGTGCGCGAAATTGTGAACAATACTTTTTCACAACTCAAATAATCCCCGGTAATGGCTCCAAGAACTTGGTGGCTCAATACCATGGCATTACACAACTTCGCACAACTAACCAGCAAGTGCACTGGGTCGTCCAAGTAATAAACCTTACGTGAGTAAGGGTCGATCCCACGGAGATTGTTAGTATTGAAGCAAGCTATGGTCATCTTGTAAATCTTAGTCAGGCAAACTCAAATATATATGATGATGAACGAAAATAACATAGAAAATAAGGATAGTGATACTTATGTATATCATTGGTGTAGGAGCTTCAGACAAGTGTATGAAGATGCCTTCCCTTCCGTCTCTCTGCTTTCCTAATGCCTTCATCCAATCCTTTCTTACTCCTTTCCATGGCAAGCTCGTGTAAGGTTTCACTGTTGTCAGCAGCTACCTCCCATCCGCGCAGTGAAAGCTAATGCACACACTCTGTCACAGTGCTGCCAATCACCGGTTTGGTTCCCTCCCCTACCGGAATAGAATAACTCTTTTGCGTCTGTCACTAACGCCCAGTAGGTTACAGGTTTGAAGCACGTCACAGTCATTCAATCATTGAATCCTACTCAGAATACCATAGACAAGGTTTAGACCTTCCGGATTCTCTTGAATGCCGCCATCAGGTCCTGCCTATACCACGAAGATTCCGAAGAATCCAAGAGATATTCACTAAGCCTCAGATGCTTGTAGAACAAGAATGGTTGTCAGTCACCTTGTTCATGGGTAAGAATGGTGATGGGCGTCAATCATCACCTTCATCAAGTTGAAGAACAAGTGATATCTTGGAACAAGAATAAGCGGAATTGAATGGAAGAACAATAGTAATTGCATTAATACTCGAGGTACAGCAGAGCTCCACACCTTAATCTATGGTGTGTAGAAACTCCACCGTTGAAAATACATAAGCATAAGGTCTAGGCATGGCCGAATGGCCAGCCTCCCAATGATCTAAGATAGCATAAAACTCAAAGATAGCTACCAAGATGTTCCTAATACAATAGTAAAAGGTCCTACTTATAGAAAACTAGTACATAGATGAGTAAATGACATAAAAATCCACTTCCGGGCCCACTTGGTGTGTGCTTGGGCTGAGCAATGAAGCTTTTTTCGTGTAGAGACTCTCCTTGGAGTTAAACGCCAGCTTTGGTGCCAGTTTGGGCGTTTAACTCCCATTTGGGTGCCAGTTCCAGCGTTTAACGCTGGGATTTATTGAGGTGACTTTGAACGCCGGTTTGGGCCATCAAATCTTGGGCAAAGTATGGACTATCATATATTGCTGGAAAGCCCAGGATGTCTACTTTCCAACGCCGTTGAGAGCGCGCCAATTGGGCTTCTGTAGCTCCAGAAAATCCGCTTCGAGTGCAGGGAGGTCAGAATCCAACAGCATCTGCAGTCCTTTTTGGTCTCTGGATCAGATTTTTGCTCAGGTCCCTCAATTTCAGCTAGAAAATACCTGAAATCACAGAAAAACACACAAACTCATAGTAAAGTCCAGAAAAGTGAATTTTAACTAAAAACTAATAAAAATATACTAAAAACTAACTAGATCATATCAAAAACATACTAAAAACAATGCCAAAAAGTATACAAATCATCCGCTCATCACAACACCAAACTTAAATTGTTGCTTGTCCCCAAGCAACTGAAAATCAAATAAGATAAAAGGAAGAGAATATGCAATGAATTCCAAAAACATCTGTGAAGATCAGTATTAATTAGATGAGCGGGGCTTTTAACTTTTTGCCTCTGAACAGTTTTGGCATCTCAATCTATCCTTTGAAATTCAGAATGGTTGGCTTCTTTAGGAACTTAGAATCCAGATAGTGTTAATGATTCTCCTAGTAAAGTATGATGATTCTTGAACATAGCTATTTATTGAGTCTTGGCTGTGGCCCAAAGCACTCTGTCTTTCCAGTATTACCACCGGATACATACATGCCACAGACACATAATTGGGTGAACCTTTTCAGATTGTGACTTAGCTTTGCTAAAGTCCCCAATTAGAGGTGTCCAGGGTTCTTAAGCACACTCTTAATTGCCTTGGATCACAACTCTTATTATTATTATTTTTTTTTTCGTTTTCTTTTTTTCTCTTTTTTTTTTCGGTTTTTTTTTTTTTTGAATAGCAATGCTTTTTCTTGCTTCAAGAATCATTTTATTGATTTTTCAGATCCTCAATAACATGTCTCCTTTTTCATCATTCTTTCAAGAGCCAACATTCATGAACCACAAATTCAAGATACATATGCACTGTTTAAGCATACATTCAGAGAACAAAAATATTGCCACCACATCAAAATAATTAAACTATTATAAAATTCAAAATTCATGCAATTCTTCCTTTTTCAATTAAGCACATTTTTATTCAAGAAAGGTGATGGATTCATAGGACATTCATAACTTTAAGGCATAGACATTAAGACACTAATGATCATAAGACACAAGCATGGATAACATAAAGCACTAAAATTCGAAAAACAAAGGAATAAAGAACAAGGAAATCAAGGAATGGGTCCACCTTAGTGATGGCGGCTCTTCCTTGCTTTTGAAGGTCCTATGGAGTGCTTGAGCTCCTCAATGTCTCTTCCTTGCCTTTGTTGCTCCTCTCTCATGATTCTTTGTTCTTCTCTAATTTCATGGAGGAGAATGGAGTGTTCTTGGTGCTCCACCCTTAGTTGTCCCATATTGGAACTCAACTCTCCTAGGGAGGTGTTTAGTTGCTCCCAATAGTCTTGTGGAGGAAAATTCATCCCTTGAGGAATCTCAGGGATCTCATGATGAGTGGGATCTCTTGTGTACTCCATTCTTTTCTTAGTGATGGGCTTGTCCTCATCAATGGTGATGTCTCCCTCTATGTCAACTCCCACTGAATAACAGAGGTGACAAATGAGGTGAGGAAAGGCTAACCTTGCCAAGGTAGAGGTCTTGTCCGCCACCCTATAGAGTTCTTGGGCTATAACCTCATGAACCTCTATTTCTTCTCCAATCATGATGCTATGGATCATGATAGCCCGGTCTATGGTAACTTCGGACCGGTTGCTAGTGGGAATGATTGAGTGTTGTATGAACTCTAACCATCCTCTAGCCACGGGTTTGAGGTCATGCCTTCTCAATTGGACCGGCTTTCCTCTTGAATCTTGCTTCC
The DNA here is from genome assembly GCF_014773155.1 of Arachis stenosperma. NCBI lineage: Eukaryota > Viridiplantae > Streptophyta > Magnoliopsida > Fabales > Fabaceae > Arachis > Arachis stenosperma. The sequence continues at coordinate 135,177,126 of NC_080379.1, forward strand.
ATTGTGCACCCTCTTCACATATGACTGTGAGGACTTGGTCCAACCTTTGATCAAAGTTGACCCTTCTAGTGTAAGGATGCTCATCTCCTTGCATCATAGGCAAGTTGAACGCCACCCTCACACTTTCCGGACTAAAATCCAAGTATTTCCCCCGAACCATAGTAAGATAATTCTTTGGATCCGGGTTCACACTTTGGTCATGGTTCTTGGTGATCCATGCATTGGCATAGAACTCTTGAACCATCAAGATTCCGACTTGTTGAATGGGGTTGGTAAGTACTTCCCAACCTCTTCTTCGGATCTCATGGCGGATCTCCGGATATTCACCCTTCTTGAGTGAAAAGGGGACTTCGGGTATCACCTTCTTCAAGGCCACAACTTCATAGAAGTGGTCTTGATGCACCCTTGAGAGGAATCTATCCATCTCCCATGACTCAGAGGTGGAAGCCTTTGCCTTCCCTTTCCTCTTTCTAGAGGTTTCTCCGGCCTTGGATGCCATAAATGGTTATGGAAAAACGAAAAAGCAACGCTTTCACCACACCAAACTTAAAATGTTTGCTCGTCCTCGAGCAAAAGAAGAAAGAAGAGAGTAGAAGAAGAAGAAATGAGGAAGAGGGAGATGGTGGTGTATTCAGCCAAGGAGGGGGAGAAGTGGTGTGTAGGTAGTGGGAAAATGAAGGGGTAAAGAGGGGTTTATATAGGAAAGAGGGGGATGAGGGTTCGGCCATTTGAGGGTGGGTTTGGGAGGGAAAGTGGTTTGAATTTGAAGGGTGAGGTTGGTGGGGTTTTATGAAGGATGGATGTGAGTGGTGAAGAGAAAGATGGGATTTGATAGGTGAGGGGTTTTTGGGGAAGAGGTGTTGAGGTGATTGGTGAATGGGGGAAGAAGAGAGAGAGTGATGGTAGGGTCCTGTGGGGTCCACAGATCCTGTATTGTCAAGGAAAAGGCACCCTTGCACCAAATGGCATCAAAATCCACGTTTTGAGCCTTTTCTGGCGTTAAACGCCGGGCTGGTGCCCATTCCTGGCGTTTAACGCCAGGTTTTTGCCCTTTACTGGCGTTTAACGCCAGTCTGGTGCCCCTTTCTGGCGTTAAACGCCCAGAAGGGTGCCAGACTGGGCGTTAAACGCCCAACTGCTAGGCTGACTGGCGTTTGAACGCCAGCAGCATCTTCCTCCAGGGTGTGCTGTTTTTCTTCCTGTTTTTCATTTTGTTTTTGCTTTTTTCATTGTTTTTGTGACTTCTTATGATCATCAACCTACAAAAAAGATAAAATAACAAAAGAAAATAATTAATTATAAAACATTGGGTTGCCTCCCAACAAGCGCTTCTTTACTGTCATTAGCTTGACAGAGGACTCTCATGGAGCCTCAGAGATGCTCAGAACCGTGTTGGAACTTCCCAACACCAAACTTAGAGTTTGATTGTGGCCTCCCAACACCAAACTTAGAGTCTGACTGTGGGGGCTCTGTTTGGCTCTATTTTGAGAGAAGCTCTTCATGCTTCTTCTCCATGATGACAGAGGGATATCCTTGGGCCTTAAACACCAAGGATTCTTCATTCACTTGAATGATCAACTCTCCTCTATCAACATCAATCACAGCCTTTGCTGTGGCTAGGAAGGGTCTGCCAAGGATGATTGATTCATCCATGCACTTCCCAGTCTCTAGGACTATGAAATCAGTAGGAATGTAATGGTCTTCAACCTTAACCAGAACATCCTCTACAAGTCCATAGGCTTGTTTTCTTGAGTTGTCTGCCATCTCTAGTGAGATTTTTGCAGCTTGCACCTCAAAGATCCCTAATTTCTCCATTACAGAGAGGGGCATGAGGTTTATACTTGACCCCAAGTCACACAAGGCCTTCTTGAAGGTCATGGTGCCTATGGTACAAGGTATAGAAAACTTCCCAGGATCCTGCCTCTTTTGAGGCAATTGCTGCCTAGACAAGTTATCCAGTTCTTTGGTGAGCAAAGGGGGTTCATCCTCCCAAGTCTCATTTCCAAATAACTTGTCATTCAGCTTCATGATTGCTCCAAGGTATTTAGCAACTTGCTCCTCAGTGACATACTCCTCCTTTTCAGAGGAAGAATACTCATCAGAGCTCATGAAAGGCAGTAGTAAGTCCAAGGGAATCTCTATGGTCTCAGTTTGAGCCTTAGATTCCCAAGGTTCCTCATTGGGGAACTCATTGGAGACCAGTGGACGTCCAGTGAGGCCTTCCTCAGTGGCGTTCACTGCCTCTTCTTCCTCCCAGAATTCGGCCATATTTATGGCTTTGCACTCTCCTTTTGGATTTTCTTCAGTGTTACTTGGGAGAGTGCTTGGGGGAAGTTCAGTAATTTTCTTGCTCAGCTGACCCACTTGTCCTTCCAAATTCCTAATGGAGGATCTAGTTTCAGTCATGAAACTTTGAGTGGTTTTGATTAGATCAGAGACCATGGTTGCTAAGTCAGAGGTATTCTGCTTAGAGCTCTCTGTCTGTTGCTGAGAAGATGATGGAAAAGGTTTACCATTGTTAAACCTGTTTCTTCCACCATTATTATTGAAACCTTGTTGAGGTCTCTCTTGATTCTTCCATGAGAGATTTGGGTGATTTCTCCATGAAGAATTATAGGTGTTACCATAGGGTTCTCCCAGGTAATTTACCTCTTCCACTGAAGGGTTCTCAGGATCATAAGCTTCTTCCTCAGATGAAGCATCCTTAGTACTGTTTGGTGCATTTTGCATTCCAGACAGACTTTGAGAAATCAGATTGACTTGTTCAGTCAATATTTTATTCTGAGCCAAAATGGCATTCAGAGTGTCAATTTCAAGAACTCCTTTCTTCTGACTAGTCCCATTGTTCACAGGATTCCTTTCAGAAGTGTACATGAATTGGTTATTTGCAACCATTTCAATCAGTTCTTGAGCCTCAGTAGGCGTCTTCTTCAGATGAAGAGATCCTCCAGCAGAGCTATCCAAAGACATCTTGGATAGTTCAGAGAGACCATCATAGAAAATACCTATGATGCTCCATTCAGAAAGCATGTCAGAGGGACATTTTCTGATTAACTGTTTGTATCTTTCCCAAGCTTCATAGAGGGATTCTCCATCCTTCTGTCTGAAGGTTTGGACTTCCACTCTAAGCTTACTCCATCTTTGTGGTGGAAAGAACTTTGCCAAGAAGGCATTGACTAGCTTTTCCCAAGAGTCCAGGCTTTCTTTAGGTTGAGAGTCCAACCATATTCTAGCTCTGTCTCTCACAGCAAAAGGGAATAGCATCAGTCTATAGACCTCAGGGTTAACCCCATTAGTCTTGACTGTGTCACAGATTTGCAAGAATTCAGCTAAAACTGATGAGGATCTTCCATTGGAAGTCCATGGAACTTGCAATTCTGTTGCATTAGAGAAACTAATTGAGGCTTAAGCTCAAAGTTGTTTGCTCCAATGGCAGGGATAGAGATGCTTCTCCCATAGAAATCAGAAGTAGGTGCAGTAAAGTCACCAAGCACCTTCCTTGCATTGTTGGCATTGTTGTTGTTTTCGGCTGCCATTTGTTCTTCTTCCTTGAGGAATTCGGTCAGGTGCTCTAAAGAGAGTTGTGCTTTGGCTTCTCTTAGCTTTCTCTTCAAGGTCCTTTCAGGTTCAGGATCAGCCTCAACAAGAATGCCTTTGTCTTTGCTCCTGCTCATAAGAAAGAGAAGGGAACAAGAAAATGTGGAATCCTCTATGTCACAGTATAGAGATTCCTTTAGGTGTCAGAGGAAAAGAAAAATAGAAGAAAGAAGAAGGAGAAGAATTCAAACTTTAGTTAGATAAGGTTCGAATTGTGCATTCAGAAGGAGTGGTACTCCATAAATAGAAGGATGTGGGAAGGAGGGAAGAGAATTTTCGAAAATTCATTTAAAAGATTTTGAAAACATTTTGAAAATTTGATTGATAATTTTCGAAAATTAAAAGTGAAAAAGAAATCAAGTGATTTTTGAAAAAGATTTTGAAATTAGAAATTAAAAAGATTTGATTGAAAACTATTTTGAAAGAGATGTGGTTAAAAAGATTTAATTGAAAAGTTATGGTTTTAAAAAGATGTGATTGAGAAGATATGATTTGAAAACAATTTTAAAAGATATGATTTGAAAACAATTTGAAAAGATATGATTTTAAAAATTAATGACTTGCCTAACAAGAAAAGATATGATTCAAACATAAAACCTTTCTCAACAGAAAAGGCAACAATTTTTGAGATGTTCAATCAAATCATTAATTGTTAGTAAGTATCTTTTAAAAAGGAAAGAAATTGATTTTGAAAACATTTGATTGAAAAGATTTGATTTGAAAAAGATTTGATTTTGGAAAACTAAAAAAATTGATTTGAAAACAAAATCTTCCCCCTAGCACCATCCTGGCGTTAAACGCCCAGAATGGTATACATTCTGGCGTTTAACGCCCAAAATGCTACCTTTTTGGGCGTTAAACGCCCAACCAGGTACCCTGGCTGGCGTTTAAACGCCAGTCTGCCTTCTTCACTGGGCATTTTTGAATGCTCAGCTTTTTCTGTGTAATTCCTCTGCAGTATGTTCTGAATCTTCAATTCTTTGTATCATTGACTTGAAAAGACACAAATTAAAAATATTTTTGGATTTTTAATAATCAAAATACAAAAGGAATCAATTAACAATGCATGCAAGACACCAAACTTAGCAGTTTGTATACTACTGACACTAACAATATGAGAATGCATATGAGACACACAAAATGCTTCAAGTCAATAGAATTCAAAGATTAGAACACAAAAATCATCAAGAATTACTTGAGGATCCTTAAGACACATGAATGAATGCATGCAATTGACACTAAACTTAAGATGAGACACTAAACTTAAGCAAGAAACATCAAATATTTTTGGTCTTTTTATGATTTTGTAAATTTTTTTTTGTGTTTTTCGAAAATTAAGTAGGAAAAGGTATCAAAATTCTTAATGAGAATTCCAGGAATCAGTGCAATGCTAGTCTAAGACTCCGGTCCAGGAATTAGACATGGCTTCACAGCCAGCCAAGCTTTCAAAGAAAGCTTCGGTCCAAAACACTAGACATGGCCAGAGGCCAGCCAAGCCTTAGCAAATCACTGCTCCAAAAGCAAGATTGATAAGAAATCAACAAGTTCTTGTGGTGATAAGTTGAAACCTCGGTCCAATGAGATTAGACATGGCTTCTCAGCCAGCCAGATTTCAACAAATCATCATGAAACTCTAGAATTCATCTTCAAGAATTTCGAAAAAAAATAATACCTAATCTAAGCAACAAGATGAACCGTCAGTTGTCCAGCCTAAACAATCCCGGGCAATAACACCAAAAACTTGATGTTGTTGCCGGATCTTGGCACTGATGTTACCAAAAGCTTGCTCAAAACTTGAACAATCCCCGGCAACGGCGCCAAAAACTTGGTGCGCGAAATTGTGAACAATACTTTTTCACAACTCAAATAATCTCCGGTAATGGCTCCAAGAACTTGGTGGCTCAATACCATGGCATTACACAACTTCGCACAACTAACCAGCAAGTGCACTGGGTCGTCCAAGTAATAAACCTTACGTGAGTAAGGGTCGATCCCACGGAGATTGTTAGTATTGAAGCAAGCTATGGTCATCTTGTAAATCTTAGTCAGGCAAACTCAAATATATGATGATGAACGAAAATAACATAGAAAATAAGGATAGTGATACTTATGTATATCATTGGTGTAGGAGCTTCAGACAAGTGTATGAAGATGCCTTCCCTTCCGTCTCTCTGCTTTCCTAATGCCTTCATCCAATCCTTTCTTACTCCTTTCCATGGCAAGCTCGTGTAAGGTTTCACTGTTGTCAGCAGCTACCTCCCATCCGCGCAGTGAAAGCTAATGCACACACTCTGTCACAGTGCTGCCAATCACCGGTTTGGTTCCCTCCCCTACCGGAATAGAATAACTCTTTTGCGTCTGTCACTAACGCCCAGTAGGTTACAGGTTTGAAGCACGTCACAGTCATTCAATCATTGAATCCTACTCAGAATACCATAGACAAGGTTTAGACCTTCCGGATTCTCTTGAATGCCGCCATCAGGTCCTGCCTATACCACGAAGATTCCGAAGAATCCAAGAGATATTCACTAAGCCTCAGATGCTTGTAGAACAAGAATGGTTGTCAGTCACCTTGTTCATGGGTAAGAATGGTGATGGGCGTCAATCATCACCTTCATCAAGTTGAAGAACAAGTGATATCTTGGAACAAGAACAAGCGGAATTGAATGGAAGAACAATAGTAATTGCATTAATACTCGAGGTACAGCAGAGCTCCACACCTTAATCTATGGTGTGTAGAAACTCCACCGTTGAAATACATAAGCATAAGGTCTAGGCATGGCCGAATGGCCAGCCTCCCAATGATCTAAGATAGCATAAAACTCAAAGATAGCTACCAAGATGTTCCTAATACAATAGTAAAAGGTCCTACTTATAGAAAACTAGTACATAGATGAGTAAATGACATAAAAATCCACTTCCGGGCCCACTTGGTGTGTGCTTGGGCTGAGCAATGAAGCTTTTTTCGTGTAGAGACTCTCCTTGGAGTTAAACGCCAGCTTTGGTGCCAGTTTGGGCGTTTAACTCCCATTTGGGTGCCAGTTCCAGCGTTTAACGCTGGGATTTATTGAGGTGACTTTGAACGCCGGTTTGGGCCATCAAATCTTGGGCAAAGTATGTACTATCATATATTGCTAGAAAGCCCAGGATGTCTACTTTCCAACGCCGTTGAGAGCGCGCCAATTGGGCTTCTGTAGCTCCAGAAAATCCGCTTCGAGTGCAGGGAGGTCAGAATCCAACAGCATCTGCAGTCCTTTTTGGTCTCTGGATCAGATTTTTGCTCAGGTCCCTCAATTTCAGCCAGAAAATACCTGAAATCACAGAAAAACACACAAACTCATAGTAAAGTCCAGAAAAGTGAATTTTAACTAAAAAATAATAAAAATATACTAAAAACTAACTAGATCATATCAAAAACATACTAAAAACAATGCCAAAAAGTATACAAATCATCCGCTCATCAATAATACAGAAAATTAAAGATTCAGAACATACAGCAGAGGAATTACACAGAAAAAGCTGGGCGTTCAAAACGCCCAGTGAGGAAGGAAAACTAGCGTTTAAACGCCAATCAGGGCACCTGGCTGGGCGTTTAACGCCCAAAAAGGTAGAGTTTTGGATCCATTCTGGGCGTTTAACGCCAGGATGGCACAAGAAGGAAGATTTTGTTTTTAATTCAATTTTTTTTCAAGTTTTCATAATTTTTCAAAATCAAATCTTTTTCAAATCATATCTTTTCAATCATATATTTTCAAAATCAATTTCTTTCCATTTTCAAAAATACTTGCTAACAATTAATGATTTGATTCAAACATTTCAAGTATGTTGCCTTTTCTGTTGAGAAAGGTTTAATGTCTGAATCATATCTTTTAAATTTCTTGTTAGCCAAGTCATTAATTTTCAAAATCAAATCTTGTTTTTCAAATCATATCTTCTCAATCATATCTTTTTAAAACTATATCTTTTCAATCATATCTTTTTATCACATCTTTTTCAAAATAGTCTTCAATCATATCTTTTTTATTTCTAATTTCAAAAATCTTTTTCAAAAATCACTTTATTTCTTTTCCAACTTTAGTTTTTGAAAATCATCAATCAAATTTTCAAAATTTCTTTTTATTATTTTAAAATCTTTTACTTTAATTTCAAAAATTCTTCCCCTCTTCTCACATCCTTCTATTTATGGACTAACACTCCTCCTCAATGCACAATTCGAACCCTATCTCTCTTGATAAGTTCAAATTCTTCTACCTCCTCCTTCTATTCTTCTTTTCCTATGACATCTCAAGGAATCTCTATACTGTGACATAGAGGATTCCATATTTTCTTGTTCTCTTCTCTTTCATATGAGCAGGAGCAAGGACAAATATATTCTTGTTGAGGCTGACCCTAAACCTGAAAGGACCTTGAAGCGAAAGCTAAGAGAAGCTAAAGCACTACTCTCTGTAGAAGACCTAACAGAAATCTTCAAACAAGAAGAAGACATGGCAGCCGAAAACAACAACAATGCCAACAATGCAAGGAAGGTGCTGGGTGACTTTACTATACCTACTCCCGACTTCTATGGGAGAAGCATCTCTATCCCTGCCATTGGAGCAAACAACTTTGAGCTTAAGCCTCAATTAGTTTCTCTAATGCAACATAATTGCAAGTTCCATGGACTTCCATTGGAAGATCCTCATCAGTTTTTAGCTGAATTCTTGCAAATCTGTGACACTGTCAAGACCAATGGAGTTGACCCTGAGGTCTACAGACTTATGCTATTCCCTTTTGCTGTAAGAGACAGAGCTAGGATGTGGTTAGACTCACAACCTAAAGAAAGCCTGAACTCTTGGGAAAAGCTAGTCAATGCCTTCTTGGCAAAGTTCTTTCCACCTCAAAAATTGAGTAAGCTTAGAGTGGAAGTCCAAACCTTCAGACAGAAGGAAGGTGAATCCCTCTATGAAGCTTGGGAAAGATACAAACAATTGATCAGAAAGTGTCCTTCTGACATGCTTTCTGAATGGAGCATCATAGGTATCTTCTATGATGGTCTGTCTGAACTGTCCAAGATGTCATTGGACAGCTCTGCTGGAGGATCTCTTCATCTGAAAAAGATGCCTGCAGAAGCTCAAGAACTCATTGAAATGGTTGCAAATAACCAATTCATGTACACTTCTGAAAGGAATCCTGTGAACAATGGGACGAATCAGAAGAAAAGAGTTCTTGAGATTGATACTCTGAATGCCATATTGGCTCAGAACAAAATATTGACTCAGCAAGTCAATATGATTTCTCAAAGTCTGTCTAGAATGCAAGCTGCACCAGGCAGTACTAAGGACGCTTCATCTGAAGAAGAAGCTTATGATCTTGAGAACCCATCAATAGAAGAGGTGAATTACATGGGAGAACCCTATGGAAACACCTATAATCCTTCATGGAGAAATCATCCAAATCTCTCATGGAAAGATCAACAGAGACCTCAACAAGGTTTCAACAACAATAATGGTGGAAGAAACAGGTTTAGCAATGACAAGCCTTTTCTATCATCTTCTCAGCAACAGACAGAGAATTCTAAGCAGAGCCACTCTGACTTAGCAACCATGGTCTCTGATCTAATCAAAACCACTCAAAGTTTTATGACTGAAACAAGGTCCTCCATTAGAAACTTGGAGGCACAAGTGGGTCAGCTGAGTGAGAAAGTTACTGAACTCCCTCCTAGTACTCTTCCAAGCAATACAGAAGAGAATCCAAAAGGAGAGTGTAAGGCCATCAACATGGTCGAAATTGGAGAGGAGGAAGAAGCAGTGATCGCCACTGAGGAAGACCTCAATGGAAGTCCACTGGCCTCCAATGAGTTCCCTAATGAGGAACCATGGGAATCTGAGGCTCACACCGAGACCGTAGAGATTCCATTGGAATTACTTCTGCCATTCATGAGCTCTAATGAGTATTCTTCCTCTGAAGAGGACGAAGATGTCACTGAAGAGCAAGTTGCTAAGTACCTTGGAGCAATCATGAAGCTAAATGACAAGTTATTTGGTAATGAGACTTGGGAGGATGAACCCCCTTTGCTCACCAAAGAACTGGATGACTTGACTAGGCAGAGATTACCTCAAAAGAGACAGGACCCTGGGAAGTTCTCAATACCTTGTACCATAGGCACCATGACCTTTGAGAAGGCTCTGTGTGACCTAGGGTCAAGCATAAACCTCATGCCTCTCTCTGTAATGGAGAAGCTAGGGATCTTTGAGGTGCAAGCTGCAAGAATCTCACTAGAGATGGCAGACAATTCAAGAAAATAAGCTTATGGACTTGTAGAGGATGTTCTGGTAAAGGTTGAAGACCATTACATCCCTGCTGATTTCATAGTCCTAGAGACTGGGAAGTGCATGGATGAATCCATCATCCTTGGCAGACCCTTCCTAGCCACAGCAAAGGCTGTGATTGATGTTGACAGAGGAGAATTGATCATTCAAGTGAATGAAGAATCCTTTGTGTTTAAGGCTCAAGGATACCCCTCTGTAACCATGGAGAGGAAGCATGAAGAGCTTCCCTCAAAATAGAGTCAAACAGAGCCCCCACGGTCAAACTCTAAGTTTGATGTTGGGAGGCCACAACCAACTTCTAAGTTTGGTGTTGAACCCCCACATTCAAACTCTAAGTTTGGTGTTGGGAGGTGCCAACATTGCTCTGAACATCTGTGAGGCTCCATGAGAGCCCACTGTCAAGTTACTGACATTAAAGAAGCGCTTGTTGGAAGGTAACCCAATGTTATATTTATCTATTTTCCTTTTTTATTTTATGTTTTCTATAGGTTGATGATCATGGGAAGTCACAAAATCAATTGAAAAAGCAAAAACAGAATGAAAAACAGAAAGAAAAAAACAGCACACCCTGGAGGAAAATTTGCTGGTGTTTAAACGCAGTGAAGATAGCAGAATGGGCGTTTAACGCCCAGTCTGGTACCATTCTGGGTGTTTAACGCCAGAAAGGGGCACCAGACTGGCGTTTAACGCCAGGAATGGGCAAGAAGCTGGCGTTAAACGCCAGAAATGGGCACCAGCCTGGCGTTTAACGCCAGGATTGGCAGAAGGAGCATTTTTGCTCGCCACTTGGTGCAGGGATGAATTATCCTTGACACCTCAAGATCTGTGGACCCCACAGGATCCCCACCTACCCCACCACTCTCTCTCTTCTTCACCCATTCACCAATCACCTCAACACCTCTTCCCCAGAAACCCCTCAACTATCAAATCCTACCATTCTCTTCACCACTCACATTCATCCTTCATAAAACCCCACCTACCTCACCATTCAAATTCAAACCACTTTCCCTCCCAAACCCACCCATAATGGCCGAACCTACCCCTCTCTCCACCCCTATATAAACCCATCTTCACTCCTTCATTTTCACACAACCTAAACACTACTTCTCCCCCTTGGCCGAAAAACAAAGCCCCTCCTCCATCTCCTCTATTTCTTCTTCTTCTACTCTCTTCTTTCTTCTTTTGCTCGAGGACGAGCAAACCTTCTAAGTTTGGTGTGGTAAAAGCATTGCTTTTTGTTTTTCCATAACCATTTATGGCATCTAAGGCCGGAGAAACCTCTAGAAAGAGGAAAGGGAAGGCAAAAGCTTCCACCTCCGAGTCATGGGAGATGGAGAGATTCATCTCAAGGGTGCATCAAGACCACTTGCATGAAGTTGTAGCCATGAAGAAGGTGATCCCCGAGGTCCCTTTCAAACTCAAAAAGAGTGAATATCCGGAGATCCGACATGAGATCCGAAGAAGAGGTTGGGAAGTTCTTACCAACCCCATTCAACAAGTCGGAATCTTAATGGTTCAAGAGTTTGATGCCAATGCATGGATCACCAAGAACCATGATCAAAGTGTGAACCCGGACCCAAAGAATTGGCTTACAATGGTTCGGAGGAAATGCTTAGATTTTAGTCCGAAAAATGTAAGGTTGGCATTCAACTTGCCCATGATGCAAGGAGATGAACACCCTTACACTAGAAGGGTCAACTTTGATCAAAGGTTGGACCAAGTCCTCATAGACATTTGTGAAGAGGGCGCTCAATGGAAGAGAGATTCAAGAGGGAAGCCGATTCAACTGAGAAGGCATGACCTCAAGCCCGTGGCTAGGGGATGGTTGAAGTTTATCCAACGCTCAATCATTCCCACTAGCAACCGGTTCGAAGTTACTATAGACCGGGCTATCATGATTCATAGCATCATGATTAGAGAGGAAGTAGAAGTTCATGAGGTTATATTCCAAGAACTTTATAAGGTGGCAGACAAGTCCTCTACCTTGGCAAGGTTAGCCTTCCCTCATCTCATTTGTCACCTCTGTAATTCAGTTGGAATTAACATAGAGGGAGACATCCTCATTGATGAGGACAAGCCCATCACTAAGAAGAGGATGGAGCAAACAAGAGATTTCACTCATGGACCTGAGGAAATTCCTCATCATGAAATCCCTGAGATTCCTCAAGGGATGCACTTTCCTCCATAAAACTATTGGGAGCAAATCAACACCTCCCTAGGAGAATTGAGTTCCAACATGGGACAACTAAGGGTGGAGCACCAAGAACATTCCATCATCCTCCATGAAATTAGAGAAGGCCAAAGAGTCATGAGAGAGGAGCAACAAAGGCAAAGAAGAGACATTGAGGAGCTCAAGCACTCCATAAGATCTTCAAGAAGAAGAACAAGCCGCCATCACTAAGGTGGACCCGTTCTTTAATCTCCTTGTTCTCTATTTTTCAGTTTTTTTCGAATTTTTATGCTTATGTTTATCTATATTTGTGTCTTATGATCATTAGTGTCTTAGTGTCTATGCCTTAAAGTTATGAATGTCCTATGAATCCATCACCTTTCTTAAATGAAAAATGTTCTCAATTAAAAAAGAGAAGAATTGCATGAATTTTGAATTTTATAACAGATTAATTATTTTTATGTGGTGGCAATACTTTGACTTCTGAATGTATGCTTGAACAGTACATATGTCTTTTGAATTTGTTGTTCATGAATGTTGGCTCTTGAAAGAATGATGAAAAAAGGAGACATGTTACTGAGGATCTGAAAAATCATAAAAATGATTCTTGAAGCAAGAAAAGCAGTGAATACAAAAAAAAAAGAGAGAGAGAAAGAAAGCAGAAAAAGCCAACAGCCCTTTAAACCAAAAGGCAAGGGTAAAAATAAAGTCGTGATCGAAGGCAAAAAAAAGAGTGTGCTTAAGAACCCTAGACACCTCTAATTGGGGACTCTAGCAAAGCTGAGTCACAATCTGAAAAGGTTCACCCAGTTATGTGTCTGTGGCATGTATGTATCCGGTGGTAATACTGGAAGACAGAGTGCTTTGGGCCACGGCCAAGACTCATAAAGTAGCTGTGTTCAAGAATCATCATACTTAACTAGGAGAATCAATAACAATATCTAGATTCTGAGTTCCTATAGAAGCCAATCATTCTGAATTTCAAAGGATAGAGTGAGATGCCAAAACTGTTCAGAGGCAAAAAGCTAAAAGCCCCGCTCATCTAATTAATACTGATCTTTATAGATATTTTTGGAATTCATTGCATATTCTCTTCTTTTTATCTTATTTGATTTTTAGTTGCTTGGGGACAAGCAACAATTTAAGTTTGGTGTTGTGATGAGCGGATAATTTATACGCTTTTTGGCATTATTTTTCGTATGGTTTTAGTATGTTTTAGATAGTTTTTATTATATTTTTATTAGTTTTTAGTTAAAATTCACTTTTCTGGACTTTACTATGAGTTTGTGTGTTTTTCTGTGATTTCAGGTATTTTCTGGCTGAAATTGAGGGACCTGAGCAAAAATCTGATTCAAAGGCTGAAAAGGACTGCAGATGCTGTTGGATTCTGACCTCCCTGCACTCGAAGTAGATTTTCTGGAGCTACAGAGGCCCAATTGGCGCGCCCTCAATTGCGTTGGAAATTAGACATCCTGGGCTTTCCAGCAATGTATAATAGTCCATACTTTGCCTGAGATTTGATGGCCCAAACAGGCGTTCCAAGTCAGCTTAAGAATTCTGGCGTTAAACACCGGAATTGGCACAAGAATGGGAGTTAAACGCCCAAACTGGCACAAAAGCTGGCGTTTAACTCCAAGAAAAGTCTCTACACATGAAAGCTTCAATGCTCAGCCCAAGCACACACCAAGTGGGCCCGGAAGTGGATTTTTATGTCATTTACTCATCTTTGTAAACCCTAAGCTACTAGTTCTCTACAAATAGGACCTTTTTGCTATTGTAATGGGAGAGCTTTTGATCATGTTTTATGATTGAACCCTCTTTGGGAGGCTGGCCATTCGGCCATACCTAGACCTTGTTCTTATGTATTTTCAACGGTGGAGTTTCTACACACCATAGATTAAGATGTGGAGCTCTGCTGTACCTCGAGTGTTAATGCAATTACTATTGTTCTTCTATTCAATTCAGCTTATTCTTGTTCTAAGATATTCATTCGTACCCAAGAACATGATGAATGTGATGATTATGTGACGCTCATCATCATTCTCACTTATGAACGTGTGCCTGACAACCACTTCCGTTCTACAAGCAAACAAGGCTTGAATGTTTATCTCTTGGATTCCTTAATCAGAATCTTCGTGGTATAAGCTAGAATTGATGGCGGCATTCTTGAGAATCCGAAAAGTCTAAACCTTGTCTGTGGTATTCCGAGTAGGATTCAAGGATTGAATGACTGTGACGAGCTTCAAACTCGCGATTGTGGGGCATTAGTGACAGACGCAAAAGAATCACTGGATTCTATTCCGACATGATCGAGAACCGACAGATGAATTGCCGTGCTGTGACAGAGCGCGTTGAACAATTTCACTGAGAGGACGGGACTGTAGCTATTGATAATGGTGATGCCCAACATACAGCTTGCCATGGAAAGGAGTAAGAAGGATTGGATGAAGATAGTAGGAAAGCAGAGAGACGGAAGGGACAAAGCATCTCCATACGCTTATCTGAAATTCTTACCAATGAATTACATAAGTATCTCTATCTTTATTTTATGTTTTATTTATCTTTTAATCATTAATCCTCCCTAACCATTTGAATCCGCCTGACTGAGATTTACAAGATGACCATAGCTTGCTTCATACCAACAATCTCCATGGGATCGACCCTTACTCGCGTAAGGTTTATTACTTGGACGACCCATTGCACTTGCTGGTTAGTTGTCCCAAGTTGTGATAAAGAGTTGAGATTGCAATTGAGCATACCATGTTGATGACGCCATTGATGATCACAATTTCGTGCACCAGTAATCATAGCAGCTGGCACCTCCGTCTCATGAGTGCTCGGCATCACGTAGTTATTCAGAATCTGTTGCCAGAGCCGAGCCTCATCATTCAGATAAATGAGCCTGATTCCCTTGGGTACCACTATGCTCTTTCCCATAACCCATGGAATAGTAGGATCAAGAGTGATATCCCGTTTCACTGCATCCCAATCAAACCTCATGAATCTCATATCCTCCTCAGCTTTCTGGTAACCATCTGGCTGATCTGATTTAGGTGGGAGCTGGAGGATGTCTTCAATTGCTTCCTCAGTAACCAAAACTTGCTTGCCTCTGAGCTGTACTGCATCCAGGGAGGATAGAAAATAGTTACAGTAGAATTCTCTGACCCAGGATGAGTTGATCTCAGTCAAATTTCTCTCCAGAAAGAACCAGCCTCTCTGTTTGATCTGATCTGAAGTGTACTTGACGTTAGAATTTTTGCTAGTAAAGAATTTTGTAAAAATATAGTCGCGTTGTAAGTATAGATTCTAAACCAACAGAAAATCCCTTCGTACAAACATTTGGTTGTCACAAGTAACAAACCCCTAAATAAATTGATAACCGAAGTATTCAAACTTCGGGTCGTCTTCTCAAGGAATTGCAGGGAGGTATGTTCTTATTATTGGTTATGCAAAGGTATATTTTGGGGTTTTAAAAAGGATTGAACAAGTAATTTTATTGACAAGAAAAATAAATAAATGACTATAAAATAAACTCTTGGCAAGATATGAGAAATTGGAAGTCATATCCTAGTTATCCTTATCAGGTGTGATGAGAATTGGGTTTTAATCCCACTTAGTTAACCTTTACTAAAGCAAAGAAAAGTCAAGTGGACTAATTAGTTTGATCCTCAAGTCCTAGTCAATCCCTATGGGAAGACTAGCTTTAGAGCGATCTAGATCAATTAGAATTGCCAATTTCAAACACTACTGAGTTTGACAACACAAGAGTTACCAATTAATCAACCAAAGCCAAAAGGGAATAAAATCTACTTGAATGAAAATAATTTGGATAGAGCCCAAGCATCAATAACATAAATTAGAGAAAACAATCATAAGTCTGAAATACCTCAAATTATATTAATTAAGAAAATCCTAACATGAAAAGTTCATAAGCCAAATAGGCAACATAAGTAATACAAGCAATAAAGTATCTAAAAATAAAAGAGAAATATAAAGTAAAAGGAATATTGAACCTGATGAAGAGTTGAAATCCTAAATCCTTTAAGAGGAATCCTAATCCTAAATCCTAAGAGAGAGGAGAGAACCTCTCTCTCTAAAAACTACATCTAAAACCTAAAATTGAATTATGATCTGATATGAATTCCTCGCTTGAGTCTTTGCATGTTCCCTGACTTCAATCTGTGTTTCTGGGCCGAAAAATGGGTTGAAATGCAGCCCAGAATCTCTGCCAGCGACTTTTGTAATTCTGCAGATCGCGCACGTCACGCGGCCGCGTCGTCCACGCGATCGTGTCACTCAGCGTTTTTTCGTATCACGCGCGCGCGTCGTTTATGCATTCGCGTCATTCGTGCAACTTCCAGTCCACGCGGTCGTGTCAGGCACGCGAACGCGTCACTCTGATTTCTTCCATTTCGCGTGGTCGCATGAGCCATGCGACTGCGTGACTTCTCGCTGGTCATCTCCTCAATTCCTTGTGTTCCTTCCATTTTTGCACGCTTCCTTTTCATTCTCTAAGCCATTCCTGCCCTTATGAAGCTTGAAACACTTAACACACAGATCAAGGCATCAAATGGTAATAAGAGAGGATTAAGATTAGCTAAATTAAGACCAAGGAAGCATGTTTTCAATCATTGAACTAAACTAGGACGGAATTGTAAAATCATGCAAATCATATGAATAAGTGGGTGAAAAGCTTGATAAAACCACTCAATTAAATAAAATATAAACCATAAAATTGTGGTTTATCAACCTCCCCACACTTAATCATTAGCATGTCCTCATGCTAAGCTCAATGAGACAAAATAAATGAGTAAGGAAAAACAGGACTCATGCAATGCAACCTATGAATATGAATGCAACTACATGCTAAAATGATTCTATCTACTTAGTGAAAAAGTAAATAAGTTCTTCAAGACAAATATGAATCAAATTCCACTAATTCAAATTATACAATAAAAAGTAAGTAAACTTGTAAGAAGATAGATAATGAAAGCAGGGAACATAGAATCAAGCATTGAACCCTCACTGGTAATGTATATCACTCTAGTCTCTCTAATGTATAAGGTAATCACTCTACTCTTCCCTAGTCATGCTTTCTAAACCTTTTTCTTCATCCAACCAATCAACAAATATTTAATGTATACATACAAACATCATGAGGTCTTTTTCAAGGTTGTAATGGGGCTAAGGTAAGGGTAAGGGTATATATATAAGGCTAAGTGAGCTAATACTTGAACCCTTGATTAGTCTAAGATGTCACCTAACATATACATACTCTATATAATCTAGAAATCTTGCCTAGCTTCCCAATTTTCTCACTTGTGTGTTACATACTCATGCACCAATTTTATTTTTTATTTTATCCCATGTGCATTGATTCTTTAATTTTTGCATTGGGGTAATTTTTGTCCCCTTATTTAATTACTTAATAATTTTTTTTCTTTTTTTTCTTTTTTTTTTTTGAAATATAAGAATAATATATCAATGCACATAGTGTTTTAATTATTTTGATTTCACATGAGCATGCTCCCAAATTTTCAAATAATTTATTCACTTTAATACCTTTTTCCAATTATCCCATGTTCCCATAAATTTCCCCACACTTAGTTGATACACAATTTCTATCTTAAGCTAACCAAGGATTCAACTTGGGATTTTTAAATTATTTTTCTGCTTAAGGCTAGTAATGTGGTTATAGAATAGAAGGGGATTAAAAGGCTCAAAGGGGCTAACAAGGGTAATATAACAGGTAGGCTTATTTGGGATAAGTGAGCAAAAATTTAAATAATGGCCTCAATCATATGCAACCATGTAAATACACTAAATAATGGACATATAGAATGGAACAAAATATAGATTACATTCATAGAGAAGGAAACACACAAGAATAAAAATATTATAGTTAAATAATGTAACCATGTAGATAGGCTCAAAATCTCACAGGTTGTGTGTTCTTTGGCTCAAAAACCATGTTCGAAATACAACTTTAAACAAATTTAACACATAAAATTTTAATTTTTAATTTAATTTTTTTTAATTTAAATTGGTGAAATTTTTCAAAAATAGGGTCTTAAAAAGAAACTTATTATTTTTCAACCAAGTAGTACTTAAATGCAAACAATTAACTACACATGCAATCTATTATGCAATGCAACAATGAACTAATAAAGAAAATAAGACATTGGTGTTGAGAAGAGAATAACTAACCCGTGGAGATCGGTATCGACCTCCCCACACTTAAAGATTGCACCGTCCTTGGTGCATGCTAAGATGTACAAGTGGACGGGCTGCTCCAACTGATGCTTTTCTCCAAGGATTGTGCAGATGGATTTGGTTGTCTCCCCATATAGACGTTTCTCCTTTCCTTCCTCGGTGGCCATCCTGAAAGAAGAGAAAAAGGAAGGAAAGTAACCCGAAAATAAAGATAAGAACATAAATAAAATATGGGTGTTAATGCCAAATAATAAAGGTCTCAATTACATGGTAGCTACAACATGCAAGTGAGAAAATAGTGGAAGCAAATGGCATATCAATAGTGCAAAAGTTGCAACAATGGGAAAGAGAGTGTGGGTAATGCAAGATAGTGTAAGTGCATATCAATGCAAAAGAAATATCAGTATTATAAAAATTAGCATTGACTTATGAATAATAATACCCAATTAGAATAAAACAAGTCATGAAGCACCAGAATAATTCAAGAAAAGATGCAATAGTTGAAGAAGAGAATTTTAACACCTATGGAAAAGAAAAATAAAGTAAGAAAGGAGGAAGAAAGAAATAAGAAGAAAATAAAAGATTTAGATATGGGGAAGAAAAGATAAGATATTTGGCTGTTCTGGATAAGCTGTGCGGCGCAGGCGACGCGTACGCGTGGATCACGTGATCGCGTGGTGTGTGATAATTTTCAGGTGACGCGGACGCGTAGATCACGCGATCGCGTGACCTGATTTGTGCTATTGGCACGAGTGCAGCCTCGCGCACGCACAACTCTCTGTTTAAATGCATTTTTGCCAAAAATCTGGGGTGACACGGTCGCGTGGTTGACGCGATCGCGTGGTTGACGCGATCGCGTGGATGGCTTAAATTTGAAAACGGCATGGACGCGTGGGGCACGCGTACGCGTGGCAGGGCTTGTGCTTCTAGCACGAGTCCAGCCCAATTCTAGCTCAACTTTCGGCCATACACCCTTTTTACGTCGATTTCAGGGCACGCGTTCGCGTGGGAAGCATTTTTCCCACATGACGCGGTCGTGTGGATCAATTTGTGCCAAAGGCACGCCTCCAGCCACGCTTTCGCGTGACTCTCTGTTCAATTTTCTTTTCTTCCCAACGCACATATGACGCGGACGCGTCGGCGACGCTGTCGCGTGCGTGAATTTTTTTTATAATGCAGTATGCAGAATGCAATGCTTAATATGAATACTATGCATGATTCCAGGTTCAATCAAAACTCAAAAACAGACTAAAATTAAAACAGAAAAAGGAACGATTATACCATGGTGGGTTGTCTCCCACCTAGCACTTTTAGTTAAAGTCCTTAAGTTGGACATTGATGAGCTTCCTGCTATGGTGGTCTGTGCTTGAATTCATCGAGAAATCTCCACCAGTGTTTGGAATGCCAACGTCCTCCGGGGACCCAAACAAGGTACGTAAAGCCCTTAGGTGAGTTCAAGAAGGCTTCCAGGCTCTCGAAGTGTTGAATGTCGGAATAGATTCCAGGATCCCAAATTCTACTTTTACATCCGTGTTTTTCTTGATCTACATTTTTCCAGTCGGGTGGTAAGTAGTTTGAATTCTCACTGCAGTGACCAAACAGCTTCCGAGATCCTTTCAATTGAGCTTGACACCAATCCTTGCACCTCAATTTGAAGTGTGAAACCCCATTGAATCTTGCGTACCAGCTCTGAGTGCGAGTCATTTTCCTTTTACTCTTAAAGCTGCGGAGAGCTCTAAGCTGGCCATCTGTTTCAAGTAAACCATATTCAAGTTGAAAATTGAAGATAAAGGTCAAGGATTGCACCCACTTGAAGTTTGTGTTGGGTGGTAATGACCTTGGGATCGGTGTTTCCAGTGGTCTTACAAGCTCTACTCCCTTGTGGTCTTCAGTGAATTCCTCTACTTCTTTGCAAACCTTTTCCATTCCAGCCATGTCCTGGTCAAAGTCTTCTATATCTTCCTCATCACTTGAGTCATAATTAGGAGGTTGAGAAAAGTCGACCTCTGCATCATCTTCGTATTCACTTGGGGAAGATTCTTCAGTCTCAAAGAATTCACTTGCAGATGCAAGTTCATTATTAAGAGAACTTGAGTGGTGACTATCATCATTAGGAAAACTTGAGTCTTAGGTAATTCTGCCTAATTTTTCATAAGATACCTGCCTTGGGGGTTGTGCACTATCCTCCTTAGCATTAATTGTAACGTCTTCGACAGAATTCTCCACAACTCTGGATTCCTGCGGAGTTTCAGCATCTCCTAAATCTTCAACCAACTCTTTTTCTTCTTCTACAATGACAGTGTCCTCTATTTGTTCCAGTACAAAGTTATGCTTTATGCTGTCCACTAGAGTTTCTAATGTCTTCTTTGTGCTGCGTTCTTCATTGGATTCTCCACATGAAGCCATGGGAGTCTGTTGAGGGACTGAACGTCTGGAAGATAATTGATTTATTGCTTGCTCCAGTTGATGAAGGGTTGCATTAAATTGGTTTACTGATTCTTCGAAGTGAACCTGTGATTCTTGGCTTGATGGATATGGACATGGTGCATAAGGGGGTGGTGGTTCTTGGGAGTAATTGGATTGGCATTGGGGCGGATAAGGATCATAAGGTGGCAAATGCCGAAAAGAAGCTTGTGAGTATGGTGGGTTGAGGTTGTGTTGAAAGGATGGTCTCTGAGCATAGGGTGGGGTTTGTTGAT
The DNA here is from genome assembly GCF_014773155.1 of Arachis stenosperma. Taxonomy (NCBI): domain Eukaryota; kingdom Viridiplantae; phylum Streptophyta; class Magnoliopsida; order Fabales; family Fabaceae; genus Arachis; species Arachis stenosperma. Next base: position 135,198,113 of record NC_080379.1, read on the forward strand.
AGCTAGAAGGGGGTCCACCAAATCTATCAGTTGGGTATGCATTGTAGAATGGTCTCCGTCTATGGTATCTAGGAGGGTGTTGTTGCCTAAAGAGGTGATCAGATCCTCTTGGCTCCATCCATCTTTGATTGCTTAGACCTTGATGCATAGTCTTGTTATAGCTTTCATTCCTTGCAACAAAAGTAGAACCAAACTCAAAGCGAGAGGGGTGAGAATTCATAGTAGTTATCAGAAATAAGAAGGGAGAACAAAAACAAATAAACAAGTAAAAGAAAAATATTTACAATAACCAATAATAAGGCACACGTTTGCAATTCCCCGGCAACGGCGCCATTTTGACGTTAGGATTTTTGCTAGTAAAGAATTTTGTAAAAATATAATCGCGTTGTAAGTATAGATTCTAAACCAACAGAAAATCCCTTCGTACAAACATTTGGTTGTCACAAGTAACAAACCCCTAAATAAATTGATAACCGAAGTATTCAAACCTCGGGTTGTCTTCTCAAGGAATTACAGGGAGGTATGTTCTTATTATTGGTTATGCAAAGGTATATTTTAGGGTTTTAAAAAGGGTTGAACAAGTAATTTAATTGACAAGAAAAATAAATAAATGACTATAAAATAAACTCCTGGCAAGATATGAGAAATTGGAAGTCCTATCCTAGTTATCCTTATCAAGTGTGATAAGAATTGGGTTTTAATCCTACTTAGTTAACCTTTACTAAAGCAAAGGAAAGTCAAGTGGACTATTTAGTTTGATCCTCAACTCTTAGTCAATCCCTGTGGGAAGACTAGCTTTAGAGCGATCTAGATCAATTAGAATATGCCAATTTCAACCACTGCTGAGTTTGACAACTCAAGAGTTACCAACTAATCAACCAAAGCCAAAAGGGAATAAAATCTACTTGAATGAAAATAATTTGGATAGAGCCCAAGCATCAATAACATAAATTAGAGAAAACAATCATAAGTCTGAAATACCTCAAATTATATTAATTATGAAAATCCTAACATGAAAAGTTCATAAGCCAAATAGGCAACATAAGTAATACAAGCATTAAAGTATCTGAAAATAAAAGAAAAATATAAAGTAAAAGGAATATTGAACCTGATGAAGAGTTGAAATCCTAAATCCTTTAAGAGGAATCCTAATCCTAAATCCTAAGAGAGAGGAGAGAACCTCTCTCTCTAAAAACTACATCTAAAACCTAAAATTGAATTATGATCTGATATGAATTCCTCGCTTGTGTCTCTACATGTTTCCTGACTTTAATCTGTGTTTCTGGGCCAAAAATTGGGTTGAAATGCGGCCCAGAATCTCTGCCAGCGACTTTTGTAATTCTGCAGATCGCGCACGTCACGTGGCCGCGTCGTCCACGCGATCGCGTCACTGGTGCGCGAAATTGTGATTCACTACACAACTTTGCACAACTAACCAGCAAGTGCACTGGGTCGTCCAAGTAATACCTTACGTGAGTAAGGGTCGATCCCACGGAGATTGTTGGTATGAAGCAAGCTATGGTCACCTTGTAAATCTCAGTCAGGCAGACTCAAATGGGTATAGATGATGAATAAAACATAAAGATAAAGATAGAGATACTTATGTATATCATTGGTGAGAGCTTCAGATAAGCGTATGAAGATGCTTTCCCTTCCGTCTCTCTGCTTTCCTACTGTCTTCATCCAATCCTTCTTACTCCTTTCCATGGCAAGCTTATGCAAGGGTTTCACCGTTGTCAGTGGCTACCTCCCATCCTCTCAGTGAAAATGTTCCTATGCTCTGTCACAGCATATGGCTAATCAGCTGTCGGTTCTCGGTCAGGCCGGAATAGAATCCAGCGATTCTTTTGCGTCTGTCACTAACGCCCCGCCTGCTAGGAGTTTGAAGCACGTCACAGTCATTCAATCATTGAATCCTACTCAGAATACCACAGACAAGGTTAGACCTTCCGGATTTTCTTGAATGCTGCCATCAGTTCTCGCCTATACCACGAAGATTCCGGTTAAAGAATCCAAGAGATAAACACTAGAGCCTCTTATGCTTGTAGAACAAGAGTGGTTGTCAGTCACTTTGTTCATAGGTGAGAATGATGATGAGTGTCACGGATCATCACATTCATCAAGTTGAAGAGAAAGTGATATCTTGGACAAAGAACAAGCGGAATTGAATAGAAGAACAATAGTAATTGCATTAATACTCGAGGTACAGCAGAGCTCCACACCTTAATCTATGGTGTGTAGAAACTCCACCGTTGAAAATACATAAGAACAAGAGTGATCATTGGTTTCGGCCCCAAAGAGGGAACCAGAAAGACCAAGATCTGATCTAAGAACTAGATGTCCGAAGATGAAAAATACAATAGTAAAAGGTCCTACTTATAGGGAACTAGTAGCTTAAGAATTACAAAGATGAGTAAAAGACATAAAAATCCACTTCCGGGCCCACTTGGTGTGTGCTTGGGCTGAGCAATGAAGCATTTTCGTGTAGAGACTCTTCTTGGAGTTAAACGCCAGCTTTTATGCCAGTTTGGGCGTTTAACTCCCATTTAGGTGCCAGTTCCGGCGTTTAACGCTGGAATTCCTGAGGGTGACTTTGAACGCCGGTTTGGGCCATCAAATCTTGGGCAAAGTATGAACTATCATATATTGCTGGAAAGCCCAGGATGTCTACTTTCCAACGCCGTTGAGAGCGCGCCAATTGGGCTTCTGTAGCTCTAGAAAATCCACTTCGAGTGAAGGGAGGTCAGAATCCAACAGCATCTGCAGTCCTTTTTAGTCTCTGGATCAGATTTTTGCTCAGGTCCCTCAATTTCAGCCAGAAAATACCTGAAATCACAGAAAAACACACAAACTCATAGTAAAGTCCAGAAAAGTGAATTTTAGCTAAAAACTAATAAAAATATACTAAAAACTAACTAGATCATACTAAAAACATACTAAAAACAATGCCAAAAAGCGTACAAATTATCCGCTCATCACAACACCAAACTTAAATTGTTGCTTGTCCTCAAGCAACTGAAAATCAAATAAGATAAAAAGAAGAGAATATACTATAGACTCCAAATTATCAATGAAACTTAGCTCCAAATTAGATGAGCGGGACTAGTAGCTTTTTGCCTCCGAACAGTTTTGGCATCTCACTCTATCCTTTGAAATTCAGAATGATTGGCTTCTTTAGGAACTCAGAATCCAGATAGTGTTATTGATTCTCTTAGTTAAGTATGATGATTCTTGAACACAGCTACTTTATGAGTCTTGGCCGTGGCCCAAAGCACTCTGTCTTCCAGTATTACCACCGGATACATACATGCCACAGATACATAATTGGGTGAACCTTTTCAGATTGTGACTCAGCTTTGCTAAAGTCCCCAATTAGAGGTGTCCAGGGTTCTTAAGCACACTCTTTTTGCCTTGGATCACAACTTTATTTCTTTCTTTTTCTTTCTTTTTCTTTTTCTCCCTTTTTTTTCGTTTTTTTTTTTTGTATTCACTGCTTTTTCTTGCTTCAAGAATCATTTTTATGATTTTTCAGATCCTCAGTAACATGTCTCCTTTTTCATCATTCTTTCAAGAGCCAACAACTTTAACATTCATGAACCACAAATTCAAAAGACATATGCACTGTTTAAGCATACATTCAGAAAACAAAAAGTATTGTCACCACATCAAACTAATTAAGCTAGTTTTAAAGATGAATTTGAAATCCTGTACTTCTTGTTCTTTTGTAATAAAAACAGTTTTCATTTAAGAAAGGTGATGGATTCATATTCATAGCTTTAAGGCATAGACACTAAGACACTAATGATCATAAGACACAAACATGGATAAACATAAAGCATAATTTTCGAAAAACAGAAAAGCAAAGAACAAGGAGATTAAAGAACGGGTCCACCTTAGTATGGCGGCTTGTTCTTCCTCTTGAAGGTCTTATGGAGTGCTTGAGCTCCTCAATGTCTCTTCCTTGTCTTTGTTGCTCCTCTCTCATGATTCTTTGATCTTCTCTAATTTCATGGAGGAGGATGGAGTGTTCTTGGTGCTCCACCCTTAGTTGTCCCATGTTGGAACTCAATTCTCCTAGGGAGGTGTTGATTTGCTCCCAATAGTTTTGTGGAGGAAAGTGCATCCCTTGAGATGAATCTCTCCATCTCTCATGACTCGGAGGTAGAAGCTTTTGCCTTCCTTTTCCTCTTTCTAGAGGTTTCTCCGGCCTTGGATGCCATAAATGGTTATGGAAAAACAAAAAGCAATGCTTTTACCACACCAAACTTAAAAGGTTTGCTCGTCCTCGAGCAAAAGAAGAAAGAAGAGAGTAGAAGAAGAAGAAATGAGGAAGAAGGGAATGGCTTTGTGTTCGGCCAAAGAGGGGGGAAATGGTTTGAATTTGAATGGTGAGGTAGGTGGGGTTTTTTGAAGGATGGATGTGAGTGGTGAAGAGAAAGATGGGATTTGATAGGTGAAGGGTTTTTGGGGAAGAGGTATTGAGGTGATTGGTGAATGGGTGAAGAAGAAGAGAGAGTGGTGGGTTGGTGGGGATCCTGTGGGGTCCACAGATCCTGAGGTGTCAAGGAAAAGTCATCCCTGCACCAAATGGCATTCAAAATCACGTTTTGAGCCAATTCTGGCGTTAAACGCCGGGCTGGTGCCCCTTTCTGGTGTTTAACGCCAGGTTCTTGCCCTTTCCTGGCGTTTAACGCCAGTCTGGTGCCTCTTTCTGGCGTTAAACGCCCAGAATGGTGCCAGACTGGGCGTTAAACGCCCAACTGCTAGCCTCACTGGCGTTTAAACGCCAGTGGGTTCTTCCTCCAGGGTGTGCTGTTTTTCTTCCTGTTTTTCATTCTGTTTTTGCTTTTTCAATTGATTATGTGACTTCTCATGATCATCAACCTACAAAATAAAATAAAATAGCAAAAGAAAATAGATAAAGTATAACATTGGGTTGCCTCCCAACAAGCGCTTCTTTAATGTCAGTAGCTTGACAGTGGGCTCTCATGGAGCCTCACAGATACTCAGAGCATTGTTGGAACCTCCCAACACCAAACTTAGAGTTTGAATGTGGGGGTTCAACACCAAACTTAGAGTTTGGTTGTGGCCTCCCAACACCAAACTTAGAGTTTGACTGTGGGGGCTCTGCTTGACTCTGATTTGAGAGAAGCTCTTCATGCTTCCTCTCCATGGTGACAGAGGGGTATCCTTGAGCCTTAAACACAAAGGATTCTTCATTCACTTGAATGACCAGTTCACCTCTATCAACATCAATCACAGCCTTGGCTGTGGCTAGGAAGGGTCTGCCAAGGATGATGGTTTCATCCATGCACTTCCCAGTCTCTAGGACTATGAAATCAGCAGGGATGTGATGGTCTTCAATCTTCACCAAAACATCCTCTACAAGTCCATAAGCTTGTTTTCTTGAGTTGTCTGCCATCTCTAGTGAGATTCTTGCAGCTTGTACCTCAAAGATCCCTAGCTTCTCCATTACAGAGAGAGGCATGAGGTTTACACTTGACCCTAAGTCACACAGAGCCTTCTTGAAGGTCATGGTGCCTATGGTACAAGGTACTGAAAACTTCCCAGGATCTTGTCTCTTTTGAGGTAATTTCTGCCTAGACAAGTCATCCAGTTCTTTGGTGAGCAAAGGAGGTTCATCCTCCCAAGTCTCATTTCCAAATAACTTGTCATTTAGCTTCATGATTGCTCCAAGGTATTTAGCAACTTGCTCTTCAGTGACATACTCATCCTCTTCAGAGGAAGAATACTCATCAGAGCTCATGAAAGGCAGAAGTAAGTCCAATGGAATTTCTATGGTCTCATTTTGAGCCTCAGATTCCCATGGTTCCTCATTAGGGAACTCATTGGAGGCTAGTGCACGCCCATTGAGGTCTTCCTCAGTGGCGTTCACTTCCTCTCCTTCCTCTCCAAATTCGGCCATGTTGATGGCCTTGCACTCTCCTTTTGGATTTTCTTCTGTATTGCTTGGAAGAGTACTTGGAGGGAGTTCAGTAACTTTCTTGCTCAGCTGTCCCACTTGTGCCTCCAAATTCCTAATGGAGGACCTTGTTTTAGTCATGAAACTTTGAGTGGTTTTGATTAGATCAGATACCATGGTTGCTAAGTCAGAGGGGTTCTGCTTAGAACTCTCTGTCTGTTGCTGAGAAGATGATGGAAAAGGCTTGCCATTGCTAAACCTGTTTCTTCCACCATTATTGTTGAAACCTTGTTGAGGTCTTTCTTGATTCTTCCATGAGAAATTTGGGTGATTTCTCCATGAAGAATTATAGGTGTTTCCATAGGATTCTCCTAGGTAATTCACCTCTTCCATTGAAGGGTTCTCAGGATCATAAGCTTCTTCTTCAGATGAAGCATCCTTAGTACTGCTTGGTGCATTTTGCATTCCAGACAGACTTTGAGAAATCAAATTGACTTGTTGAGTCAATATCTTGTTCTGAGCCAAAATGGCATTCAGAGTATCAATCTCAAGAACTCCTTTCTTCTGACTTGTCCCATTGTTCACAGGATTTCTTTCAGAAGTGTACATGAATTGGTTATTTGCAACCATTTCAATGAGCTCTTGAGCCTCTGTAGGCGTCTTCTTCAGATGAAGAGATCCTCCAGCAGAGCTATCCAAAGACATCTTGGATAGTTCAGAGAGACCATCATAGAAAATACCTATGATGCTCCATTCAGAAAGCATGTCTGAGGGACACTTTCTGATTAATTGTTTGTATCTTTCCCAAGCTTCATAGAGGGATTCACCATCCTTCTGTCTGAAGGTTTGGACTTCCACTCTAAGCTTACTCAATTTTTGAGGTGAAAGAACTTTGCCAAGAAGGCATTGACTAGCTTTTCCCAAGAGTCCAGGCTTTCTTTAGGTTGAGAGTCCAACCATATCCTAGCTCTGTCTCTTACAGCAAAAGGGAATAGCATCAGTCTGTAGACCTCAGGGTCAACCCCATTAGTCTTGACTGTGTCACAGATTTGCAAGAACTCAGCTAAAAACTGATGAGGATCTTCCAATGGAAGTCCATGGAACTTGCAATTCTGTTGCATTAGAGAAACTAATTGAGGCTTAAGCTCAAAGTTGTTTGCTCCAATGGCAGGGATAGAGATGCTTCTCCCATAGAAGTCGGGAGTAGGTGCAGTAAAATCACCCAGCACCTTCCTTGCATTGTTGGCATTGTTGTTGTTTTCGGCTGCCATAGGTTCTTCTTCTTTGAAGAATTCGGTCAGGTCCTCAACAGAGAGTTGTGCCTTAGCTTCTCTTAGCTTTCGCTTCAAGGTCCTTTCAGGTTCAGGGTCAGCTTCAACAAGAATGCCTTTGTCTCTGCTCCTGCTCATATGAAAGAGAAGAGAACCAGAAAATGTGGAATCCTCTATGTTGCAGTATAGAGATTCCTTGAGGTGTCAGAGGAAAAGAAAAGTAGAAGACAGAAGTAGAAAATTTGAACTTATCAAAGAAGATGGAGTTCGAATTTTGCATTAAGGAATAGTGTTAGTCCATAAATAGAAGGATGAGAAGAAGAAGGGAAGTAATATTCGAAAATTAAGTAAAAGATTTTGAAAACATTTTTGAAAAACACTACTTGATTTTCGAAAATAAGAGTGGGAAAGAAATCAAATGATTTTTGAAAAAGATTTTGAAATTAGAAGTTAAAAAGATTTGATTGAAAACTATTTTGAAAAAGATGTGATTAAAAAGATATGAGTGGTTTTAAAAAGATGTGATTGAGAAGATATGATTTGAAAAACATTTTAAAAATATTTGATTTTAAAATTAATGACTTGCTTGACAAGAAAAGATATGATTCAAAAATTAAACCTTCCTCAACAGAAAAGGCAACATACTTGAAATTTTGAATCAAATCATTAATTGTTAGCAAGTCTCTTTTGAAAAAGGAAAGAAATTGATTTTGAAAACATTTGATTGAAAAGATTTGATTTGAAAAAGATTTGATTTTGAAAAACTTTGAAAACTTGAAAAAAATTGATTTGAAAACAAAATCCTCCCCCTTATGCCATCCTGGCGTTAAACGCCCAGAATGGTGCACATTCTGGCGTTTAACGCCCAAAACTCTACCCTTTTGGGCGTTAAACGCCCAGCCAGGTACCCTGGCTGGCGTTTAAACGCCAGTTTGTCTTCTTCACTGGGCATTTTTGAATGCCCAGCTTTTTCTGTATAATTCCTCTGCAGTATATTCTGAATCTTTAATTCTCTGTATTATTGACTTGAAAAGACACAAATTAAAAATATTTTTGGATTTTTAATAATGAGGAATAATCAAAATGCAACTAGAATCAAATAACAATGCATGCAAGACACCAAACTTAGCAGTTTGTATACTACTGACACTAACAACATGAGAATGCATATGAGACACACAAACACTCAAGTCAATAGAATTCAAAGATCAGAACAATGAAATCATCAAGAACAACTTGAAGATCAATGAAGACACATGCATGAATGCAATAAGAACAGAAACATGCAATATTTTTGGATTTTTATGATTTTGTAATTTTTTTTGGATTTTTCGAAAATTAAGTGGAAGAAGAAAATAAAGGTATCAAAATTCTTAATGAGAATTCCAGGAATCATGCAATGTTAGTCTAAAGCTTTAGTCTAAAGGAATTAGACATAGCTAGCTAAGCTTCAGCAGGACATTGCATTCAAGAGCTAAATTGATGATGATCAATCAGCTTTGGTGATGATAAGAACATCACCTTGAAACACTAGTATTCATTCTTAAGAACTCTGAAGAAAAATAATACCTAATCAAAGCAACAAGATGAACCGTCAGTTGTCCATACACAAACAATCCCCGGCAACGGCGCCAAAAACTTGGTGTGCGAAATTGTGATTCACTACACAACTTTGCACAACTAACCAGCAAGTGCACTGGGTCGTCCAAGTAATACCTTACGTGAGTAAGGGTCGATCCCACGGAGATTGTTGGTATGAAGCAAGCTATGGTCACCTTGTAAATCTCAGTCAGGCAGACTCAAATGGGTATAGATGATGAATAAAACATAAAGATAAAGATAGAGATACTTATGTATATCATTGGTGAGAGCTTCAGATAAGCGTATGAAGATGCTTTCCCTTCCGTCTCTCTGCTTTCCTACTGTCTTCATCCAATCCTTCTTACTCCTTTCCATGGCAAGCTTATGCAAGGGTTTCACCGTTGTCAGTGGCTACCTCCCATCCTCTCAGTGAAAATGTTCCTATGCTCTGTCACAGCATATGGCTAATCAGCTGTCGGTTCTCGATCAGGCCGGAATAGAATCCAGCGATTCTTTTGCGTCTGTCACTAACGCCCCGCCTGCTAGGAGTTTGAAGCACGTCACAGTCATTCAATCATTGAATCCTACTCAGAATACCACAGACAAGGTTAGACCTTCCGGATTTTCTTGAATGCTGCCATCAGTTCTCGCCTATACCACGAAGATTCCGGTTAAAGAATCCAAGAGATAAACACTAGAGCCTCTTATGCTTGTAGAACAAGAGTGGTTGTCAGTCACTTTGTTCATAGGTGAGAATGATGATGAGTGTCACGGATCATCACATTCATCAAGTTGAAGAGCAAGTGATATCTTGGACAAAGAACAAGCGGAATTGAATAGAAGAACAATAGTAATTGCATTAATACTCGAGGTACAGTAGAGCTCCACACCTTAATCTATGGTGTGTAGAAACTCCACCGTTGAAAATACATAAGAACAAGAGTGATCATTGGTTTCGGCCCCAAAGAGGGAACCAGAAAGACCAAGATCTGATCTAAGAACTAGATGTCCGAAGATGAAAAATACAATAGTAAAAGGTCCTACTTATAGGGAACTAGTAGCTTAAGAATTACAAAGATGAGTAAAAGACATAAAAATCCACTTCCGGGCCCACTTGGTGTGTGCTTGGGCTGAGCAATGAAGCATTTTCGTGTAGAGACTCTTCTTGGAGTTAAACGCCAGCTTTTATGCCAGTTTGGGCGTTTAACTCCCATTTAGGTGCCAGTTCCGGCGTTTAACGCTGGAATTCCTGAGGGTGACTTTGAACGCCGGTTTGGGCCATCAAATCTTGGGCAAAGTATGAACTATCATATATTGCTGGAAAGCCCAGGATGTCTACTTTCCAACGCCGTTGAGAGCGCGCCAATTGGGCTTCTGTAGCTCTAGAAAATCCACTTCGAGTGCAGGGAGGTCAGAATCCAACAGCATCTGCAGTCCTTTTTAGTCTCTGGATCAGATTTTTGCTCAGGTCCCTCAATTTCAGCCAGAAAATACCTGAAATCACAGAAAAACACACAAACTCGTAGTAAAGTCCAGAAAAGTGAATTTTAGCTAAAAACTAATAAAAATATACTAAAAACTAACTAGATCATACTAAAAACATACTAAAAACAATGCCAAAAAGCGTACAAATTATCCGCTCATCACAACACCAAACTTAAATTGTTGCTTGTCCTCAAGCAACTGAAAATCAAATAAGATAAAAAGAAGAGAATATACTATAGACTCCAAATTATCAATGAAACTTAGCTCCAAATTAGATGAGCGGGACTAGTAGCTTTTTGCCTCCGAACAGTTTTGGCATCTCACTCTATCCTTTGAAATTCAGAATGATTGGCTTCTTTAGGAACTCAGAATCCAGATAGTGTTATTGATTCTCTTAGTTAAGTATGATGATTCTTGAACACAGCTACTTTATGAGTCTTGGCCGTGGCCCAAAGCACTCTGTCTTCCAGTATTACCACCGGATACATACATGCCACAGATACATAATTGGGTGAACCTTTTCAGATTGTGACTCAGCTTTGCTAAAGTCCCCAATTAGAGGTGTCCAGGGTTCTTAAGCACACTCTTTTTGCCTTGGATCACAACTTTATTTCTTTCTTTTTCTTTCTTTTTCTTTTTCTCCCTTTTTTTTCGTTTTTTTTTTTTTATTCACTGCTTTTTCTTGCTTCAAGAATCATTTTTATGATTTTTCAGATCCTCAGTAACATGTCTCCTTTTTCATCATTCTTTCAAGAGCCAACAACTTTAACATTCATGAACCACAAATTCAAAAGACATATGCACTGTTTAAGCATACATTCAGAAAACAAAAAGTATTGTCACCACATCAAACTAATTAAGCTAGTTTTAAAGATGAATTTGAAATCCTGTACTTCTTGTTCTTTTGTAATAAAAACAGTTTTCATTTAAGAAAGGTGATGGATTCATATTCATAGCTTTAAGGCATAGACACTAAGACACTAATGATCATAAGACACAAACATGGATAAACATAAAGCATAATTTTCGAAAAACAGAAAAGCAAAGAACAAGGAGATTAAAGAACGGGTCCACCTTAGTATGGCGGCTTGTTCTTCCTCTTGAAGGTCTTATGGAGTGCTTGAGCTCCTCAATGTCTCTTCCTTGTCTTTGTTGCTCCTCTCTCATGATTCTTTGATCTTCTCTAATTTCATGGAGGAGGATGGAGTGTTCTTGGTGCTCCACCCTTAGTTGTCCCATGTTGGAACTCATTCTCCTAGGGAGGTGTTGATTTGCTCCCAATAGTTTTGTGGAGGAAAGTGCATCCCTTGAGATGAATCTCTCCATCTCTCATGACTCGGAGGTAGAAGCTTTTGCCTTCCTTTTCCTCTTTCTAGAGGTTTCCGGCCTTGGATGCCATAAATGGTTATGGAAAAACAAAAAGCAATGCTTTTACCACACCAAACTTAAAAGGTTTGCTCGTCCTCGAGCAAAAGAAGAAAGAAGAGAGTAGAAGAAGAAGAAATGAGGAAGAAGGGAATGGCTTTGTGTTCGGCCAAAGAGGGGGGAAATGGTTTGAATTTGAATGGTGAGGTAGGTGGGGTTTTTTGAAGGATGGATGTGAGTGGTGAAGAGAAAGATGGGATTTGATAGGTGAAGGGTTTTTGGGGAAGAGGTATTGAGGTGATTGGTGAATGGGTGAAGAAGAAGAGAGAGTGGTGGGTTGGTGGGGATCCTGTGGGGTCCACAGATCCTGAGGTCAAGGAAAAGTCATCCCTGCACCAAATGGCATTCAAAATCACGTTTTGAGCCAATTCTGGCGTTAAACGCCGGGCTGGTGCCCCTTTCTGGTGTTTAACGCCAGGTTCTTGCCTTTCCTGGCGTTTAACGCCAGTCTGGTGCCTCTTTCTGGCGTTAAACGCCCAGAATGGTGCCAGACTGGGCGTTAAACGCCCAACTGCTAGCCTCACTGGCGTTTAAACGCCAGTGGGTTCTTCCTCCAGGGTGTGCTGTTTTTCTTCCTGTTTTTCATTCTGTTTTGCTTTTTCAATTGATTATGTGACTTCTCATGATCATCAACCTACAAAATAAAATAAATAGCAAAAGAAAATAGATAAAGTATAACATTGGGTTGCCTCCCAACAAGCGCTTCTTTAATGTCAGTAGCTTGACAGTGGGCTCTCATGGAGCCTCACAGATACTCAGAGCATTGTTGGAACCTCCCAACACCAAACTTAGAGTTTGAATGTGGGGGTTCAACACCAAACTTAGAGTTTGGTTGTGGCCTCCCAACACCAAACTTAGAGTTTGACTGTGGGGGCTCTGCTTGACTCTGATTTGAGAGAAGCTCTTCATGCTTCCTCTCCATGGTGACAGAGGGGTATCCTTGAGCCTTAACACAAAGGATTCTTCATTCACTTGAATGACCAGTTCACCTCTATCAACATCAATCACAGCCTTGGCTGTGGCTAGGAAGGGTCTGCCAAGGATGATGGTTTCATCCATGCACTTCCCAGTCTCTAGGACTATGAAATCAGCAGGGATGTGATGGTCTTCAATCTTCACCAAAACATCCTCTACAAGTCCATAAGCTTGTTTTCTTGAGTTGTCTGCCATCTCTAGTGAGATTCTTGCAGCTTGTACCTCAAAGATCCTAGCTTCTCCATTACAGAGAGAGGCATGAGGTTTACACTTGACCCTAAGTCACACAGAGCCTTCTTGAAGGTCATGGTGCCTATGGTACAAGGTACTGAAACTTCCCAGGATCTTGTCTCTTTTGAGGTAATTTCTGCCTAGACAAGTCATCCAGTTCTTTGGTGAGCAAAGGAGGTTCATCCTCCCAAGTCTCATTTCCAAATAACTTGTCATTTAGCTTCATGATTGCTCCAAGGTATTAGCAACTTGCTCTTCAGTGACATACTCATCCTCTTCAGAGGAAGAATACTCATCAGAGCTCATGAAAGGCAGAAGTAAGTCCAATGGAATCTCTATGGTCTCATTTTGAGCCTCAGATTCCCATGGTTCCTCATTAGGGAACTCATTGGAGGCTAGTGCACGCCCATTGAGGTCTTCCTCAGTGGCGTTCACTTCCTCTCCTTCCTCTCCAAATTCGGCCATGTTGATGGCCTTGCACTCTCCTTTTGGATTTTCTTCTGTATTGCTTGGAAGAGTACTTGGAGGGAGTTCAGTAACTTTCTTGCTCAGCTGTCCCACTTGTGCCTCCAAATTCCTAATGGAGGACCTTGTTTTAGTCATGAAACTTTGAGTGGTTTTGATTAGATCAGATACCATGGTTGCTAAGTCAGAGGGGTTCTGCTTAGAACTCTCTGTCTGTTGCTGAGAAGATGATGGAAAAGGCTTGCCATTGCTAAACCTGTTTCTTCCACCATTATTGTTGAAACCTTGTTGAGGTCTTTCTTGATTCTTCCATGAGAAATTTGGGTGATTTCTCCATGAAGAATTATAGGTGTTTCCATAGGATTCTCCTAGGTAATTCACCTCTTCCATTGAAGGGTTCTCAGGATCATAAGCTTCTTCTTCAGATGAAGCATCCTTAGTACTGCTTGGTGCATTTTGCATTCCAGACAGACTTTGAGAAATCAAATTGACTTGTTGAGTCAATATCTTGTTCTGAGCCAAAATGGCATTCAGAGTATCAATCTCAAGAACTCCTTTCTTCTGACTTGTCCCATTGTTCACAGGATTTCTTTCAGAAGTGTACATGAATTGGTTATTTGCAACCATTTCAATGAGCTCTTGAGCCTCTGTAGGCGTCTTCTTCAGATGAAGAGATCCTCCAGCAGAGCTATCCAAAGACATCTTGGATAGTTCAGAGAGACCATCATAGAAAATACCTATGATGCTCCATTCAGAAAGCATGTCTGAGGGACACTTTCTGATTAATTGTTTGTATCTTTCCCAAGCTTCATAGAGGGATTCACCATCCTTCTGTCTGAAGGTTTGGACTTCCACTCTAAGCTTACTCAATTTTTGAGGTGAAAGAACTTTGCCAAGAAGGCATTGACTAGCTTTTCCCAAGAGTCCAGGCTTTCTTTAGGTTGAGAGTCCAACCATATCCTAGCTCTGTCTCTTACAGCAAAAGGGAATAGCATCAGTCTGTAGACCTCAGGGTCAACCCCATTAGTCTTGACTGTGTCACAGATTTGCAAGAACTCAGCTAAAAACTGATGAGGATCTTCCAATGGAAGTCCATGGAACTTGCAATTCTGTTGCATTAGAGAAACTAATTGAGGCTTAAGCTCAAAGTTGTTTGCTCCAATGGCAGGGATAGAGATGCTTCTCCCATAGAAGTCGGGAGTAGGTGCAGTAAAATCACCCAGCACCTTCCTTGCATTGTTGGCATTGTTGTTGTTTTCGGCTGCATAGGTTCTTCTTCTTTGAAGAATTCGGTCAGGTCCTCAACAGAGAGTTGTGCCTTAGCTTCTCTTAGCTTTCGCTTCAAGGTCCTTTCAGGTTCAGGGTCAGCTTCAACAAGAATGCCTTTGTCTCTGCTCCTGCTCATATGAAAGAGAAGAGAACCAGAAAATGTGGAATCCTCTATGTTGCAGTATAGAGATTCCTTGAGGTGTCAGAGGAAAAGAAAAGTAGAAGACAGAAGTAGAAAATTTGAACTTATCAAAGAAGATGGAGTTCGAATTTTGCATTAAGGAATAGTGTTAGTCCATAAATAGAAGGATGAGAAGAAGAAGGGAAGTAATATTCGAAAATTAAGTAAAAGATTTTGAAAACATTTTTGAAAAACACTACTTGATTTTCGAAAATAAGAGTGGGAAAGAAATCAAATGATTTTTGAAAAGATTTTGAAATTAGAAGTTAAAAAGATTTGATTGAAAACTATTTTGAAAAGATGTGATTAAAAAGATATGAGTGGTTTTAAAAAGATGTGATTGAGAAGATATGATTTGAAAAACATTTTAAAATATTTGATTTTAAAATTAATGACTTGCTTGACAAGAAAAGATATGATTCAAAAATTAAACCTTCCTCAACAGAAAAGGCAACATACTTGAAATTTTGAATCAAATCATTAATTGTTAGCAAGTCTCTTTTGAAAAAGGAAAGAAATTGATTTTGAAAACATTTGATTGAAAAGATTTGATTTGAAAAGATTTGATTTTGAAAAACTTTGAAAACTTGAAAAAATTGATTTGAAAACAAAATCCTCCCCCTTATGCCATCCTGGCGTTAAACGCCCAGAATGGTGCACATTCTGGCGTTTAACGCCAAAACTCTACCCTTTTGGGCGTTAAACGCCCAGCCAGGTACCTGGCTGGCGTTTAAACGCCAGTTTGTCTTCTTCACTGGGCATTTTTGAATGCCCAGCTTTTTCTGTATAATTCCTCTGCAGTATATTCTGAATCTTTAATTCTCTGTATTATTGACTTGAAAAGACACAAATTAAAATATTTTTGGATTTTTAATAATGAGGAATAATCAAAATGCAACTAGAATCAAATAACAATGCATGCAAGACACCAAACTTAGCAGTTTGTATACTACTGACACTAACAACATGAGAATGCATATGAGACACACAAACACTCAAGTCAATAGAATTCAAAGATCAGAACAATGAAATCATCAAGAACAACTTGAAGATCAATGAAGACACATGCATGAATGCAATAAGAACAGAAACATGCAATATTTTTGGATTTTTATGATTTTGTAATTTTTTTTGGATTTTTCGAAAATTAAGTGGAAGAAGAAAATAAAGGTATCAAAATTCTTAATGAGAATTCCAGGAATCATGCAATGTTAGTCTAAAGCTTTAGTCTAAAGGAATTAGACATAGCTAGCTAAGCTTCAGCAGGACATTGCATTCAAGAGCTAAATTGATGATGATCAATCAGCTTTGGTGATGATAAGAACATCACCTTGAAACACTAGTATTCATTCTTAAGAACTCTGAAGAAAAATAATACCTAATCAAAGCAACAAGATGAACCGTCAGTTGTCCATACACAAACAATCCCCGGCACGGCGCCAAAAACTTGGTGTGCGAATTGTGATTCACTACACAACTTTGCACACTAACCAGCAAGTGCACTGGGTCGTCCAAGTAATACCTTACGTGAGTAAGGGTCGATCCCACGGAGATTGTTGGTATGAAGCAAGCTATGGTCACCTTGTAAATCTCAGTCAGGCAGACTCAAATGGGTATAGATGATGAATAAAACATAAAGATAAGATAGAGATACTTATGTATATCATTGGTGAGAGCTTCAGATAAGCGTATGAAGATGCTTTCCCTTCCGTCTCTCTGCTTTCCTACTGTCTTCATCCAATCCTTCTTACTCCTTTCCATGGCAAGCTTATGCAAGGGTTTCACCGTTGTCAGTGGCTACCTCCCATCCTCTCAGTGAAATGTTCCTATGCTCTGTCACAGCATATGGCTAATCAGCTGTCGGTTCTCGATCAGGCCGGAATAGAATCCAGCGATTCTTTGCGTCTGTCACTAACGCCCCGCCTGCTAGGAGTTTGAAGCACGTCACAGTCATTCAATCATTGAATCCTACTCAGAATACCACAGACAAGGTTAGACCTTCCGGATTTTCTTGAATGCTGCCATCAGTTCTCGCCTATACCACGAAGATTCCGGTTAAGAATCCAAGAGATAAACACTAGAGCCTCTTATGCTTGTAGAACAAAGTGGTTGTCAGTCACTTTGTTCATAGGTGAGAATGATGATGAGTGTCACGGATCATCACATTCATCAAGTTGAAGAGCAAGTGATATCTTGGACAAAGAACAAGCGGAATTGAATAGAAGAACAATAGTAATTGCATTAATACGAGGTACAGTAGAGCTCCACACCTTAATCTATGGTGTGTAGAAACTCCACCGTTGAAAATACATAAGAACAAGAGTGATCATTGGTTTCGGCCCCAAAGAGGGAACCAGAAAGACCAAGATCTGATCTAAGAACTAGATGTCCGAAGATGAAAATACAATAGTAAAGGTCCTACTTATAGGGAACTAGTAGCTTAAGAATTACAAAGATGAGTAAAAGACATAAAAATCCACTTCCGGGCCCACTTGGTGTGTGCTTGGGCTGAGCAATGAAGCATTTTCGTGTAGAGACTCTTCTTGGAGTTAAACGCCAGCTTTTATGCCAGTTTGGGCGTTTAACTCCCATTTAGGTGCCAGTTCCGGCGTTTAACGCTGGAATTCCTGAGGGTGACTTTGAACGCCGGTTTGGGCCATCAAATCTTGGGCAAAGTATGAACTATCATATATTGCTGGAAAGCCCAGGATGTCTACTTTCCAACGCGCCGTTGAGAGCGCGCCAATTGGGCTTCTGTAGCTCTAGAAAATCCACTCGAGTGCAGGGAGGTCAGAATCCAACAGCATCTGCAGTCCTTTTTAGTCTCTGGATCAGATTTTTGCTCAGGTCCCTCAATTTCAGCCAGAAAATACCTGAAATCACAGAAAAACACACAACTCGTAGTAAAGTCCAGAAAAGTGAATTTTAGCTAAAAACTAATAAAAATATACTAAAAACTAACTAGATCATACTAAAAACATACTAAAAACAATGCCAAAAAGCGTACAAATATCCGCTCATCACAACACCAAACTTAAATTGTTGCTTGTCCTCAAGCAACTGAAAATCAAATAAGATAAAAAGAAGAGAATATACTATAGACTCCAAATTATCAATGAAACTTAGCTCCAAATTAGATGAGCGGGACTAGTAGCTTTTTGCCTCCGAACAGTTTTGGCATCTCACTCTATCCTTTGAAATTCAGAATGATTGGCTTCTTTAGGAACTCAAATCCAGATAGTGTTATTGATTCTCTAGTAAGTATGATGATTCTTGAACACAGCTACTTTATGAGTCTTGGCCGTGGCCCAAAGCACTCTGTCTTCCATATTCCACCGGATACATACATGCCACAGATACATAATTGGGTGAACCTTTTCAGATTGTGACTCAGCTTTGCTAAAGTCCCCAATTAGAGGTGTCCAGGGTTCTTAAGCACACTCTTTTTGCCTTGGATCACAACTTATTTCTTTCTTTTTCTTTCTTTTCTTTTTCTTTTTTCCCTTTTTTTTTTCGTTTTTTTTTTTTTTGTATTCACTGCTTTTTCTTGCTTCAAGAATCATTTTTATGATTTTTCAGATCCTCAGTAACATGTCTCCTTTTTCATCATTCTTTCAAGAGCCAACAACTTTAACATTCATGAACCACAAATTCAAAAGACATATGCACTGTTTAAGCATACATTCGAAAACAAAAGTATTTGTCACCATCAAACTAATTAAGCTAGTTTTAAAGATGAATTTGAAATCCTGTACTTCTTGTTCTTTGTAATAAAAACAGTTTCATTTAAGAAAGGTGATGGATTCATATTCATAGCTTTAAGGCATAGACACTAAGACACTAATGATCATAAGACACAACATGGATAACATAAAGCATAATTTTCGAAAAACAGAAAAGCAAAGAACAAGGAGATTAAAGAACGGTCCACCTTAGTATGGCGGCTTGTTCTTCCTCTTGAAGGTCTTATGGAGTGCTTGAGCTCCTCAATGTCTCTTCTTGTCTTTGTTGCTCCTCTCTCATGATTCTTTGATCTTCTCTAATTTCATGGAGGAGGATGGAGTGTTCTTGGTGCTCACCCTTAGTTTCCCATGTTGGAACTCAATTCTCCTAGGGAGGTGTTGATTTGCTCCCAATAGTTTTGTGGAGGAAAGTGCATCCCTTGAGATGAATCTCTCCATCTCTCATGACTCGGAGGTAGAAGCTTTTGCCTTCCTTTTCCTCTTTCTAGAGGTTTCTCCAAATGGTTGAATTTTTAATGGTGAGGTAGGTGGGGTTTTTTGAAGGATGGATGTGAGTGGTGATGAGAAAAGATGGGATTTGATAGGTGAAGGGTTTTTGGGGAAGAGGTATTGAGGTGATTGGTGAATGGGTGAAGAAGAAGAGAGAGTGGTGGGTTGGTGGGGATCCTGTGGGGTCCAAGATCCTGAGGTGTCAAGGAAAAGTCATCCCTGCACCAAATGGCATTCAAAATCACGTTTTGAGCCAATTCTGGCGTTAAACGCCGGGCTGGTGCCCCCTTTCTGGTGTTTAACGCCAGGTTCTTGCCCTTCCTGGCGTTTAACGCAGTCTGGTGCCTCTTTCTGGCGTTAAACGCCCCAGAATGGTGCCAGAGGGCGTTAAACGCCCAACTGCTAGCCTCACTGGCGTTTAAACGCCAGTGGGTTCTTCCTCCAGGGTATGCTGTTTTCTTCCTGTTTTTCATTCTGTTTTGCTTTTTCAATTGATTATGTGACTTCTCATGATCATCAACCTACAAAAATAAAATAAAATAGCAAAAGAAAATAGATAAAGTATAACATTGGGTTGCCTCCCAACAAGCGCTTCTTAATGTCAGTAGCTTGACAGTGGGCTCTCATGGAGCCTCACAGATACTCAGAGCATTGTTGGAACTCCCAACACCAACTTAGAGTTGAATGTGGGGGTTCAACACCAAACTTAGAGTTGGTTGGCCTCCCAACACCAAACTTAGAGTTTGACTGTGGGGGCTCTGCTTGACTTGATTGAGAGAAGCTCTTTCATGCTTCCTCTCCATGGTGACAGAGGGGTATCCTTGAGCCTTAAACACAAAGGATTCTTCATTCACTGAATGACCAGTTCACCTCTATCAACATCAATCACAGCCTTGGCTGTGGCTAGGAAGGGTCTGCCAAGGATGATGGTTTCCATCCATGCACTTCCCAGTCTTACAAGTCCATAAGCTGTTTTCTTGAGTTGTCTGCCATCTCTAGGAGATTCTTGCAGCTTGTACCTCAAAGATCCCTAGCTTCTCCATTACAGAGAGAGGCATGAGGTTTACACTGACCCTAAGTCACAGAGCCTTCTTGAAGGTCATGTGCCTATGGTAAAGGTACTGAAAATTCCCAGGATCTTGTCTCTTTTGAGGTAATTTCTGCCTAGACAAGTCATCCAGTTCTTTGGTGAGCAAAGGAGGTTCATCCTCCCAAGTCTCATTTCCAAAAATTGTCATTTAGCTTCATGATTGCTCCAAGGTATTTAGCAACTTGCTCTTCAGTGACATACTCATCCTCTTCAGAGGAAGATACTCATCAGAGCTCATGAAAGGCGAAGTAAGTCCAATGGAATCTCTATGGTCTCATTTTGAGCCTCAGATTCCCATGGTTCCTCATTAGGGAACTCATTGGAGGCTAGTGCACGCCATTGAGGTCTTCCTCAGTGGCTTCACTTCCTCTCCTTCCTCTCAAATTCGGCCATGTTGATGGCCTTGCACTCTCCTTTTGGATTTCTTCTGTATTGCTTGGAAGAGTACTTGGAGGGAGTTCAGTAACTTTCTGCTCAGCTGTCCCACTTGTGCTCCAAATTCCTAATGGAGGACCTGTTTAGTCATGAAACTTTGAGTGGTTTTGATTAGATCAGAGACCATGGTTGCTAAGTCAGAGGGGTTTGCTTAGAACTCTCTGTCTGTGCTGAGAAGATGATGGAAAAGGCTTGCCATGCTAAACCTGTTTCTTCCACCATTATTGTTGAAACCTTGTGAGGTCTTTCTGATTCTTCCATGAGAAATTTGGGTGATTTCTCCATGAAGAATATAGGTGTTTCCATAGGATTCTCCTAGGTAATTCACCTCTTCCATTGAAGGGTTCTCAGGATCATAAGCTTCTTCTTCAGATGAGCATCCTTAGTACTGCTTGGTGCATTTTGCATTCCAGACAGACTTTGAGAATCAAATTGACTTGTTGAGTCAATATCTTGTTCTGAGCCAAATGGCATTCAGAGTATCAATCTCAAGAACTCCTTTCTTCTGACTTGTCCCATTGTTCACAGGATTTCTTTCAGAAGTGTACATGAATTGGTTATTTGCAACCATTTCAATGAGCTCTTGAGCCTCTGTAGGCGTCTTCTTCAGATGAAGAGATCCCAGCAGAGCTATCCAAAGACATCTTGGATAGTCAGAGAGACCATCATAGAAAATACCTATGATGCTCCATTCAGAAAGCATGTCTGAGGGACATTTCTGATAATTGTTTGTATCTTTCCCAAGCTTCATAGAGGGATTCACCATCCTTCTGTCTGAAGGTTTGGACTTCCACTCTAAGCTTACTCAATTTTTGAGGTGGAAAGAACTTTGCCAAGAAGGCATTGACTAGCTTTCCCAAGAGTCCAGGCTTTCTTTAGTTGAGAGTCCAACCATATCCTAGCTCTGTCTCTTACAGCAAAAGGAATAGCATCAGTCTGTAGACCTCAGGGTCAACCCATTAGTCTGACTGTGTCACAGATTTGCAAGAACTCAGCTAAAAACTGATGAGGATCTTCCAATGGAAGTCCATGGAACTTGCAATTCTGTTGCATTAGAGAAACTAATTGAGGCTTAGCTCAAAGTTGTTTGCTCCAATGGCAGGGATAGAGATGCTTCTCCCATAGAAGTCGGGAGTAGGTGCAGTAAAGTCCCAGCACCTTCCTTGCATTGTTGGCATTGTGTTGTTTTCGGCTGCCATAGGTTCTTCTTTGAAGAATTCGGTCAGTCCTCAACAGAGTTGTGCCTTAGCTTCTCTTAGCTTTCGCTTCAAGGTCCTTTCAGGTTCAGGGTCAGCTTCAACAAGATGCCTTGTCTCTGCTCCTGCTCATATGAAAGAGAAGAGAACCAGAAATGTGGAATCCTCTATGTTGCAGTATAGAGATTCCTTGAGGTGTCAGAGGAAAAGAAAGTAGAAGACAGAAGTAGAAAATTTGAACTTATCAAAGAAGATGGAGTTCGAATTTTGCATTAAGGAATAGTGTTAGTCCATAAATAGAAGGATGAGAGAAGAAGGGAAGTAATATTCGAAAATTAAGTAAAAGATTTTGAAAACATTTTTGAAAAACACTACTTGATTTTCGAAAATAAGAGTGGGAAAGAAATCAAATGATTTTGAAAAGATTTTGAAATTAGAAGTTAAAAAGATTTGATTGAAAACTATTTTGAAAAAGATGTGATTAAAAAGATATGAGTGGTTTTAAAAAGATGTGATTGAGAAGATATGATTTGAAAAACATTTTAAAAATATTTGATTTTAAAATTAATGACTTGCTTGACAGAAAAGATATGATTCAAAAATTAAACCTTCCTCAACAGAAAAGGCAACATACTTGAAATTTTGAATCAATCATTAATTGTTAGCAAGTCTCTTTTGAAAAAGGAAAAAATGATTTTGAAAACATTTGATTGAAAAGATTTGATTTGAAAAGATTTGATTTTGAAAAACTTTGAAAACTTGAAAAAAATTGATTTGAAAACAAAATCCTCCCCCTTATGCCATCCTGGCGTTAAACGCCCAGAATGGTGCACATTCTGGCGTTTAACGCCCAAAACTCTACCCTTTTGGGCGTTAAACGCCCAGCCAGGTACCCTGGCTGGCGTTTAAACGCCAGTTTGTCTTCTTCACTGGGCATTTTTGAATGCCCAGCTTTT
This sequence comes from Arachis stenosperma, assembly GCF_014773155.1. Lineage (NCBI taxonomy): Eukaryota > Viridiplantae > Streptophyta > Magnoliopsida > Fabales > Fabaceae > Arachis > Arachis stenosperma. The sequence goes on from NC_080379.1 coordinate 135,220,828, forward strand.
TCTGTATAATTCCTCTGCAGTATATTCTGAATCTTTAATTCTCTGTATTATTGACTTGAAAAGACACAAATTAAAAATTTTTGGATTTTTAATAATGAGGAATAATCAAAATGCAACTAGAATCAAATAACAATGCATGCAAGACACCAAACTTAGCAGTTTGTATACTACTGACACTAACAACATGAGAATGCATATGAGACACACAAACACTCAAGTCAATAGAATTCAAAGATCAGAACAATGAAATCATCAAGAACAACTTGAAGATCAATGAAGACACATGCATGAATGCAATAAGAACAGAAACATGCAATATTTTTGGATTTTATGATTTTGTAATTTTTTTTGGATTTTTTCGAAAATTAAGTGGAAGAAGAAAATAAAGGTATCAAAATTCTTAATGAGAATTCAGGAATCATGCAATGTTAGTCTAAAGCTTTAGTCTAAAGGAATTAGACATAGCTAGCTAAGCTTCAGCAGGACATTGCATTCAAGAGCTAAATTGATGATGATCAATCAGCTTTGGTGATGATAAGAACATCACCTTGAAACACTAGTATTCATTCTTAAGAACTCTGAAGAAAATAATACCTAATCAAAGCAACAAGATGAACCGTCAGTTGTCCATACACAAACAATCCCCGGCAACGGCGCCAAAAACTTGGTGTGCGAAATTGTGATTCACTACACAACTTTGCACAACTAACCAGCAAGTGCACTGGGTCGTCCAAGTAATACCTTACGTGAGTAAGGGTCGATCCCACGGAGATTGTTGGTATGAAGCAAGCTATGGTCACCTTGTAAATCTCAGTCAGGCAGACTCAAATGGGTATAGATGATGAATAAAACATAAAGATAAAGATAGAGATACTTATGTATATCATTGGTGAGAGCTTCAGATAAGCGTATGAAGATGCTTTCCCTTCCGTCTCTCTGCTTTCCTACTGTCTTCATCCAATCCTTCTTACTCCTTTCCATGGCAAGCTTATGCAAGGGTTTCACGTTGTCAGTGGCTACCTTCCATCCTCTCAGTGAAAATGTTCCTATGCTCTGTCACAGCATATGGCTAATCAGCTGTCGGTTCTCGATCAGGCCGGAATAGAATCCAGCGATTCTTTTGCGTCTGTCACTAACGCCCCGCTGCTAGGAGTTTGAAGCACGTCACAGTCATTCAATCATTGAATCCTACTCAGAATACCACAGACAAGGTTAGACCTTCCGGATTTTCTTGAATGCTGCCATCAGTTCTCGCCTATACCACGAAGATTCCGGTTAAAGAATCCAAGAGATAAACACTAGAGCCTCTATGCTTGTAGAACAAGAGTGGTTGTCAGTCACTTTGTTCATAGGTGAGAATGATGATGAGTGTCACGGATCATCACATTCATCAAGTTGAAGAGCAAGTGATATCTTGGACAAAGAACAAGCGGAATTGAATAGAAGAACAATAGTAATTGCATTAATACTCGAGGTACAGCAGAGCTCCACACCTTAATCTATGGTGTGTAGAAACTCCACCGTTGAAAATACATAAGAACAAGAGTGATCATTGGTTTCGGCCCCAAAGAGGGAACCAGAAAGACCAAGATCTGATCTAAGAACTAGATGTCCGAAGATGAAAATACAATAGTAAAAGGTCCTACTTATAGGGAACTAGTAGCTTAAGAATTACAAAGATGAGTAAAAGACATAAAAATCCACTTCCGGGCCCACTTGGTGTGTGCTTGGGCTGAGCAATGAAGCATTTTCGTGTAGAGACTCTTCTTGGAGTTAAACGCCAGCTTTTATGCCAGTTTGGGCGTTTAACTCCCATTTAGGTGCCAGTTCCGGCGTTTAACGCTGGAATTCCTGAGGGTGACTTTGAACGCCGGTTTGGGCCATCAAATCTTGGGCAAAGTATGGACTATCATATATTGCTGGAAAGCCCAGGATGTCTACTTTCCAACGCCGTTGAGAGCGCGCCAATTGGGATTCTGTAGCTGCAGAAAATCCACTTCGAGTGCAGGGAGGTCAGAATCCAACAGCATCTGTAGTCCTTTTTAGTCTCTGGATCAGATTTTTGCTCAGGTCCCTCAATTTCAGCCAGAAAATACCTGAAATCACAGAAAAACACACAAACTCGTAGTAAAGTCCAGAAAAGTGAATTTTAGCTAAAAACTAATAAAAATATACTAAAAACTAACTAGATCATACTAAAAACATACTAAAAACAATGCCAAAAAGCGTACAAATTATCCGCTCATCAGTCACTCAGCGTTTTTTTTGTACCACGCGTGCGCGTCGTCCACGCATTCGCGTCATTCGTGCAGCTTCCAGTCTGCGCGGTCGCGTGAGCCATGCGACTGCGTGACTTCTCGCTGGTCATCTCCTCAATTCCTTGTGTTCCTTCCATTTTTGCACGCTTTCTCTTCGTTCTCTAAGCCATTCCTGCCCTTATGAAGCCTGAAACACTTAACACACAAATCAAGGCATCGAATGGTAATAAGAGAGGATTAAGATTAGCTAAATTAAGACCAAGGAAGCATATTTTCAATCATAGAACTAAACTAGGACGGAATTATAAAATCATGCAAATCATATGAATAAGTGGGTGAAAAGCTTGATAAAACCACTCAATTAAATACAATATAAACCATAAAATAGTGGTTTATCAGTACTGCCTGAGTTCCTCTGGAATTTTGAGTGTCCTTTCCAGGTACAGGTTCCTGGATGTGGCAAAAACTGGGTACTTCAGCTCACAGTATTTGTTGTCAAATTTAATTGGGTCAGCCGCAGGTACCAACTGATAAGCTTTTTCCTGTGGGGTAAAGTTCTTCTCCCGCCATGAATCATCATGTAAGATGCCAAGTGGTGCACGAAATTGTGATCACTACTTTTCACAACTCAAATAATCCCTAGCAATGGCCCCAAAGACTTGGTGCTCAATACCATGGCATAAACACAACTTCGCACAACTAATCAGCAAGTGCACTGGGTCGTCCAAGTAATAAACCTTACGCGAGTAAGGGTCGATCCCACGGAGATTGTTGGTATGAAGCAAGCTATGGTCACCTTGTAAATCTTAGTCAGGCAGACTCAAATGGTTATGGATGATATATGAATAAAACATAAAGATAAAGATAGAGATACTTATGTAATTCATTGGTGAGAACTTCAGATAAGCGTATGAAGATGCTTTGTCCCTTCCGTCTCTCTGCTTTCCTACTGTCTTCATCCAATCCTTCTTACTCCTTTCCATGGCAAGCTGTATGTTGGGCATCACCGTTGTCAATGGCTACAGTCCCGTCCTCTCAGTGGAAATGTTCAACGCACCCTGTCACGGCACGGCTATCCAGCTGTTGGTTCTCGATCATGTCGGAATAGAATCCAGTGATTCTTTTGCGTCTGTCACTAACGCCCCACAATCGCGAGTTTGAATCTCGTCATAGTCATTCAATCATTGAATCCTACTCAGAATACCATAGACAAGGTTTAGACCTTCCGGATTCTCTTGAATGCCGCCATCAATTCTAGCTTATCCCACGAAGATTCCGGTTAAAGAACCCAAGAGATATCTACCCAATCTAAGGTAGAACGGAGGTGATTGACGGTCACGCGTTCATAGGTGAGAATGATGATGAGTGTCACGGATCATCACATTCATCAAGTTGAAGAACAAGTGATATCTTGGAACAAGAACAAGCCGAATTGAATAGAAGAACAATAGTAATTGCATTAATACTCGAGGTACAGCAGAGCTCCACACCTTAATCTATGGTGTGTAGAAACTCCACCGTTGAAAATACATAAGAACAAGGTCTAGGCATGGCCGAATGGCCAGCCTCCCAATAATCTAAGAACTAGACATCCAAAGATGATCTAGAGATCGAAAATGATCAAAAGATAAAAATACAATAGCAAAAGGTCCTACTTATAGAAAACTAGTAGCCTAGGGTTAACAGAATTGAGTAAATGACATAAAAATCCACTTCCGGGCCCACTTGGTGTGTGCTTGGTGATGCAAATGCATATTTGCATTATTAGTTAGTTAGCTTAGTTAGTTTTAGCTTAATTTCACTCATTTTCTCTAAATAAACAAGTCCTTTTATGAGTTTTGTTTCCATGCATGATGATATTAAGGAACATGTTAATTCTAGCCAAATTCATGCAAATGATTTAAGGAATGCATATATGAATGAGTATGAATGAATCTCATGAAATTTATTGCTTGAATTGGTAAGACTTTGAAGCTATTTCCCTTGTTGATGATAGGTGATGAAACAAGGAGGCATGGAAGCAAGAATGATGCAAGCTGGGCAAAGTTGGCGTTGCCAACTTGGAATCCACGTTGCCAACTCCACAACACAAGGCAAGCTTGGTCCTGGAGGCAACCAAGGCAAGAGTTGGCGTTGCCAACTTGGAATCCACGTTGCCAACTCCACAACACAAGGCAAGCTTGGTCCTGGAGGCAACCAAGGCAAGAGTTGGCGTTGCCAACTTGGAATCCACGTTGCCAACTCTAGAATCAAGTTGCCAACGCCACACACAAGACTAAGCAACATCCAAGTTGCCAAAGCCCATCACATGCAACATCCAAGTTGCCAACGCCAAGACTAGGCAACATTCAAGTTGCCAACGCCAAGACTAGGCACCATTCACGTTGCCAACGTGGGAAGCAAGTTTTAGAGCCTTGAAGAAGGCTCGAGCACGTTGCCAACGCCAGCTTCTATGGGCGTGTTCACTGGCAACGTGGGAAGCAATGCCTGGAGCTAGGAAAGGAGGCTCGAGCACGTTGCCAACTCAAGATGGGCGTTGCCAACGCCACACAACCAAGCAAACTTGGCCCTGGAAGCAAGGTTGGCGTTGCCAACTTGAGAGTGGCGTTGCCAACGCCACACACACAAGCAATTTTGGCACTAATATGGAAGCTCGAGCACGTTGTTTGAGCTAGGAAGCATTGGCGTTTTTGAGGACAACGCAGGCTAACAACGCCACACTATCAAGCTTGGCCCTGGAAGAAGCAAAGTTGGCGTTGCCAACTTGAATCTGGCGTTGCCAACGCCACACACAAGCAAGGCAAGCTTGGCCCTGGAAGAAGCAAAGTTGGCGTTGCCAACTTGAATCTGGCGTTGCCAACGCCACACACAAGCAAGGCAAGCTTGGCCCTGGAAGAAGCAAAGTTGGCGTTGCCAACTTGAATCTGGCGTTGCCAACGCCACACACAAGCAAATTTTGGCACCAAGTCTTGGCGCACCAACCAGGCTGCCAAACGCCCAATGGCGCACCAACCAGGCTGCCAAACGCCCATTGGCGCACCAACCAGGCTGCCAAACGCCCATTGGCGCACCAACCAAGGTGCCAAACGCCCAATGGCGCACAAACCGCGTTCCAAACGCCCAAATGCCGCACCACTCACGTTGCCAACGCTAGATGGGCGTTGCCAACGCCAACTTACCAAAACAAGGCAGCCTGAACATGTCCACTTCAATGGAAGATATCTTGAGCTACAGAGATCCAAATTGAGTACTTCCAGTTGCGTTGGAAAGCTAACATTCAGAGCTTTCCAACCATATATAATAGTCCATGGTGGAGCACAAGATTGGAGCCAAACCAGAGTCATCTTTAGGCCCTAAAAACAAGAACAAGAAATGAAATTCAAGGGAGCTAGAGATGATCCTTGGATGTGGGATCGAGCACGTTGCCAATGTGCACAAAGGGGGCGTGTTTTGCAACAACGCCAGCCTCAAGTCCTTGCCTTGGGAGAGTCATGCTCGAGCACGTTGCTAACTTGGGGTTGAGGGTGCGTTATTCACAACAACTTGGCAACAACTTGGCAGCTTGACCTTACCTTCTTTGAGGAACCATAACTTGAGCTAGGAAAGTCCAATTGAGGTGATTCCAGTGGCATTAGAAATAGACATCAAGAGCTTTCCAATGATGTATAATAGTCCATATTGAAGCTGAAGGTTGACACTCAAATTCTGGGCTACATTTAGCATGAAAGTAAGGCCAAGAAGAGGAAGAGCAAGTTGTTTGCAACAACTTGGGCTAGCAACGCCCAAGTCTCAAACTCACTTCCAGGAAATTGGCATGCACGTTGCCAACGTGCACTAAGGCCTGAGTTATTGCCAACAACGCCCATCAATGGGCCAGAATTGGTGCCAACTTGCTCTACTTCCCCTATTCATCACAAAGGCCAAAACACCTCCAATTGAGCCAAGAATTCAACAAAGAGGAAGCCCATCTTGCTAACCCACTTGAAGATCTTTAGGACTAGTATAAATAGAGATTGAGTTTGTACTTTAGAGGGACTTTTTACACTTTTACTTTTTACACTTTTGACACTTAGAATTTTAGACTCTCAGCACTTTACTTTTGAGAACTCTTGTGGTACTTCCGGGAGGATACCCGGAGAGCATTTTTCTTTGATTCTTATTGGAATTTTTCTTCTTCAATTTGAAGTTCTAAGCATTTCATTCTTCTTCTTCTTCTTCCTTTACATTCAGTTTAATTCTTGTTGATGGCAATTGTTGTTGAAATTGGAGCAATGACTCACTAAACCCCACTTTCATTAGGGGGAGGAGCTCTGTTTGTTGGAATGGATTGATGAACCCATCTTTCCTCCTCAATTCTAGTGGTTGATTTAAAGAGGGAACTCTTGATCTTCACAGATTCAACCACCATCGAGAGAGGGGTTAATCTATATGAATTATGTGGTGAGTTTGAGGAATGAGCCACATAATTCAGTTTAGAGTTCATCCTTTCATGATTTCTTTAATCAATATACCTTGGTTAGTATGTGAGATGTAACTCTCCTTGGTTGAGATTATAGAAATTGTGTGGCTGGATAATATATGAGCTTCATCTCTTCTCATGAACAATTAGATCACGAGAGTGGCAATTGGTTATGTTGAGAGAGATTGAATCACCAAGAGATTGGGGTTCAATCACCCACTTGCCATAGATCTATACCCATGATTGAGAAGGATTTTACTAACATCAATTCATGAAAACTAACATCTCTGATCCCTAATGATCCTCTCCATCATTAATTCTCATTTCTTTTGTTCTTAGTGTTTGAAAACCCATTACCCAATTCCCTTCTACATTCTTGCAATTTATTATTCTTGTCATTTACATTCTGTTTCTTATTTCTCACTCTTATGCTCTTTAGAATTCAGCACTTTAATTCCTTGCAATTTATTTTTGATGTCATTTAAGTTTCTTGCACTTTAAGTTTCCGTCATTTACTTCCATTTTATTTCTCTATTCTAGTTCTTTACATTTTGTGTCATTTACATTCTTGCAATTATGTTCAAAAATCAAAATGCTCATGAAATCAAAACTATGTTCGCTTGACTAAATCTACCATTAACTAAAGTTGCTTAATCTTCCAATCTCCGTGGGATCGACCTCACTCTTTGTGAGTTTTATTACTTGATACGACCCGGTATACTTGCCGGTTGTACGTGAAATCTTAATTTTTACGTATCAAGTTTTTGGCACAACACCAAACTTAAAGTATTGCTTGTCCTCAAGCAAAATATAAAGGACTTTGTCACAAGAATTTAAGATGTAAGACTTGAATGTTCTTCCAGAGAGTAATTTTCATTGAGCATATTGTCCTCACTTGTGTGGTCATTAATTTATTGTAATTGAACACAACTATTCAACTTTTTCAATTAAAATGCTTGCTTCCCTACTGAATTGGTTAACTTCACTAGACTTCTTTCATACCTTAGCACATGATCCTTGAACCAATTTTTTTCTGCTTATTTCTTTTTCCTTTTTTTTTTCTTTCCCTTTTTCTTTCAATTAAGCTCGAAATCTTGTCTTAAGGCGGCTCTTTAGCATAAGCTTTCAATCAACAATCCCAAACCAGTTGGTTCAAGTTGTTAAGTGTTGAGACACTCTTAAAGATTTACTCACTCAAGCCTCTTTCCTTAACACATTCAGTCACAGGCATATAACATTGAAATTTTGTTTGGATATTGGTGTCCAGCACCTCTTTGGGTTGCTAAATGTTCTGTTATAGAGCTACTCTTGATTGTGGGTTTTCAATCGATAATCCCGAATTAGTTAACTCAAGTTACCGGGTGATGAAGCACCCCTCGGATTTACTAGCCCAAGTATGTCTCTTAACATCAGTCACCACAGACACATATCCAACTTTTGTCATTGATGCCTAGCCTTTCATTCTTTGTATTCTATTTTCTTTATTGTCAAGGTTATTTGTGCTTTTACTAATAAAGTCCTTATGATCCTTAACCAAACTAGTCTTGTATAGCAAGCATTCTTTTGAGTTCATTGAACCTTGATTCTTTCACAATAAATATACTAGCACTTTTCCTATGGGACAACATGATCCTTTTTAAGCTAGATTTCTCTCTGTTCTTGCTCAAACTGCATCTTTTATTCTAATGACAAGTAAAAGTATTAAAGACAAGCAACCATTCCAAATCTGTGAGTGGTGATGCATGGAATGGGCAACATAAAAGACAATGCTTCAAAAAGAAAATGCATCCTAGAAGGTATACCATATTTCAGACATACATCTTCTTTATTTAATAAAACATAAAGAAAAACATAGGAACTTCACCACCTTTAGTCTTCATGTCCCTTTTCCTTTGCTTGATTCTCCTTGCTTTCCTTTGCCTTTTGGGTCTTCTTTCTTTTGCTTCTCCTTGTTGTGTGTTTGCATCTCCTTTTGGATCTTCTTTCTTTTTTTTCTCCTTTCTTTCCTTGTTGTTGTGTCGTTGCATTCCCCTTTGGATCTTCTTTTTGCCAAATTCCTGAGCTTATCATTGTCTCCTGTAGCCTCTGTTGATTGAATCTCACCCTTGCTAGTTCTTGCTGTTCAAATATCTTCCGAGCCTCATTACAACATTTGATTTGTGGGTTGATCAATGGGGGTGTGGAACAGAGGTAACTAAGCTTTTCTTGGGTGCATATGTCATAGTCAAGTCTGTCCTTGTGCCTGGCTTCCTTGAACATTCTGTTTTCATTGAAATCTCTGTAGAGTGTTTCATGTCTAGCATCCAACCTATGGAGAAGTTCTCTTTGCTGAGCTTGCTCTATCCTTAGTTGAGCTTGTTCTTGTATCACTTTCTCCATGGCTTTTTCATGTTCCATAGCTGAATTGTTGATGGCTTCTTGCATCTTGGCATATTGTTCTTGTTGCAACTCCATCATGTGTGTTTGGTACTCATTTTGTTGGTTCATCCATTGAACTTGAACCCCTCTTTGTTGATCCATCAATTGCCAAAGGTCCCTTTGTTGTTGCGCTTGTTCCTCTTGGCTTCTTTGAATTTGTGAATATTGCCCAGAAATCCCTTCCAAGGCGGCTTGGAGTTGGTTCATGTTCAAGGTGTGGGATTCATCCATTTCTTGAGGCTCCTCCTCTTGTCTTACTTCTTTCCTTTTCTTCCTTCTTGCTAAAGGTTGCCTTTCCAATTGGGTTGTGGTGATGAACTCCAACCTTTCTTTGGTGAGAGGCTTTCCAATGGAGACCAAATCAGTTTCTCCAAATTCTTCAAGAGGCACTCCAGCTTCTTCACATAGGCGCAGAATAGTACTAGGATATCCTAGCCAGCTGTCCTGTTTGACCTTTTGAGCTATTTCAATGATGTTCTTGGCTATAATGTCTCCAACATTGATTTCCCCTCCTTTCATTATGCAATGGATCATTATAGCTCTATTCACCGTTACCTCAGAGTTATTTGAAGTAGAGATCAATGACCTCCTCACTATGTCATGCCATCCTTTTGCTTGAGGTATGAGATCACCTCTCCGAAGTTTGAGTGGTCGGCCATGTGAATCCGATACCCAATCCGTGCCTACTCTGCATAAGTCACTCACCACATCCACATATCTTGGGTCATTTTCAACCCTTTCTTCATAGCTAGGTCGTTTGAACTGTTTGTGCTTGACCCTTAGCACCCTATTGATGGTGTCCGGGCTAAAATCAACATCCACACCTCTTACATAGCTCATGTATGGTTCTTCATCATCATATTCTCTTATCACATTAGTGAAGAACTCATGGATGAGAAGCATGCTTATTTCTTGAGGTTGGTCACAGAGAAGCTCCCATCCCCTTTTTCTGATTATTTTTTGTATCTCAGGGTATTCATCTTCTTTAAGCTTGAATGGTAGCTCTGGAACAACATCTTTGCTTGACATCCAGCTAAAAATTCGCTCATTGTGTTTGGATTTGAATCTTCTTTGATCAAATTCATCTTCTCTCCTATCCCTTGATGATGAGGCCATTGAGATTCACTTGCAAGATTGAATCTCCCCAACACCAAACTTAGTTGAATGCTTGTCCTCAAGCACAAGGAAAATGATTGTGAATGAGAGATATGAGGTAAGCACGGTGACTTAGAAAATGATGGTGAAGGAGATTGAGTGTTTCGGTTATGTGAGAGATGTGATGCTTCAAGAGGAGTTTTGTTGGGTAAAGATGAGGTTCAAGGTTAGAATTTGTGAAACATGGAGTAGGTTGGAGGTTGAGTATGAGTTCGGTTAGTGAAGTGAAAGTTGGTGGTTAGAAGAATGAATGATGAATGAATATGGTTGAAGTATTTAAAGTGAAAGTTGGTGGGAAGGCATTTAAGGCTCGGTCATGGCATGCTTCCTTGTGCACAATGCATGTTGATTTCTTTTTCCCCATGCACAAAGTTTAAAATTCATGTGACTACCCTTCCTTACGTATCCGTGATCTTTCTTCAAGATTCCCCATCATTTCTTTCCTTCTTTCATTATATGCTTCCAAGATTCCCCATCACTTCTTTCTTTCTTTCCTGCAACAAAATGCCAAAGGCTTGAGATTCTTAAAGTGACATTAATGGCTAAAAACTTATGATTATGTTCCTATACAAAATTGACTAAATTAGATTCCCTAATCTATTTTTTAGCATTAATAATGCAAGTAAAGACACCAAACTTAGTTTGTGACTAAGTGTTCTATGGAATTAATTCCAAAGATAGCCACATCAAACTTAGTAATTTACCTACATTCAATGCTTTTTTTTTTCACGTTTTTTTTTTTATTTTATTTTATAACTAAAGTAGATGACAAAACTTTCATAGCTTAGCATTTTCGTGTATGTATGGACACCAAACTTAGTGCCTTGCATACACCATGTACTAGTCTACTTGCTCATTATTGGTTACTAAAACATGAAATTAAAAGACTCCCTGTGCATGGGTTGCCTCCCATGAAGCGCTTTGTTTATTGTCCTTAGCTCGACATTGCAGCTTCTTTGCTCATGTTAAGAGTTGCACACTCTCTTCCTTGCTCCAAGGGCCACCAAAATAGTGCTTCACCCTATGTCCATTGACTGTGAAGGTTTGTTTTGAGGCTTCATCAAGCAATTCAACATAGCCATGAGGTGATACTTTGGTGATGGTGTATGGACCAGTCCATCTAGACCTCAGCTTCCCAGGGAAGATCTTCAATCTTGAATTGAATAATAACACCTTTTGGCCTGGTTCAAATGTTCTTTGAGAGATCCTCTTATCATGCCATCTCTTTGCTCTCTCCTTGTATATTTTGGCATTGTCGTATGCCTCCAATCTGAACTCCTCAAGCTCATTGAGTTGTAGCAACCTCTTCTCTCCTGCTGCTTGAGCATCTAGATTTAGAAGTTTGGTGGCCCAAAAAGCCTTATGTTCAAGCTCTACAGGGAGGTGGCATGCCTTTCCATACACCAATTGAAAGGGAAATTTTCCTATGGGTGTCTTGAAGGCTGTCCTATATGCCCAAAGTGCATCATCTAGCTTCCTAACCCAATCCTTTCTTGTTGTTCCCACAGTTTTCTCCAAGATCCTTTTTAGCTCTCTGTTAGCAAGTTCAGCTTGTCCATTGGTTTGTGGGTGATATGGGGTAGCTACTTTGTGTGTAACACCATACTTGTGGAGTAAGGAATTGAGTTGCTTGTTGCAAAAGTGGCTTCCCCCATCACTTATAAGCCCTTTGGGTACTCCAAATCTTGTGAAGATGTTCTTCTTGAGGAATTGCAAGACCACGTTGGTATCACATGTGGTGGTGGCTATTGCTTCTACCCATTTGGAGACATACTCTACTGCTACCAGGATGTATTTGAACGTGTAGGATGGAGGAAAAGGTCCCATGAAATCTATTCCCCACAAATCAAAGAGTTCCACTTCCAAAATGAACTTTTGGGGCATCTCATTTTTCTTTGACAAACCCCCTGCTCTTTGACATTCATTGCATTGGCTCACAAACTCCCTAGCATCCTTGAAGATTGAAGGCCAATAGAAACCACTTTGAAGGACCTTAGCAGCAGTTCTTTCAGCTCCAAAATGACCACCATAACTAGAGTTGTGACAATGCCACAGTATGTCCTTCATCTCATTTTCTGGCACACATCTTCTTATCATTCCGTCTGGGCATCTTTTGAACAAGAATGGTTCGTCCCAAAAGAAGAACCTAGCCTCATGCAACAGCTTCTTCACTTGTTGTCTTGTGTACTCTTGTGGAATGATTCTTCCTGCCTTGTAGTTGGCCATGTCTGCAAACCATGGGACATGTTGAATGTGCAAGAGATGTTCATCTGGAAACTCTTCATTTATTGATGGAAGGTTGTCTTGGCATTCATCTTGTGGCACCCTTGATAAGTGATCAGCAACTTGATTTTCACTGCCCTTTCTATCTTTGATCTCAATGTCAAACTCTTGTAGGAGTAGCACCCATCTAATTAGCCTTGGTTTGGCATCCTGTTTTGACATAAGATACTTAATGGCAGCATGGTCAGTATACACTAAGACTTTAGATCCAATCAAATATTGTCTAAACTTATCAAAGGCATACACCACGGCTAGTAACTCTTTCTCTGTTGTGGTGTAGTTCTTTTGAGCTTCATTCAACACCTTACTTGCATAGTAGATAACATGAAGCTTCTTTTCCTTCCTTTGCCCCAACACAGCGCCAATTGCAAGGTTGCTTGCATCACACATGAGTTCAAAAGGTAGTCCCCAAGTTGGGGGTGTGATGATTGGTGCTGTGGTGAGCTTAGCCTTTAGAGTTTCAAAAGCATGCTTGCATTCATCATCAAAGATAAAAGGATTTTCTACCACCAGCAAATTGCTTAGTGGTTTTGCTATTTTGGAAAAATCTTTGATGAATCTCCTATAAAATCCAGCATGTCTTAAGAAACTTCTAACAGCTTTCACACTAGTTGGCAAAGGAAGTTTTTCTATAATTTCTACTTTTGCCTTGTCAACTTCTATACCCTTTCTTGAAATTTTGTGACCAAGAACAATGCCTTCGGGTACCATGAAATGGCATTTTTCCCAATTCAAAACTAAGTTTGTTTCTTGGCATCTTTTCAAGACTAAGGTAAGATGGTGCAAGCAAGTATTGAATGAGTCACCAAAAACAGAGAAATCATCCATAAAGACTTCAATGAATTTTTCTACCATGTCTGAGAAGATTGAAAGCATGCATCTTTGAAAGGTAGCTGGGGCATTGCAAAGTCCAAATGGCATCCTCCGGTATGCAAAGACTCCAAAGGGACAAGTGAAGGAAGTCTTCTCTTGATCCATGGGGTCAACCACTATCTGATTATACCCAGAATATCCATCAAGAAAACAATAATAAGCATGGCCAGCCAACCTCTCAAGCATCTGATCAATGAAAGGTAGAGGAAAGTGGTCTTTTCTTGTGGCATCATTCAACCTCCTATAGTCTATGCACATCCTCCACCCTGTCACTGTTCGTGTTGGGATAAGCTCATTCTTCTCATTAACAATGACAGTCATGCCTCCTTTCTTAGGTACTACTTGCACTGGACTGACCCATGGGCTGTCAGATATAGGGTAGATGATCCCAGCCTTGCACAACTTCAGGACTTCCTTTTGAACAACCTCCTTCATTGTGGGATTCAATCTTCTTTGAGGTTATACCACAGGTTTGGAGTTCTCCTCCAAGAGTATCTTGTGCATGCATATGGCAGGGCTTATGCCCTTCAAGTCATCAATGGTCCACCCCAAAGCCTCTTTGTGAGTTCTCAAAACCACAAGGAGCTTTTCTTCTTCCTCTGCATTCAATGTGGAATTGATGATCACTGGGAAGCTGTCTTTCTCACCAAGGAATGCATATTTAAGATGAGGGGGTAGTGGTTTCAACTCTTGTTGTGGTGCCTCTTCTTTGGTAGCTTCACTTGGTTCCTTTGATGCTTCCAACGTATTTTCTTCTTGTCCCTTGATGTTATGGACTTCCTCTTGTTGCATTTGATGGTTTGTGTTAAGCACTTCTTCAACCAAAGAGTCCACTACATCAATCCTCATGCAATTTTCTTTCTCAACAGGGTGTTGCATTGCTTTGAAGACATTTATGGTCATTTGTTCATCATGCACCCTGAAGATCATCTCTCCCTTTTCCACATCAATGATTGTTCTAGCTGTAGCCAAAAAGGGTCTACCAAGAATGACTGAATTGTTTCCCTCTTCATCCATATCTAGGACCACAAAATCAGCTGGGAATATGAAGTTTCCCACCTTCACCAAGAGGTTCTCAACTACTCCATTTGGCACTTTGATGGATCTGTCAGCAAGTTGGAGTGACATCCTTGTGGGTTTGAGCTCTTCAATCATCATTTTCTTCATCATGGTAAGGGGCATTAAGTTAATGCTTGCTCCCAGGTCACAAAGTGATTTGTCAACAGCCATGCTCCCAATCGTGCAAGGTATGAGAAAGCTGCCAGGGTCTTTGAGTTTTGGAGGTAACCCTTGTTGAATGATGGCACTACATTCTTGATTGAGAACCACGGTTTCTTTTTCTTGCCAACTCCTCTTCTTGGTGATCAACTCCTTAAGAAACTTTGCATACAATGGCATCTGTTCTAGAGCCTCTGCCAATGGGATGTTGATTTCAAGTTTCTTGAAGATCTCTAAAAACCTTGGGAATTGTTGGTCCTTTGCTCCTTTGTGTATCCTAGTTGGGTAAGGAAGCTTGGGTACATAAGCTTTCACTCCTTCATTTTGTTTTCTTTTTGTGGATTCATACTTTCCTTGCCATCACGGTTGCCTTCTTGACTTGGTGGATTGCCTTGTGGCTTGACAACCTCCTTGCCTTTGTTAGATGTTGAAGCCTTTTCTTCATCTTGCCTTTCCATTGTGTCTTGCTCTTTGGGTTTTGTTGCTTCTTTATTTGAACTTTCACCAACTACCTTGCCACTCCTTAACTGCAAAGCCTTACATTCTTCTCTTGGGTTGGGTATTGTGTCACTTGGGAGGACATGGGTTGGTTTCTCGGCTTGTTTGGCTAGTTGTCCCACTTGTCTCTCAATGTTCTTCATAGTGACCGCTTGTTCTTGTTGTCCCTTAGCTAAAGCTTGAGTGGTTTGAGCAAGTGCTTGCAAGGTTGCTTCCAGACTTGAGATTCTGGCCTCATGATGGTCAATTGGAGGTATGATGGGGGTTGATTGTTGTTGGAAGTTGTTGGGTGGATTAGTGTGGTAATTTTGTGAGTTGGATGTTGGTGCAGAGAAGTTATTTTGGTGGGTTTGTGGGTTATGATGGAGGTGTTGATATGTGTTTTGTGTTTTTCTATATTGGTTAGTGTTGTTGGTATGGTGATTTTGGTTGTTTGTGTTACGGGTGTGATTGTGGTTGTTGTTCTTTTGCCAATGGTTTTCTCCCCACTTTAAATTGGGATGATTCTTCCAAGATGAGTTGTATGTATCACCATGGAATTCTTCCTGAGAATTTGAAGTATTCTGCATGTATTGAACTTGTTCTTGTGGTTGTTCAACCGTGGTTCCTTCACCTTGGTTCCATTCAAGTGATGGCTGATTTGTTGTGTTCACTGATGCAAGTTGCATACCATCCATTCTCTTTGTTATCATCTCCATTTGTTGTTGGATTTGTTGGTGCATTAACTTGTTTTGTGCCAAGATAGCATCAACACCTTCAAGCTCCATTACACCTTTCTTTGGGGGTGGATTGTGTTGCCTCTCTGATGAGTAATAATATTGATTGTTTGCCACAATCTCAATGAGGTTTTGAGCCTCCTCAGCAGTTTTCATCATGTTGAGTGATCCTCCTGATGAGTAGTCTAGTCCCTTCCTTGCTTCTAAGTTTAAGCCTTCATAGAAGTTTTGGAGCTTAACCCAATCACTAAACATGTCTGGGGGACATCTTCTCATTAGTGCCTTATATCTTTCCCAGGCTTCGTACAATGACTCCCCTTCCATTTGCCTAAAAGTCTGAACCTCTGTCTTCAACTTGATGACCTTTTGAGGTGGGTAGAACTTTGCTAGAAATTTGCCCATCACTTCATTCCAATCATTGAGGCTTTCCTTGGGGAATGATTCTAGCCATTGAGTGGCTTTATCCCTCAAAGAGAATGGAAATAGCAACAACTTGTAGACATCTGGATGCACTCCATTTGTCTTCACTGTATTGCATATCCTCAGAAAAACAGAGAGATGTTGATTTGGGTCTTCAAGAGGTCCCCCTCCATAAGAGCAATTGTTCTGTACCAAAGTGATGAGCTGAGGTTTTAGCTCAAAGTTATTGGCCTGAACATTTGGTGTAGCAATGCTGCTCCCACAATGTCTTGGATCAGGGATAGTATATGAGGATAACACCCTTCTAGCGTGTCCACCATTATTGTTGACCCCTCCAGGAGGGTTGTGCATCTCATCCTCCATGACTTGATCTTCTCCCTCTGATTCCTCTGACCCTTCTTCACCAACTATGAACTTTCCTCTTTCTGCTCTCCTTAACCTTCGTCGAGTTCTCTCGTCCTCAATATCACGTCTACTTGTTCCTGACATACACAAACAGAACCAAAATCACAAGTGAAATATTCTAGAATTAGAGTGGAATTGGAGTTAGTGAAACAAAGTATCAAACAGTTAGTGGGCTTAACAAAAATAAAAAAAATGCTTAATCTAAACCACCTTTCACTTAATCATTGTCAACCTAACCAATCCCCGGCAACGGCGCCAAAAACTTGATACGTAAAAATTAAGATTTCACGTACAACCGGCAAGTATACCGGGTCGTATCAAGTAATAAAACTCACAAAGAGTGAGGTCGATCCCACGGAGATTGGAATCGACCTCACTCTTTGTGAGTTTTATTACTTGATACGACCCGGTATACTTGCCGGTTGTACGTGAAATCTTAATTTTTACGTATCACTTGGGCTGAGCATTGAAGCATTTTCGTGTAGAGACTCTTCTTGGAGTTAAACGCCAGCTTTTGTGCCAGTTTGGGCGTTTAACTCCCATTCTTGTGCCAGTTCCGGCGTTTAACGCCGGCGTTTAGCTCCAGAAAATGCACTTCGAGTGCAGGGAGGTCAGAATCCAACAGCATCTGCAGTCCTTTTCAGTCTCTGAATCAGATTTTTGCTCAGGTCCCTCAATTTCTGCCAGAAAATACCTGAAATCACAGAAAAACACACAAACTCATAGTAAAGTCCAGAAAAGTGAATTTTAACTAAAAACTAATAAAAATATAAGAAAAACTAACTAAAACATACTAAAAACATACTAAAAACAATGCCAAAAAGCGTACAAATTATCCGCTCATCACAACACCAAACATAAATTGTTGCTTGTCCTCAAGCAACTGAAAATCAAATAAGATAAAGAGAAGAGAATATGCAATGAATTCCAAAAACATCTATGAAGATCAGTATTAATTAGATGAGCGGGGCTTTTAGCTTTTTGCCTCTGAACAGTTTTGGCATCTCACTCTATCCTTTGAAATTCAGAATGATTGGCTTCTATAGGAACTCAGAATCCAGATAGTGTTATTGATTCTCCTAGTTGAGAATGATGATTCTTGAACACAGCTACTTTATGAGTCTTGGCCGTGGCCCAAAGCACTCTGTCTTCCAGTATTATCACCGGATACATACATGCCACAGACACATAATTGGGTGAACCTTTTCAGATTGTGACTCAGCTTTGCTAGAGTCCCCAATTAGAGGTGTCCAGGGTTCTTAAGCACACTCTTCTTGCCTTGGATCACAACTTTATTTCTTTTTTTTCTTTCTTTTTTCTTTTTTTTTTCGCTTCTTTTTTTTGTATTCACTGCTTTTTCTTGCTTCAAGAATCATTTTTATGATTTTTCAGATCCTCAGTAACATGTCTCCTTTTTCATCATTCTTTCAAGAGCCAACCAATCATGAACAACAAATTCAAAAGACATATGCACTGTTTAAGCATTCATTCAGAAAACAAAAGTGTTGCCACCACATCAAAATAATTAATCTGTTATAAAATCTAAAATTCATGCAATTCTTTTCTTTTTCAATTAAGAACATTTTTCATTTAAGAAAGGTGATGGATTCATAGGACATTCATAACTTTAAGGCATAGACACTAATGATCACAAGACACAAACATAGATAAACATAAGCATAATTTTCGAAAAACAGGAAAATAAAGAACAAGGAGATTAAAGAACGGGTCCACCTTAGTGATGGCGGCTTGTTCTTCCTCTTGAAGATCTTATGGAGTGCTTGAGCTCCTCAATGTCTCTTCCTTGCCTTTGTTGCTCCTCTCTCATGATTCTTTGATCTTCTCTAATTTCATGGAGGAGGATGGAATGTTCTTGGTGCTCCACCCTTAGTTGTCCCATGTTGGAACTCAATTCTCCTAGGGAGGTGTTGATTTGCTCCCAATAGTTTTGTGGAGGAAAGTGCATCCCTTGATGCATCTCAGGGATTTCATGATGAGTGGGATCTGTTGTTTGCTCCATCCTTTTCTTAGTGATGGGCTTGTCCTCATCAATGAGGATGTCTCCTTCTATGTCCACTCCAACTGAATAACAGAGGTGACAAATGAGATGAGGAAAGGCTAACCTTGCCAAGGTAGAGGACTTGTCCGCTACCTTATAGAGTTCTTGGGCTATAACCTCATGAACTTCCACTTCCTCTCCAATCATGATACTATGAATCATGATGGCCCGGTCTATAGTAACTTCGGACCGGTTGCTAGTGGGAATGATTGAGCGTTGGATAAACTCCAACCATCCCCTAGCCATGGGTTTGAGGTCATGCCTTTTCAATTGAACCGGCTTTCCTCTTGAATCTCTCTTCCATTGAGCGCCCTCTTTACATATGTCTGTGAGGACTTGGTCCAACCTTTGATCAAAGTTGACCCTTCTAGTGTAGGGGTGTTCATCTCCTTGCATCATGGGCAAGTTGAATGCCAACCTTACATTTTCCGGACTAAAATCTAAGTATTTCCCCCGAACCATTGTAAGCCAATTCTTTGGGTTCGGGTTCACACTTTGATCATGGCTCTTGGTGATCCATGAATTGGCATAGAACTCTTGAACCATTAAGATTCCGACTTGTTGAATGGGGTTGGTAAGAACTTCCCAACCTCTTCTTCTAATCTCATGTCGGATCTCCGGATATTCACTCTTTTTGAGTTTGAAAGGGACCTCGGGGATCACCTTCTTCAAGGCCACAACTTCATAGAAGTGGTCTTGATGCACCCTTGAGATGAATCTCTCCATCTCCCATGACTCGGAGGTGAAAGCTTTTGCCTTCCCTTTCCTCTTTTTAGAGGTTTTAAATGCCGGGCTGGTGCCCATTTCTGGCGTTTAACGCCAGCTTGGTGCCCATTCCTGGCGTTTAACGCCAGTCTGGTGCCCCTTTCTGGCGTTAAACGCCCAGAATGGTGCCAGACTGGGCGTTAAACGCCCATTTGCTGCCCTTACTGGCGTTTAAACGCCAGCAAGGTTTTCCTCCAGGGTGTGCTGTTTTTCTTTCTATTTTTCATTCTGTTTTTGCTTTTTCAATTGATTTTGTGACTTTCCATGATCATCAACCTATAGAGAATATAAAATAACAAAGGAAAATAGATAAATATAACATTGGGTTGCCTCCCAACAAGCGCTTCTTTAATGTCAGTAGCTTGACAGTAGGCTCTCATGGAACCTCACAGATACTCAGAGCAATGTTGGAACCTCTCAACACCAAACTTAGAGTTTGAATGTGGGGGTTCAACACCAAACTTAGAAGTTGGTTGTGGCCTCCCAACACCAAACTTGGAGTTTGACTGTGGGGGCTCTGTTTGACTCTGTTTTGAAAGAAGCTCTTCATGCTTCCTCTCCATGGTGACAGAGGGATATCCTTGAGCCTTAAACACAAAGGATTCTTCATTCACTTGAATGATCACTTCTCCTCTGTCAACATCAATCACAGCCTTTGTTGTGGCCAGGAAGGGTCTGCCAAGGATGATGGATTCATCCATGCACTTCCCAGTCTCTAGGACTATGAAATCAGCAGGGATGTAATGGTCTTCAATCTTCACCAAAACATCCTCTACAAGTCCATAAGCTTGTTTTTTTGAATTGTCTGCCATCTCTAGTGAGATTCTTGCAGCTTGTACCTCAAAGTTCCCTAGCTTCTCCATCACAGAGAGAGGCATGAGTTTTACACTTGACCCTAAGTCACACAGAGCCTTCTTGAAGGTCATGGTGCCTATGGTACAAGGTATTGAAAACTTCCCAGGATCTTGTCTCTTTTGAGGTAATTTCTGCCTAGACAAGTCATCCAGTTCTTTGGTGAGCAAAGGAGGTTTGTTCTCCCAAGTCTCATTACCAAATAACTTGTCATTTAGCTTCATGATTGCTCCAAGGTATTTAGCAACTTGTTCTTCAGTGACATATTCATCCTCTTCAGAGGAAGAATACTCATCAGAGCTCATGAATGGCAGAAGTAAATCAAATGGAATCTCTATGGTCTCAGTGTGACCCTCCGATTCCCATGGTTCCTCATTAGGGAACTCAGTGGTGGCCAGTGGACGTCCATTGAGGTCTTCCTCAGTGGTGTTCACGGCCTCTTCATCCTCTCCAAGTTCGGCCATGTTGATGGCCTTGCACTCTCCTTTTGGATTTTCTTCTGTATTGCTTGGAAGAGTACTAGGAGGGAATTCAGTAATTTTCTTTCTCAGCTGAACCACTTGTGCCTCCAAGTTTCTAATGGAGGACCTTGTTTCAGTCATGAAACTTTGAGTGGTTTTGATTAGATCAGAGACCATGGTTGCTAAGTCAGAGTGGCTCTGCTTAGAATTCTCTGTCTGTTGCTGAGATGATGATGGAAAAGGCTTGCCATTGCTAAACCTGTTTCTTCCACCATTATTGTTGTTGAAACCTTGTTGAGGTCTCTGTTGATCCTTCCATGAGAGATTTGGATGATTTCTCCATGAAGAATTATAGGTGTTTCCATAGGGTTTTCCCATGTGATTCACCTCTTCCATTGAAGGGTTCTCAGGATCATAAGCTTCTTCTTCAGATGAAGCATCCTTAGTACTGCCTGGTGCATTTTGCATTCCAGACAGACTTTGAAAAATCAAATTGACTTGCTGAGTCAATATTTTGTTCTGAGCTAATATGGCATTCAGAGTATCAATCTCAAGAACTCCTTTCTTCTGATTAGTCCCATTGTTCACAGGATTCTTTTCAGAAGTGTACATGAATTGGTTATTTGCAACCATTTCAATTAGTTCTTGAGCTTCTGTAGGCGTCTTCTTCAGATGAAGAGATCCTCCAGCAGAGCTATCCAAAGACATCTTGGATAGTTCAGACAGACCATCATAGAAAATACCTATGATGCTCCATTCAGAAAGCATGTTAGAAGGACACTTTCTGATCAATTGTTTGTATCTTTCCCAAGCTTCATAGAGGGATTCTCCTTCCTTCTGTCTGAAGGTTTGGACTTCCACTCTAAGCTTACTCAATTTTTGAGGTGGAAAGAACTTTGCCAAGAAGGCATTGACTAGCTTTTCCCAAGAGTTCAGGCTTTCTTTAGGTTGTGAGTCTAACCATATCCTAACTCTGTCTCATACCGCAAAAGGGAATAGCATAAGTCTGTAGACCTCAGGGTCAACCCCATTAGTCTTGACAGTGTCACAGATTTGCAAGAACTCAGCTAAAAACTGATGAGGATCTTCCAATGGAAGTCCATGGAACTTGCAATTCTGTTGCATTAGAGAAACTAATTGAGGTTTAAGCTCAAAGTTGTTTGCTCCAATGGCAGGGATAGAGATGCTTCTCCCATAGAAGTCGGGAGTAGGTGCAGTAAAGTCACCCAGCACCTTCCTTGCATTGTTGGCATTGTTGTTGTTTTCGGCTGCCATGGGTTCTTCTTCTCTGAAGATTTCTGTTAGGTCCTCTACAGAGAGTTGTGCCTTAGCTTCTCTTAGCTTTCGCTTCAAGGTCCTTTCAGGTTCAGGGTTAGCCTCAACAAGAATGCTTTTGTCCTTGCTCCTGCTCATACGAAAGAGAAGAGAATAAGAAAATGTGGAATCCTTTATGTCACAGTATAGAGATTCCTTGAGGTGTCAGAGGAACAGAAAAATAGAAGGAAGAGGTAGAAGAATTCGAACTTAGTGAGATAGAGTTTGAATTGTGCATTGAGGAGGAGTGGTACTCCATAAATAGAAGGATGTGAGAAGAGGGGAAGAGATTTTTCGAAAATTAAGTAAAAGATTTTAAAAAACATTTTGAAAAAGATTTTGAAGAAGATATGATTGAAAACTTTGTTGAAAAAGATATGATTAAAAAGTTATGGTTGAAAAGATATGATTTGAAAAACAATTTAAAAAGATTTGATTTTAAAAATTAATGACTTGCCTATCAAGAAAAGATATGATTCAAACATTAAACCTTTCTCAACAGAAAAGGCAACATACTTGAAATATTGAATCACATCATTAATTGATAGCAAGTATTTTTGAAAATGGAAAGAAATTGATTTTGAAAAAGATTTGATTGAAAAGATATGATTTGAAAAAGATTTGATTTTGAAAAACTTTGAAAACTTGAAAAAAATTTGAATTGAAAACAGAATCTTCCCTCTTGTGCCATCCTGGCGTTAAACGCCCAGAATGGTGCACATTCTGGTGTTTAACGCCCAAACTACTACCCTTTTGGTCGTTAAACGCCCAGCCAGGCACCGTGGCTGGCGTTTAAACGCCAGTTTTTCCTTCTTCACTGGGCGTTTTGAACGCCCAGCTTTTTCTGTATAATTCCTCTGCTGCATGTACTGAATCTTCAGTTCCCTGTATTATTGACTTGAAAACAGAACCAAGATCAAATAAACAATGCATGCAAGACACCAAACTTAAAATGAGACACTAGACTCAACAAGAAACATAAAATATTTTTGGTTTTTATGATTTTGTAATTTTTTTGGTTTTTTCGAAAATTAAGTGGAAAAGAAAATAAAGGTATCAAAATTCTTAATGAGAATTCCAGGAATCATGCAATGTTAGTCTAAAGCTTCAGTCTAAAGGAATTAAACATGGATAGCCAAGCTTCAGCAGGACATTGCATTCAAGAGCTAAATTGATGAGAATCAATCAGCTTTGGTGATGATAGGATCATCACCTTGAAACACTAGAATTCATTCTTAAGAACTCTGAAAAATACCTAATCTAAGCAACAAGATGAACCGTCAGTTGTCCATACTCGAAACAATCCCCGGCAACGGCGCCAAAAACTTGGTGCACGAAATTGTGATCACTACTTTTCACAACTCAAATAAACCCTAGTAATGGCCCCAAACACTTGGTGCTCAATACCATGGCATAAACACAACTTCGCACAACTAACCAGCAAGTGCACTGGGTCGTCCAAGTAATAAACCTTACGCGAGTAAGGGTCGATCCCACGGAGATTGTTGGTATGAAGCAAGCTATGGTCACCTTGTAAATCTTAGTCAGGCAGACTCAAATGGTTATGGATGAAATATGAATAAAACATAAAGATAAAGATAGAGATACTTATGTAATTCATTGGTGAGAACTTCAGATAAGCGTATGAAGATGCTTTGTCCCTTCCGTCTCTCTGCTTTCCTACTGTCTTCATCCAATCCTTCTTACTCCTTTCCATGGCAAGCTGTATGTTGGGCATCACCGTTGTCAATGGCTACAGTCCCGTCCTCTCAGTGGAAATGTTCAATGCACCCTGTCACGGCACGGCTATCCAACTGTCGGTTCTCGATCATGTCGAAATAGAATCCAGTGATTCTTTTGCATCTGTCACTAACGCCCCACAATCGCGAGTTTGAAGCTCGTCACAGTCATTCAATCATTGAATTCTACTCAGAATACCACAGACAAGGTTTAGACCTTCCGGATTCTCTTGAATGCCGCCATCAATTCTAGCTTATACCACGAAGATTCCAGTTAAAGAACCCAAGAGATATCTACCCAATCTAAGGTAGAACGGAGGTGATTGACGGTCACACGTTCATAGGTGAGAATGATGATGAGTGTCACGGATCATCACATTCATCAAGTTGAAGAACAAGTGATATCTTGGAACAAGAACAAGCCGAATTGAATAGAAGAACAATAGTAATTGCATTAATACTCGAGGTACAGCAGAGCTCCACACCTTAATCTATGGTGTGTAGAAACTCCACCGTTGAAAATACATAAGAACAAGGTCTAGGCATGGCCGAATGGCCAGCCTCCCAATAATCTAAGAACTAGACGTCCAAAGATGATCTAAAGATCGAAAATGATCAAAAGATAAAAATACAATAGCAAAAGGTCCTACTTTTAGAAAACTAGTAGCCTAGGGTTTACAGAATTGAGTAAATGACATAAAAATCCACTTTCGGGCCCACCTGGTGTGTGCTTGGGCTGAGCATTGAAGCATTTTCGTGTAGAGACTCTTCTTGGAGTTAAACGCCAGCTTTTGTGCCAGTTTGGGCGTTTAACTCCCATTCTTGTGCCAGTTCCGGCGTTTAACGCCGGGCATTCTTGAGCTGATTTGGAACGCCGGTTTGGGCCATCAAATCTTGGGCAAAGTATGAACTATTATACATTGCTGGAAAGCCCAGGATGTCTACTTTCCAACGCCGTTGAGAGCGCGCCAATTGAACTTCTGTAGCCCCAGAAAATCCACTTCGAGTGCTGGGAGGTCAGAATCCAACAGCATCTGCAGTCCTTTTCAGTCTCTGAATCAGATTTTTGCTCAGGTCCCTCAATTTCAGCCAGAAAATACCTGAAATCACAGAAAAACACACAAACTCATAGTAAAGTCCAGAAAAGTGAATTTTAACTAAAAACTAATAAAAATATAAGAAAACTAACTAAAACATACTAAAATCATACTAAAAACAATGCCAAAAAGCGTACAAATTATCCGCTCATCACCAAGGATGGAAACAGAGGATTCGCCTCTTTTCCTTTTGCCAGTGGTTACTTTGCCCTTTCTTCTGCTTTGAGAGTCAGACATCCTGAAAGACAGAATTTCCAAGATATAATTGAAGAATGAAAGCACGAAAACAAGTAGGCAAATAGGATAATAGCAATATAAGCATAAAGGCCAAAGATGAACAAAAAAGGGGTAAAAGCATAAACTGAGTTAAATATATGAGATGTAGAAATCTTGTTAATTAGGAAAACAGTAATCATGCCATTAGTTAGAAAGTTAAAGTAGATAAAGGAAAACAGAAAGGAGAAGTTTTGAAAGTTAAAATGGTTAGGATGTAAAGAGGAAGTTAGAAAGTTAAAGAGTGAGTTAGTGAAAAGAAGGTTAAAGTGAGTGGCATGAAAATGGTCTCCTAGGTAACAAAATTCACAAATTAAAAGAATAATCCACTCATATTCAAGCAGGGATAACAGGGTATAGATGATGATTCATATAGATACAGAAGTAGCGAAAATTAAAATCAAATCATCACTAATGCAATTTATTAACCAGGAAGCCGAAAGGGATAAGGAAGCAGGCCCGTGCATTCAAGAATTGGTTTGGTTGAGTAGTGCAAAATTGAGACATGCCAAAACCAATTCCTGAAAGAAAACAATTTGCAGAAAATTGGGCAGCATTCCGGCTTAAAATTGGATGTTCCCGGGAAATAAACAGCAAGAAAAACAGTTCATATGAGATTAACAATTGCTGCAGATAGTTACAAACAGTAGGAGAAGTAAAGAACAGTTTAACAGCAGCATGAAACTTGAAGGAACAGCATATGAACAGTATTAACATCACAGCCAGATTAAAATTGCAGAATAGATGAACAGATAACAAGAACGGCGCAATTATCAAGCCTAAATCCACTAACCACATTCTAGCTACCTAACCACCTAAAATCCACTACAAACATGCATCTCTAACTATCCTAAATTGAACAAATTCGGATAAATATGCAACTAACTAGGAATGAAAAAGAAATCAGTGTACGGCTGAACCTGGTATGTGTAAGAACAAGGGATAGGGCAGAGGGAAGGCGGTGGTGATGCGGCGGTGTCGGTAGAAGCACGGCGACATGATGCTGGAGCAGGGGCGGTGACAGGGGTGCAGGATAGGGTTGAATGGTGGAGGGTTGGGTGGTTATGGGTGAGAAGAGGGGGTGAGGGTTGGGGGTGGTGGCTAGCGGAGGTGGGTTGCGGCGGTCTGAGGCTGGCCGCGGTGGGGGCAATGGCAGAGGGGAGAGAAGATAAGAAGGGAATAAAGAAGAGAGGGGGTGTTGTGGCGGTTGTGGCGCGGTGTCTGGGCGGCTGGGGGTGGTTGTTGTTGGCGGCTGGGGGTGGTTGAAGGGGGGAGAGTTGCAGAGGAGTAGGGAGGGGGTTGGGATTTGGGGGACGCGACGGGTTAGGGTTCGCGTGATTTGGGGTTAGTGATCGCAAATCCACGCGAACGCGTGGATGACGCGATCGCGTGAGTTGGGTGAAATAGGATTGACGCGGATGCGTGGTCGACACAATCGCGTGAGATGGGTAAAAGATAGGTGACGCGGACGCGTGAACCACGCAAACGCGTCGCTGGAATTTGTGCTAGACGCACAGTTCCAGCGTCGTTCTCGCGCAACTCTCTGTTTAATTTAGGGGGCCATAATTTCCATGCGACGCGATCGCGTCGCTCACGCTTTCGCGTGGGAAGGGTGTTGTGGAAGTGACGCGTTCGCGTCATGGACGCGTACGCGTGGGTTGTTTTGTGCTAAACACACACCAGCCGCACGATTCTAGCCCAAATTTCTGGGCGTTGGATCATTACGCCGATATCCAGATCACGCGTTCGCGTGAGTGACGCGGATGCGTGGGAGGCATTTTTCGCAACTGACGCGAGTGCGTAGGGCACGCGGTCACATGGAACAATTTGTGCCAAAGGCACACCTCCAGCCATGCTTTCGCACGACTTTCTGTTCACTTTCCCTTTCTTCCTAATGCACTTGTGACGCGGACGCGTCAGCAAGGCTGTCGCGTCACGTGCTCTCTTTTTTTCATGCAGTATGCAGAATGCAAAATGCAATGAATGTCATGCAAAAATTCCAGGTTCAATCAAAATTCAAAAACAAAGTAGAATGGAGAAGGAACGATCATACCATGGTGGGTTATCTCCCACCTAGCACTTTTAGTTAGTCCTTAAGTTGGACATTTGATGAGCTTCCTGTTATGGTGGCTTATGCTTGAATTCGTCCAAAAATCTCCACCAGTGTTTGGAATGCCAGCATCTTTCCGGGTCCCAAACAAGCTACATAAAACCTTTGAGCAGTTTCAAACAAGTTTCTAGGCTCCCGGGGTATTGAATGTCGGAATAGATTCAAGGATCCCAAACTCTATTTTTACACCCATCTTTGTCTTGATCTGCATTTTTCCAGTTGGGTGGTGAGTAATCTGAATTCTCACTGCAGTGACCAAACAGCTTCTGAGATCCCTTCAATTGAGCTTGACACCAATGCTTACACCTCAAATTGAAGTGTGAAACCTCATTGAATCTTGCATACCAGCTCTGAGTGCGAGTCAATTCCCTTTCACTCTTAAAACCGCAAAGAGCTCTAAGCTGGCCATCTGTTTCAAGTAAACCATATTCAAGTGGAAAAGTAAAGATAAAGGTAAAGGATTTTACCCACTTGAAGTTTGTATTGGGTGGTAATGGCCTTGGGATAGGTGTTTCTAGTGGTTCTGCAAGCTTTACTCCCTTGTGATCTTCTGTGAGTTCCTCCACTTCTTTACAAATTTCTTCCATTTCAACCATGTCTTGATTAAAGTCATCGATATCTTCCTTATCACTTGAGTCATAATTGGGAGGTTGAGAAAAGTCTACCTCTGCATCATCTTCGTATTCACTTGGGGAAGATCCTTCTATCTCAAAGACTTCACTTGCGGATGCAAGTTCATTACTAAGAGGACTTGACTTGTGATTATCATCATTAAGGAGACATGCGTCTTGGGTTATTCCGTCCGATTCCTCATAGGATACCTGCTTTTGGGGTTATGCACTATCCTCCTTAGCATCAATTGTAACGTCCTCGACGGAATTCTTCACAATTCTGGATTCTGGCGGAGGTTCGGCATCTCCTAAATCTTCAACCAACTCTTCTTTTTCTATAGTGACAGCTTCCTCTACTTGTTCTAGTATGGGGTTATGCTCTATACTGTCCACTGGAGTTTCTAGTGTCTCCTTCGTGCTACGTTCTTCATTAGATTCTCCATATGAAGTAATGGGGGTCTGTTGAGTGTCCGAACGTTTGGAAGATAATTGATTTATTGCCTGCTCCAGTTGATGAAGGGTTGTATGAAATTGGTCTATTGATTCTTCGAAGCGAACCTGTGATTCTTGGCTTGATGGATATGGACATGGTGCATAGGGGAGTGGTGGTTCTTGGGAGTAATTGGATTGGCGTTGGGGCGGATAAGGATCATACGGTGGCGAATGGTGAAAAGAAGCTTGTGAGTATGGTGGTTCGAATCTATGTTGAGAGGGTGGTCTCTGAACATAGGGTGGGGCTTGGTAGCTACAATGGGTCCACCATATCTATCGGCTTGGTATGCATTGTAGAATGGTCTCTGTCCATGATATCTTGGAAGGTGTTGTTGCCTCAAGGGTTGATCATACACTCTTAGCTCCATCCATCTTTGATTACTTAGACCGTGATGCATATTCCTGTTATAGCTTCCATTCCTTTCAACAAAATTAGAACTAAACTCAAAGCGAGAGGGGTGAGAACTCATAGTAGCTATTAGAAACAAGAAGGGAAAACAAAAACAAATAAACAAGTAAAAGAAAAATATTTACAATAACCAATAATAAGGCACACGTTTGCAATTCCCCGGCAACTGCGCCATTTTGATGTTAGGATTTTTGCTAGTAAAGAATTTTATAAAAATAGTCGCGTTGTAAGTATAGCTTCTAAACCAACAGAAAATCCTTTCGTACAAACTTTTGGTTGTCACAAGTAACAAACTCAATAAAATTTATAAACCGAAGTATTCAAACCTCGAGTCGTCTTCTCAAGGAATTGCATGGAGGTGTGTTTTATTATTGATTATGGAAAAC
Organism: Arachis stenosperma; assembly: GCF_014773155.1. Classification (NCBI taxonomy): domain Eukaryota; kingdom Viridiplantae; phylum Streptophyta; class Magnoliopsida; order Fabales; family Fabaceae; genus Arachis; species Arachis stenosperma. Next base: position 135,250,099 of record NC_080379.1, read on the forward strand.
AGTGTTTTGGGTTTTAAAAAGGGTTTTGAGCAAGAGAAATGGGTTGCAAAAATTAATAAATCAATAACGAAGAAATCTCTTGGCAAGGTATGAAAACTGGAAGTCCTATCCTAGTTATCCTTATCAATAGTGATGAGAATTATACTTTCGCTCCCGCTAAGTCAACCTCTAACTATGAAGGTCAGTTAAGTGGACAAATTAATTTAACACCTAAAGTCCTAGTCAACTCCTTAAGGAAAGACTAGAGTTATAAGAATCTAAATTAATCAGCAAAGATAATAATTATCAATCACGATGAGTTTGACAACTCAAGAGTTATCAATTAATCAACCAAGGCCAATAGTAAATAGTCTAAATTATAAATAAGGAAAATCAATCATGAGTCTGAAATACCTCAAGCGTATTAATTAAGAAAATCATAACATGAATGGTCCATAAGCCAATTTGGCAACATAAATAATTATCAAATAAGAGAAGTCAAAATAAAGGAATATTGAACCTGATATGAAGACAAGATAATCCTAAGGTTAAAAGAAATTCTAAGTCCTAAATCCTAATCCTAAGAGAGAGGAGAGAACCTCTCTCTCTAAAAGCTACATCTAACTATGTATGAATGTATGTTGTACGCTGTATCCAGTATATCCAGTCTATCTATGAATGGATGGATCCCTCAATTTATAATCCTTTAATCTGTGTTTTCTGGGCTTGGATCTGGGCCAAAAAGGGCCCAGAAGTCGCTGGGGGCCGACTTCTGCAAATTCTGCAGATCGCGCACGTCACGCGTCCGCGTGGGTCACGCAGCCGCATCATTTGGAATTTTGCTCTTCCATGCGGTCGCGTCAGTTGTGTTTCGCACGTCACGCGTTCGCGTCGTCCACGCGGACGCGTCGATGCCAGTTTCTCCAAAACTCCGATTTGTGCTTTCCTTCCCTTTTTGTATGTTTCCTTTCCATTCTTTAAGTCATTCCTGCCCTATAAAACCTGAAAGTACTCAACACACAAATCACGGCATCGAATGGTAATAAAGGATAATTAAATTTGATTATTTTAAAGCATAGAAAACATGTTTTCTCGCATGTCATATCATAAGGAAGGAATTGCAAAACCATGCAAATTCATGTGAATAAGTAGGTGAAGAGTTGATAAAATCATTCAATTTAAGCATAAGATTTATCATAAAATAGTGGTTTATCAGCGCCATGTGCAAAAAATGCAGAAAACGCTGGGGGCAATTTCTAAGCTGTTTTTGACCCAGTTTTCAGCCCAGGAAATACAGATTAGAGGCTGCAGAATGGAGGACTCAGGGGAACACTTCTGTTACTTCCCAATTTTAGCGTGGACCCTACAAAACAAGTGGTTCCCATCCATCAATTGAAGACCTGCTGATTATTTAGTTAATTCTGATTTAAAACTTTATTTTTTATCTTTAAATTAGAAAAATATATTATTTTAGTTTTTGAAAAACTAGATTTTAAATTTATTAGGATTAGATATAAAAGAAACAAGAAACTTCCTTCTTAGAGGGACCATTAGTTAACTTTTTATTCCACCTCAGCCCAATCTACAATTCTAGTTTTCTCTCTGAACCATGAGCAACTAAACCTCCACTGTTAAGGTTAGGAGCTCTGTCTATCGTATGGATTGATACTATTATTTTTCTATTTTAATTCATGTTTTGATTTATATTTCAAGAATTGTTTTCGTTCTTTATTTTATGAATTTGGGTGGAATGAAAGTACGACCCATGTTCTAATTGAGTTCTTTTATAACTTGAAAAAGCTCTTTACTTGAACAACAGCTTGAAAATATATTCTCCTAAATTTCTAATTATCTGGACTTAACGGGATACATGACATATAATCCTCTTATATTTGGGTAATTAGGATTTTTGTGGCATATAAATTGGAATTTGATCTTCACCCTCTAATTGAAATTAATTGACCAAGGAATTGGCAATTGATGAATTATAGAGGAGACTAGAAAGGTCTAAGGAACTAGGGTCTAGTCATATATAGTTTGCCATGAATTAAATCTCACATGATTAAAATAGTTAGTAAGAAAAGTCAATCTGGAAAATAGATATCTCTGAAACCTTAACTGTTTTCTCCCATATTTGATTCCCAACTTATTCACCTGCTTGTTTTCAAAATCTGAATTTACTGTTTAATGCTTTTGAAAACTCAAACACTATTTTTTGTTTGCCTAACTAAGTAGTTTAACCAACCATTGTTGCTTGATCCATCAATCCTGGTGGGATTGACCCTCACTCACTTGAGGTATTACTTGGTACGACCCGGTGCACTTGCCGGTTAGTTTGTGGTTATCAATTCCGCACCATTTTCTACCTTCGAAATAAGAACCACAAGAGTTTCCATCATCCTTGGATCCATATCCAAACCAGAGAATGCATGACGAACTATAGTCCAAACATCAAAACCAACAATCTCTTAGTATTCTTTAAAGAAGAAAGCCTGGAACCCATCAGAGCCTGGCGCCTTAAAAGAATGCATACTGAAAACAACTGACTTAACTTCTTCCAAAGTAACTAGCACTGTGAGGCCATGCTTCATCATTCAGGGAAGGTAGCAGTACATCACCAAGACAACTTAAATCCACATCCTCCGACTGCTAAAATAGACAATTATAAAAGGATTTAGCTTCCCTTCTAAGGGCCTCCGGATCCGTTTCCCACACCCCATCTTGAAGAAAAAGACCATGAATCTTATTATGCTTTCTCCGCACAAGAGTCTGGACATGAAAGAACTTGGTATTTATCCACTGCTCTCTGGATTTCTAAAACCATAGAAGTTCCTCTTACACAAGCGTGTTATTAAATTTCTCAATCGGTTGTTATTCTTTTTGCCGCATAGACAAATCTTCCATTACTTCTAGTCGCTTCCAAAGGAAATTAATCTGCCTCTTCAATTTTCATTTCCTAACAAAAATGTTGCCGAACACTTTCAAATTAAACTTTAGAGAGTTCTTTTGCACTTTTGAAAGCTTGCCATGCACCTCTCTATAGCCAGCCCACCATGACCGGTTCACAATATCTCTGTATCCCAGATGAGTTGCCCAAGCCGTAATAAACTGTAAAAGTCTATTCTTTTTCGGTTGGGGACGACCTGTACAGCGCAATAGGAAAAGACAATGATCAGACTGAAGCCTATTTAAAATTTTTGCGTAAGCCTCTCGAAAGAGAAATAACCATCCACTGTTGATACAGACCCGGTCAAGTTTTTTTGCCACCTCAACGTCATTTCTAACCTTTCTGTACCAAAAAAATCGTCTCCCAATATTCTTCAAGTCAAACAGATCACTATCCCCTAGAGAGGTAGCAAGCCGATCTGCATGGTGACTCGAGAATAGGCAACCCTTAGATTCGTGAGAGAATAGTACTTCATTAAAATCACCAAGAACAATTCATGGCCTGCAGAAAGACGAGGACTAAGTAACAAGATAATTCCATAACAGAACTCTGGTATTAAACTGAGGACTGTCATAGATACCACTGCACCTCCAAATCATATTGTTTACCTGAACCTCAACTATAAGACACTGATCGAAAGCATCAACCCATTTGTAGTGAGCATTCTGCATTGTAGAAAGGAACCAGATACCCCTTTATGTCCTGATGCCTCCACTATACCAATAGAGTGATAACCAAGTCTTTCCCATAACAGTTCTAAATGTTGAAAAAGACAGTGAGTTTCAACCAAAATAAAAATTACAAGTTTAAATTTTCTAACCAGCTCTTTACAATCCACCCGGGCTAACTTATTAGAAGCGCCCCTAATATTCCAAGCTATTATATTTAAATTATCCATAATATAAAATATAAAATTATAAAACAAGGGAATCAAAGTGCTTCACCAATCTCAAACCAAGGCTCGCCCAGCAGGAGTCTCCCGTGACCTTCATGTTTGTTGGATCTTTATAGAATATCTCCTTATTCCCGCCTACCAATGCAGCAACAGCCGGCAGCGCGCCTTCCTTTTCCAATGGAACTGCCATGGTAACACTCTCCTTCACAGTTGCAAGAGGACATGATGATGCTTCCACCGCCGTGCCTCCACTCTTCTCAACCGGCGAGCTCCGTAGGGACGCCGGCTTGGTCATTTCAGGAGAGAGGAGCCGCGAGGCACTAGGGTGTGTCGAGTTGAGGAGATCGGTGTCTTACCATCACGTGAAGCGCTGTGCCCGACCTTGACCCATGACTCGCCCCTGACGCGATAGGAACTGGAACCATCCGTGTGAGGGAAGTGGATGGTGGGCCTGATTACCCTACCCGAATCGATTCTGGATTGAGTGCCTCTTTGGGCCTTGTTAGATTACTTCTGGCCTAACTTGGTTTTACCTTTCCTCATAACTTGTTCTCAACGCGGTTCATCATGCATGCAAGCCTCTTCAACGGTATTTTCATGCAAATTATTAACCGCCAAATCCTCTTGCAGATTTGGTGCGAGATTTTCTCTAGTAACCCCGCCTACCACATCAGGATCTACTTCATTTGAATTTTTAATTTTGGGCTCAGGATTTGGCACTGCCATTGTACTGTCTCGGGGTTTGGTGGCATCAGAATCGGCACCCTTTCCTTCCCTGGAGTCTTTACCCAAGTACTATGTCGTATCATGCACATAATGTATACAAGAATTACAAATTAAATTTAAACTTTCATACTCCACTGTATGCGTTACGTCTTTCACAATGTTATGTATGCGTTACGTCTTTCACAATGTTATGCTTGATCACTGACAGTCCTAAATTTATTTGAACACATATTAAGGCATATCGTCTTCTCAACTAATTTAGTGGCTAGGTCTACTTTAATGAAAACTCTTATTGCACATAGTTGTAAGAACCAGACCGGACCGGCCGGTTTGACCGAAAAACCGATGAACCGGTGGTTCGGCCAGTTCGATTTTAGCTTTGGACCGAAGAAGGATGTAAACCGCTTAAAACCGGATGGTTGGTCATAAACCGGCTTAAAATCGGCCAAAACCGGCCGATTCGATACAATCCGTGAACCGACCGGTTCTATGGTGCTCCCAACAAATGCAAGTCTTGGGTGCTCCATTTGAATATTGGATCCAATATTCAAAAATGCATGCAATGGGTATGGAACCCATGTCTCCTTGCTAAGCAAGGATAAAGAATGCCACCAAGCTGGTGTATTCATTTATAAATATATGTGCTAATTATTCTATATATTATATACACACACAACTGAATTATTTTATATTTATTTATTTTAATTTTAGTTTTACACTCAATTTTTTTAATTCTTTAGAATTTATAAAATTATTAAAATAAGTATAAAATATTTTAATATTTATATTTACATATTAAAATGTTAGTAAAGATATTTATTTTAAATTTTTTAGAGTATTGAGTTAGTAGGTCTTCGAAAATTTCGACTTAGGACTAATTAGTAGGGACATATAGGCATCACCACTAAATTTCACATGATTAATTAATGGAGGGACGTAATGTGTTCATCGTTTACTACCTTGAAGGGCCAAATTGATGTTTTATTTTTTTAAGGGCTAATTAATCTGAAGTAAAAAATTTTAAGGATGGACCTAATTATCACTTTATTCAATTTTTTATTATTTTATATTTTTAATTTACGTACGACTAGTTCTATCAGTTCAACCAGTAATCTACCGATTAAACCAATAACCCAATGACCTAATAATCTAATCGATTTGATCATCGGTTCGGTTCTGACAACTATGCTATTGCATAAATAATATGAATCATGATCTGTTCCTAATAGCACAAGATTGGGAGCCCCACATAATTCGTGCTCCTCACTCAACTCCTCATAAGCATTTTTACTCATTTTTTTTACTCTGGCTTTGTGGCCGTATATAAATATTTTATGGTATTACAGCTAATGGCCCCAATAGGTTGGGCTTTCAGATAGTTTAATAAAAAGAAAAGGGACTATTCATATTTGACGAAAGACCAAAATAGGATATCTGAACCAACAAAAAGGTTCATGACAGGAAAAAATGATCCAACAAAAAGTATGACCAAAAGCAAAAAAGATCCAATAAAAAGAATGGCCCAAAAATAAAAAAAACCAACAAAAAGAGAGTTATAATTATTAATTAGATGCAGAACAGCAGCACCAAATACGTAAGAGGTAAGACCATTCTGGATGGAGATTAGATTATTAGGGAATAGGCAGTGACACTGACACGGTGGACTGGGATTGTGTTGAGGCGTAGATAGAAAGAAAGCAAAAAGGAAAAGATGTTGAAGGTGAAGGTGTATGCGGACCGCATGTCCCAGCCATCTCGTGCCGTTCTTATCTTCTGCAAGTAATTTAATTCAACGTTGTATTTCTTTTCGGGAATTTGGATTCTGCTACTGCTACTGCTAATGCTAATGCTTAATTTCTCAATAGAGTTAATGGAATAGAATTCGACGAGATTAAAGTTGAAATCTCCAAAAGACAGCAGTTATCTCCCGAGTTTGCAGGTAATCGTTACAATTTCTATGCTTCCGAAGACACTTATCTACCTCTTTAATTAAACATCCATAATCCGTCTGTATCAGCTATCAACCCTTTCAAGAAACTCCCTGCTATTGTTGATGGAAGATTCAAGCTATTCGAGAGGTACTTTCTTCTTATTTCAATTTCATTCTTATCAATCATTTCCATGAATTTGAACTTCAATAAAATGTGTTCTTTTCTTCTTGGCAGTCACGCAATTCTTATCTATCTTGCTTCTGCCTTTCCTGGTATTGCTGATCATTGGTTAGTATTATCCCCTTTTCACTTATTTAATCACAATAATTTTCTTATGACTCCACAGATATGTGAATGACCACAGTGTTAGGTACTTGGTTGTGACATCTGCGTCACTTAAATTAAATGGAAAATCAACGATGCTTCATATTTTAAGATGATATATATATATTTGCCCCTTATTTTCTGTGGTTTTGATACTTCTTTGTACAATTTGATCAGGTACCCAGCTGATCTTTCTAGGAGAGCTAGAATTCACTCTGTGTTGGATTGGCATCACCTGAACTTGCGCCATGGGGCAGGTGCTTTATTTTTATGCTGAATGTCAAATTAAAATCAAAGTTAATACTATTTCAGAAGTTCATATTTATGTTGACTTCCTTTCATAGCTTTATACACTGGATGGCTGGAGCTTTATACTTCAGAAAATTGTAGTGAACTTCCATGAAGTAAAAATATAAAGATTATACCTCAGAAAATTGTTTCAAACACCCCATTCTGGATAATGTAAATAGTTGTAGATGACTGCATTAAACCAAACTGCTGAACACTGAACTAGACTGAATGGGAGGCTAGTGACAAATTTCCCAATGCTGAGTACAAGTTCTAAATATGAGGGGGGGAAGCGGAGATGCAAATATTCTGCAACAGGTTTCTTTATATGTAGTATAAACTGTAGAAGAACCCTCTTTCCTTTGAGATTTCCTGTTGGCACTAATTATTACAGTTCTTGTTGTGGTTGATTTACATTCTTCTCGTGCATGTTCATGATAATATTATGTTTTACATGAATTTCAAGCAATTTCCTTTGAGCATTGAACATGCTATTTTTATATTGTGTGCAAAAGTTTTCCAGCTTTCTCACTTTTTGATGACCTGCTCTTCTTCTACTAGCTCCATTTGTTCTACATAGTGTGCTAGCTCCAGTACTGGGCCTACCACTTAACCCAAAAGCAGCTGCAGAAGCAGAGAAAATTTTGATATCATCACTGTTAAAATTAGAGAATATATGGCTTAAGGGGAATGGTCGATACTTACTTGGCAACTTGCAACCGTCTATAGCGGACCTCAGCCTCGTCTGTGAAATTATGCAATTAGAGGTGAGGGGAGTAAGTCAGGCTATCATTTTGGAGTTGATGAGTTCATAGTAAATAAATTCTGAACGGCTTTCTCAATGCGTTGCAGCTTTTAGATGAGAAGGATAGAGAACGTATTCTTGGCCCGCACAAGAAAGTTCAGGAATGGATTGAGAGCACAAGAAATGCAACGAGGCCTCATTTTGACGAAGTTCATAAGGTCCTCTATAAGGTCAAAGAGATCATTCAGGCGAAGCAATCTAATCAGGTAGATGGCGTGATGCAATCTAAGACTAAATCCCCGCTACCTTCAAAGATGTGACTAAACAGCCATGCCATTATCCTACTTGTGACAAACTTCAAATGATGATGTGGATGAACCTCGTGCCTCTGGACTTTGGCACCTCCTTTTTAAACTGCTCAAACAAATATGATTGCCCTTTGAAGGATTCTATCGAGTCTGAAGTCTAAGTGCAGATTTGACATCATATATTATGTTGGCCTGTACTTTACATTTGTGCAAAACCTTTTGGACAAGCTGGTAAAAATTCTTGTAATAAATGCTGGTTTCTTTTAAACCTTGCAGACACATTATATAGTTGGATGTATGTTTATACTCAGATAGTCATTCTGATTCTTAGGTCTTGTGTAATAGTATGCCATTCTCAGATGTTGAGGGTCATTCGATTCTAGGATCAAGTCCTTTCTACTATTTTTTCCCCTTATTAATCGGGAAGTCCATAATACATTAAGGAATAATATAAGCTGTATAATCACACTTCAATTTTCAATCTTTTAGGATTATTAAAAGCAATGAATCTATCTTAAATCCCATTTTGATTTACTGGTTCAAGTTTATCTTAATCACACTTCAATTTTCAATCATATCATGAATGATAATTTTACCTTTCACTCACATTTCAAACTTCTTGAGCATAAATTCGAGTACGCCACCAAATCTCCTTTATTTCATATATGGGTCATGTATATCATCTTTTCATAATCGATTCAAATCAAATACACCATCATATTTCAATCTTTTTGGAACATGAGTTACGTATAATCATTCACCCACATTTTAAGTTTTTAACTGTCATATTGATACAAATATTATCGATTGTTATAAGTTGTATCATCACACTTCAACTTTGAAGAACGGAGTATTCATTTCAATCTTTTAGATCATAACAACGACGAATTCCACCCTAAATCCTACTTCAACTTATTGGATCAAGTATATCATACAATAATTTTTTCATATTATAAAAAATAAATTTACCTTTCACTCACATTTCAAACTTCTTGAGCATAAACTCGACTAGAACACCGAACTATTCTTAATATATAAAAGTAGATACGTAAGCATGCACCACATTATTTTTGAGACATTTCTTTTCTCCTACTAATGCCATGTCAGCAATATTGCTTATTTGGCACAATTTTAGAATCAACCACTCAATTCTTACCAAATCAACTATTATTTTCAAATCAGCAAAATAATAAAATATATAAATAAAAAACTAAAAAATAGAATGCAATAAATTTGTAACCTCCAAATATATTGAATTCATATTCCTATATTTATTATATCTTACCGTTATAGACAATACAATAAATTTATATCCGCAACAATTAATTTATAAATTAAAAGTTTAAAAAATAAAAATTATATTTTATTACTTTAATTATATTTATTATAATCATTTTAATTTTTGCCAATGAGTTATACCTCAAATGGCATAGTCTCCCATATGGGTCGCGAGTTCGAATTTCTGTATCTTTGGTAAAAAAAGTAATCATTTTAATTTTTAGAAGTAACACTAAGTACAAAGAACTATTATTGTAGTTTTTACTTATTATTAAAAACAAATTCTATTTTATTTTACCAATATAAATTTTGAAAAGAATATTTGAAAACTAAAAAAAAAAACAAATTTATTAAAAGAGTATCAAAACGAAACCAAAAAATATATGATATTAGACATACATTTTCATATTAGATACAAATAAAAAACTAAAAAATAGAATCCAATAAATTTGTAACCTCCAAATACATTGAATTCATATTCCTATATTTATTATATCTTACCGTTATAAACAATACAATAAATTTATAACCGCAACAATTAATTTATTAATTTTTATAAATAACTCACTAAAGGTAATAAACGTCCATATTACAAATGTCATAATAATATTATTAATCATAATAAATTTTACGTTATAAGTATTTAAATTCCATACCATTTAAACTACATATATAAGTCTCTTATCACTATTCCTTCACATAACATCAAATTTAGCACAAAAAAACTTATTTCTAAACTGTAATGAGAATCTGATGATCAGGTATGACAAAAAAATCACAACATGCATCATACATTCATACTTACTTAAATACCATATACCTAATGATAACATAAATTGAATATTGGAATAGGAAAAGATCTTCACAATTTTAGCAACTATAAACGAAATTGATGACAAATTAGAATGGAACTATGTTAAATGTAAAAAAAGGGTTAGAAGAAAGCATATAAAAAAAGAAACAACTACATTTGTGGCACATGTAATCAAACACTACAATATCCAACAATAAGGTAACTCTATATACTTTTCATAATCTCATATATCAAATTATTAGTTGCTAGGTTCAGAATTCAATTAAAAGTTTTAGGTCAAAGTGTTACAACAACTTTTGTACTATTTGATGGCGACGCAAAAAACTTATTGGGCACAACTGCTTCAAATCTAATGACATTTTAGAAAAATAATGACATTAAAGTATCATCCCATCAAGAGATTAAGGAGAAAGAAAACCATACAAATTCAAGACACATCTTCTAAAGAAGAACATACATACAAAGATGGAACCAAATAACACAATAAAAAGTGCATCAAACTTAACAATTCATAAAGAACATGTCTTCACAAGAACCTACGACAAAAAGAAGAAATCACCAACTCTAACAACCAACAAAAAAAAAAGGAGGACGAGCGCCACATAAGATGACTAAATCCATCAACTAAAACAAATGCAAAAATCAAAGTGCATCAAACTTAACAATTCATAAAGAACATGTCTTCACAAGAACCTACGACAAAAAGAAGAAAGCACCAACTCTAACAACCAAAAAAAAAAAAGGAGGACGAGCGCCACATAAGATGACTAAGTCCATCAACTAAAACAAATGCAAAAATCAAACCACCAAATAAAAATGTCACTTTGTACAACTCCAACATCCAAATCTTTTATACTACAAATTATTTAAAATAAAACACCTTTTAAATTTAGCTTCAATTTACACATATTTAATTTATTTTTATAAAATATGACAATTTTTAATATTATTATATACTATTATTAATTTACCGTCCCGCGCATCGCGCGGGTCTCATTCTAGTATCCTTTATATTGGGTCATATAGGTCATATATATCATCTTTTCACAAAAGTTTCAATTCAAATATACATCACTTTCAATTTCTTTCGAACATAAAAATTATGAATATTGTCCGATCTTAATCTCATCAAACCATGGGTCAAGTATATTGCTTTATCTCATTGGATTGCACCATGGGTCAAATATATTGTCTGATTTTATCTCATTGGATCATGGGTCAAGTATATTGCCCAATCTTAATCGGGCCATGGATCAAGTGTGTTGCCTGATTTTATTTCATCGGATCATGGGTCAAGTATATTGCATGATATTATCCCATCCGACCATGAGTCATGCATATAAAACCATTTCAGCTTTGTAAGGTTAGACAACACATTTCAAATATCTCGGGACAGATACCATGCATATCATTCTTCATCACATCTCAAATTAGAGGATCAAGAATATCATATCTCAATTTCGGGTCACAAAAGCTAAGTATATCCGTCATATTCTCCCAAATTTAAATTTTGTTCGGTCTTCAAAGTCGAGCATATTATCACATCATTGTTTCCTGGTTATTGGATCCATGCCCGACTTAGCCGGTTGCGTCATTACAAAATCAAGAAGCATAATGTACCTTCACAACATTCCATTCATGGCTGAAAATATGCCACAGTGAACCCACAATTTATGTGTATCATAATAAGAACCTGAAAATTTGATGACAAGGAGCAGTATCAAAGTGACACAAACAAAATCCATATCTAACTCTCCAATCCATTTGAGAACTAATAATCTCAGCAACCAATTCTTCTTTATCTCCTTATTGGACAGCTGATGTCACACTTCCTAAATCAAATTTTGGCACTATTTTGACATATGCTAATCAGTTAAAAAAAATGTGTTCAAAATAACTATGTAATGTCGTTCTTATATTTTTTTTATAGGAAAAGAAAATTTCATTGAAGTATAGAGGAAACAAAAACAAAGAACTGGAAAAAAAGAGATCCTCTCAAGCCAAAAGGAAAACAAAGAGAATCACAACATTAATGAATTGTTGGTTTCCAATTCCTCAACATGTTTGAGAGGGAAAGTCCTCTAAGAAGTCCAAATGCTCTACATCATATAGAAGCTAAACGCCTAACTTTGTCCCAAACAATAACTTCTCTTGAGAATCTATCATTAAAGGTGTGTAAGATCGCATTCTAGCCAAAATACCCCTGAAAGTGGCATACATAGCACATTGCCATTTTGCCTCTTTCTTTCTCCCAAAAACCTACAAAGCTGATCTAGTGATCATCATGGGCACACTCAAGATTCTTCAAAGACACCTAACAAAGAATTCGACAAAGAGTTGTACTATCAGATAAAAAATTAAGATCAACCTTATACCAAGAAAAGAAAAAGAGTAGTACTATCCACGTGCCCATGCCTATTAAATTGTAAACCTAGAAACATATAGATGAATCATTTTCCCTTAACAACATTAGTTTATAAAGGTTTACACTAAATCTTTGTATTTCTAGAGGTCATGTTGCGTGAGTCTTAGGTTTTATATTTAATTATTTATTTAATTTCTTCAAAATGGCAATGTTCTAGACTGTGGAAGTAAAAATATGTAACACCAAAATAAAAGTTGCTGCCAAAGATAGTATAGTTCTTGTTACCTATGGGATTGTAAGCGGTGGAATATTGAGTGAGATAGTATTACCGATGAAAATAATAATTCCATTGTAACATGCAGCTAGTCATCTCTGGAATTGACAGCACGGCTATGCATATCCCCGCATCGGAAAATGATGTGAACCTCAGAATATTCATGGTCTTATTAATAATAGTTCGGCTACATAATCAAAAGTCATAATGAAAAAAGCAATAAACACAACTTTAATCAATTAATATTAAATCTTAAAATAATCACTTGGTCACATAATCCAAAGAAATCCTACAAACTTAGAATGCAATGTTCACGTAAAAAAGATACAAAAAGAGACAAAAAAACTAAGCTAATATAAGTCACTAATTACAACAAAAAGAGACTATTTAGGCACAAATAAACAATAGAATGCAATGTTTAACAACAATGAAAAAAGATTAATTGCAACAAAATTTTATTAGCTACAAGGATACGACATGAAAATGAAACTAAATAAAGCCATGCGTAATATGCCAAAACCAATTATATATTTACTAAAGCATAGGCAAGAAAAGCAAACTTATATTATGAGATTTAATTTGTTCCTATTCTTCCACAAAATTTTTTTTCAAAGGGTAGCAGTTTACTTATTTATTTTGTTTTTTTTTTTTGTTTTTAATTTTCTATGGTGAGTGATGTGTTTGTTTATTTCTTTTTTGTAGGTTTCTCATCTTTATTATTATGATTGATGTGATTGAAAAAGATATTTGGTATTCCTAATGAGATTTTATTTTTTTTCTTTGTATTTTCTAACTCTTATATATGTAAAATTACATTTTAAATAAGTATAGAATCTATTTCTTAGGTTCAGTTTAGTGTGGTGTTTCCTATACAATAATTCTAATACCTATATTAACTTATGTACTTTTGTTATATGAATTTGGTAGAAGTTAATAGTCTATGTGTCAGAAGTATATTATGAAGCAAAAAGATTCAATTTGGTATGGGTGGATTGTAGAGTAATTCATGACTCTATAATAGCATTAGGTTTGTTGAATCATCTCTTTTTTGATTGAATTAGTACTAAATGGTAACTCAATGTGTTTTCTCTGTGAATATGAATTTAATCTAATTTTTATATTCCTTTTTAATTTAGTCTACTCATTATTTTTTTCTTTCTTTTTTGTTTGTATGTTAATTTTTTTATTGTATTTTTTTATGTGCTGTCATAAGTAGGACTTACGACTTTATGAAATTTTGTGTATAATATAATATTGTTTTTACACATTGTTTGCTTTGAATGAATATGAGTGAAAAGAAAATGTAACTAGAGAAAATGGGTGAAAAATTAAATTTTTTGTTGTTTGGTTTAAGAGAGAAAAAAATGATTTGGAGTCCATGTAACTCTTTTTTCTTCATTCGTTCATGAGATGAAAATGGATGAAAAATGTGCCAATAATATCAAAATAAGAACTTTGTCATTTATTTAATAGAAATATTAAAATTTTTAAATTTATTCTCTTTGAAATTTTAAAATACATCTCTCCTGTTATTTAATTTTAAAAATTTTTTTTCGTTAGATAAAATATTAGTTAAAAGGTGGGGTAACTTATTTATTTTAATTTTTTCTCATCCTACATAATGAATGATGTGTTGACTGTTTTTTATAGGTCTTTATTATTTGTTGTGATGATTAATGTGATGATTGATGTGATTGAGAGATGTAATTGATATTTCTAAGTATATTTTACTTTTTATATATTTATTACTAGATGCTATATGTGTCAACTTAACTTTTTTGGTGTAAAAAATTTGGACAATTTGTAATTTTTCTTTCTTTGGGCTATTTTACATTCTAGCTATAGATTGTATCTATCAAATCAATTAGGCAATAAACTATAATTTACTTGGTATATTAATATTAATATATAATATATAGATGTAGATATATAGTTACTGCCTATGCTAGAAATACGTTATCCAAGAAATTATATTGGATTTGACTTATAAATTAATATTGGTATTCTAACGATTTTTTATTGAGTGTTATATATTTAAGTTGAATGATTAATTGGTTTTTTAAAAATATTAATGTTATTTTGATATTGCTATTCTTTTTATTTTCATTTTGTTTGTGATTGATTATTCTAATTGATTTGTTGGTTGATAATTATATTTATCTTTTGTTGATTTTTTTTATTTTTTTCTTGTATTTGGAGTTCTGGAATTTAGTTATTAATGGCTTACATTGATTTAGTAGGTTCACTTAGATATTGGTGGGTTATAAGATATTCTATATCTCTATGATAGTATAAAATATTAAATTTATTAGTCTGTTTTAACCAATTCTCTTATTATTGTGCAATATAGTATATAATAGTATTAGGTGAGATTTGTTAATAGATGTCTTTTCCTATTAAATTTATTTCCAATGACTAGATTATATGTATTTTTTGTTGTGCCTCATATGTATATGTACACATATTCAAGTAGATTAGATGTTAGTGGATTTTAGGGTATTCTATTCTATTACTCTATGATGGTATGAGATTTGTTGGAATCTGTCATTTCTTATTCAATTGGTTCCCAGAGAATATAGCATAGGTGTTCTTGATTGTGGTAACTACATATGTATGGATGTATAGATATGTATGTGATAGATATTAGATGATGTATGATATGTGATACATATTTTTTTCACTTTTTCTTTGAGGTATTCAAATTTAAATATTTTGTTGATTTCTTAGCTTGTCTATAAAAAGGACTCTTTGGTTGTATGGTCCAACGCACCTCTTTTCTTCTCTGAAATTCTTTGTTCATGGTTTCTATTTATTTTCTTAGTTCTCTCTATTGTGTTTGATGGTTGAGCCAATGCTTCTTCCATTTGATTCTATCTCTAAGATCCACCCTTCAAAGGAGGTATGGAGACTTAAAAGTTAGGGTACTAAGTACTTGGATTGTTCTTTCATTTGAAAATCATGATGTTACAAATTCAATTAAAATTATTTTTGTTGATGAGGATGTGAGCGGCTGTGTATTGTTGATTTTGGGTTGATTTTATTTATGGATTTTTTTTCTGTGAATTGTAGTCGTTGTAACTATTTTTTTATTTATTTGTGGTTATTCCTTACGCAGTCTAACAAAATCCAGACAACTGTTAAGAAGCAGCTCATAAATAGGTTTAAAGAGAATATTATTGATGGTCAAATATATTAAATGTCATATTTTAGTGTTGTTCTTTGGTAATTATAGGACAGCAGAACATGAGTTTAAGTTGATTTTCCTTAACCGTACAACTATTATTCCTGTCCCCGATGATGCTATCCCCGAGACATGTTTCAGTTTTTGTGCATTTGACGAGCTCTTGAAAATGACTGAAGATTATGTTTACTTAGTTGGTAGGTGACTTTGTATCTTCTTTATCCCTTTCATTTTATTTTTTTATTTCAATTTGCTACTTTTTTTATTGGTTAATTTTTTATGGAACTGTGCACCTTTGAACTGTAATTTTATTGATGTTAGTTTTTGGATAGATGTTATTGGTTTGCTAATTTCTGTCGGTGAAGAGAAAGAGTATGTGAAAGACGGTAAAGTGATGAAGATGATCGTTCTTGAGTTATCTTCAAAAGAGTTTATTTTATGCGTCTTATCTCGATGTTGATTGTGTTTTGTATTGGTTGCCTGTTATTTATGTTAAGCACTGCCCTGTTAGTTTTTAGTGGTATTTTATATTGAATTGTTTATGAATCTAAATTTTTTAAAAATATTTTTTTTAGGTTGACAATACGCTGTACTCTGTTTGGGGAGTACGTGGATGAAGTGCCTCATTTCTTAGGTTCTGGTTATATGGAATAGCCAGTTGTTATGATTCAACTTGTCAAAGTTAAATCTTTAGGGGTAGTGAATATTATAATGTTCAAGGTTCTCATTTTCTTCTAAAATTTTTCTATTTTATATTTATTTTTTATTTATTCAGCTGGGTGTTTTGTAGGACAAGTTGATCTCCAAAATGTTATGCATGCTCGCCTATTCTTTAATCTAAATTTGGCTGAAGTAGTTGATTTCAAAAACAGCTTATTAGATATTATCTTAATAAATGACATGTTTAGTTCATTGGTGTTCGTATTTATAGTTTTAAATTGGTTAATATGATTTCATTTTATTCTCTTTATTTGTGTTTTAAGTTTATTTGATCTTGTTCTTGATGTTTTTTTATTCTTTTGTGATGATTAGTATGGTTGACCAAAGTATCAATAGAACACAACCATTGTTTATTGCTAATGAGGGTAAGGATGTTTCATTGGAAGATGATTTTATGCAGCTTACTAGGAGATGCATTATTGAGAAACTCCATGATAACAATGAGGTTTATTAAGTTTTTTCATATCTTTAGTCATTTTTAAATTGTTATCTTTTGATGAAAAACTTATACAAAATTATATTTTTCATTTGTATTTCAAGGTTTATTTTTTATGTTATAATAGGAAGGGTCTTTTGTAATTTTTGATTTTTTTCTGTTGTTAAGTTTAATAGTGGATAAGACCTATTTGTACCATATATAACTGTTTGTTGGCTGTGTTTGAGTGTGTACTTGGTCCTTGATTTTTCTAAAAACCATGTGTTCAAATTATTTTACAGATTATCTGTGGAGATAGTTATCCTGTGATGTTCCAACAATTGCTGGGGAAAAAATTACTTCTTAAGATAGATACCAAGAGTGTTGGTGTTGATAAATATTTTGAAATTTTCCGTGTGAGAAGAGTTTGTGATGATGTTGCCATTATTTTCATGTTTAAGTAGCCTAACTATGATGCGAATGATGAGCATACTCCAGCAAACCTTGCTTCTTCTTTATCGGTTTCTTTTCACTTGATTTTCTTTTACTATTTTAATAAATCGTGTTTAGGATGGTTATTTGGGAAAGATCCCTTCAAGTGACCATGAATATATCATTGGCAAGAAGGATATGTGTTTGGTGCTGGATGAGGGTATCACTTCTGATGGGAATTGTTCCAATATGAAGACAAACTGTGGACCTTTTATTGATTTCCTTGGTGAAAAGGATGCTGAAGTTCCTGGATTGGATGATATAAATAGTGAAGTTGATATTATAAAAGAGAAAGGAAAAACTGTTGAAGATAGTGTTAACGGAGAAAAAATGTCGGTAAATATTTTTCACAAAAAATATCGCATTGCAAGTATAGTTCTAAACTGACAATTAAACCTCAATCAACGTTTAGATTGTTTGTCACTTAAGCAAACTCAATAAAATTAACCGAAGTATTTAAACCTCGGGTCGTCTCTCAAGGAATTGCAGGAAAGTGCATTTATTATTGGTTATGAAAAAGTATATTTTTGGTGTTTTGAGTTTAATAAACAAGGAATATAAATAACAAGAAAATAAACTAACAACTAAGAAAAGTCCTAGCAAGGGTTGAGAATCGGAATTCCTATCCTCATTATCATTGTCAATTGTGATGGTAATTTCAAATTGCTCTCACTTAGTTAACCTCTAACAATTGAAAGAAAGTCAAGTGAGCAAATCAACTTGAGTTCACAAGTTCTAATCAAATACTAGAGTTAGTGAAGCTCAAGCCAACTAGCAACTTTCAATCACCAACCAACAAGAGACTTTGACAATTCAAGAGTCTCCAAATTACTCAATCCAAGCTAAAAATACAAAAATCTAATTTAAAATCCAACCAAACATTTTATCAAACACTTGGTAGGCACAAAATAAAAGCATGGTAAAATTACCACAATAATAAAATCTAACAACTACCAATTGAAAGAAATTAACAATGACAACTGAAGAAAGCAATAACAACATAAACATATAAATTGCATTAACAAAGATCCAAAGTATCAAGAGTGCATAAACATAAGGATAACAAAGTGAAGGAAATAACAAGTAGAATTGAAGAACAAAGGTGTTAGAACAATAAATTTCAAGTAATTGTAAATAAAAACAGAAATTAAATCTAAATCTAAGAAGAAATTAGAGTAGAAGAAACCCTAAACCTAGAGAGAGAGACCTCTCTCTCTAGAATTCTACATCTAAAAACCTAAAATTGTGTGAATGAAAAGTGAATGATGGATTCCTCCTGCCTCACTCTGCAGCCTCTAATAAGTATTTTCGGGCCTAAAACTGGGTCAAAAGTAGCCCAAAAATTATCCCTGCATTTTCTATAATTGCAGCACGTGACGCTAAGTCACGTGTACGCGTCGGCCACGCGTATGCGTCAGTTGAACTCGGCACTGGCCACGCGTAGGCATCAGCTACGCGTGCACGTCGTATGTATGCTACACCAGTCACACGTACGCATCGTCCATGCATATGCGTCGTTGCCAGCTTCTCAAAACTTCAATTTCTTGTGTTTCTTCCACTTTTGCATGCTTCCTTTCCATCCTCTAAACCATTCCTGTCCTATAAAGCCTGAAAACACTTAACACACATATCACAGCATCGAATGGTAAGAAGAGAGGATTGAAATTAGCAAATTTAAGGCCAAAGAAGCATGTTTTCAATCATAGCACAAAATTAGGAAGGAAAATGTAAAATATGCAAATTATATGCATAAGTGTGAAAATAATGGATGAAATCCACTCAATTCAATATAAAATAAACTATAAAATAGTGGTTTATCAATCTTCCCACACTTAAACATTAGCATGTCCTCATGCTAAGTTCAAGAGAAGCTATAAAGGAGGTGAAGAGGAATGGTAGAATGTATGAAATGCAACCTATCTATATGAATGCAACTAAATGTGAAATACTTCTACCTACTTAGTCAAAAGTAGATCAAATTCTCCAAGAAAAAATATGAACTGGATTCCACTAATTCAAATCATAAAATGAAGTACAAATAGACTTGCAAGAAGAAAGCTCGTGAAAGCCGGGAACAAAGAATCGAGCATCGAACCCTCACTGAAAGTTTATACACTCTAATCGCTCAGGTGTTTAAGGTTCGATTCTCTCAATTCTCTTCTAATCTTGCTTTCTAAGACTTGCTCTTCTTCCACCAATCAACAAAATTAATGCATAAATACACATATCAAGAGGTCTTTTCAAGGGTTGTAATGGGGTTTGGGTCAAGGTAGGAATGTATTTCGCAGGTGGACTAAAAATCTTTGATTAACCTAAACTTTCCCCCTAACTTAAGACAATCCATGTAATCAGAATACAAAATCTAACTACCCATTAACTATGTTTACCACATATTCACGCATCCCAAATTTGAATACAACTCATATGCATTGCTATCACCATTTACTTTGGGGGCATTTTGTCCTTTTTATTATTTGCTATTTTTCTTTTTTTTTTTGTTTTTCTTAATGCATATGATTAAGGTATTGAATGCATGAACGTGTGCTCAACTATCTTTTTCACATTTTCACAAGAATATATAACACCCAACTCCCAAACTAAATGTTTCCACACCCAATTTTTTCACACTTAAATCATGAGCATTCTCACTAGTCTAAGCTAACCAAGGATTCAAATTAAGGATATTAGTATTTTCTGCTTAGAGTTAATGATGTGCTAAAGTAAAGAACAAATGGGATAAAATAGGCTCAACATTGGTTTGCAAAGGATAATAAAAGGGTAAGGCCATATGGGTATGTAAGCTCAGTGAAACAAAGGCCTCAATCACATAAGTGCATGCATACATCAAACAATGAAAATATAGAATTAAGCAAGACAAAGATCACAATTTTAGAGAGAACAAGACACACCAAAATAAAACATTGGTTGATAAGATGCAACTAATCAAATAGGTTCAAAATCTCATTGGTTTTGTGTGTTCGAGCTCTAAAACCATGTTCCAAATTAAAGTTCTTCAAACAAGTTCAACTGAAATTTTAATTCAAATTAGCAAAATGCTATAAAATAGTTTCTTGGAAAAGAATTCATCACTTCAACTAGCTAGGACATAAATGCAAGCAACTAAGTACACATGCAACCTATTATGCAATGCAACAACTAACTAACAAAGAGTAAGAATTGGTGTTGGGAAAGAAAGTAGTTACCCACATAATTTGGTATTGACCTCCCCACACTTAAAGATTGCACCGTCCTCGGTGCATGCAAAGATGTACAGGTGGACGGGTTGCTACAAATAATGTGCTTTCTCCAAAGATTATGCGGCAAAATTTGTTTGTCGTCCCATTTAGAAGTTTTCTATTTTCCTTCTTGGTGGCTATCCTGAAAGAAGAGGAAAAGGAAGAAGAATAACCCACAAATAATGATATACAAACAAATAAAATATAGGTGGATTAATACCAAATAATGATGAGGTTCTCAACTACATGGTAATTACAACATGCAAATGAGAAAATAATATAGGCGAATGGCATATCAATAGTGCAAGAATTACAACAATGAGGGAGAAAAAGTGGGTCATGAAAGACAATATAAGTTCATGTCAATTCAAAAGGAATACAAGTGTCATAAAAGATTAGCATTGACCTATAGATAGTATCACCCAACAATAAAAAATAAATCACTCAGCCCAAAATAATGGAAGAAATCTTCAACAGGTGAGTAAGAAAATTTACACCAATGAAAAAATGCAAAGAATGAAAGTATGCAAATGCAATAAGTAAAAGAGAATGAAAGAGAGTAAATATGAGAAGTTAAAGAAATGAAGAAGAAGAAACTAAGAAAGGAAGAAAAAAGAAGGAGAAAGGAGAGAAGAAAGAAGAAAGAAATGGGGGACGAGAAACGACACGTAAGCGTCGTCCACGCGTACGCGTGGATAGCAGTGTGAGAGAACGACGTATAGGCATCGCTCACGCGTACGCGTGAAAAGGACGAATTGGCTGGGTGACGCGTACTCATAGGTCACGCCTACGCGTGGGGTGGGTTATGCGCCAGGCACCCCACCTGCACAGTTCCAGTGCAACTCTTAGGAAAATGTCCTAGAGAGCAACATTCAATATCAACCTTGATGAGTCTTGATTTACAACTCCAACCACTAAATATCCTTCTCTTACACTTCACTCCACAAAGCCTCCTAAGTTGGCCATCCGTTTCAAGTATACCATACTCAAGTGGGACAATAAAGCTAAGAGAGATAAGTTTTACCCACTCAAATGAAGGAGTAGACGGCAACCTAGGTAGAGAAGTCTCCAACGATCTTGACAAAGCGTATTCAACTCCCGTCTAACCTTTCTGAAAGACGTCCACCTTTTGAAAAGATTCTCCACCTTTAAGCTCTTCCTCACCAAATTCATCCAACTCTTTTCCGTCACTCAAATCATAAATATGAGGTTCAGAGAAATCTACCTCAATGTTGCTTTCAATGTCATCGGGAGAAGGCTTTTCTAACTAAAGGATTTCACTTGTGGATGCATATTTATTACTGGGATGGCTTGATTCATGATCATCATCACCAAGGGAACTTGCCTCTTAATCTATCCCGTCCAATTCTTCATAGGGAACATGCCTTGGAGGTTGTGCACTAGCCTCCTCAACATCAAATTCAAGTTTCTTGGAGGAATACTTTACAACTCTAGATTCCCATGGAGGTTCAGCATCTCCTAAGTCTTCGACCACTTCTTCCTCTTCAACAATTACGGCTTCCTCCAATTGTTCCAATACAATGCCACATTCCTCACTTTCCACCGGAGTTTCTAGTCTCTCCTTCATACTATACTCTTCTATTGATTCTCCACATGCGGCCATGGGGTACTTTGAGTGTCGAAGCGCAGGGAAGCTAACTTATCTACTACCTCGGTCAAGGTAGCTATGAACTCTAGTGTCATCCTTTGCATCTCTCTTTGCCCTTGAAGAAGAACACCAAGGGTGTCATTCATTGGAGATTGGAGTGGATATGAGGGTTCATTGGTTGGGAGAAGGGGTTCATAATAGGAGGGTGGTTTATCATGATAAGGATATGACTGTTCAACACTCTCCATCTTTTCCACTTGTTGTACAACACACTCCAGTCCCTTGTTCTCAAGTTGAAATTTGTTATCCATGAGAGCTCGTGTGCTTTTCGGCTTTTCTCTCGCTCCATTTGATGGATGGTTGCTTGAAGTCGATCCATTGCTTCCTTAAAATGATCCCGTGACTCTTGTTCCACTTGGCTAACATAATTAGGATCATGTTGCTCTTGGATTGATGGATATGAACATTCCCCTATGGAGGGTTGTGGTGGAAAGGAAAATTCATCTTGTAGTTGAAAGTTCGCATACATTGGAGGTGGTGTATATTGAGGTGGTGGTTCTTGGGAGTAATTGGTTGGAATTGGGGTGGCCCTATATATGGTTCATTTGGCTCATAAGGTGGTTGGTATGGTGGATATGGGTTTAGATCATATGGAAGTGTTTGATGGTAGGAGGCTTGTGAGTGTGGTGGTTGAGGGCTATATTGAGAATATGGCTCATAGGCATATGGTGGTGGTTGTTGGTAGTCACAAGGAGGTCCACCATAGCCATCAAATTGATATGCATCTTGGAATGGCTCTTGATCATAGTATGTTGGAGGAGGTTGTTGCAAAGATGGTTGTCCATAAGTTTGAGGCTCCTCCCACCTTTGATTGTTCCATCCTTGATGCATGTTCTCATTGTAGCTTTCATTCCCTACAACATAATTTGAACCAAACTCATAGCCAAAAGGGTGAGAATTCATAGTAACAAGAGAAAATAAAAATAAAAACTAATAATAAATAATGAAAACAAACTTCTAAAACTAGAAACAACTAACAAAGAAATGAAAAGGCAAACATATTCACAATATTCACAATAACCAATAATAAGGCACACATTTGCAATTCTCCGGCAACAGTGCCAAAAATTTGACAGAGAAAAAATGTCGGTAAAGATTTTTCACAAAAAATATCACATTGCAAGTATAGTTCTAAACCGACAATTAAACCTCAATCAACGTTTAGATTGTTTGTCAGTTAAGCAAACTCGATAAAATTAACCGAAGTATTTAAACCTCGGGTCGTCCCTCAAGAAATTGCAGGGAAGTGTATTTATTGTTGGTTATGAAAAAGTATATTTTTGGTGTTTTGAGTTTAATAAACAAGGAATGTAAATAACAAGAAAATAAACTAACAACTAAGAAAAGTCCTAGCAAGGGTTGAGAATCGGAATTCCTATCCTCATTATCATTGTCAATTGTGATGGTAATTTCAAATTGCTCTCACTTAGTTAACCTCTAACAATTGAAGAAAAGTCAAGTGAGAAAATCAACTTGATTTCACAAGTTCTATTCAAAGACTAGAGTTAGTGAAGCTCAAGCCAACTAGCAACTTTCAATCACCAACCAACAAGAGACTTTGACAATTCAAGAGTCTCCAAATTACTCAATCCAAGCTAAGAATACAAAAATCTAATTTCAAATCCAACCAAGCATTTTATCAAACACTTGGTAGGCACCAAAATAAAAGCATGGTAAAATTGCAACAATAATAAAATATAACAACTACCAATTGAAAGAAATTAACAATGACAACTGAAGAAAGCAATAACAACATGAACATATAAATTGCATTAACAAAGATCCAAAGTATCAAGAATGCATAAATATAAGGATAACAAAGTGAAGGAAATAATAAGTAGAATTGAAGAACAAAGGTGCTAGAACAATAAATTTCAAGGAATTGTAAATTAAAACAGAAATTAAATCTAAATCTAAGAAGAAATTGGAGTAGAAAAAACCCTAAACCTAGAGAGAGGAGAGAGCCTTTCTCTCTAGAATTCTACATCTAAAAACCTAAAATTATGTGAATGAAAAGTGAATGATGGATTCCTCCAGCCTCACTCTGCAGCCTCTAATCAGTATTTTCGGGACTGAAACTGGGTCAAAAGCAGCCCAAAAATCGCCCCCAGTATTTTCTGAATGTGCAGCACGTGATGCTAAGTCAGGCGTACGTGTCGGCCACGCGTACGCGTCGCTTGAGCTCAGCACTGGCCACACATAGGCGTCAACCACGCGTGCGCGTCGTATGTATACTGCACCAGTCACGCGTACGCGTCACTGCCAGCTTCTCAAAACTTTAATTTCTTATGTTCCTTCCACTTTTGCATTCTCCCTTTCCATCCTCTAAACCATTCCTGCCCTATAAAGCCTGAAAACACTTAACACACATATCACGGCATTGAATGGTAAGAAGAGAGAATTAAAATTAGCAAATTTAAGGTCAAAGAAGCATGTTTTCAATCATAGCACAAAATTAGGAAGGAAAATGTAAAATATGTGAATTATATGAAAAACTGTGAAAATAATAGATGAAATCCACTTAATTTAATACAAAATAAACCATAAAATAGTGGTTTATCAAGTGTACCTGTTGATGGGGAGTGCAGCCTCGAAATTGAGGTCCTCTTGAATTCTCCTCCCAAGGAAACTACGGTAATTTATTTATTGGGAGTGATTCAAATTATGAATGTGTTGGTTGGTTAAATTATCTGTTGTGTTTCATGAATTACGAAGGATAATAAATTTTTTGGGGCTGGAAAATTTAGATGATTTTTCTATCTATATGGTTGCATGTTCTCTGCTATTTACATTTATTTAATTATTCCATTCTTTTACATGCCAGGATATACTTTCTGCTGTTCTTGATGGATCCTCTGTTCATTTGATCAAGAAAGAGACTGTTAACAATCCTCCTAGGGATGCAAAGGTTAAGAGAAATCTGAAGAAAGCTTTTGATGATGTTGCTAATGAGGAACTAAGCCCAACTTCTAAGGTTCTCAAGAATCGTGATCTTTGAGGTGTTTTAATGGAGCTGCTGGTGCTACTGTGAAATAGACTATTAATCTAAGAAATAGTTTAGTTATAGGCACTGAGTCTAATGTTTCAAACGGATACGAAGATGCTATCTCTTTGTCTCATCCATTTTTTGAGCTGTGTCCAAAGACTAGCATGGTTTGATAGTTCCCCTTTGTTTGTTTCTACTTTGCTAGGGATTTGGTGGACGAAATTGTGATCAACAATATTGGCTCTTTGGTGTGTGCATTTATTAACTCAGCACTTTCTTTCCACAACTCCGTTCAACTAACCAGCAAGTGTACTGGGTCGTCCAAGTAATACCTTACGTGAGTAAGGGTCGATCCCACAGAGATTGTTGGTATGAAGCAAGCTATGGTCACCTTGTAAATCTCAGTTAGGCAGATTAAAATAGTTTATGATGATTTCAAAAATTAATAATAAACAGAAAATAAAATAAGATAGAAATACTTATGTAAATCAATAGTGGGAAATTCAGATAAGTGTATGGAGATGCTATGCTCCTCTCGAATCTCTACTTTCTTCTTACATTCATCCAATCCTTCTTACTCCTTTCCATGGAAAGCTGTATGTAGGGCATCACCATCGTCAATGGCTACTTTTCATCCTCTCGGAAAAATGGTCCTATGCGCTGTCACTGCATGGCTAATCGTCTGGAGGCATCATCCTTGTCGATGGCTACATCCCATCCTCTCAGTGAAAATGGTCCAAATGCTCTGTCACAGCACGGCTAATCATCTGTCGGTTCTCAATCAGGTTGGAATAGAATCCCTTGATTCTTTTGCGTCTGTCACTAACGCCCAGCCTTCAGGAGTTTGAAGCTCGTCACAGTCATTCAATACCGGAATCCTACTCGGAATACCACAGACAAGGTTAGACTTTCCGGATTCCCGGGATCCTACTCGGAATACCACAGACAAGGTTAGACTTTCCGGATCCCCATGAATGCCGCCATCTGTCTAGCTTATACCACGAAGATTCTGTTGGAGAATCTAAGAGATATGCGCCCGGCCTAAAGTAGAACGGAAGTGGTTGTCAGTCACGTGCGTTCATAGGTGAGAATGATGATGAGTGTCACGGATCATCACATTCATCAAGTTGAAGTGCAACGTATATCTTGGAATAAGAATAAAAGAGAATTGAATAGAAAGTAATAGTAATTGTATTGAAACTTGAGGTACAGCAGAGCTCCACACCCTTAATCTATGGTGTGCAGAAACTCCACCGTTGAAAATACATAAGTGAAAGGTTCAGGCATGGCCGAATGGCCAGCCCCCTAAAACGTGCTCAATGGCCTCCTAAGATGAAGAATAAAACAAAGCTGAGACCAAAGATGAAACGTGGTCAAAAGACGTCTAATGCAATAGTTAAATGTCCTATATATACTAGACTAGCTACTAGGGTTTACAGAAGTAAGTAATTGATGCATAAATCCACTTCCGGGGCCCACCTAGTGTGTGCTTGGACTGAGCTTGATCTATCCACGAGCTGAGGCTTTTCTTGGAGTTGAACGCCGAGTTATAGCATGTTTCTGGCGTTCAACTCCGGGTTATGACGTGTATCTGGCATTTAACTCCAGACAGCAGCGTGTACTTGGCGTTGAGCGCCACTTTACGTCATCAATTCCGGAATAAAGTATGGACTATTATATATTGCGGGAAAGCTCTGAATGTCTACTTTCCAACGCCGTTGAGAGCGCACCATTTGGAGTTTTGTAGCTCCAGAAAGTCCATTTTGAGTGCAAGGAGGTCAGATTCCAATAGCATCAGCAGTCCTTTTGTCAGCCTTTTTCAGAGTTTTGCTCAAGTCCCTCAATTTCAGCAAGAAATTACCTGAAATTACAAAAAAACACACAAACTCATAGTAAAGTCCAGAAATGTGAATTTAACATAAAAACTAATGAAAATATCCCTAAAAGTAGCTTGAACTTACTAAAAACTACCTAAAAACAATGCCAAAAAGCGTATAAATTATCCGCTCATCAGGATTGTACACAGTGTCCTGTATAAATGATGTGATATGATCAGGTTATCGATTCTAGGTTATTTTGAATTTGCACCTATGATGTTTATTTATATATATGTGTGTGTACGTTCCTGTGAAAGTATAATATTAAATGAAATCCAGCAGCTTCTCTATTTATTCATGTAGTGTGTACTTTTAATTTTAGTTAACGGTTGTTGTTATTCGAGTATCATAGCAAGGTATTTTTTTTAATAATGTCACAACTAGAAGATAATAATAATAATAATAATAATAATAATAATAATAATAATAATAATAATAACTATAGTGTCAATATTAAAGGGTAAACATGCAAGATTACTGCAAGTGTGAAACAGAAAATTATGAGTTATATGTTATTCCCTTAGCTAGCTATGTGCTAGGTATATTGTGTTATTAGGTATAGCTTAGATACTATAGTTGGTGAGTCAGGATTTTCTACATATTTTTGTTAGACTAACCTCATGCATATTAGACATTTAGGTTTTAGATTTTTTTTTCTCATTCCTATTGTAGCTTTATTTCATAGATATCTATATAGGTGTGTGTGTCTATATATATGTGTGTAGTTTTGTTTGTTGAAGTGATTAGTTGGTATCCTTTCATAAAAAAATGACTCTAGTATCATATTGAAGATTCTTTGTTGCATAGTGGTGTATTTATCTTCTATTATTTTTTGTGAGAGAAATCAAGTTTAGATGTCTCACTTATGTGCTTCTGCAAGGTTATATAGAAAAGAATGTTTAAAAAGAAAATGAAGCCAAAGATCTGAATATCCACATGGTCCAGGTAAATTTTTTTCCATGTATTACTCAACTAAATGTTACATATGGTATATATTGTGTGGTGCTCATTGTTGTTTGTGATATTTTGTAGGAAATGTTATTGTCTCATTACCTAGCACTACATCCACAAATACTATGTTCCCTCGGTTTTTGTTTTTTCCATGCTTCTAATTCTCTGACCCTATTTTTTAATATAACTTTTTTCTTGCTTTTCTTGGGATTTACTTCTACTGTTTACTTAATCATTATAATACAATTTTTTTCCGGTAAGAGACAAAATATTGGGTTTCTTTTATAGTGTTGATAACGAGAGTTGAATCATCAAATAGTTGAATGGCGATGCATGCAGGTACTAGTGATTCCAACAGGTAAATTACTGGGCATTACTATAAAGTTTCTCAAATTCTATAACATTACTTATATTTTATAACAGCTGATAATGTTACCTATAATTTTTTCTCTTCTAATTTTGATTTTATTTTCGTGGTAAGTAAAGATATCTTTTATTATGGTGCTTGACATGTCTATGTATCCTATACTAGATATCCTCCATCTTCTTGCTATAGGAAGACAATGACAAGTTCATATCTAAGGACAACTAGATTGGTGAGTTTTAACTAATAAACTCATTTCTTTCTTTAATGCACTTATGAAATATTGATTTTGTATTTATTGTTGTTTATATAGCAAAACTCTCCCGAATTCCTAACCGTGATTCATTAATTGCAGTACCTGTCCACTGCTTTTGCTAAATATCTGAAACCATTGAGACATGGTTTTGTCTGGAAGATAATCGGTCCACCTTTCAGCGTAGGGAAAAATATCTTTTTCTTCCACCTGCTGAGGAGTAGTGAAAGAAATTCAGAGTAAAAATTTAGGGTTGAGTGGAAGGAGTATTGTAAATTGTACAAGTTAAAGAGGAAGGACAAGTTTATCCTGAGACGAGCCTCTATACTGGACCAGCATATACAGTTGGAGATCGAGAAATTTTAAATCCTACATCAAAATAGCTCTTTATCTATTATCCTGCAGAAGCACATACTTTAGTTTATGTCTTGGATTGTACTGGACATGTTTCGTTTTTTGTTTTCTAAATATCTGACAATCTATGTTTTAAATTTGCTAAATAATAGGTTTTCTTTGTCACTCTGAATCCTTTTAAAACTGTTCTAACTTGCATACGATTTTGATTTGGTGGAATTATTATTATCCCTTATATTAAATAGCACGGATAACACAATTGGAATATATAGTAGCACTGACTTGGAAGATGCAGCTTCTGTATATCATGACAACAACCAGACTGGCAGATGGCTTTCTTCTTTCGGGTATTATCTCTAAGGAAACATCAAAAGCTAAGTTATCTTACTGCGAAATAAATTATCAAATTAAAGCATTGGGACTTACTGTTCTAATTGTGAGTTATAACGACTGTGATACTTAATATTTTTTCTGTTGAAATAATGGAAGAAAAACAATGAATTTTTTCAATGTATGTTTTTTTCTTTCTTTTTCCCCTCCTCTCCCTACTTTCTTTTCCATGTTAGATAGCTTATTCTTGTGATGTTGATTACAATGCAGTTTTATTATCTGGTTCTTGTTTTTTAGTCATGCAGCTCAATTTGAAAACGAGGATTCGTATATTTATCCTCCGAAGTGGTGGGATGGAATGCTTCCTTGTTCTCTCCTCCCTTTGATAATACCAACCAAGACCCTGTTCTACTTTCACAACCTTCAAAGCCTATTCCTGCTCCTGCTGCAAAGTACTTTCCTACCCTCTTCTCTATTTTACTAATTTGGCATGCTTGAAAAAGTTTACAAATTAGTTAGTTAGTTGAAAACTTGAAACTTGAGACTTGAAAGTTGAAAGCTCTTATATTAATTTTTCCTGCTGTGGTCAACAATTTATTAACTAACTATGTTGTTTTGAACTTGCAATTACAACACATATCAAAATGATAATGATAATGCTATAATATAATTGATTGATTATTATTGTTATGTGTGTGAATCAGGTCACAAGTTGTTGGATGCCCCAAAATCAGCATGGATGGTCCCCATACTTGAGGAAAATGGATCTCAATAATTATGCTTCCTATCTGGACTTGTCTTTAGCGCTCGAAAAGATGTTTAGTTGTTTTACTCTCGGTGAGTTCTTCTCTACAAACTATCACTCCTTTTCTTATATTTATCATTACAGAATTAATATCACAAGTATTTCGGTAAAAGAGAGCTATGAAACTTATCTTAGGAAAAAATTCTTTGTTCATTTTTTACATTAGCATCACAATATAAATTGTAATTTTTTTTAAAACACAACTATCGTAACATTTAATTCTGTAATTTGCTCCTTCTTTCTAATCAAATGTTAATAAAAACTCATTTTTCAGTCATTGATTTTATATTTTGGTTTTTCTTTCTAATCAAATGTTAATAAAAACTCATATTGCAAGTGTTCATACCCTGGGTCGAGCTGTCCGACCCGGGATGTTCTACAAGACAAAGCGACCGACCTCTTCGGGTTAGGACAACCCGACCTCTTCTCAAAGAGCTCGGCCAAGTCACAGAAAAGTCCAAACAAAGGGCCCAAATAGAGGAACACGTCCCAAATCCAAGGGCAGCCTAAGCCCATAGAGATAAAGGCGGTCCCCTTAAAAGATGACCTCACTCAAAGATAAGATAAAAGATAAAGATAAGATAAACTAACTTATCTTATCCACAGGAGGCCACATCTCACCATTATAAATACGCTGGAGCACCCAGGTATAGCTCATACTCTGATTCTACTCAATACCTGCTTAATACCGTTGCTAACTGATGAGCGGATAATTTGTACACTTTTTGACATTGTTTTTAGTATGTTTTTAGTATGATCTAGTTAGTTTTTAGTATATTTTTATTAGTTTTTAGTTAAAAATCACTTTTCTGGACTTTACTATGAGTTTGTGTGTTTTTCTGTGATTTCAGGTATTTTCTGGCTGAAATTAAGGGACCTGAGTAAAAATCTGATTCAGAGACTGAAAAGGACTGCAGATGCTGTTGGATTCTGACCTCCCTGCACTTGAAGTGGATTTTCTGGAGCTACAGAAGCCCAATTGGCGCGCTCTCAACAGCGTTAGAAAGTAGACATCCTGGGCTTTCCAGCAATATATAATAGTCCATACTTTGCCCAAGATTTGATGGCCCAAATCGGCGTTCAAAGTCACCTTCAGATTTCCCAGCGTTAAACGCCGGAACTGGCACCAAAATGGGAGTTAAACGCCCAAACTGGCATAAAAGCTGGCGTTTAACTCCAAGAAGAGTCTCTACACGAAAAATGCTTCATTGCTCAGCCCAAGCACACACCAAGTGGGCCCAGAAGTGGATTTTTATGTCATTTACTCATCTTTGTAATTCTTAAGCTACTAGTTCCCTATAAGTAGGACCTTTTACTATTGTATTTTCATCTTGGTTCTTCTGGTTCCCTCTCTGGGGCCGAAACCAATGATCACTTTTGTTCTTATGTATTTTCAACGGTGGAGTTTCTACACACCATAGATTAAGGTGTGGAGCTCTGCTGTACCTCGAGTATTAATGCAATTACTATTGTTCTTCCATTCAATTCCGCTTGTTCTTATTCCAAGATATCACTTGTTCTTCAACTTGATGAATGTTATGATCCGTGACACTCATCATCATTCTCACCTATGAACGTGTGACTGACAACCACCTCCGTTCTACCTTAGATTGGGTGAATATCTCTTGAATTCCTGATACACGATGCATGGTTGATCGCCTGACAACCGAGCGCTCGCCTGACAAACGTGCCAGCCATTCCGTGAGATCAGAGTCTTCGTGGTATAGGCAAGAACTGATGGCGGCATTCAAGAGAATCCGGAAGGTCTAACCTTGTCTGTGGTATTCTGAGTAGGATTCAATGATTGAATGACTGTGACGTGATTCAAACTCCTGAGGGCGGGGCGTTAGTGACAGACGCAAAAGAATCACTGGCTTCTATTCCGGCCTGATTGAGAACCGACAGATGGATAGCCGTGCCGTGACAGGGTGCGTTGAACATTTCCAATGAGAGGATGAGAGGTAGCCACTGACAACGGTGAAACCCTTGCATAAGCTTGCCATGGAAAGGAGTAAGAAGGATTGGATGAAGACAGTAGGAAAGCAGAAAGACGGAAGGGAAAGTATCTTCGTACGCTTATCTGAAGTTCTCACCAATGATATACATAAGTATCTCTATCTTTATCTTTATGTTTTATTCATCATTTATACCCATTTGAGTCTGCCTGACTAAGATTTACAAGGTGACCATAGCTTGCTTCATACCAACAATCTCCGTGGGATCGACCCTTACTCGCGTAAGGTTTATTACTTGGACGACCCAGTGCACTTGCTGGTTAGTTGTGCAAAGTTGTGTAGTGATCACAATTTCGCGCACCAAGTTTTTGGCGCCGTTGCCGGGGATTGTTTTGAGTATGGACAACTGACGGTTCATCTTGTTGCTTAGATTAGGTATTTTTTTTCAGAGTTCTTAAGAATGAGTTCTAGTGTTTCATGATGATCTGTTGAAGTCTGGCTGGCTGAGAAGCCATGTCTAATCTTATTGGACCGAGGTTTCAACTTATCATCACAAGAGCTTGTTGATTTCTATCAATCTTGCTATTGGAGCAATGATCTGCTAAGGCTTGGCTGGCCATTGGCCATGTCTAGTGTTTTGGACCGAAGCTTTCTTTGAAAGCTTGGCTGGCTGTGAAGCCATGTCTAATTCCTGGACCGGAGTCTTAGACTAGCATTGCAATGATTCCTGGAATCCAAATTGAGAATTCTGAAACCTTTATTTTCTATTTTCATATAATTTTCGAAAAAGCACAAAAAAATTATAAAAATAAAAAAAAACCAAAAATATTTTATGTTTCTTGTTCGAGTCTAGTGTCTAATTTTAAGTTTGGTGTGGTAAAAGCATTGTTTATTTGATCTTGGTTCTATTTTCAAGTCAATAGTACAGTGAACTGAAGATTCAGAACATGCAGCAGAGGAATTACACAGAAAAAGCTGGGCGTTCAAAACGCCCAGTAAAGAAGGACAGACTGGCGTTTAAACGCCAGCCAGGGTGCCTGGTTGGGCGTTTAACGCCCAAAAAGGTAGTGCATTGGGCGTTAAACGCTAGAATGTGCACCATTCTGGGCGTTTAACGCCAGGATGGCACAAGGGGGAGGATTTTGTTTTCAAAATCAATTTTTTTCAAGTCTTCAAAGTTTTTCAAAATCAAATCTTTTTCAAATCATATCTTTTCAATCAAATGTTTTCAAAATCAATTTCTTTCCTTTTTCAAAGATACTTACTAACAATTAATGATTTGATTGAACATTTTAAGTATGTTGCCTTTTCTGTTGAGAAAGGTTTAATGTTTGAATCATATCTTTTCTTGTTAGGCAAGTCATTAATTTTTAAAATCAAATCTTTTTAAAATTGTTTTCAAATCATATCTTTTCAATCATATCTTTTTAAAAGCATAATTTTTTTTATCATATCTTTTTAATCACATCTTTTTCAAAACAGTTTTTAATCATATCTTTTTGATTTCTAATTTCAAAAATCTTTTTCAAAAATTACTTGATTCCTTTCCCACTCTTGATTTTTGAAAATTAATTAAATTTTTTTAAAAAAAAATGTTTTCAAAATATTTCACTTGATTTTCGAAAATTTCTTCCTCTCTTCCCACATCCTTCTATTTATGGAGTACCACTCCTTCTCAATGCACAATTCGAACTCTATCTAATTAAGTTCGAATTCTTCTACCTCTTCTTTCTATTTTTCTGTTCCTCTGACACCTCAAGGAATCTCTATACTGTGACATAGAGGATTCCATATTTTCTTGTTCTCTTCTCTTTCATATGAGCAGGAACAAAGACAAAGGCATTCTTGTTGAAGCTGACCCTGAACCTGAAAGGACCTTGAAGCGAAAGCTAAGAGAAGCTAAGGCACAACTCTCTGTAGAGGACCTAACAGAAATCTTCAAAGAAGAAGAGCCCATGGCAGCCGAAAATAACAACAACAACAATGCAAGGAAGGTGCTGGGTGACTTTACTGCACCTACTCCCGACTTCTATGGGAGAAGCATCTCTATCCCTGCCATTGGAGCAAACAACTTTGAGCTTAAGCCTCAATTAGTTTCTCTAATGCAACAGAATTGCAAGTTCCATGGACTTCCATTGGAAGATCCTCATCAGTTTTTAGCTGAATTCTTGCAAATCTGTGACACTGTCAAGACTAATGGTGTTGACCCTGAGGTCTACAGACTTATGCTATTCCCTTTTGCTGTAAGAGACAGAGCTAGGACATGGTTGGACTCACAACCTAAAGAAAGCCTGGACTCATGGGAAAAGCTAGTCAACGCCTTCTTGGCAAAGTTCTTTCCACCTCAAAAATTGAGTAAGCTTAGAGTGGAAGTCCAAACCTTCAGACAGAAGGATGGAGAATCCCTCTATGAAGCTTGGGAAAGATACAAACAATTAATCAGAAAATGTCCATCTGACATGCTTTCTGAATGGAGCATCATAGGTATTTTCTATGATGGTCTCTCTGAACTATCCAAGATGTCTTTGGATAGCTCTGCTGGAGGATCTCTTCATCTGAAGAAGACGCCTACAGAAGCTCAAGAGCTAATTGAAATGGTTGCAAATAACCAATTCATGTACACTTCTGAAAGGAATCCTATGAACAATGGGACAAGTCAGAAGAAAGGAGTTCTTGAGATTGATACTCTGAATGCCATATTGGCTCAGAACAAAATATTGACTCAGCAAGTCAATTTGATTTCTCAAAGTCTGTCTGGAATGCGAAATGCACCAAGCAGTACTAAGGATGCTTCATCTGAAGAAGAAGCTTATGATCTTGAGAACCCTTCAATGGAAGAGGTGAATTACCTAGGAGAACCCTATGGAAACACCTATAATTCTTCATGGAGAAATCATCCAAATTTCTCATGGAAGAATCAAGAGAGACCTCAACAAGGTTTCAACAACAACAATGGTGGAAGAAACAGGTTTAGCAATGGCAAGCCTTTTCCATCATATTCTCAGCAACAGACAGAGAGCTCTAAGCAGAACACCTCTGACTTAGCAACCATGGTCTCTGATCTAATCAAAACCACTCAAAGTTTCATGACTGAAACAAGATCCTCCATTAGGAATTTGGAGGCACAAGTGGGACAGCTGAGCAAGAAAGTTACTGAACTCCCTCCTAGTACTCTCCCAAGCAATACAGAAGAAAATCCAAAAGGAGAGTGCAAGGCCATCAACATGGCCGAATTTGGAGAGGAGGGAGAGGAAGTGAACGCCACTGAGGAAGACCTCAATGGGCATGCACTGACCTCCAATGAGTTCCCTAATGAGGAACCATGGGAATCTGAGGCTCAAAATGAGACCATAGAGATTCCATTGGACTTACTTCTGCCTTTCATGAGCTCTGATGAGTATTCTTCCTCTGAAGAGGATGAGTATGTCACTAAAGAGCAAGTTGCTAAATACCTTGGAGCAATCATGAAGCTAAATGACAAGTTATTTGGAAATGAGACTTAGGAGGATGAACCTCCTTTGCTCACCAAAGAACTGGATGACTTGTCTAGGCAGAAATTACCTCAAAAGAGACAAGATCCTGGGAAGTTTTCCATACCTTGTACCATAGGCACCATGACCTTCAAGAAGGCTCTGTGTGACTTAGGGTCAAGTGTAAATCTCATGCCTCTCTCTGTAATGGAGAAGCTAGGGATCTTTGAGGTGCAAGCTGCAAGAATCTCACTAGAGATGGC
This sequence comes from Arachis stenosperma, assembly GCF_014773155.1. NCBI lineage: Eukaryota > Viridiplantae > Streptophyta > Magnoliopsida > Fabales > Fabaceae > Arachis > Arachis stenosperma. The sequence goes on from NC_080379.1 coordinate 135,286,294, forward strand.
AGACAATTCAAGAAAACAAGCTTATGGACTTGTAGAGGACGTTTTGGTGAAGATTGAAGACCATTACATCCCTGCTGATTTCATAGTCCTAGAGACTGGGAAGTGCATGGATGAATCCATCATCCTTGGCAGACCCTTCCTAGCCACAGCAAAGGCTGTGATTGATGTTGATAGAGGTGAACTGATCATTCAAGTGAATGAAGAATCCTTTGTGTTTAAGGCTCAAGGATATCCCTCTGTCACCATGGAGAGGAAGCATGAAGAGCTTCTCTCAAATCAGAGTCAAGCAGAGCCCCCACAGTCAAACTCTAAGTTTGGTGTTGGGAGGCCACAACCAAACTCTAAGTTTGGTGTTGAACCCCCACATTCAAAATCTAAGTTTGGTGTTGGGAGGTTCCAACATTGCTCTGAGTATCTGTGAGGCTCCATGAGAGCCCTCTGTCAAGCTACTGACATTAAAGAAGCGCTTGTTGGGAGGCAACCCAATGTTATATTTTATCTACTTTCTTTTGTTATGTTTTTTGTAGGTTGATGATCATAAGAAGTCACAAAATCAATTGAAAAAGCAAAAATAGAATGAAAAACAGGAAGAAAAACAGCACACCCTGGAGGAAGAACCTACTGGCGTTTAAACGCCAGTAAGGCTAGCAGTTGGGCGTTTAACGCCCAGTCTGGCACCATTCTGGGCGTTTAACGCCAGAAAGGGGCACCAGACTGGCGTTAAACGCCAGAAAAGGGCAAGAACCTGGCGTTAAACGCCAGAAAAGGGCACCAGCCCGGCGTTTAACGCCAGATTTGGCACAAAACGTGTTTTTGCATGCCATTTGGTGCAGGGATGACTTTTCCTTGACACCTCAGGATCTGTGGACCCCACAGGATCCCCACCAACCCACCACTCTCTCTCTTCTTCACCCATTCACCAATCACCTCAATACCTCTTCCCCAAAAACCCTTCACCTATCAAATCCCATCTTTCTCTTCACCACTCACATCCATCCTTCATAAAACCCCACCTACCTCACCATTCAAATTTAAACCACTTTCCCACCCAAACCCACCCATAATGGCCGAACCCTACCCCTCCCCTCACTCCTATATAAACCCTTCTTCACCCCTTCATTTTCACACAACCTAAACACCACTTCTCCCCCTCTTTGGCTGAACACAAAGCCATTCCCTTCTTCCTCATTTCTTATTCTTCTACTCTCTTCTTTCTTCTTTTGCTTGAGGACGAGCAAACCTTTTAAGTTTGGTGTGGTAAAAGCATTGCTTTTTGTTTTTCCATAACCATTTATGGCATCCAAGGCCGGAGAAACCTCTAGAAAGAGGAAAGGGAAGGCAAAAGCTTCCACCTCCGAGTCATGGGAGATGGAGAGATTCATCTCAAGGGTGCATCAAGACCACTTCTATGAAGTTGTGGCCTTGAAGAAGGTGATCCCCGAGGTCCCTTTTTCACTCAAAAAGAGTGAATATCCGGAGATCCGACATGAGATCCGAAGAAGAGGTTGGGAAGTTCTTACCAACCCCATTCAACAAGTCGGAATCTTAATGGTTCAAGAGTTCTATGCCAATGCATGGATCACCAAGAACCATGATCAAAGTGTGAACCCGGATCCAAAGAATTGGCTTACTATGGTTCGGGGGAAATACTTGGATTTTAGTCCGGAAAATGTGAGGTTAGCATTCAACTTGCCTATGATGCAAGGAGATGAACATCCTTACACAAGAAGGGTCAAATTTGATCAAAGGTTGGACCAAGTCCTCACTGACATTTGTGAAGAGGGCGCCCAATGGAAGAGAGATTCAAGAGGGAAGCCGGTTCAATTGAGAAGGCATGACCACAAGCCCATCACTAAGAAAAGGATGGAGCAAACAAGAGACCCCTCTCATCATGAGATCCCTGAGATGCCTCAAGGGATGCACTTTCCTCCACAAGACTATTGGGAGCAAATTAACACCTCCCTAGGAGAATTGAGTTCCAACATGGGACAACTAAGGGTGGAGCACCAAGAACATTCCATCCTCCTCCATGAAATTAAAGAAGATCAAAGAATCATGAGAGAGGAGCAACAAAGACAAGGAAGAGATATTGAAGAGCTCAAGCACTCCATAAGACCTTCAAGAGGAAGAACAAGCCGCCATCACTAAGGTGGACCCGTTCTTTAATCTCCTTGTTCTTTATTTTCTTGTTTTTCGAAATTTTCATGCTTATGTTTGCCTATGTTTGTGTCTTATGATCATTAGTGTCTTAGTGTCTATGCCTTAAAGTTATGAATGTCCTATGAATCCATCACCTTTCTTAAATAAACCATGTTCTTAATTGAAAAAGAGAAGAATTGCATGAATTTTGAATTTTATAACAGATTAATTATTTTGATGTGGTGGCAACACTTTTGTTTTCTGAATGTATGCTTAAACAGTGGATATGTCTTTTGAATTTGTGGTTCATGAATGTTGGCTCTTGAAAGAATGATGAAAAAGGAGACATGTTACTGAGGATCTGAAAAATCATAAAAATGATTCTTGAAGCAAGAAAAAGCAGTGAATACAAAAAAAAAAAGAAAACGAAAAAGAAAAGAAAAAGAAAGAAATAAAGCTGTGATCCAAGGCAAAAAGAGTGTGCTTAAGAACCCTGGACACCTCTAATTGGGGACTTTAGCAAAGCTGAGTCACAATCTGAAAAGGTTCACCCAATTATGTGTCTGTGGCATGTATGTATCCGGTGGTAATACTGGAAGACAGAGTGCTTTGGGCCACGGCCAAGACTCAATAAGTAGCTGTGTTCAAGAATCATCATACTTAACTAGGAGAATCAATAACACTGTCTGGATTCTGAGTTCATAAAGAAGCCAATCATTCTGAATTTCAAAGGATAAAGTGAGATGCCAAAACTGTTCAGAGGCAAAAAGCTAAAAGCCCCGCTCATCTAATTAATACTGATCTTCATAGATGTTTTTGGAATTCATTGCATATTCTCTTCTTTTTATCTTATTTGATTTTCAGTTGCTTGGGGACAAGCAACAATTTAAGTTTGGTGTTGTGATGAGCGGATAATTTGTACACTTTTTGGCATTGTTTTTAGTATGTTTTTAGTATGATCTAGTTAGTTTTTAGTATATTTTTATTAGTTTTTAGTTAAAAATTACTTTTCTGGACTTTACTATGAGTTTGTGTGTTTTTCTGTGATTTCAGGTATTTTCTGGCTGAATTAAGGGACCTGAGCAAAAATTTGATTCAGAGACTGAAAAGGACTGCAGATGCTGTTGGATTCTGACCTCCCTGCACTCGAAGTGGATTTTCTGGAGCTACAGAGGCCCAATTGGCGCGCTCTCAACGGCGTTGGAAAGTAGACATCCTGGGCTTTCCAGCAATATATAATAGTCCATACTTTGCCCAAGATTTTATGGCCCAAACCGGCGTTCAAAGTCACCTTCAGATTTCCCAGCGTTAAACGCCGGAACTGGCACCAAAATGGGAGTTAAACGCCCAAACTGGCATAAAAGCTGGCGTTTAACTCCAAGAAGAGTCTCTACACGAAAAATGCTTCATTGCTCAGCCCAAGCACATACCAAGTGGGCCCAGAAGTGGATTTTTATGTCATTTACTCATCTTTGTAATTCTTAAGCTACTAGTTCCCTATAAGTAGGACCTTTTACTATTGTATTTTCATCTTGGTTCTTCTGGTTCCCTCTCTGGGGCCGAAACCAATGATCACTTTTGTTCTTATGTATTTTCAACGGTGGAGTTTCTACACACCATAGATTAAGGTGTGGAGCTCTGCTGTACCTCGAGTATTAATGCAATTACTATTGTTCTTCCATTCAATTCCGCTTGTTCTTATTCCAAGATATCACTTGTTCTTCAACTTGATGAATGTGATAATCCGTGACACTCATCATCATTCTCACCTATGAACGTGTGACTGACAACCACCTCCGTTCTACCTTAGATTGGGTGAATATCTCTTGGATTCCTGATACACGATGCATGGTTGATCGCCTGACAACCGAGCGCTCGCCTGACAAACGAGCCAGCCATTCCGTGAGATCAGAGTCTTCGTGGTATAGGCAAGAACTGATGGCGGCATTCAAGAGAATCCGGAAGGTCTAACCTTGTCTGTGGTATTCTGAGTAGGATTCAATGATTGAATGACTGTGACGTGCTTCAAACTCCTGAGGGCGGGGCGTTAGTGACAGACGCAAAAGAATCACTGGATTCTATTCCGGCCTGATTGAGAACCGACAGATGGATAGCCGTGCTGTGACAGGGTGCGTTGAACATTTCCAATGAGAGGATGGGAGGTAGCCACTGACAACGGTGAAACCCTTGCATAAGCTTGCCATGGAAAGGAGTAAGAAGGATTGGATGAAGACAGTAGGAAAGCAGAAAGACGGAAGGGAAAGTATCTTCGTACGCTTATCTGAAGTTCTCACCAATGATATACATAAGTATCTCTATCTTTATCTTTATGTTTTATTCATCATCTATACCCATTTGAGTCTGCCTGACTAAGATTTACAAGGTGACCATAGCTTGCTTCATACCAATAATCTCCGTGGGATCGACCCTTACTCGCGTAAGGTTTATTACTTGGACGACCCAGTGCACTTGCTGGTTAGTTGTTCAAAGTTGTGTAGTGATCACCAAAGCCTTTCCAACAACTCTCACCAAGACAGCCATTAAATGGTTCGACAACCTACCTCCAAAATCCATCTCGAGTTTCGACGACTTGGCCAAGAAGTTCCTGGCCCGATTCTCCATACAAAAGGACAAAGCCAAACACGCACCTAGCCTACTAGGGATCAAGCAAAGAGATCGGGAGAGCCTTCGCAACTACATGGAAAGATTCAACAAAACATGCTTGGACATACAAAGTCTTCCAACAGAAGCTGCCATTATGGGCCTCATAAATGGCCTACGAGAAGGACCATTTAGCCAATCTATATCAAAGAGATACCCGACATCCTTAGACGAAGTACAAGAACAGGCACAGAAATACATCAACATGGAGGAAAATTCTTGACTTGGCGAAGCCTCAAGGTTCGGTTATGCCTACCGAGATAAAGAATCCAAGAAAAAGGAGGATCGCTCCGGAGAGAAAATAAAAAAATATCATAAATATACTCCTCTTAGGGTATCCTTGGTAGATGTTTACAAAGAAGTCTGCCATACAGAGAAAATCCTTCCAGCTCGGCCACTTAAAGGCAAAAGAGGAGGAGGAAATCGGAATGAATACTGTGAATATCACCGACTTCGAGGGCATTCCACCAATGAATGCTTCGACTTAAAAAACGTCATAGAAAAACTAGTAAGAGAAGGAAAAATAGATCGGTTTTTGGCTAATCGGGATGACGAACCAAGAAAAAGAAGAAGGGATGAGGATGTTGGACGATCTGAACGATCACCTCGCACATCGGAAAGACACGTTCACGTAATACACGGCGGATTTGCTGGAGGAGGAATCTCCAAATCATCTCGCAAGCGACACCTCAAAGAGGTGTACCACGTCGAAGGAAAAAAGGAAGCCTCAGACATCCCAGCAATCACGTTTACCAATGAAGACGCATCCGGAATCATCTCGGGACATGACGACCCCATGGTCATTACGATCATACTGGCAAACGCCAACCTTCACCGTACACTAATTGACCAGGGAAGCTCTTCCGACATCTTATTCAAAACTGCCTTCGACAAACTCGGTCTAGAAGAAAAAGAGCTAAGAGCGTACCTGAACAGCCTGTTCGGACTAGGAGATGCCCCAGTTCAACCGCTGGGATACGTATCGCTGCATACAACCTTCGAAAAGGGGAACCAATCCAGAACACTCAAGATAGATTACATCGTGGTCAACGTAAGCTCAGCCTACAATGCCTTAATAGGTCGGACAACGTTAAATCAACTCGGCGCAATAGTTTCAACTCCACATCTATGTATGAAATTCCCAACTGCGGAAGGGATAGCTACAATAAAGGCAGATCAAAAGATGGCACGTCGCTGTTATAATGAAAGCCTAAACCTCCGAGGTGAAGGAGGAGAGTTCCACACAATCGAGCTCGGTGGAGTTCAGAGGCGAGAAGTATTCCGACCACGACCCGAAGGAGAAGTAGAAAGAGTCCAGATCGGAGACACCTCGGATAAAACAACTAATATTGGCACGATCCTGAAAGGAGACACAAAGGAATCACTAATATGGTTCCTACGAGATAATGTTGATCTCTTCGCATGGAAAGCTGCCGACATGCCAGGCATTGATCCCGAACTAATGAGCCACAAATTGGCAGTCTACCCGGGATCCCGGCCGGTACGACAAAGATGAAGAAAACTCGGACCAGAACGAGCTCAAGCTGTAGAAGAACAAGTACAGGCGCTACTAGAGGCCGGGTTCATAAGGGAAGTCAAATACCCACTATGGCTAGCAAACGTCGTCTTGGTGAAAAAGTCAAATGGGAAGTGGCGAATGTGCACCGACTACACCGACCTCAACAAAGCCTGCCCAAAAGACCCTTACCCACTCCCAAGCATCGACGCTCTAGTAGATGCTTCATCAGGATATAAGTATCTCTCGTTCATGGACCCGTATTCAGGGTACAACCAAATCCCCATGTATCCGCCAGATCAAGAAAAGACCTCATTCCTAACGCCGAAAGCAAACTACTGTTACATCGTGATGCCTTTCGGTCTCAAGAACATAGGAGCTACTTATCAAAGGCTAATGAATAAAGTTTTCTCAGATCACATCGGGAAAATCATGGAAGTTTATGTAGACGACATGTTGATAAAGACACAAAGCGAAGATACATTATTATCCGACCTGGCTCAAGTGTTTTACACTATCAGGAAACACGACATGCGGCTCAATCCCGCAAAATGCACCTTCGCAGTAGAAGCAGGCAAATTCTTGGACTTTATGCTCACACAAAGGGGGATTGAAGCAAATCCAGACAAGTGTCAAGCCATACTCAACATGAAGAGCCCAACTTGTGTCAAAGAAGTACAACAACTCAACGGGAGGCTAGCCGCTCTATCCCGATTCTTAACAAGAGCTGCGATAAGATCTCTTCCCTTCTATGCTACTTTAAGAAAGGTGGTGGACAAAATTGTGATCAACAATATTGGCTCTTTAGTATGTACACAAAAACTATTGTGAGAGAAATCATTATCATGGCACTGGTTGAATTCACAACTCCGTTCAACTAACCAGCAAGTGTACTGGGTCGTCCAAGTAATAAACCTTACGTGAGTAAGGGTCGATCCCACAGAGATTGTTGGTATGAAGCAAGCTATGGTCACCTTGTAAATCTCAGTCAGGCAGATTAAATTGGTTTATGGGTTCGAAAATAGAAATAATAAAATAGAAATAATAAAAGGGATAGAATACTTATGCAGATTCATTGGTGGGAATTTCAGATAAGCGAATGGAGATACTGTATGGCTCAAGAACGCCTGCTCTCCTACTGCTTCAACTCAATCCTTCTTACTCCTTTCCATGGCAAGCTGTGTATAGGGGTTCACCATCAACGGTGGCTACTTTCAATCCTCTCGGGAAAATGGTCCTCTGCGGCTGTCACTCGCATGGCTAATCGTCTGGAGGCATCACCCATGGTTGATGGCTACATCCCATCCTCGCAGTGAAAACTACGCTCACGCACTCTGTCACAGCACGGCTACTCACTGGTTGGTTCCTGCGCCTACTGGAATAGAATCCCTTGATTCTTTTGCGCTTGTCATCACGCCCAGCACTTGCAAGTCTGAAGCACGTCACAGTCATTCATTACCGGAATCCTACTCGGAATACCACAGACAAGGTTAGACTTTCCGGATTCCCAGGATCCTACTCGGAATACCACAGACAAGGTGAGACTTTCCGGATCCTCATAAATGCCGCCATCTGTCTAGCTTATACCACGAAGATTCTGTTGGGGAATCTAAGAGATACACATTCAAGCTCGGTTGCATGTAGAACGGAAGTGGTTGTCAATCACGTGCGTTCATAAGTGAGAATGATAATGAGGGTTATCTAATCATCACATTCATCATGTTCTTGGGTGCGAATGAATATCTTGGAATAAGAATAAGAAAGAATTGAATAAAAGAAAATAGAATTGCATTAATACTTGAGGTACAGCAGAGCTCCACACCCTTAATCTATGGTGTGCAGAAACTCCACCGTTGAAAATACATAAGTAAAAGGTTCAGGCATGGCCGAATGGCCAGCCCCCAAAACGTGATCACAGGATTCAAAATACAATCCAGGATCCAGGATGAAATTATGATAGTAAAAAGTTCTATTTATAATAAACTAGCTCCTAGGGTTTACATGAGTAAGTAATTGATGCATAAATCCACTTCCGGGGCCCACTTGGTGTATGCTTGGGCTGAGCTTGATCAATCCACGAGCTGAGGCTTCTCTTGGAGTTGAACTCCGAGTTATGACGTGTTTTGGGCGTTCAACTCCGGATCATGACGTTTTTCTGGCGTTTAACTCCAGACAGCAGCATGTACTTGGCGTTCAACGCCAAGTTACGTCGTCAATTTCCGAATAAAGTATGGACTATTATATATTGCTGGAAAGCTCTGGATGTCTACTTTCCAACGCCGTTGAGAGCGCGCCAATTGGAGTTCTGTAGCTCCAGAAAATCCATTTTGAGTGCAGGGAGGTCAGATTCCAACAACATCAGCAGTCCTTTTGTCAGCCTTTCTCAGAGTTTTGCTCAAATCCCTCAATTTCAGCCAGAATTTACCTGAAATCACAGGAAAACACACAAACTCATAGTAAAGTCCAGAAATGTAAATTTAACATGAAAACTAATGAAAACATCCCTAAAAGTAGCTTAAACTTATTAAAAACTACCTAAAAACAATGCCAAAAAGCGTATAAATTATCCGCTCATCACAACACCAAACTTAAATTGTTGCTTGTCCCCAAGCAACTGAAAATCAAATAGGATAGAAAGAAGAGAATATACTATAAATTCAGAAATATCAATGAATATTAATTATAATTAGATGAGCGGGACTTGTAGCTTTTTGCTTCTGAACAGTTTTGGCATCTCACTTTTTCCTTTGAAGTTTTGGATGATTGGCTTCTCTAGGAACTTAGAATTTCGGATAGTGTTATTGACTTTCCTAGTTAAGCATGTTGATTCTTGAACACAGCTCTTTATGAGTCTTGGCCGTGGCCCTAAGCATTTTGTTTTCCAGTATTACCACCGGATACATAAATGCCACAGACACATAACTGGGTGAACCTTTTCAGATTGTGACTTAGCTTTGCTAAAGTCCCCAGTTAGTGGTGTCCAGAGCTCTTAAGCACACTCTTTTGCCTTGGATCACGACTTTAACCACTTAGTCTCAAGCTTTTTACTTGGACCTTCATGACACAAGCACATGGTTAGGGACAGCTTGATTTAGCCGCTTAGGCCTGGATTTTATTTCCTTGGGCCCTCCTATCCATTGATGCTCAAAGCCTTGGATCCTTTTTTTACCCTTGCCTTTTGGTTTTAAGGGTTATTGGCTTTTTCTACTGCTCCTTTTTTTTTCTATATTTTTTTTTCGCCATTTTTTTTTCACTGCTTTTTCTTGCTTCAAGAATCAATTTCATGATTTTTCAGATCATCAATAACATTTTTCTTTGTTCATCATTCTTTCAAGATCCAACAATTCTAACATTCATAAACAACAAGATCAAAAGACATATGCACTGTTCAAGCATTCATTCAGAAAACAAAAATTATTGTCACCACATCAATATAATTAAATTAAATTCAAGAGCTATTTTCGAAATTTATGTACTTCTTGTTCTTTTGAATTAAAACATTTTTCTTTTAAGAGAGGTGAAGGAGTAATGGATTTTATTCATAGCTTCAAGGCATTGTTACATACTAATGATCATGAAATAAAGACACAAAACATAGATAAACACAACATTAAAAACCGAAAAGCAGAAAGAATTAAGAACAAGAAATGAATCCACCTGAGTGAGGGTGGCGCCTTCTTGAAGGTCCAATGGTGCTCTTTGAGCTCCTCTATGTCTCTTCCTTGCTTCTGTTGAATGATTCATAGTAATTTTGGTGTTTCTACCCTTAGTTGCTTCCAATATTTGTGTGGAGGACAATTTATCCCCTGAGGTATCTCAGGGATCTCTTGATTTGCAGCCACATGTTCTACCACTGAGCTATGACGGCTTATATTAGTCTTTCCATCTCCCATGACTCAGAGGTGGAAGCTTTTTTGTCTTCCCTTTGAGGTTTCTCTGGCTTTAGGTGCCATTAATGGTAATGGAAAAGCAAAAAGCTATGCTTTTACCACACCAAACTTAAAATATTGCTCGCCCTCGAGCAAGAGAAGAAAGAAGATAAGAAGAAGAAGAAGAAGAAGATGGAGGAGAGTGAGGGGAGATGGATTCGGCTATATGGGTGGGATTGGGTGGGAAGGAGAAGTTGAATTTTGAAGGTGAGTGGGGTTTATGGGAAAGAGTGAGTGGTGAATGAAAAACAGAAGGGATGACCATGAATGGAGAGAGAGAGAGGGCGAGGTAGGTGGGGATCCTGTGAGGTCCACAGATCCTGAGGTGTCAAGGAATTCCATCCCTGCATCAAATAGGCTTGTAAAATGCCTTTGTGCATCATTCTGGCGTTTAAACGCCCATTGGTGCACATTCTGGGCGTTCAACGCCCATGTAAAGCATGTTTCTGGCGTTGAACGCCAGTTTCATGCTTGTTACTGGCGTTCAGCACCAGCTTTCCTTCTCTGGGCACATTCCTGGCGTTCAGCGCCAGGATGTTGCTTGTTTCTGGCGTTCAGCGCCAGAATGGTGCTCTGTTCTGGCGTTGAACGCCGGCCAGATGCACCTTACTGGCGTTGAACGCCAGCCTGTGCGTCCTCCAGGGTGAAAAATTTTTTCTTCTACTGTTTTTGACTCTGTTTTTAATTTTTATGAATTTTTCGTGACTCCTCATGATCATGTACCTAATAAAACACAAAATAACAATAAAATAAAAATTAAATAAAATTGGGTTGCCTCCCAACAAGCGCTTCTTTAATGTCAATAGCTTGACAGTGGCTCTCATGGAGCCACAAGGTGATCAGGTCAATGTTGTATAGTTGTCCACACCGAACTTAGAGTTTGGATATAGGATTTTAACACCAAACTTAGAGTTTGGTTGTGGCCTCACAACACCAAACTTAGAGTTTGACTGTGTGGGCTCTTCTTGACTCTGAACTGAGAGAAGCTCTTCATGCTTACTCTCTTCTGTCACAGAGGGATGGCCATGTGCCTTAAACACAAGGTATTCCCCATTCAATTGAAGGACTAATTCTCCTCTGTTGACATCTATCACAGCTCCTGCTGTGGCTAGGAAAGGTCTTCCAAGGATGATGCAATCATCCTCTTCCTTCCTAGTGTCTAAGATGATGAAATCAGCAGGGATGTAAAGGCCTTCAACCTTTACTAACACGTCCTCTACTATTCCATAAGTTTGTCTCAATGACTTGTCTGCCAATTGTAATGAGAACAAGGCAGGTTGTACCTCAATGATCCCCAACTTCTCCATTACAGAGAGTGGCATAAGATTTATCCCTGACCCCAGATCACACAGAGCTTTTTCAAAGATCATGGTGCCTATGGTACAAGGTATTAAGAACTTGCCAGGATCTTGTTTCTTTTGAGGTAGAATTTTCTGAATCCAAGTATCCAGTTCATTAATGAGCAAGGGAGGTTCACTTTCCCAAGTCTCATTACCAAACAACTTGGTATTCAGCTTCATGATAGCTCCAAAATATTGAGCAACTTGCTCTCCAGTTACATCTTCATCCTCTTCTAAGGATGAATAGTCTTCAGAGCTCATGAATGGCAGAAGGAGATTTAATGGAATCTCTATGGTCTCTGTATGAGCCTCCGTTTCCTTTGGATCCTTAATAGGAAACTCCTTCTTGCTTGAGGGACGTCCCAGGAGGTCTTCCTCACTAGGATTTTCGTCCTCCTCCTCCCTTGTGTATTCGGCCATATTGACTATGTCAATGGCTTTGCATTCTCCTTTTGGATTCTCTTTTGTATTGCTTGGGAGAATACTGGGAGGAGTTTCAATGACTTTCTTACTCAGCTGGCCTACTTGTGCCTCCAGATTTCTAATGGAGGATCTTGTTTCACTCATGAAACTAAAAGTGGCCTTTGACAGATCAGAGACTACATTGGCTAAATTAGAGGTGTTTTGTTCAGAATTCTCTGTCTGTTGCTGAGAAGATGATGGATATGGCTTGCTATTGCCCAGCCTGTTGCGTCCACCATTGTTAAAACCTTGTTGAGGTTTTTGTTGATCCTCCCATGAGAAATTTGGATGATTTCTCCATGATGAGTTATAGGTGTTTCCATAAGGTTCACCCATGTAATTAACCTCTGCCATGGCAGGGTTCTCAGGATCATAAGCTTCTTCAGAAGCTGCCTCTCTAGTACTGTTGGATGCATGTTGCAATCCATTCAGATTTTGAGAGATCATGTTGACCTGTTGAGTCAACACTTTATTCTGAGCTAATATGGCATTCAGAGTATCAATTTCAAGAACTCCTTTCTTTTGAGGTATCCCATTGTTCACGGAATTCCTCTCAAAAGTGTACATGAACTGGTTATTTGCAACCATGTCAATGAGCTCTTGAGCCTCTTCAGGCGTTTTCTTCAGGTGAATAGATCCACCTGCAGAATGGTCCAATGACATTTTCGAAAATTCAGAGAGACCATAATAGAATATATCTAATATGGTCCATTCTGAAAACATGTCAGATGGACATCTTTTGGTCAGCTGCTTGTATCTCTCCCAAGCTTCATAGAGGGATTCACCATCTTTTTGTTTGAAGGTTTGAACATCCACTCTCAGCTTGTTCAGCTTTTGAGGAGGAAAGAATTTATCCAAGAAGGCAGTGACCAGCTTATCCCAAGAGTCCAGGCTATCCTTGGGTTGTGAATCCAACCATATTCTAGCTCTGTCTCTTACAGCAAACGGGAAAAGCATGAGTCTGTAGACTTCAGGATCTACTCCATTTGTCTTTACAGTCTCACAGATCTGCAAGAACTCAGTTAAAAACTGATAAGGATCTTCAGATGGAAGTCCATAAAACTTGCAGTTTTGTTGCATTAAAGCAACTAGTTGAGGCTTAAGCTCAAAGTTATTGGCTCCAATGGCAGGAATGGAGATGCTTCTTCCATCAAACTTGGACGTTGGCTTTGTGAAGTCACCAAACATTCTCCTTGCATTATTATTATTTTCGGCTGCCATCTCCTTCTCTTGTTCTAATGTTTCTGAAAGGTTACCTTTAGAATAATTTAATTTAGCTTCTCTTAATTTTCTCTTCAGAGTCCTTTCAGGTTCTGGGCCAATTTCAACAAGAGTGCCTTTATCCTTGTTCCTGCTCATATGAAAGAGAAGAAAACAAGAAAAGAAAGAGGAATCCTCTATGTCACAGTATAGAGATTCCTTTATGTTAGTAGAAAAAGAAAGGGGTAGAAGAATGAAGAGGGAGATTCGGATTTTTGGATGAAGAGAGGTGAAGAGAAGTGTTAGTAATTAAATAATTAAATAGAAGAAGAAGAGAGAGAGGAGAAATTTCGAAAATAATTTTGAAAAAGAGGTTAGTAATTTTCGAAAATCAGAGATAAAATGTAATTAAAATTAAACATGAAACAATTAGTCAATTAAAAAGAATTTTTGAAAAAGGGATGAGATATTTTCGAAAATTAGAGAGGGAAAAGTAGTTAGGTGGTTTTGAAAAAGATAAGAAACAAACAAGAAGTTAGTTAGTTGATTGAAAAAGATTTGAAATCAAAATTGAAAAAGATAAGAAGATAGTAAGTTAGATAAGATATTTTGAAATCAAATTTTGAAAAAAGATAAAATTTTGAAAAGGATAAGATAAAAAGATAAGATAAAAGTTTTTAAGAAAATATATTTTGAAAAAGATTTAATTTTTAAAATGACTTAACTAACAAGAAACTACAAGATAAGATTCTAGAATTTAAAGATTGAACCTTTCTTAACAAGAAAGTAACAAACTTCAAATTTTTGAACCAATCACATTAATTGTTAGCTAATTTTCGAAAATATGATATAAAGATAAGAAAAAGATTTTTGAAAATAATTTGAAATTTTTGAAAATTATATATATATATAAAAAAAATGAAAAAGATATGATTTTTGAAAAAGATTTTAAAAAGATAAGATTTTTAAAATTGAAATTTTGACTTGACTTGTAAGAAACAACTAATTTTTAAAAATTTTTGACCAAGTCAACCCAAAATTTCGAAAATTTGGAGGGAAATAAGGAAAAGATATTTTTTTTATTTTTGAATTTTTTAATTATGAGAGAGAAAAACAACAAAAATACTCAATGCATGAAATTTTTAAATCAAAACAATGAATGCATGCAAGAATGCTATGAATGTCAAGATGAACACCAAGAACACTTTGAAGATCATGATGAACATCAAGAACATAATTTTGAAAAATTTTTGATGCAAAGAAAACATGCAAGACACCAAACTTAAAAATTGACTCAAGACTCAAACAAGAAACACAAAATATTTTTGGTTTTTTATGATTTTATGATTTTTTTTGTATTTTTATTATTTTTTTCGAAAATTATATTTAAAAAAAATGAAAATAATAAAAAAAATATTTTTGAAAGATTTTAGAAAACTTTTTGAAAAGAAAATTACCTAATCTGAGCAACAAGATGAACCGTCAGTTGTCCATACTCGAACAATCCCCGGCAACGGCGCCAAAAACTTGGTGCACGAAATTGTGATTCATTCTTTTCCAACTCGAAACAATCCCCGGCAACGGCGCCAAAAACTTGGTGGACGAAATTGTGATCAACAATATTGGCTCTTTAGTATGTACACAAAACTATTGTGAGAGAAATCATTATCATGGCACTGGTTGAATTCACAACTCCGTTCAACTAACCAGCAAATGTACTGGGTCGTCCAAGTAATAAACCTTACGTGAGTAAGGGTCGATCCCACAGAGATTGTTGGTATGAAGCAAGCTATGGTCACCTTGTAAATCTCAGTCAGGCAGATTAAATTGGTTTATGGGTTCGAAAATAGAAATAATAAAATAGAAATAATAAAAGGGATAGAATACTTATGCAGATTCATTGGTGGTAATTTCAGATAAGCGAATGGAGATACTGTATGGCTCAAGAACGCCTGCTCTCCTACTGCTTCAACTCAATCCTTCTTACTCCTTTCCATGGCAAGCTGTGTATAGGGGTTCACCATCAACGGTGGCTACTTTCAATCCTCTCGGGAAAATGGTCCTCTGCGGCTGTCACTCGCATGGCTAATCGTCTGGAGGCATCACCCATGGTTGATGGCTACATCCCATCCTCGTAGTGAAAACTACGCTCACGCACTCTGTCACAGCACGGCTAATCACTGGTTGGTTCCTGCGCCTACTGGAATAGAATCCCTTGATTCTTTTGCGCTTGTCATCACGCCCAGCACTTGCAAGTCTGAAGCACGTCACAGTCATTCATTACCGGAATCCTACTCGGAATACCACAGACAAGGTTAGACTTTCCGGATTCCCAGGATCCTACTCGGAATACCACAGACAAGGTGAGACTTTCCGGATCCTCATAAATGCCGCCATCTGTCTAGCTTATACCACGAAGATTCTGTTGGGGAATCTAAGAGATACACATTCAAGCTCGGTTGCATGTAGAACGGAAGTGGTTGTCAATCACGTGCGTTTATAAGTGAGAATGATAATGAGGGTTATCTAATCATCACATTCATCATGTTCTTGGGTGCGAATGAATATCTTGGAATAAGAATAAGAAAGAATTGAATAAAAGAAAATAGAATTGCATTAATACTTGAGGTACAGCAGAGCTCCACACCCTTAATCTATGGTGTGCAGAAACTCCACCGTTGAAAATACATAAGTAAAAGGTTCAGGCATGGCCGAATGGCCAGCCCCCAAAACGTGATCACAGGATTCAAAATACAATCCAGGATCCAGGATGAAATTATGATAGTAAAAAGTTCTATTTATAATAAACTAGCTCCTAGGGTTTACATGAGTAAGTAATTGATGCATAAATCCACTTCCGGGGCCCACTTGGTGTATGCTTGGGCTGAGCTTGATCAATCCACGAGCTGAGGCTTCTCTTGGAGTTGAACTCCGAGTTATGACATGTTTTGGGCGTTCAACTCCGGATCATGACGTTTTTCTGGCGTTTAACTCCAGACAGCAGCATGTACTTGGCGTTCAACGCCAAGTTACGTCGTCAATTTCCGAATAAAGTATGGACTATTATATATTGCTGGAAAGCTCTGGATGTCTACTTTCCAACGCCGTTGAGAGCGCGCCAATTGGAGTTCTGTAGCTCCAGAAAATCCATTTTGAGTGCAGGGAGGTCAGATTCCAACAGCATCAGCAGTCCTTTTGTCAGCCTTTCTCAGAGTTTTGCTCAAATCCCTCAATTTCAGCCAGAATTTACCTGAAATCACAGGAAAACACACAAACTCATAGTAAAGTCCAGAAATGTGAATTTAACATGAAAACTAATGAAAACATCCCTAAAAGTAGCTTAAACTTATTAAAAACTACCTAAAAACAATGCCAAAAAGCGTATAAATTATCCGCTCATCAAAAGGGAAAACAGTTCGAATGGACGACAGAATGTGAGCAAGCCTTCCGAGACTTCAAAGAGTTCTTAGGACGGCCACCTATCCTATCTCGGCCACGAGAAGGAGAACCGCTCATATTATATCTCGCAGTAGAGAGCCGGGCAATAGCCTCAGCACTAGTCAGAGAAGACAAACATGGGCAAAAACCTGTCTACTTCATTAGCAAAGCGCTACAGGGATCTGAGCTGAACTACCAGAAAATAGAAAAGTTTGCCTACGCTCTGATCCTCACATCCCGGCGGCTTCGCCTATATTTCCAAGCGCATACCATTAAAGTTCGGACCAACCAACCCATAAAAGGGATATTGCAGAAAACAGATCGAGCAGGAAGAATCCTACAATGGGCAATCGAGTTGTCTGAGTTCGACCTCCAATACGAGGCGCGGACAGCCATCAAATCACAACACCTGGCCGATTTCATCGCAGAATTCACAGACACCCCGGAAATCCCCATAGAATGGAACATATACGTGGACGGATCCTCGAATAAAACAGGAAGTGGTGCGGGTGTGATAATCGAAAGCTACCTAGGAACTCAACTTGAGCTCTCCCTTAAATTCGGATTCCCGGCCTCAAACAACCAGGCAGAATACAAAGCACTATTAGCAGGTTTGAAGCTGGCCAGGGAGGTTGGAGCTCGGAAACTCAACATCTACAGTGACTCACAAGTCATCACCTCACAAATAACAGGAAGCTACCAAGCCAAAGATCCGACCATGAAAAAATATTTGGATAAAACCAAAGAATAGCTCAGACAACTCGGGGAATATAGGATCTACCACATACCTCGTGAGCAAAATGCCCGAGCGGACGCCCTTTCAAAATTAGCCAGCACCAAACCAGGGAGCAACAACAGAAGCCTCATCCAGGAGATACTACAGAACCCGTCAATAGCAGAAGAAGAAAAATTCCTAGCCATAATAGGTCGGGATCAAGGATGGATGACCCCCATAATAAACTACCTCAAAACAGAATCACTCCCTACAGATGAAAAGGAGGCTGAAAAGGGAGGCACAGTACTACACTATCATAAACAACACACTATACAAAAGAGGGATATCAACACCTTTACTAAAATGCGTACCGACTTCTAACACAAAGGAAGTCTTGGAGGAAGTGCACAGCGGCATTTGTGGTAATCATCTCGGAGCGCAAGCTCTCACCAAAAAGATACTCCGGGCGGGATTCTATTGGCCAACTCAATAAAAGGAGGCTACAGAATTTGTGATGACATGCCCACCATGCCAGAAGCATGCCAACTTTCACATTGCCCCACCAGAAAAGCTCATCAGCGTAACCTCGCCCTGGCCATTTGCGAAATGGGGACTCGACCTTCTCGGACCCTTCCCACAGGGATCGGGACAAGTAAAATTCCTCATAGTAGGAGTAGACTATTTCACAAAATGGATCGAGGCAGAACCCCTAGCCAACGCCACCGCTCAAAGAAGTCGAAAATTCCTATATAGGAACATTATTACGAGGTTCGGGGTACCATACTCTATCACCACGGACAACGGTATCCAATTTACAGAGGCAGGCTTCAGAAAACTGGTGGCCGACTTGAACATAAAACACCAGTTCACCTCCGTCGAACATCCCCAAGCCAATGGACAAGCCGAAGCGGCCAACAAAGTCATATTGGCCGGACTAAAGCGGAGGCTACAAGAAGCAAAGGGAGCTTGGGCCGAGGAACTTCCACAAGTCCTATGGGCATATCGAACAACCCCCCATTCTACTACAAACGAATCACCATTCCGACTAGCATACGGAGCGGAGGCAATGATTCCAATAGAAATAGAAGAAGGATCTCCCCGAGTAGTCCACTACAATGAACGAGCAAACTCCCAACTTCAGAGAGAAGAGCTCGACTTGTTACCCGAAATCCAAGAAAGAGCTCGGATCAGGGAAAAAGCTCTAAAGCGACGAATGGCTTCCATATATAATCAAAAGGTAGTGCCGAGAAGTTTTGCAGAGAATGATCTCATCCTAATAAGAAATGACATTAGAACAACTCGACCCGGAGAAGGAAAGCTGGCAGCAAACTGGAAAGGACCCTACCGAGTCATTGAAGTACTGGGGAAGGGCTACTACAGACTGTCCGAGCTTGATGGACAAGAGCTTCCCCGATCATGGCACGCCTGCAACCTAAGAAGGTACTACAGTTAGAAAAGGTAAAGGATCTCACTAAATGGATGCGCTCTTTTTCCTGAAAAGGTTTTTTAATGAGGCACCATATCGAGACCTAGATCATACCCGACTTAAAGGGACAAGGAAATTCCCACATGTATATATTTGCATTTTTTCTTTGAATAAAGTTTATTTAGATATTCTACAAGATTCCAAGACGCATTAATCTGAAGTATTCATCGTCCGATTATAAAGCAACAGGTCGGCAGAAAGTGAAAAACAAATTCACTGCGCGACCACGATAAAGACAATCATCCGATAAAGGTGAAAACGCGATTCACCAAAAAGATGATCTAAAGACGCCAACCATTTTCTACAAATCGACAAAGATGAACACAGAATAATGTAAGAAGTTATCGAAAGCAATCCAAAAAAAGAACCTGACGAGGTCTTACGGATAGCTAATATAATAACTTAAAAGACTGGCCGACGTTCAGAAGTCGGACCAAGTCAACCAAGTTATAAGTAAACCCTGGAAAGAGGTCTGGCCAACCCTATTAAAGTGGATTACTTTAACTTAGAAGGACCTGACATAACAAAGTCAGCCCAAAACTAAAAAAGTTATACAAGTAGTCCCTGAAAGAGATCTGACAAAGATCCAAGAAAGAGGACTACGAAAAATAACTTAAAGGAGACCGACATAACCAAGTCGGACTCTTGCCACTAAAAAAGTTATACAAGTAGTCCCTGAAAGAGATCAGACAAAGATCCAAGAAAGAGGACTACGAAAAATAACTTAAAGGAGACCGACATAACCAAGTCGGACTCCTACCACTAAAAAAGTTATACAAGTAGTCCCTGAAAGAGATCTGACAAAGATCCAAGAAAGAGGACTACGAAAAATAACTTAAAGGAGACCGACGTAACCAAAGTCGGACTCCTACCACTAAAAAAAGTTATACGAGTAGTCCCTGAAAGAGATCTGACAAAGATCCAAGAAAGAGGACTACGAAAAATAACTTAAAGGAGACCGACATAACCAAGTCGGACTCCTACCACTAAAAAGTTATCAACATAATCCCTGAAAGAGACCGAGTAAAGGCCCAGAAAAGGGGATCACAAAAATAACTTTTGAGGGGGACCAACATAAAGAAATCGGTCATAAGGCGCTAAAAATACAAACAAGAGCAAGTAAACCGAGAAACAAGTCGGACCTCCCACAGGCACGGCCTCAAAAGGATCCATGCTACAAACGATAAGCACGCAAACAACCTAAAGAGACCAGACAGCAAAATTTCAACAGATATCATGCATAATACGATAAAGCTTCAAGAGGTCACCACAAAACCAACCTCGGAAGCTACTTTTGTTTTTCAAAAGAGTTGCAAGGCAGACAACTAGAAGCGTCAAGAAGAACAAACAAAACAAAGTTCAAAAGCCCACAAACTGGGCTATTTACACAAAATATCCAGAAAAAGATCAGCTAAAGATCGGGAGCTTTCCCGGCCGCATCAGTATGAGGAGAAGGAGGACGAGTCTGAAAGGGCACAGCATCTACGGTCCCATCCTCCCGGTTCAGAATCTGGCATTCCGGATCAGATGTAACAGGGGGAACAGAGGAGGTCGACACCTTAAGAGAAGGCACGGGGGGAGGATCAGTCTCATCATCATCCTGGTCATCAGGGACAATCTTACCATCTCTCATGACATTGTCCAGGCTGATGAGAGTCAAGTCGGCATCAGGAGCAACAACCCGGAACTGCTTCATCAGGTTCTCGGAGGCAGCAGTTACGCTACCCATAAGGTGACCCTGAAGCTCACCATAATTAACCCGAGCTATTTCCAAATCCTCCCGAAGACGCATCAATTCCCTATAAGCCGAGACATAGCTATCCTTATGTTTCAATGCCATGTCTTCGGCCAGCTTCAAAGAAGCAGCAAGGGCAATAGAGCTGGCCTTCTCACCCTCCAGCTCCTTCTCCACCTTCGCCAACTTCACCTCCAACTCCTCCTTTAGACCCTTGATTCGATCAAATTCTGACTTGGCCTCTTCCATAAAGGATCTTGTGGCATGAATCGGAATCCCCTGAACTGTCCGGAATATAGCCGCACCCATATGAGCCATCTTCACACTATTTTTAGTGATAAAATCCAAATGCCGAAGAAGAGACACATCGTCCATGGAAAGCCCACCATAGGGGGCAATTTGCTGGTCAACAAACTCAATGGCATCAAAGTCTGAGGCATCCAAGTTAAAGGGCTCGGATGTTTTTCGCTTTTTCAAAGGTGGGGCACCAGAAGCAGCAGCAGAAGTCTGAGGAGGATCGACCTGATGAAACTGGGGAGTAGGAATTACTTTCCTCGGCCCAAGGGAACTCGGCACAGGGGGCTTCAGGGGGACCTATGAAGATCCCCCGCCGGCTACCTTGGCCGAGATGTTCAGAGCAGCAGTTGCCTTCTTTGCCCTTTTGAAGGCCTTCATAGAGTCGTTATTCTTTGACATCTCTACAAAACACAAAAACAGCCACGACAAAAAGTTACAAAAGAGGAAGAAAAAGGAAATAAGTACAGAAACAAGTCAGACAAATAGACAAACAAATACCCAAAGCAGTCCGAACCAAGGACGGATTAGTCAAAAATCTTTTTGTATCAAGATGAGGTGGTTTTCCCCAGAGATCCTCAAGAACAACTACAAAAGCGCGTTCGACATCATCAAGCATCTCCCAAATATAGCGAGACACTCTTACATCCTTCTGCCACTCTAGAGGGAAGGAGGGCTCGTCATTTTCATCAAGAAAAAAGGGGGCGGGCCCCCTCAACAGCTCGAACTCTAAAGAAGTAGTTCTTGAAGTCCTTAAAGGACTCATCATACATCGCAAACATTTTATGGCCCTGGGCGGACCGGAAAGAAACCCAAGAAGCTTTCTTTTTTGAAGAACCGCCAGGCTTGGAAGAAACAAACAAGTAAAGAAACAGAGTCTGGGAAGGTGTTACATCTAGTTCACGGCAGAGAAGTTGAAAAATTTTAATAAAAACCCAGGAATTGGGGTGAAGCTGGGATGGAGCAATATTACACGACCACAACAGGTCGGTTTCAAAAGCAGTAAAAGGAAAAGTAACATTCAACTGGCTGAAAAAGTATTCATAGGCATAGAAGAAGGGACGCTCCCTCTCAATGGAAGTCGGAAAGCAAACCCTCTCATCAGAATCAGGAGCAACAAGCTTGTAATCCCCCTCGCGAGCATTGTTACCACAAATCCTATGACGCTTCCTCAGCTCTGTGCAAAATTTAGCGTCCACAACGGAAACACACAACAAAACAAGGGAGTCCAGCCAATCGGACATCCCCTCGGGAACTCTGGAAGACATCTCTATAATGTTATTGCGAGAAGACATGAGGCCAACTAAATCCTACAAGTAAGAAAAGAAAATGAGGTTACTACAAACATCTCGGACAAAGGGGAAAATAACTCGGTCAATACTTCTGAGGCAATGAAAAGCAAGAAAAGGAAAACCCCAAGACTCAAACCAAAGTCTCGGGGCATCCTTTGGAGGCAGCAATAATGCAAGGTTTCCAGATCACATCCCAAGTATTTCTCAAAAAAGGATTCAAAACAACAAGCGCTTTTCATCAAAGAAAAAACACAGCAAATCATTACAGAGCCTACCAAACAAAACATTCCCAAAGCAACAAAGCATGGGACCATTAAAGACGCAACCTTTTTTTGAAAAAGATCAGATAGGAAGCAATCTCCAAAAGTAAGAAACAGATACAGATCTTCTACCAGTATCAAAAGCAACCAGAAAGCAACAGTAAAATCCCAGAAAGCCTCAACAGAAATTCCAAGAAAAACCACAAGAAGGAAGATAAGAAAAGCATATCACAACAACGAGTAAAAGATCGCAAAAGATCCAAACTTTCAAACATGAAAAACCAGAACTTCACCAAAATTAAAGACAAAGCCACGAAGAAGACGAGAAAAGCTATTACCAACCTGGAAAGAACAAGCGAGCTTCAACAAAAACCAAAGGAGGAAGACGAAATCTGGGAATGCAAACAAGAGCAATGTCGCCGAAGAAATACAAAGACCCCAAGCTCCAACACCAAATGACGCTGCACCGCAAGGAAAACAGAAATGCAAACGAAAAAACAGAGAGTGGAGAGAACTAAGAAAAGAAGTTACGAAAGAGCAAAAGAAGAGAAACCGTTTTCGGGGTTTCAAAATCCAAAGTAAAAGAGCCTAAGGGAAACGGGGCAATTAATGCTCAAAATTAAAAGCATTAAACCCTCGCACGTTCTCAAAAAAAAAAAAAAGCGCCGGTATAAAAGCGCACGTCTTTTAGAGGAAACGTTCTGCATTCAAAGCTGATACAAAGGAATCGACAAAATACTTGAGTTCGGCTTCACCAAAGAAGGACCGAAGTAAAGGACTCGGCCTCAAAAAAGAAGACCGAGCTCAAGCAGGGGCACTGTTCATACCCTGGGTCGAGCTGTCCGACCCGGGATGTTCTACAAGACAAAGCGACCGACCTCTTCGGGTCAGGACAACCCGACCTCTTCTCAAAGAGCTCGGCCAAGTCACAGAAAAGCCCAAACAAAGGGCCCAAATAGAGGAACACGTCCCAAATCCAAGGGCAGCCCAAGCCCATAGAGATAAAGGCGGTCCCCTTGAAAGATGACCTCACTCAAAGATAAGATAAAAGATAAAGATAAGATAAACTAACTTATCTTATCCACAGGAGGCCACATCTCACCATTATAAATACGCTGGAGCACCCAGGTATAACTCATACTCTGATTCTACTCAATACCTACTTAATACCCTTGCTAACTTAAGCATCGGAGTCTCTTGCAGGTACTCCCCACCCTCCGGGGACGAAGGATCAGCACCACCACCAAGTCCAACAAGTCGGACACACCAGCTCCGGCCGCTACACACCTGCCGGACACGTCGGCTCCGACCAGCACAGAAGATCTCATCCGAGATCGACCTACAGTTTCAGGTAACCCTCGGAACAGCAAGTGACATAATTTTACATTTTTTCCAACTATTTTGCAACCAAACTTCATGTTTTTTCCCTTAAACTCTAACATAGTTCTTGTTCTTTATTATTTGATAGCTTCGTCACTATAACAGCTGAGTTCTTTTTCTAATATCCTTTCACATAATTCTTTTATATCATCTGAAAAATATAACATATGTTTTACATATCAGAATTATTCATATATCACATGCTATAAGTATTGTGCATGGAGCAGAAATAAACATAAAGCTAAATATGTATTTTATTACGAAATCGAAAATATAAGTATTTTAGATCTCTTTTTTAAAACTAAAGATTAGTTTGAGCTCTTACTGTTTACTTTAATTAAAGGAAACACAGTTGCATTCTTGGCCATATTTACTTTGCTCTCTGTTATGTGCTTTTTGTCTATACTATCAATAGATTTAAAAAGTCATTGTGGTTACTAGATTCAACATGAAAGAATATATATTTCATGAATGAAAAAAAAATAAAAAGATATACAAACTAGAGTGCTTACATTGTTTCCTCCTTAATTATTTGTACCTAATTAGAATATGTGTTAACTTCATGTAGGCAATGGTTGTTATGCTTTGGCAAGTTTGCCAAGGATCGAAAACTCTATCACGTTTTTATCAGGTGTTGGGTCTGGGTGAATGGAATGGTTGTGTTGGGTGAATGGAATGAAAGGTTATTGGTATAAATATAAACATGTATTATCTTTGTTTTTACAAAACTATGTGCTAGACTCAAAACTACTTATTTTGATGGTTTGTACCTCTCACTATGATGGGATGGGTCCTCTTCACATTATTCGAAAAATGATGCATTTCAGTTTTATCTTTCTTCTTTTTTATTTTTTATTTTTTTGATCTTCGTTGGATGTAATTTTGTGGGAAAAAAAATACAATCTTAATGGATGTTACCAATAACGAGCCTTTTTTCGGGTTGGTGATTCATTGTAGACATCTAAAAACTAATGTACATATGGTGAGCGAAATTGTTACTCATGCTTAAATTGTTGTTCAAAATTGATTGTCCCTGGTGATGGCGCCAAAACCTGGTGCGCAATACCATGGTCCAAACATAACTTTACAACTTCGCACAACTAACCAGCAAGTGTACTGGGTCGTCCAAGTAATATCTTACATGAGTAAGGGTCGATCCCATAGAGATTGTTGGTATGAAGCAAGCTATGGTCATCTTGTGAATCCCAGTCAGGCGGATTCAAATATGATTGGATTAGATAATTAAAAGATAAATAAAATAGGATAGAAATACTTATGTAAATTAATGGTGGGAATTTCAGATAAGCGTATGGAGATGCTTGTCCCTTTTGAATCTCTGCTTTCCTACTGCTTTCATCCAATTTTATCACTCCCTTCTATGGCAAGCTGTATGTAGGGCATCACCGTTGTCAATGGCTACATCCCATCCTCTCAGTAAAAATGGTCCAAATGCTCTGTCACAGCACGGCTAATCATCTGTCGGTTCTCAATCAAGCTGGAGTAGAATTCCCTAATTCTTTTGCGTCTGTCACTAACGCCCAGCCTTTAGGAGTTTGAAGCTCGTAAGAGTCATTCAATCCCGGAATCCTACTCAGAATACCACAGACAAGGTTAGACTTTCCGGATTCCCATGAATGTCGCCATC
Organism: Arachis stenosperma; assembly: GCF_014773155.1. Taxonomy (NCBI): domain Eukaryota; kingdom Viridiplantae; phylum Streptophyta; class Magnoliopsida; order Fabales; family Fabaceae; genus Arachis; species Arachis stenosperma. The sequence continues at coordinate 135,311,786 of NC_080379.1, forward strand.
AATTCTAGCTTATACCACGAAGATTCTGATTAAGTAATCCAATAGATATGCGCCCGGCCTAAGGTAGAACGGAAGTGGTTGTCAGTCACGTGCGTTCATAGGTGAGAATGATGATGAGTGTCACGGATCATCACATTCATCAAGTTGAAGTGCAACGAATATCTTAGAACAGGAATAAATCGAATTGGATAGAAAATACTAGTAATTGCATTGAAACTTGAGGTACATTAGAGCTCCACACCCTTAATCTATGGTGTGTAGACACTCCACCGTTGAAAATACATAAGTGAAAGGTCCAGGCATGACCGAATGGCCAGCCCCCATAACGTGATCAATAGTCTCCTTAGATGAATAATAAGATAAAACTGAGACCAACGATGTCTAATACACTAGTAAATTATCCTATTTATACTAGACTAGCTACTAGGGTTTACAAGAGTAAGTAATTGATGCATAAATCCACTTCCAGGGCCCACTTGGTGTATGTTTGGGCTGAGATTGATCTATCCACGAGCTGAGGCTTCTCTTGGAGTTGAACGCCAAGTTGTAACGTGTTTTGGGCGTTCAACTCCGGTTCGTGACGTGTTTCTGGCGTTTGACTCCAGACAGCAACATAAAACTGGCGTTGAGCGCCCGTTTACGTCGTCAAATAACGAATAAAGTATGGACTATTATATATTGCTGGAAAGCTCTGGATGTCTAATTTCCAACACCATTGAGAGCGCACCATTTGGAGTTCTGTAGCTCCAGAAAATCCATTTCGAGTGCAGGGAGGTCTGATTCCAACAGCATCAGCAGTGCTTTGTCAGCCTCCTATCAGAGTTTTGCTCAGGTCCCTCAATTTCAGCCAGAAAATACCTGAAATCATAGAAAAACACACAAACTTATAGTAAAGTCCAGAAATATTAATTTAGCATAAAAACTAATGAAAACATCCCTAAAAGTAACTAGATTATATTAAAACTACTTAAAAACAATGCCAAAAAAGCGTATAAATTATCCGCTCATCACAACACCAAACTTAAATTGTTGCTTGTCCCCAAGCAACTAAAAATCAATTAGGATAAAAAGAAGAGAATATACTATAAATTCCAAAATATCAATGAATATTAATTCTAATTAGATGAGCGGGACTTGTAGCTTTTTGCTTCTAAACAGTTTTGGCATCTCACTTTTTCCTTTGAAGTTTAGAATGATTGGCTTCTCTTGGAAGTTAGAATTTCGGATAGTGTTATTGATTCTCCTAGTTAAATATGTTGATTCTTGAACACAGCTACTTTTACGAGTCTTAGCCGTGGCCCTAAGCATTTTGTCTTCCAGTATTACCACCGGATACATAAATGCCACAGACACATAACTGGGTGAACCTTTTCAGATTGTGACTTAGCTTTGCTAGAGTCCCCAGTTAGAGGTGTCTAGATCTCTTAAGCACACTCTTTTTGCTTTGGATCACGACTTTAACCACTCAGTCTCAAGCTTTTCACTTGGACCTGCATGCCACAAGCACATAGTTAGGGACAGCTTGATTTAGCCGCTTAGGCCTGGATTTCATTACCTTGTGCCCTCCTATCCATTGATGCTCAAAGCCTTGGATCCTTTTTACCCTTGCCTTTTGGTTTTAAGGGCTATTGGCTTTTTCTGCTTGCTTTTTCTTTTTCTTTCTATAATTTTTTTTCGCCACTTTTTTTTTCGCAAGCCTTTTGCTTTTTCACTGCTTTTTCTTGCTTCAAGAATCAATTTCATGATTTTTTAGATTGTCAATAACATTTCTCTTTGTTCATCATTATTTCAAGAGCCAACAATTTTAACATTCATAAACAACAAGATCAAAAATATGCACTGTTCAAGCATTCATTCAGAAAACAAAGAGTATTGTCACCACATCAATATAATTAAACTAAATTCAAGGATAATTTTGAAACTCATGTACTTCTTGTTCTTTTGAATTAGAAACATTTTTCATTTGAGAGAGGTGAAGGAGTTATGGAATTATTTATAGCTTTAAGACATAGTTACTAAACATTAATGATCATGAAGTAGAGACACAAAACATAAATAGACATGAAGCATAAAAATCGAAAAACAGATAAATAAGAACAAGGAATGAGTCCACCTTAGTGGCGTTTTCTTCTTGAAGGACCAACAATGTCCTTAAGCTCTTCTATGTCCCTTCCTTGCCTTTGTTGCTCCTCCCTCATTGCTCTTTGATCTTCTCTTATTTCATGGAGAATGATGGAGTGCTCTTGATGTTCCACCCTTAATTGATTCACATTGTAACTCAAATCTTCTAAGGAAGTGTTGAGTTGTTTCCAATAGTTGTTGGGAGGAAAGTGCATCCCTTGAGGCATCTCCGGGATTTTTTGGTGATGAGCTTCCTCATGTGTCTCTTGGGCTCCATGAGTGGGCTCTCTTATTTGCTCCATCCTTTTCTTAGTGATGGGCTTATCCTCCTCAATGAGGATGTCTCCTTCTATGATAACTCCAGCTGAGTAACATAGATGGCAAAAAAGATGAGGAAAAGTTAGCCTTGCCAAAGTAGAGGAATTATCGGCTATTTTGTAGAATTCATGGGAGATGACTTCATGAACTTCTACTTTCTCTCCAATCATGATACTATGGATCATGATGGCCCGATCCACAGTGACTTCAGATCGGTTGCTAGTGGGGATGATGGAGCGTTGAATGAACTCCAACCATCCTCTAGCCACAGGCCTGAGGTCCAGTCTTCTTAGTTGAACCGGCTTGCCTTTGGAGTCTCTTTTCTATTGAGCTCCTTCCACACATATGTCCATAAGGACTTGGTCCAACCTTTGATTAAAGTTGACCCTTCTAGTGTAGGGGCGTGCATCTCCTTGTATCATGGGTAAGTTAAATGCCAACCTTACACTTTCTGGACTAAAATATAAGTATTTCTCCCGAACCATTGTAAGATAATTCTTTGGATTCGGGTTCTTACTTTGATCATAGTTCCTAGTGATCCATGCATTGGCATAGAATTCTTGAACTATTAAGATTCCGACTTGTTGCATAGGATTGGTTAGGACTTCCCAACCTCTTCTTCGGATTTCATGTCGGATCTCCGGATACTCATTTTTCTTGAGCTTGAAAGGGACCTTAGGGATCACCTTCTTCTTGGCCACAACATCATAGAAGTGGTCTTGATGGGCTTTAGAGATGAATCTTTCCATCTCCCATGACTCGGAGGTGGAAGCTTTTGTCTTCCCTTTTCCTTTTCTAGAGGTTTCTTCGGCCTTGGGTGCCATCAATGGTTATGGAAAAACAAAAAGCTTATGCTTTTACCATACCAAACATAAAATATTGCTCGCCCTCGAGCAAGAGAAGAAAGAAAAGAAGAAGAAGAAGAAGAAAATATGGAGGAGAGGGGGAGAGGTGTATTCGGCCAAGAAGGAGAAGAGAAGTTTGTGTTGTGTGAAAATTAAGTAGAATGGAGGGGTATATATAGGGAGGGGGGAGAGGGTAGGTTCGACCATTTTGGGTGGGTTTGGGTGGGAAAGATTTTTGAATTTTGAAGGTAGGTGGGGTTTATGGGGAAGAGTGGATGGATGTGAGTGGTGAAGGGGATAATTGGGAAGAGAGATTGAGGTGATTGGTGAAGGGTTTTGGGGAAGAGTGTTTATTGGAAAGAGAGAATGAATGTTGAGAAGAGGGGAGAATATGTTAGGTGGGGATCCTGTGGGGTCCACGGATCCTGAGATGATCCTGTGGGGTCCACAGATCTTGAGGTGTCAAGGATTTACATCCCTGCACTAATTAGGCATGTAAAATGCCTTAGCATACCATTCTGGCGTTTAAACGCCAAAGTGATGCACGTTCTGGGCATTCAACGCCCATGTATAGCATATTTCTGGCGTTGAACGCCAGTTCTATGCTTGTTACTGGCGTTCAGCGCCAGCTTTCCTCAGGGCACATTCCTGGCGTCCAAACGCCAGGATGTTGCTTGTTTCCGGCGTTCAGCGCCAGATCCATGCTCTGTTCTGGCGTTGAACGCCAGCCAGATGCACCTTACTGGCGTTTAAACGCCAGTAAGTCCTTCCTCCAGGGTGTGATTTTTCCTCTGCTGTTTTTTATTCTGTTTTTAATTTTAATATTTTTTTCGTGACTCCTCATGATCATGAACCTACTAAAACACAAAATAACAATAAAATAAAAAATAAAATTAGATAAAAAAAATTGGGTTACCTCCCAACAAGCGCTCTTTTAATGTCACTAGCTTGATAGTGGGCTCTCATGGAGCCTTAGAGAAGTTCAGAGCATGATGAAGGTTTCCCAACACCAAACTTAGATTTTGAATGTGGGGTCTTCTCAACACCAAACTTATAGTTTGGTTGTGGCCTCCCAACACCAAACTTAGAGTTTGATTGTGGGGTCTTTTTTTGACTCTGTACTGAGAGAAGCTCTGCATGCTTACTCTCTTTTGTTACAGAGGGATGGCTTTATGCCTTAAACATAAGGTAGTCCCCATTCAATTGAAGGACTAATTCACCTCTGTTAACATCTATTACAGCACCTGCTGTAGCTAGGAAAGGTCTTCCAAGGATGATGCATTCATCCTCTTCCTTCCTAGTGTCTAAGATTATGAAATCAGCAGGGATGTAAAGGCCTTCAACTTTTACTAACATGTCCTCTACTAATCCATAAGCTTGTCTTACTGACTTGTCTGCCATTTGTAATGAGAATAAGGCAGGCTGCACCTCAATGATTCCTAGTTTCTCCATTACAGAGAGTGGCATAAGATTTATCCCTGACCCCAGGTCACACAGAGCCTTGTTAAAGGTCATGGTGCCTATGGTACAGGGTATTGAGAATTTGCCAGGATCTTGTCTCTTTTGAGGTAAAATTTTCTGAACCCATGTATCTAGTTCACTAATGAGCAAGGGAGGTTCACCTTCCCAAGTCTCATTACCAAACAACTTGGCATTCAGCTTCATGATGGCTCCTAAATATTGAGCAACTTGCTCTCCAGTCATATCTTCATCCTCTTCTGAGGAAGAATAGTCTTCAGAGCTCATAAATGGCAGAAAGAGATTTAGTGGAATCTCTATGGTCTCTATATGAGCCTCAGATTCCTTTAAGTCTTCACTAGGGAACTCCTTCTTGCTTGAGAGACGTCCCAGGAGGTCTTCCTCACTAGGATTTTCATCCTTCTCCTCCCTTGTGCATTTGGCCATATTGATTACATTAATGGCCTTGCACTCTCCTCTTGGATTTTCTTCTGTATTGCTTGGGAGAGTATTGGGAGGAGTTTCAGTGACTTTCTTACTCAACTGGCCCACTTATGCCTCCAAATTTCTGATGGAGGACCTTGTTTCACTCATGAAACTTAGAGTAGCCTTAGATAGATCAGAGACTAAATTTGCTAAATTAGAAGGGCTCTGCTCAGAATTCTCTGTCTGTTGCTGAGAAGATGATGGAAAAGGCTTGTTATTGCTGAGCCTGTTTCTTCCACCATTATTAAAGCCTTGTTGAGGCTTTTGTTGATCCTTCCATGAGAAATTTGGATGATTTCTCCATGATGAATTATAGGTGTTTCCATAAGGTTCACCCATGTAATTTACCACTACTATTGCAGGGTTCTCAGGATCATAAGCTTCTTCAGAAGCTGCCTCTTTAGTACTGTTGGATGCATTTTGCCATCCATTCAGACTTTGAGAGATCATGTTGACTTGCTGAGTCAACACTTTGTTCTGAGCCAATATGGCATTCAGAGCATTAATTTCAAGAACTCCCTTCCTCTGAGGCGTCCCATTATTCATGGAATTCCTCTCAGATGTGTACATGAATTGGTTATTTGCAACCATGTCAATAAGTTCTTGAGCTTCTGCAGGCGTTTTCTTTAGGTGAATGGATCCACCTGCAGAATGGTCCAATGACATCTTGGAAAACTCAGATAGACCATAATAGAATATATCTAATATGGTCCATTCTGAAAACATGTCAGAAGGACACTTTTTGGTCATCTGCTTGTATCTTTCCCAAGCTTCATAGAGGGATTCACCATCTTTTTGCTTGAAGGTCTGAACATCCACTCTAAGCTTGCTCAACTTTTGAGGAGGAAAGAATTTATCCAAGAAGGCCGTGACCAGCTTATCCCAGGAGTCCAGGCTATCTTTAGGTTGTGAGTCCAACCATGTTCTAACTCTGTCTCTTACAGCAAAAGGGAAAAGCATGAGCCTGTAGACTTCAGGATCTACTCCATTCGTCTTTACAGTCTCACAAATTTGCAAGAACTCAGTTAAAAACTGATAAGGATCTTCAGAGGGAAGTTCATGAAACTTGCAGTTCTGTTGCATTAGAGCAACTAATTGAGGTTTCAGCTCAAAATTATTTACTCCAATGGCAGGAATGGAGATGCTTCTTCCATCAAATTTGGACGTTGGTTTTGTGAAGTCACCAAGCATCCTCCTTGCATTATCGTTGTTGGGTTCGGCTGCCATCTCCTTCTCTTGTTCGAAAATTTCAGAAAGGTTGTCTCTGGATTGTTGTAATTTAGCTTCTCTTAATTTCCTCTTCAGAGTCCTTTCAGGTTCAGGATCAGCTTCAACAAGAATGCCTTTTTCCTTGTTCCTGCTCATATAGGGAAGAAGAGAACAAGAAAAGAAAGAGAAATCCTCTATGTCACAGTATAGAGATTCCTTTATGTTAGTAGAAGAAGAAAGGGAATATGAGTGAAGAAGAGTAAATAGGTAGGGGCAGTGTTTGAGATGAAGAGAGGTGAAGAGAAGTGTTAGTAAATAAATAAATAAATAGAAAAAGAGAAAGGATAGAGAATTTCGAAAATAATTTTGAAAAAGTAGTTATTGATTTTCGAAAATTAAAGATAAGATATAATTAAAATTAAAATTTAAAACAATTAGTTAATTTAAAAAGAATTTTGAAAAAGGGATGAGATATTTTCGAAAATTAGAGAGGGAAAAGTAGTTAGGTGGTTTTGAAAAAGATAATAAACAAACAAAATGTCAAATAGTTAGTTGAAAAAGATATTAAAATCAAATTTGAAAAGATAAGAAGATAAGAAGTTAGATAATATATTTTGAAATCAAATTTTTGAAAAGATAAAATTTTGAAAAAGATATGATAAAAAGATAAGATGAGAAAGATTTAAATTTTTAAAATTAAAATTAATTACTTAACTAACAAGAAACTAAAAGATATGATTTTAGAATTTAAAGATTGAACCTTTCTTAACAAGAAAGTAACAAACTTCAAATTTTTGAATAAATCACATTAATTGTTAATGTAATTTCTAAATTTTGAAATAAAATTAAGAAAAAAGATTTTTGAAAAAATATTTTGAAATTTTTGAAATTAATAAGATAAAAATGAAAAAGATTTAATTTAAAAAAGTTTTGAAAAGATAAGATTTTTAAAATTGAAAATTTGACTTGACTTGTAAGAAACAACTAATTTTTAAAATTTTTTTGACCAAGTCAACCCAAAATTTCGAAAATTTGGAGAGAAATAAGGAAAAGATATTTTTTTGATTTTTTGAATTTTTGATGATGAGAGAGAAAAACATTAACATGACCCAAAACATGAAAATTTTGGATCAAAACACATGATGCGTGCAAGAACACTATGAATGTCAAGATGAACACCAAGAACACTTTGAAGATCATGATGAACATCAAGAACATATTTTTGAAAAATTTTTGATGCAAAGAAAACATGCAAGACACCAAACTTAGAAATCTTTAATGCTTAGAAAATATGAATGCAATGATGCACATGAAAAACAACAAAAGACACAAAACAAGAAATCATCAAGATCAAACAAGAAGACTTACCAAGAACAACTTGAAGATCATGAAGAACACTATGAATGCATGGAATTTTCGAAAAAATAATGCATAAATTTTAAGAACATGCAATTGACACCAATCTTAAAAATTGACTCAAGACTCAAACAAGAACACAAAATATTTTTGGTTTTTATGATTTTATGATTTTTTTGTATTTTTATTATTATTTTTTTTTGAAAATGTTTTTTTTTTAAAAAAAATGAAAATAAAGAAAAATTTTGAAAAATTTTTGAAAACTTTTTGAAAAGAAAATTACCTAATCTGAGCAACAAGATGAACCGTTAGTTGTCCAAACTCGAACAATTCCCGGCAATGGCGCCAAAAACTTGGTGAGTGGTGCGCGAAATTGTGATCACTACACAACTTTGCACAACTAACCAGCAAGTGCACTGGGTCGTCCAAGTAATACCTTACGTGAGTAAGGGTCGATCCCACGGAGATTGTTGGTATGAAGCAAGCTATGGTCACCTTGTAAATCTCAGTCAGGCAGACTCAAATGGGTATAGATGATGAATAAAGCATAAAGATAAAGATAGAGATACTTATGTATATCATTGGTGAGAGCTTCAGATAAGCGTATGAAGATGCCTTCCCTTCCGTCTCTCTGCTTTCCTACTGTCTTCATCCAATCCTTCTTACTCCTTTCCATGGCAAGCTTATGCAAGGGTTTCACCGTTGTCAGTGGCTACCTCCCATCCTCTCAGTGAAAATGTTCCTATGCTCTATCACAGCATATGGCTAATCAGCTGTCGGTTCTCGGTCAGGCCGGAATAGAATCCAGCGATTCTTTTGCGTCTGTCACTAACGCCCCGCCTGCTAGGAGTTTGAAGCACGTCACAGTCATTCAATCATTGAATCCTACTCAGAATACCACAGACAAGGTTAGACCTTCCGGATTCTCTTGAATGCCGCCATCAGTTCTCGCCTATACCACGAAGACTTTGATCTCACGGAATGGCTGGCTCGTTTGTCAGGCGAGCACTCGGTTGTCAGGCGATCAACCATGCATCGTGTATCAGGAATCCAAGAGATAAACACTAGAGCCTCATATGCTTGTAGAACGAGAGTGGTTGTCAGTCACCTTGTTCATAGGTGAGAATGGTGATGAGTGTCACGGATCATCACATTCATCAAGTTGAAGAACAAGTGATATCTTGGAATAAGAACAAGCAGAATTGAATAGAAGAACAATAGTAATTGCATTAATACTCGAGGTACAGCAGAGCTCCACACCTTAATCTATGGTGTGTAGAAACTCCACCATTGAAAATACATAAGAACAAGAGTGATCATTGGTTTTGGCCCCAGAGAGGGAACCAGAAGAACCAAGATGAAAATACAATAGTCAAAGGTCCTATATATAGAGAACTAGTAGTCTAGGGTGTACAGAGATAAGTAAATGACATAAAAATCCACTTCCGGGCCCACTTGGTGTGTGCTTGGGCTGAGCAATGAAGCATTTTCGTGTAGAGACTCTTCTTGGAGTTAAACGCCAGCTTTTATGCCAGTTTGGGCGTTTAACTCCCAATTAGGTGCCAGTTCCGGCGTTTAACGCTGGGAATTCTGAGGGTGACTTTGAACGCCGGTTTGGGCCATCAAATCTTAGGCAAAGTATGGACTATCATATATGGCTGGAAAGCCCAGGATGTCTACTTTCCAACGCCGTTGAGAGCGCGCCAATTGGGCTTCTGTAGCTCCAGAAAATCCACTTCGAGTGTAGGGAGGTCAGAATCCAATAGCATCTGCAGTCCTTTTCAGTCTCTGGATCAGATTTTTGCTCAGGTCCCTCAATTTCAGCCAGAAAATACCTGAAATCACAGAAAAACACACAAACTCATAGTAAAGTCCAGAAAAGTGAATTTTAACTAAAAACTAATAAAAATATACTAAAAACTAACTAGATCATACTAAAAACATACTAAAAACAATGCCAAAAAGCGTATAAATTATCCGCTCATCACAACACCAAACTTAAATTGTTGCTTGTCCTCAAGCAACTGAAAATCAAATAAGATAAAAAGAAGAGAATATACTATAGACTCCAAATTATCAATGAAACTTAGCTCCAAATTAGATGAGCGGGACTAGTAGCTTTTTGCCTCCGAACAGTTTTGGCATCTCACTCTATCCTTTGAAATTCAGAATGATTGGCTTCTTTAGGAACTCAGAATCCAGATAGTGTTATTGATTCTCCTAGTTAAGTATGATGATTCTTGAACACACTCTTTTTTGCCTTGGATCACAACTTTATTTCATTCTTTTTCTTTCTTTTTCTTTTTCTCCCTTTTTTTCGTTTTTTTTTTTCGCTGCTTTTTCTTGCTTCAAGAATCATTTTTATGATTTTTCAGATCCTCAGTAACATGTCTCCTTTTTCATCATTCTTTCAAGAGCCAACAATTTTAACATTCATGAACAACAAATTCAAAAGACATATGCACTGTTCAAGCATACATTCAGAAAACAAAAAGTATTGTCACCACATCAAACTAATTAAGCTAGTTTTAAAGATGAATTTGAAATCCTGTACTTCTTGTTCTTTTGTGATTAAAAACAGTTTTCATTTAAGAAAGGTGATGGATTCATAGGACATTCATAACTTTAAGGCATAGACACTAAGACACTAATGATCACAAGACACAAACATAGATAAACATAAGCATGAAAATTTCGAAAAACAGAAAAACAAAGAACAAAGAAATTAAAGAACGGGTCCACCTTAGTGATGGCGGCTTGTTCTTCCTCTTGAAGATCCTATGGAGTGCTTGAGCTCCTCAATGTCTCTTCCTTGTCTTTGTTGCTCCTCTCTCATGATTCTTTGATCTTCTCTAATTTCATGGAGGAGAATGGAGTGTTCTTGGTGCTCCACCCTTAGTTGTCCCATGTTGGAACTCAATTCTCCTAGGGAGGTGTTGATTTGCTCCCAATAGTTTTGTGGAGGAAAGTGCATCCCTTGAGGCATCTTAGGGACTTTATGAGGAGGAGGATCTCTTGTTTGCTCCATCCTTTTCTTAGTGATGAGCTTGAGGTCATGCCTTCTCAGTTAAACCGGCTTCCCTCTTGAGTTTCTCTTCCATTGAGCGCCCTCTTCACAAATGTCTGTGAAGACTTGGTCCAACCTTTGATCAAAGTTGACCCTTTTTGAGTTTGAAAGGGACCTCATGGATCACCTTCTTCAAGGCCACAGCTTCATAGAAGTGGTCTTGATGCACCCTTGAGATGAATCTCTCCATCTCCCATGACTCGGAGGTGGAAGCTTTTGCCATCCCTTTCCTCTTTCTAGAGGTTTCTTCGGCCTTGGATGCCATAAATGGTTATGGAAAAACGAAAAGCAACGCTTTTACCACACCAAACTTAAAAGTTTTGCTCGTCCTCGAGCAAAAGAAGAAAGAAGAGAGTAGAAGAAGAAGAAATGGAGGAGATGGAGGTGGCTTGTGGTTCGGCCAAAAGGGGGGAACAAGTGGTTTGATTATGAATGGTGAGGTAGGTGAAGAGAGGGGTAGGGTTCGGTCATGTAAGGGTGGGTTTGGGAGGGAAAGTGGTTTGAAGTGATTGGTGAATGGGTGAAGAAGAAGAGAGAGGGTGGTGGGGTAGGTGGGGATCCTGTGGGGTCCACAGATCCTGAGGTGTCAAGGAAAAGTCATCCCTGCACCAAGTGGCATTCAAAATCACGTTTTGAGCCATTTCTGGCGTTAAACGCCGAGCTGGTGCCCCTTTCTGGCGTTTAACGCCAGGTTCTTGCCCTTTTCTGGCGTTTAACGCCAGTCTGGTGCCCTTTTCTGGCGTTAAACGCCCAGAATGGTGCTAGACTGGGCGTTAAACGCCCAACTGCTAGCCTTACTGGCGTTTAAACGCCAGTAGGTTCTTCCTCCAGGGTGTGCTGTTTTTCTTCCTGTTTTTCATTCTGTTTTTGCTTTTTCAATTGATTTTGTGACTTCTTATGATCATCAACCTACAAAAAACATAAAATAACAAAAGAAAATAGATAAAATATAACATTGGGTTGCCTCCCAACAAGCGCTTCTTTAATGTCAGTAGCTTGACAAAGGGCTCTCATGGAGCCTCATATTTTCTCAGAGCAATGTTGGAACCTCCCAACACCAAACTTAGAGTTTGAATGTGGGGGTTCAACACCAAACTTAGAGTTTGGTTGTGGCCTCCCAACACCAAACTTAGAGTTTGACTGTGGGGGCTCTGCTTGACTCTGAGTTGAGAGAAGCTCTTCATGCTTCCTCTCCATGGTGACAGAGGGATATCCTTGAGCCTTGAACACAAAGGATTCTTCATTCACTTGAATGATCAGTTCACCTCTATCAACATCAATCACAGCCTTGGCTGTGGCTCGGAAGGGTCTGCCAAGGATGATGGTTTCATCCATGCACTTCCCAGTCTCTAGGACTATGAAATCAGCAGGGATGTAATGGTCTTCAATCTTCACCAAAACATCCTCTACAAGTCCATAAGCTTGTTTTCTTGAGTTGTCTGCCATCTCTAGTGAGACTCTTGCAGCTTGTACCTCAAAGATCCTTAGCTTCTCCATTACAGAGAGAGGCATGAGGTTTACACTTGACCCTAAGTCACACAGAGCCTTCTTGAAGGTCATGGTGCCTATGGTACAAGGTATGAAAAACTTCCCAGGATCTTGTCTCTTTTGAGGTAATTTCTGCCTAGACAAGTCATCCAGCTCTTTGGTGAGCAAAGGGGGTTCATCCTCCCAAGTCTCATTTCCAAATAACTTGTCATTTAGCTTCATGATTGCTCCAAGGTATTTAGCAACTTGCTCTTCAGTGACATACTCATCCTCTTCAGAGGAAGAATACTCATCAGAGCTCATGAAAGGCAGAAGTAAGTCCAATGGAATCTCTATGGTCTCATTTTGAGCCTCAGATTCCCATGGTTCCTCATTAGGGAACTCACTGGAGGTTAGTGCACGCCCATTGAGGTCTTCCTCAGTGGCGTTCACTTCCTCTCCCTCCTCTCCAAATTCGGCCATGTTGATGGCCTTGCACTCTCCTTTTGGGTTTTCTTCTGTATTGCTTAGGAGAGTACTAGGAGGGAGTTCAGTAACTTTCTTGCTCAGCTGTCCCACTTGTGCCTCCAAATTCCTAACAGAGGATCTTGTTTCAGTCATGAAACTTTGAGTGGTTTTGATTAGATCAGAGACCATGGTTGCTAAGTCAGAGGGGTTCTGCTTAGAACTCTCTGTCTGTTGCTGAGAAGATGATGGAAACGGCTTGCCATTGCTAAACCTGTTTCTTCCACCATTATTGTTGAAACCTTGTTGAGGTCTCTCTTGATTCTTCCATGAGAAATTTGGGTGATTTCTCCATGAAGAATTGTAGGTGTTTCCATAGGGTTCTCCTAGGTAATTCACCTCTTCCATTGAAGGGTTCTCAGGATCATAAGCTTCTTCTTCAGATAAAGCATCCTTAGTACTGCTTGGTGCATTTTGCATTCCAGACAGACTTTGAGAAATCAAATTGACTTGTTGAGTCAATATCTTGTTCTGAGCCAGAATGGCATTCAGAGTATCAATCTCAAGAACTCCTTTCTTCTGACTTGTCCCATTGTTCACAGGATTCCTTTCAGAAGTGTACATGAATTGGTTATTTGCAACCATTTCAATTAGCTCTTGAGCTTCTGTAGGCGTCTTCTTCAGATGAAGAGATCCTCCAGCAGAGCTATCCAAAGACATCTTGGATAGTTCAGACAGACCATCATAGAAAATACCTATGATGCTCCATTCAGAAAGCATGTCAGATGGACATTTTCTGATCAATTGTTTGTATCTTTCCCAAGCTTCATAGAGGGATTCTCCTTCCTTCTGTCTGAAGGTTTGGACTTCTACTCTAAGCTTACTCAATTTTTGAGGTGGAAAGAACTTTGCCAAGAAGGCATTGACTAGCTTTTCCCATGAGTCTAGGCTTTCTTTAGGTTGTGAGTCCAACCATGTCCTAGCTCTGTCTCTTACAGCAAAAGGGAATAGCATAAGTCTGTAGGCCTCAGGGTCAACCCCATTAGTCTTGACAGTGTCGCAGATTTGCAAGAATTCAGCTAAGAACTGATGAGGATCTTCCAATGGAAGTCCATGGAACTTGCAATTCTGTTGCATTAGAGAAACTAATTGAGGCTTAAGCTCAAAGTTGTTTGCTCCAATGGCAAGGATAGAGATGCTTCTCCCATAGAAATCGGGAGTAGGTGCAGTAAAGTCACCCAGCACCTTCCTTGCATTGTTGTTGTTTTCGGCTGCCATGTGTTCTTCTTCTTTGAAGAATTCGGTTAGGTCCTCTACAGAGAATTGTGCCTTAGCTTCTCTTAGCTTTCGCTTTAAGGTCCTTTCAGGTTCAGGGTCAGCTTCAACAAGAATGCCTTTGTCTTTGTTCCTGCTCATATGAAAGAGAAGAGAACAAGAAAGTGTAGAATCCTCTATGTCACAGTATAGAGATTCCTTGAGGTGTCAGAGGAACAGAAAAATAGAAAGAAGAGGTAGAAGAATTCGAACTTAAATTAGATAGAGTTCGAATTGTGCATTGAGAAGGAGTGGTACTCCATAAATAGAAGGATGTGGGAAGAGAGGAAGAAATTTTCGAAAATCAAGTGAAATAATTTGAAAACATTTTTAAAAAAAAATTAATTAATTTTCGAAAATCAAGAGTGAGAAAGAGATCAAGTAATTTTTTGGAAAAGATTTTTGAAATTAGAAATCAAAAAGATATGATTTGAAAACTATTTTGAAAAAGATGTGATTAAAAAGATATGATTGAAAAGTTATGGTTTTAAAAAGATATGATTGAAAAGATATGATTTGAAAACAATTTTAAAAAGATTTGATTTTAAAAATTAATGACTTGCCTAACAAGAAAAGATATGATTCAAACATTAAACCTTTCTCAACAGAAAAGGAAACATACTTAAAATGTTCAATCAAATCATTAATTGTTAGTAAGTATCTTTGAAAAAGGAAAGAAATTGATTTTGAAAACATTTGATTGAAAAGATATGATTTGAAAAAGATTTGATTTTGAAAAACTTTGAAAACTTAAAAAAAATTGATTTTGAAAACAAAATCCTCCCCCTTGTGCCATCCTGGCGTTAAACGCCCAGAATGGTATCCATTCTGGCGTTTAACGCCCAAAATGCTACCTTTTTGGGCGTTAAACGCCCAACCAGGTACCCTGGCTGGCGTTTAAACGCCAGTCTGTCCTTCTTCAATGGGCGTTTTGAACGCCTAGCTTTTTCTGTGTAATTCCCCTGTTGTATGTTCTGAATCTTCAATGCTCTGTATTATTGACTTGAAAAGACACAAATTAAAAATATTTTTGGATTTTTAATAATGAGGAATAATCAAAATGCAACTAAAATCAAATAACAATGCATGCAAGACACCAAACTTAGCAGTTTGTATACTACTGACACTAACAACATGAGAATGCATATGAGACACATAAACACTCAAGTCAATAGAATTCAAAGATCAGAACAATGAAATCATCAAGAACAACTTGAAGATCAATGAAGACACATGCATGAATGTAATAAGAACAGAAACATGCAATATTTTTGGATTTTTATGATTTTGTAAATTTTTTTTTTGGATTTTTCGAAAATTAAGTGGAAAAGAAAACAAAGGTATCAAAATTCTTAATGAGAATTCCAGGAATCATGCAATGTTAGTCTAAAGCTTTAGTCTAAAGGAATTAGACATAGCTAGCCAAGCTTCAGCAGGACATTGCATTCAAGAGCTAAATTGATGAGGATCAATCAGCTTTGGTGATGATAAAAAACATCACCTTGAAACACTAGAATTCATTCTTAAGAACTCTGAAAAAAAAATACCTAATCTAAGCAACAAGATGAACCGTCAGTTGTCCATACTCGAACAATCCCCGGCAACGGCGCCAAAAACTTGGTGCGCGAAATTGTGATCACTACACAACTTTGCACAACTAACCAGCAAGTGCACTGGGTCGTCCAAGTAATACCTTACGTGAGTAAGGGTCGATCCCACGGAGATTGTTGGTATGAAGCAAGCTATGGTCACCTTGTAAATCTCAGTCAGGCAGACTCAAATGGGTATAGATGATGAATAAAGCATAAAGATAAAGATAGAGATACTTATGTATATCATTGGTGAGAGCTTCAGATAAGCGTATGAAGATGCCTTCCCTTCCGTCTCTCTACTTTCCTACTGTCTTCATCCAATCCTTCTTACTCCTTTCCATGGCAAGCTTATGCAAGGGTTTCACCGTTGTCAGTGGCTACCTCCCATCCTCTCAGTGAAAATATTCCTATGCTCTGTCACAGCATATGGCTAATCAGCTGTCGGTTCTCGGTCAGGCCGGAATAGAATCCAGCGATTCTTTTGCGTCTGTCACTGACGCCCCGCCTGCTAGGAGTTTGAAGCACGTCACAGTCATTCAATCATTGAATCCTACTCAGAATACCACAGACAAGGTTAGACCTTCCGGATTCTCTTGAATGCCGCCATCAGTTCTCGCCTATACCACGAAGACTCTGATCTCACAGAATGGCTGGCTCGTTTGTCAGGCGAGCACTCGGTTGTCAGGCGATCAACCATGCATCGTGTATCAGGAATCCAAGAGATAAACACTAGAGCCTCATATGCTTGTAGAACAAGAGTGGTTGTCAGTCACCTTGTTCATAGGTGAGAATGGTGATGAGTGTCACGGATCATCACATTCATCAAGTTGAAGAACAAGTGATATCTTGGAATAAGAACAAGCAGAATTGAATAGAAGAATAATAGTAATTGCATTAATACTCGAGGTACAGCAGAGCTCCACACCTTAATCTATGGTGTGTAGAAACTCCACCGTTGAAAATACATAAGAACAAGAGTGATCATTGGTTTCGGCCCCAGAGAGGGAACCAGAAGAACCAAGATGAAAATACAATAGTCAAAGGTCCTATATATAGAGAACTAGTGGTCTAGGGTGTACAGAGATAAGTAAATGACATAAAAATCCACTTCCGGGCCCACTTGGTGTGTGCTTGAGCTGAGCAATGAAGCATTTTCGTGTAGAGACTCTTCTTGGAGTTAAACGCCAGCTTTTATGCCAGTTTGGGCGTTTAACTCCCAATTAGGTGCCAGTTCCGGCGTTTAACGCTGGGAATTCTGAGGGTGACTTTGAACGCCGGTTTGGGCCATCAAATCTTGAGCAAAGTATGGACTATCATATATTGCTGGAAAGCCCAGGATGTCTACTTTCCAACGCCGTTGAGAGCGCGCCAATTGGGCTTCTGTAGCTCCAGAAAATCTACTTCGAGTGTAGGGAGGTCAGAATCCAACAGCATCTGCAGTCCTTTTCAGTCTCTGGATCAGATTTTTGCTCAGGTCCCTCAATTTCAGCCAAAAAATACCTGAAATCACAGAAAAACACACAAACTCATAGTAAAGTCCAGAAAAGTGAATTTTAACTAAAAACTAACTAGATCATACTAAAAACAATGCCAAAAAGCGTATAAATTATCCGCTCATCAGTGAGCGAAATTGTTACTCATGCTTAAATTGTTGTTCGAAATTGATTGTCCCTGGTGATGGCGCCAAAACCTGGTGCGCAATACCATGGTCCAAACATAACTTCACAACTTCGCACAACTAACCAGCAAGTGTACTAGGTCGTCCAAGTAATACCTTACGTGAGTAAGGGTCGATCCCACAGAGATTGTTGGTATGAAGCAAGCTATGGTCATCTTGTGAATCCCAGTCAGGCGGATTCAAAAATGATTGGATTAGATAATTAAAAGATAAATAAAATAGGATAGAAATACTTATGTAAATTAATGGTGAGAATTTCAGATAAGCGTATGGAGATGCTTGTCCCTGTTGAATCTCTGCTTTCCTACTGCTTTCATCCAATTTTATCACTCCCTTCTATGGCAAGCTTTATGTAGGGCATCACCGTTGTCAATGGCTACATCCCATCCCCTCAGTGAAAATGGTCCAAATGCTCTGTCACAGCACGGCTAATCATCTGTCGGTTCTCAATCAGGCTAGAGTAGAATCCCCTGATTCTTTTGCGTCTGTCACTAACGCCCAGCCTTCAGGAGTTTGAACCTCGTCACAGTCATTCAATCCCGGAATCCTACTCGAAATACCACAGACAAGGTTAGATTTCCGGATTCCCATGAATGCCGCCATCAATTCTAGCTTATACCACAAAGATTCTGATTAAGGAATCCAAGAGATATGCACCCGGCCTAAGGTAGAACGGAAGTGGTTGTCAGTCACGCGCGTTCATAGGTGAGAATGATGATGAGTGTCACGGATCATCACATTCATCAAGTTGAAGTGCAACGAATATCTTAGAACAGGAATAAATCAAATTGGATAGAAAATACTAGTAATTGCATTGAAACTTGAGGTACAGCAGAGCTCCACACCCTTAATCTATGGTGTGTAGAAACTCCATCGTTGAAAATACATAAGTGAAAGGTCCAGGCATGGCCGAATGGCCAGCCCCCATAACGTGATCAATAGTCTCCTTAGATGAATAATAAGATAAAACTGAGACCAAAGATGTCTAATACACTAGTAAATTATCCTATTTATACTAGACTAGCTACTAGGGTTTACAAGAGTAAGTAATTGATGCATAAATCCACTTCCGGGGCCCACTTGGTGTATGTTTGGGTTGAGCTTGATCTATCCACGAGCTGAGACTTCTCTTGGAGTTAAACGCCAAGTTGTAACGTGTTTTGGGCGTTCAACTCCGGTTCGTGGCGTGTTTCTGGTGTTTGACTCCAGACAGCAACATGGAACTGGCGTTGAGCGCCAGTTTATGTCGTCAAATCACGAATAAAGTATGAACTATTATATATTGCTGGAAAGCTCTGGATGTCTACTTTCCAACACCATTAAGAGTGCGCCATTTGGAATTCTATAACTTCAGAAAATCCATTTCAAGTGCAGGGAGGTCAGATTCCTACAGCATCAGCAGTCCTTTGTCAGCCTCCTATCAGAGTTTTGCTCAGGTCCCTCAATTTCAGCCAGAAAATACCTGAAATCACAGAAAAACACACAAACTCATAGTAAACTCCAGAAATGTGAATTTAGCATAAAAACTAATGAAAACATCCCTAAAAGTAACTAGATTATATTAAAACTACATAAAACAATGCCAAAAAAGCGTATAAATTATCCGCTCATCAACATAAAATTTGGAGTATAGTAGTTACATAAACCGTAAATGAATACGCATTGGAAACGTGTAACACCCTACCATACAGAGTCCTATGCTTAAGTCATAATTCAGAGATGGCAAGGTATTATGACCTCTAAAAATAAAATTTAGTATGTATAGTAGTGTGAAAATTGATTATAACTAGGAGCCTTTGAAGAAAAAGGGTACAACAAAATCGTAACTCGAAAGCGCAACACTCCAATCGAAAATATAACGAATAAAGGAATAAGCTAAAGCGAGATTGGATATATATATAAAAGAGTGCCAAAAATAGGAATATCAAAACTCAACATCCGGTTGCGAAGATAACCGGTCCGAGCATAGCAATATATACATGTAATTAAAATAAGAAACCCTAAGTAAACCCAAAGGGACATAAATACAGAAAACCTATTCTCCAAAATCTCCTATAAGAGGAGTAATCACAGTTTGTATTATTTAGTGGAGATAAAAGTATCTAAGCAAAACATATAAACCAAAATAGAGTCCCGAGAACAAAGGATCTTCGCTAATCCAGAAGTCTCCAGCATGCTTCAGTGAGAAGCCTCACGTCCTACATCTGAAAACCACAAAATCCGCATGGGTGAGAACCGGAGGTTCTCAGTATGGTAACGGTGCCCACATATCTAACATGTAATGTCCTGGGAAAGCCAAAGGCAATCCTAGAACTTTCAACAGATAATTCAAAGCTTATAAACATGCTAAACCATAAATGGCAACTGACTAAGGATTCTTCAGTCTAACTAATACTTCCTTTTTCGATTCCTTCAGACCTCCCAACCACCAACAAGAGTATAATATGTTAAACACATTTATATCAAACGAGAGATATACAAATAGGAACAGATAAGGCATTTAGACAATTAGCAAGTAATATGCAGTTAATTAGGCAATCTCAAACAATTCACATAATATGCATATGATGTATGCTTGTCCTAATGGCTGATGATATCATCTGTCAGTTATATAGCCAACTCGACAAGTCCTGGTAGATAACCATTGGACTGTCCCTCTGTCGTGCATCCCCAATTCGAGTTATTCTCGATCATCATCATGATCATACTCATAATCCATATCCAACACCCTCACTGGTGTATATTCACGGGGGTGAGCTCAACCGAAACTTTAGAGAAAACTTGGAACTTAACCCCATAAAGGTAATGCCTCCACACCTTTAGCACAAATACAACCGCAGCAAGCTCCAAATCGTGAGTAGGGTAGTTAACTTTATGAGGTCTCAACTGACGTGAGGCATACGCCACCACATTATGATGCTGCATCAACATGCACCCTAGACCCTTCAGTGAGGCATCACAGTATACCTCAAATGATTCATTTGGCTCAGGTAACACCAACACATACGCAGTGGTCAACTTTTGTTTCAACGCCTGAAAACTCTCCTTGCACTCAGGAGTCCAAACAAATGGTACATCCTTGCGGGTTAACTTTGTCAATGGCAAGGCTATTTGCGAAAAGCCTTTGATGAATCTTCGGTAATAGCCAGCTAAGCCCAGAAAACTCCTTATCTCAGTTACAGAGGTTGGCCGTCCCCAATTCATCACCGCCTCCACCTTAGATGGGTCTACAGCTATCCCTTGTTTACTCACCACATGGCCCAGAAACTTCACCTTCTTCTTCCAGAATTCACATTTAGACAGTTTCGCATAGAGTTTCTTTTCCTTCAGTATCTACAACACGGTCCTCAAGTGTTCTGCATGCTCTGCTTCAGTCTTGGAATAGATCAGTATGTCATCAATAAAGACAACAATAAATTTATCCATAAACGAACGGAACACTCTGTTCATATAATCCATAAACACTGCAAGAGTGTTTGTTAACCTAAAAGACCTTACAATGTACTCATAATGACCATAACGAGTCCTGAAAGCGGTCTTAGGGATGTCCTCACCCCTCACCTTTATCTGGTGATAACCAGATCGCAAATCGATCTTGGAGAAAATCCCAGCTCCTTGTAACTAATCCATGAGATTATCAATTCTTGGCAATGGGCACTTATTCTTTATTGTAACCTTATTCAGCTGCCTGTAATCCACACAGAGCCGCATACTTCCGTCCTTCTTCTTTACCAGTAATACTGGCGCACCCCACGGAGAAACACTTGGTCGGATAAAGTTCTTACGCAAAAAATTCTCTAACTGAGATTTTAACTCGGCCATTTCCAGTGGTGACATCCTATAAGGAGCACTCAAGATTGGTCCAGTCCTAGGCACAAACTCAATAGCAAACTCAACCTCTCGGTTAGGTGGAAACTCATCAATATCTTCGGGAAACACCTCCGGAAACTCACACACAACTGGAATATGTTCCAATCTTTGATCATCACCCAAAACACCCGCGGTTAACAATAAGATACCCTGACATTCGGTTCCCGAACAATTCACCATCATCAAATTCAAGTAATAACTATTCAATACAACCAGTCCTTCTGTATTTTCTGGCATAAAGTACACCGATTTCGCAGAACAATCAAGTAGGACATGGTTATCCGATAACCAGTCCAATCCCAAGATAAGATCAAGACTGATAATCGGTAAGCAGATAAAATTATGGACAAAGTCACGTTGCTTGACCCAAAATGCAACTTACGGGCATCCTAGCCTAGTTATCATGGCTTCATGAGTGGCATTATACACTTTTAGGTCATAACCTAAAACTACAATCTTCAATCCTAGCTCACTAGCTTTTTCGAATGCAATGAATGAATGCGTTGCTCTCGAATCAAATAAAGCATTTAAAGTTTGACCAGCCATTTCACAGTTACCTCGGATAAGAGTTTCGGATCCTTCGGCACCTGGTACATGAAATCGTGATACATAACTTCGTGCAGCTGACCAGCAAGTGCACTGGGTCGTCCAAGTAATACCTTACGTGAGTAAGGGTCGATCCCACAGAGATTGTTGGCTTGAAGCAAGCTATGGTCACCTTGAAAATCTCAGTACGTGGATAAAAATGGTTATGGGATTTTAATAATTAAAATAACGAAATAGAACATAAAAAATAGGATAGAAATACTTAGGCAATTCATTGGTGGGAATTTCAGATAAGCGTATGAAGATGCTTTGTTCCCTTTGAGCCTGTGCTTTCCTATTGCCTTCATCCAATCATTCATACTCCTTTCCATGGCAAGCTGTATGTAGGTGGATCACCGTCGTCAATGGCTACCATCCATCCTCTCAGTGAAAATGGTCCTCTACGGTTTCTCGCATAGCTAATTGGTGCGCGAAATTGTGAACAATACTTTTTCACAACTCAAATAATCCCCGGTAATGGCTCCAAGAACTTGGTGGCTCAATACCGTGGCATTACACAACTTCGCACAACTAACCAGCAAGTGCACTGGGTCGTCCAAGTAATAAACCTTACGTGAGTAAGGGTCGATCCCACGGAGATTGTTAGCATTGAAGCAAGCTATGGTCATCTTATAAATCTTAGTCAGGCAAACTTAGATGTATATGGTGATGAACGAAAATAACATAAAAGATAAGGATAGAGATACTTATGTAATTCATTGGTAGGAACTTCAGATAAACGCATGAAGATGCCTTCCCTTCCGTCTCTCTGCTTTCCTACTGCCTTCATCCAATCCTTTCTTACTCCTTTCCATGGCAAGCTCGTGTAGGGTCTCACTGTTGTCAGCAGCTACCTCCCATCCTCGCAGTGAAAGCTAATGCATACACTCTGTCACAGTGCTGCCAATCACCGGTGTGGTTCCCTCCCCTACCGGAATAGAATAACTCTTTTGCGTCTGTCACTAACGCCCAGTAGGTTACAGGTTTGAAGCACGTCACAGTCATTCAATCATTGAATCCTACTCAGAATACCACAGACAAGGTTAGACCTTCCGGATTCTCTTGAATGCTGCCATCAGTTCTTGCCTATACCACGAAGACTCTGATCTCACAGAATGGCTGGCTCGTTTGTCAGGCGAGCACTCGGTTGTCAGGCGATCAACCATGCATCGTGCAATCAGAAATCCAAGAGATATTCACTAAGCCTCAAATGCTTGTAGAACAAGAGTGGTTGTCAGTCACCTTGTTCATAGGTGAGAATGATGATGAGTGTCAATCATCACCTTCATCAAGTTGAAGAACAAGTGATATCTTGGTAAAAGAACAAGCGGAATTGAATAGAAGAACTATAGTAATTGCATTAATACTCGAGGTACAGCAGAGCTCCACACCTTAATCTATGGTGTGTAGAAACTCCACCGTTGAAAATACATAAGAACAAGGTCTAGGCATGGCCGTGAGGCCAGCCTCCCCAAAGTGATCAAAGGATCTAAAATAATCCCCAGATGATAAATACAATAGTAAAAGGTCCTACTTATAGAAAACTAGTAGCCTAAGGTGTACAGAAATGAGTAAATGACATAAAAATCCTCTTCCGGGCCCACTTGGTGTGTGCTTGGGCTGAGCAATGAAGCAAATTTCGTGTAGAGACTCTTCTTGGAGTTAAACGCCAGCTTTGGTGCCAGTTTGGGCGTTTAACTCCCATTTGGGTGCCAGTTCCAGCGTTTAACGCTGGGATTTCTTGAGGTGACTTTGAACGCCGGTTTGGGCCATCAAATCTTGGGCAAAGTATGGACTATCATATATTTCTGGAAAGCCCAGGATGTCTACTTTCCAACGCCGTTGAGAGCGCGCCAATTGGGCTTCTGTAGCTCCAGAAAATCCGCTTCGAGTGCAGGGAGGTCAGAATCCAACAGCATCTGCAGTCCTTTTTGGTCTCTGGATCAGATTTTTGCTCAGGTCCCTCAATTTCAGCCAGAAAATACCTGAAATCACAGAAAAACACACAAACTCATAGTAAAGTCCAGAAAAGTGAATTTTAACTAAAAACTAATAAAAATATACTAAAAACTAACTAGATCATATCAAAAACATACTAAAAACAATGCCAAAAAGCATACAAATCATCCGCTCATCACTAATCATCTGTCGGTTCTCGATCATGTCAGAATAAGATCCATTGATCCTTTTGCACATTGTCACTGCGCCCAACACTCGCGAGTTTAAAGTTCGTCACAGTCATCCCATCCCAGATCCTACTCGGAATACCACAGACAAGGTTTAGACTTTTTGGATCTCAAGAATGCCGCCCATTTGATTCTAGCTTATACCACGAAGACTCTGATTGCATGGAATGGAAGCTCTGTTGTCAGGAAAGGCAACCATGCGTCGTGAACCAGGAGGCCAAGAGATACACACTCAAGCTCTAGTATATAGAACAGCGGTGGTTGTCAGGCACGCGTTCATAAGGGAAGATGATGATGAATGTCATGGATCATCACATCCATCAGGTTGAACTACGAGTGAATATCTTAGAACAAGAATAAACTTGAATTGAATAGAAGAACAATAGTACTTTGCATTAATGCATGAGGAACAGCAGAGCTCCACACCTTAATCTATGGTGTATAAAAACTCCACCATTGAAAATACATAAGTGATAATGGTGTTCATTGGTTTCGGCCCTAGAAGGGGAACCTGAATAACCAAGACGACTAATACAATAGAGAAAAGTTCTATTTATAATCAACTAGTAACCTAGGGTTTACAGAAATAAGTAAATGATGCAGAAATCCACTTCCGGGGCCCACTTGGTGTGTGCTTGGGCTGAGCATTGAAGCTTTTACGTGCATGGGCTTCTCTTGGAGTTAAACGCCAGCTCCGGTGCCAGTTTGGGCGTTTAATTCCAGCTTTTATGCCAATTTGGACATTTTTACACTAGAATTTTTATGCTGACTTGGAACGCCAGTTTGGGCCATCAAATCTCGGGCAAAGTATGGACTATTATCCATTGCTGGAAAGTCCAAGATATCTACTTTCTAACTCAATTGAGAGCGCGCCAATTCGGCTTCTGTAGTTCCAGAAAATCTATTTCGAGTGTAGGGAGGTCAGAATGCAACAGCATCTGCAGTCCTTTTTCAGCCTCTTAATAAGATTTTTGCTCAGGTCCCTCAATTTCAGCCAGAAAATACCTAAAATCACAGAAAAACACACAAACTCATAGTAAAGTCCAGAAATGTGATTTTTGCATAAAAACTAATAATTATATACTAAAAACTAACTAAATCATACTAAAAACTACCTTAAAATAATGCCAAAAAGCGTATAAATTATCCGCTCATCACAACACCAAACTTAAATTATTGCTTGTCCCCAAGCAACTGAAAATAAAATAGAATAAAAAGAAGAGAATATATAATGAATCTCACAATATCAATGAAACTTAGTCCCAATTGGTTGAGCGGGGCTAGTAGCTTTTTGCTTCTGAACAGTTTTGGCATCTCACTTTATCCTTTGAAATTCAGAATGATTGGCATCTATAGGAACTCAGAATTTTAGATAGTGTTATTGATTCTCCTAATTCAGTACGTTGATTCTTGAACACAGCTACTTTATGAGTCTTGGCCGTGACCCTAAGCACTTTGTTTTCCAGTATTACCACCGGATACATAAATGCCACAGACACATAACGGGGTGAACCTTTTCAGGTTGTGACTCACCTTTGCTAATGTCCCCAGTTAGAGGTGTCCAGAGTTCTTAAGCACACTCTTTTGCTTTGGATAACGACCTTAACCACTCAGTCTCAAGCTTTTCACTTGGACCTTCATGACACAAGCACATGGTTAGGAACAGCTTGTTCTAGCCGCTTAGGCCAGGATTTTATTCCTTCGGGCCCTCCTATCCACTGATGCTCAAAGCCTTGGATCCTTTTTACCCTTGCCTTTTGGTTTAAAGGGCTATTGGCTTTTTCTGCTTGCTTTTTCTTTTTCTTTCCTTTTTTCTTTTTTGTTTATTTTTTTGCTACTTTTTTTTCTTTTTCACTGTTTTTTCTTGCTTCAAGAATCAATTTCATGATTTTTCAGATTATCAATAACATTTTTCTTTGTTCATCATTCTTTCAAGAGCCAACAATTTTAACATTCATAAACTTCACTATAAAAAATATTTACTGTTCAAGCATTCATTCAGAAAACAAAAAGTATTGCCATAACATCAAAATAATTAAACTAATTTTAAGATAAAAATTAAAATCCAAGTACTTCTTGTTCTTTTGTAATTAGGCACATTTTTCATTTAAGAGAGGTGAAGGATTCATGGAATTATTCACAGCTTTAAGGAATAGACACTAGACACTAATGATCATGTAATGAAGACACAAACTTAGATAACACATAAAGCATAAAATAAAAAAATAGAAAAATAAGAACAAGGAAATCAAGGAACGGGTTCACCTTAGTGATGGCGGCTAGTTCTTCCTCTTGAAGATCCAATGGAACACCTGAGCTCCTCTATGTCTCTTCCTTGCCTTTGTTGCTCTTCCCTCATTGCTATTTGATCCTCTATAATTTCATGGAGAATAATGGAGTGCTCTTGTTGCTCCATCCTTAGTTGCTCCATGTTGGAACTCAAATCTTCCAAAGAGGTGTTGAGTTGCTCCCAATAGTTGTGTGGAGGCAAATGCATCCCTTGAGACATCTCAGGGATTTCTTGATGAGTAACTTCCTCATGCTCTTGTTGAGGTCCATGAGTGGGCTCTCTTATTTGCTCCATCCTCTTTTTAGTGATGGGCTTATCCTCTTCAATGAGGATGTCGTCCTCTATGACAATTCCAGTTAAACTGCATAGGTGACAAATGAGATGAGGAAAGGCTAACTTTGCCAAAATGGAACCTCAGGGATCACCTTCTTCTTGGCCAAAATTTCATAGAAGTGGTCTTGATGGACCTTTGAGATGAATATCTCCATCTCCTATGACTCGGAGGTAAAAGCTTTTGCCTTCCCTTTCCTCTTTCTAGAGGTTTCTCCGGCCTTATGTGCCATAAATGGTTATGAAAACACAAAAAGCAATGCTTTTTCCACACCAAACTTAAAAGGTTTGCTCGTCCTCGAGCAAAGGAAGAAAGAAGGACGGAGAAGAAGAAGAAATTAAGGAGATGGAGAGGTGTGAGTGGTTCGGCCAGGGGGGAAAAGAAGTGTTTATGATGTGTGAAAATGAAAGAGGGATGAAGGGTTTATATAGGAGTGGAGAGCATGGTAGGATTCGTGTGTGAGGGTTGGGTTTGGTAGAGAAAGTTGTTTGAATTTTGAATGGTGGGGTGTTTGGGGAAGAGTCGATGGAGGTGATTGGTGAAGGGTATTGAGGAAGAGAAATAGAGGTGATTGATGAGGGGTATTTGGGGAAGGGTGTTATTGGAATATGTGAAGAAGAGAGAGAGTGAGTTGAGGTAGGTGGGGATCCTGTGGGGTCTACAGATCCTGAGGTGTCAAGGATTTCTCATCCCTGCACTATTCTGGCATGTAAACACCCTCCTAGTGCCAATCCTGGCGTTAAACGCCAGGTTGCTGCCTATTTTTGGCATTTAACGCAAGCTTTTCTTCCTTTTCTGGCGTTGAACGCCAACTTTGCTTCCCTTTCTGGGTGTTTAACGCCCATTCTGCTACCCTTACTGGCGTTTAAATGCCAGTAAGCTCCTCCTCCAAGGTGTGCTGTTTTTAATGCTGTTTTTGAATTTGCTTTTATTCTTGCAGTTATTTTTGTGACTCCACATGATCATCAACCTAAAGAAAACATAAAATAAAAATGGAAAATGGAAATTTAACATAAATAAAAAATTGGGTTGCCTCCCAATGAGTGCTTTTTTAATGTCAATAGCTTGACAATGAGCTCTCATGGAGCCTCACAGATTTTCAGAGCATGGTTGGGGCCTCCCAACACCAAACTTAGAACTTGAATGTGGGGGTTTTGGTTGACTCTGTATTGAGAGAAGCTTTTCATGCTTCTTCTCCATGTGTACAGAAGGAGATTCTTGAGCCTTAAACACAAGGTAGTTCTTATTCACTTGAAGGACCAATTCTCCTATGTCAACATCAATCACAGCTTTTGCTGTGGCTAGGAAGGGTCTGCCAAGGATGATGGATTCATCCTTATTCTTCCCAGTGTCCAGAATTATGAGGTCAGCAGGGATGTAAAGGCCTTCAACCTTCACTAAGACATCCTCTACAAGTCCATAAGCCTGTTTCCTTGAATTGTCTATCATCTCAAGTGAGATTCTTGCACCTTGTACCTCAAAGATCCCTAGTTTCTCCATTACAAAGAGTGGCATGAGGTTTACACTTGACCCCAGGTCACACAGAGCCTTATCAAAGGTCATGGTGCCAATGGTGCAAGGTATTAAGAACCTTCCAGGGTCCGGTTTCTTTTGAGGTATCTTTAGCTGAGCCAATGTACTTAGTTCTTTAATGAGCAATCGAGGTTCATCCTCCCAAGTCTCATTACCAAAGAATATGGCATTCAGCTTCATGATTACTCCTAGATACTAAGCAACTTGCTCTTCAATAATATCTTCATCCTCTTCAGAGGAAGAATACTCATCAGAGCTCATAAATGGCAGAAGTAGGTTCAAAAGAATCTCAATGGTCTTGGTATGAGTCTCAGATTCTCTTGGTTCCTCAGAGGGGAACTCCCTAGTGGTCAGTGGGCGTCCCATGAGGTCTTTCTCACTGGGAATCACTGCCTTTCCTTTCTCCACAGATTCGGCCATGTTGGACGTGGTTATGGCCTTGCACTCTCTCTCGGGATTTTCTTTTGTATTGCTTGGGAGAGTGCTAGGAGGAGTTTCAGTAACTTTCTTACTCAGCTGACCCACTTGTGCCTCCAAATTTCTAATAGAGGATCTTGTTTCATTCATGAAACAAAGAGTGGTCTTGGATAGATCAGAGACTATGTTTGCTAACTTAGAGAGGCTCTACTCAGAGTTCTCTGTCTGTTGCTGAGAAGATGATAGGAAAGGTTTGCTATTGCCAAACCTGTTTCTCCCACCATTATTGTTATTGAAGCCTTGTTGAGGCTTCTGTTGATCCTTCCATGAGAAATTTGGGTGATTCTTCCATGAAGAATTGTAGGTCTTTCCATAGGGTTCTCCCATGTAATTTACCTCTTCCATTGCAGAATTCTCAGCGTCATAAGCTTCTCCTTCAGAGGAGGCTTCTTTAGCACTGCCAGATGCAGCTTGCAATCCAGTCAGATTCTGAGAAATCATATTGACTTAATGAGTCAATATTTTGTTCTGAGCCAATATGGCATTCGGAGTATCAATCTTAAGAACTCCCTTCTTCTGAGTTGTCCCATTGTTCACAGGATTTCTTTCAGAAGTGTACATGAACTGGTTATTTGTAACCATTTCAATGAGTTCCTAAGCTTCTGCAGGAGTTTTCTTCAGATGAATAGATTCACCTGCAGAATGGTCCAATGACATCTTGGATAACTCAGACAGACCATCATAGAAGATACCTATGATGCTCCATTTTGAAATCATGTCAAAAGGACACCTTCTGATCAATTGCTTGTATTTTTCCCAAGCTTCATAGAGGGATTCACCTTCCTTCTGTTTGAAGGTTTGAACTTCCACTCTAAGCTTACTCATCTTTTGAGGTGGAAAGAATTTAGCTAAGAAGGCATTGACCAGCGAAGGAGAAGAAAACAAAGAAGGTATAGAATCCTCTATGTCACAGTATAGAGATTCCTTGATGTGTCAGAGGAAAAGAAGAATAAAAGGATAAGTGATGAGCGGATAATTTGTACACTTTTTGGCATTATTTTTAGTATGTTTTTAGTATCTTTTAGTTAGTTTTTATTATATTTTTATTAGTTTTTAGTTAAAATTCACTTTTCTGGACTTTACTATGAGTTTGTGTGATTTTCTGTGATTTCAGGTATTTTCTGGCTGAAATTGAGGGATCTGAGCAAAAATCTGATCCAGAGACTCAAAAGGACTGCAGATGCTGTTGGATTCTGACCTCCCTGCACTCGAAGTGGATTTTCTGGAGCTACAGAAGCCCAATTGGCGCGCTCTCAACGGCGTTGGAAAGTAGACATCCTGGGATTTCCAGCAATATATGATAGTTCATACTTTGCCCAAGATTTGATGGCCCAAACCGGCGTTCAAAGTCACCTCAAGAAATTCCAGCGTTAAACGCCGGAACTGGCACCTAGATGGGAGTTAAACGCCCAAACTGGCACCAAAGCTGGCGTTTAACTCCAAGGAGAGTCTCTACATGAAAATGCTTCATTGCTCAGCCCAAGCACACACCAAGTGGGCCCGGAAGTGGATTTCTATGTCATTTACTCATCTTTGTACACCTTAGGCTACTAGTTTTCTATAAGTAGGACCTTTTACTATTGTATTTGACATCTTCTGATCTTTGGAACCTTTTTCTTTAGATCTTTTGATCACTTTGGGAGGCTGGCCTCACGGCCATGCCTAGACCTTGTTCTTATGTATTTTCAACGGTGGAGTTTCTACACACCATAGATTAAGATATCACTTGTTCTTCAACTTGATGAAGGTGATGATCCGTGACACTCATCATCATTCTCACTCATGAACAAAGTGACTGACAACCACTCTTGTTCTACAAGCAATCAAAGCTCTAGTGAATATCTCTTGGATTCCTGATACACGATGCATGGTTGATCGCCTGACAAACGAGTGCTCGCCTGACAAACGAGCCAGCCATTCCGTGAGATCAGAGTCTTCGTGGTATAGGCAAGAACTGATGGCGGCATTCAAGAGAATCCGGAAGGTCTAAACCTTGTCTGTGGTATTCTGAGTAGGATTCAATGATTGAATAACTGTGACGTGCTTCAAACTCCTAGCAGGCGGGGCGTTAGTGACAGACGCAAAAGAATCGATGGATTTTATTCCGGCCTGACCGAGAACCGACAGCTGATTAGCCATATGCTGTGACAGAGCATGGGAACATTTTCACTGAGAGGATGGGAGGTAGCCACTGACAACGGTGAAACCCTACATGAGCTTGCCATGGAAAGGAGTAAGAAGGATTGGATGAAGACTGTAGGAAAGCAGAGAGACGGAAGGGAAGGCATCTTCATATGCTTATCTGAAGCTCTCACCAATGATATACATAAGTACCTCTATCTTTATCTTTATGCTTTATTCGTTTATCACTATACCCATTTGAGTCTGCCTGACTGAGATTTACAAGGTGACCATAGCTTGCTTCATAGCAACAATCTCCGTGGGATCGACCCTTACTCGCGTAAGGTATTACTTGGACGACCCAGTGCACTTGCTGGTTAGTTGTGTGAAGTTGTGTTTATGCCATGGTATTGAGCACCAAGTTTTTGGATTCATTACCGGGGATTGTTCTTGAGCTGTGAAAAGTATTGATCACAATTTCGTGCACCAAGTTTTTGGCGCCGTTGCCGGGGATTGTTCTTGTGTATGGA
Organism: Arachis stenosperma; assembly: GCF_014773155.1. Taxonomy (NCBI): domain Eukaryota; kingdom Viridiplantae; phylum Streptophyta; class Magnoliopsida; order Fabales; family Fabaceae; genus Arachis; species Arachis stenosperma. Next base: position 135,343,085 of record NC_080379.1, read on the forward strand.
CAACTGACGGTTCATCTTGTTGCTTAGATTAGGCATTTATTTTTTTTCGAAATTCTTGAAGATGAATCCTAGAGTTTCATGATGATTTGTTGAAATCTGGCTGGCTGTAAAGCCATGTCTAATTTCATTGGACCGAGGTTTCAACTTATCATCACAAGAGCTTGTTGATCTTGCTTTTGGAACAGTGATCTGCTAAGGCTTGGCTGGCCTTTGGCCATGTCTAGTGTTTTGGACCGAAGCTTTCTTTGAAAGCTTGGCTGGCTGTGAAGCCATGTCTAATTCCTGGACCGGAGTCTTAGACTAGCATTGCACTGACTCCTGGAATTCTCATTAAGAATTTTGATATCTTTTTCCACTTAATTTTCGAAAATCACAAAAAAAATTCACAAAATCATAAAAACCAAAAATATTTGATGTTTCTTGCTTGAGTCTAGTGTCTCATCTTAAGTTTGGTGTCAATTGCATACATTCATTCATGTGTCTTAAGGATCTTCAAGTAATTCTTGATGATTTCTTACTCTGATCTTTGAATTCTTTTGACTTGAGAGTTTATGTGTCTCATATAGTGTCAATAGTATACAAACTGCTAAGTTTGGTGTCTTGCATGCATTGTTATTTGATTTTAGTTACACTTTGATTATTCTCTATTATTAAAAATCCAAAAATATTTTTCAATTTGTGTCTTTTCAAGTCAATAATACAGAGAATTGAAGATTCAGAACATACTGCAGAGGAATTATACAGAAAAAGCTGGGCATTCAAAAATGCCCAGTGAAGAAGACAAACTGGCGTTTAAACGCCAGCCAGGGTACCTGGTTGGGCGTTTAACGCCCAAAAAGGGTGCATTTTGGGCGTTAAACGCCAGAATGGCTAAAGGGGGAAGATTTTGTTTTCAAATCAATTTTTTTCAAGTTTTCAAAGTTTTTCAAAACCAAATCTTTTTCAAATCAAATCTTATCAATCAAATGTTTTCAAAATCAATTTCTTTCCTTTTTCAAAGATACTTACTAACAATTAATGATTTGATTGAACATCTCAAATTTGTTACCTTTTCTGTTGAGAAAGGTTTAATGTTTGAATCATATCTTTTCTTGTTAGGCAAGTCATTAATTTTTAAAATCATATCTTTTCAAATTGTTTTCAAATCATATCTTTTCAATCAAATCTTTTTTTTCTCAATCACATTTTTTTCAAAATAAGTTTTCAATCAAATCTTTTTAACTTCTAATTTCAAATCCTTTTTCAAAAATCACTTGATTTCTTTTCCACTTTTATTTTCGAAAATCAATTAGTGTTTTTCAAAAATGTTTTCAAAATATTTTAATTAATTTTCGAAAAATTATTTCCCTCCTTCTCACATCCTTCTATTTATGGAGTACCACTCCTTCTCAATGCACAATTCGAACCTTATCTAATTAAAGTTCGAATTCTTCTTCTCCTTCTTCTTTCTATTT